>NC_050068.2:179828114-180455211 GCF_009764565.3 Dermochelys coriacea
GCTGTTCCAGGAGGCACTCTAGACAGCTGCATTCCACAGGGCCCTGGGCTGGAACCCGGAGTAGAGGGCGGGCCCAGGTTCTCCCCAAATTCTCCCAACTCCTGGTCAGACACAGGAGTCGTTGACCTGGAGTGTGAATTCAAAAAAATGGCCAAGCTGAGTGCTGCCATGAAGCTCCAAGGCGAGCAAATCTACCAGTAAGCACAAGACCCACCAAGGTAGAGCAGGAACTCTGTCACACCATATAGATTAGTATTACAAAAGAGCAGCACACCCCCTAAAAGCAATCACCTGTTAGCATGAAAATATTACCAAGTAGATCTCCGCAACACAGATGCCAACTTTCACATGGTAAATAAGCACCCCAACTTTCACAATCAAAAAATCAAGCTAATCCTATTTCAAAAGAAGCCAATCCCTATGAACTCCAACACTCTATGTAACTAGATCCCCCCCTGCCTCACTCTCTCCACACCTTGCCCCTTCTTGCTGGGGACAGATTAAAAAAAAAAAGCAGCAGCAACAAGGCTATAAGCCAAACAAGCAACAAGCTTCAAGCCAAAAACTAGCCAACAAGCAACTCACAAGCCAATTAAGCCAAAACAAGCCCAATATCTGCGTTATTGTTTTTTTTTCCTTTCATGGGTTTTGCATGTCTGCTACCCAAACCTTAAATTCTGAAAAATAAAAATAAAAATGCACACACATCCCCACCCCCCTCAGCCTCCTCTGCCTTTTCCACATCTTTATTTAAAAAGATAAGGTCAGCAGTCTGGCTATTTCAGGAGAGTGAATTCCAAAATTGAGAGGTCCTTCTGGAGAACACCATGCCAGAATCTTCCTCCTCCTCTTATATACCAAGCAAGGTGATTTAAATTGTGGCAATAGGACATGGAAACTGTGAGGAGAGGGGACATTTTTCATATAAGCAAGTTCTAGGTTTTATAGTCAAACAAACAAACAAACAAACAATCTCCACTTGCAAGTCCATAAAAGTTTAATAAAAAAACTGAACACATAATGGGGAGAGGGAGCAGAGGAAAAAGCATAAGGACACAAAAAAGGGGATTTTAAAAAAAGATAGGGATTAATGGGAGCTGAAAAGAGAGACTAGGAATCTGGATAACAAGGTGATGGATTGGAGGACTGAGGAAAGGAATGAATAATTGAACTTTTTTTTTCTTTTTCTGCATCTTTCTTTCACTGTGATATTTGCCATGGAAGTGCCCACACAACTTTCACAATGTTTACTGTGACCAGGGTTGCTCCAGGGATCAAGACAAACTATTACTGACACCATGGTGAGAGTAGCAAAACAAAAAGGGGTTTATCTTGTTGTTACTCTGTTCAGGAAAGGCATCACATGCCATGGTTTTACCCCACAGCAATAAGCAAGGTAATAGTAGCAAACTGTAGTCTCACATCAGACCTATCTTTCTTCAGAGAGGCTATGGCAGGCAGCAGTCTCTCAATCTGCCCTAGCCAGGACTCTCTCACAGAAAGAGATGGAAGTCTGCTTTCCTTCCTTGTGAGCCCCTAAGTGAGCTGGGCTCTCCCATTTTAATCTCTCCTTTCAAG
Source organism: Dermochelys coriacea (assembly GCF_009764565.3). NCBI lineage: Eukaryota > Metazoa > Chordata > Testudines > Dermochelyidae > Dermochelys > Dermochelys coriacea. Next base: position 179,829,693 of record NC_050068.2, read on the forward strand.
CCTGACACCTATTGCGGTGTGCCAGGGTAGAGCTGATTGCTGTTTCATATAAGTAGTTTTGTTTTCCATTTTGTTCCCTACCTTTAAAAACTACTGAGACAGAAAAATTCTGAGAGAACTACCATGAAAGCAGAAATGTAATTGCAATCTGATTTAGACCACACTTCGGGCTTATGCCAGGGTTTGCTCTTTTGTGGGGTTTTTTTCATGTCCCAGTGTGTTTTATATAAGCTTTCTGGTGAGAAAAAGTAGATTTTAAAAGTAGAATGGCATACACTAAGAAATATTACCACCCATTCCATTATGTCATATTCCTTACATAATATAATCAAAATAGTGTTGAGTGTGTTTCTGCAGAAATACTGTCAAAATATCAGGATATCCTAATGACCATTTCATCCTCTCAAAGGTAGGAAGTGGAGTACCCTGAAACAGCCTTATATATAACAGTAATCTGCTACCCAAGGACCTCTTGATGCCAACTGGTAGAGGCACATGGATACATAGGGGTACAGGAATACCCTTGGTTCACCAAAAGAGTGGTATGTAAAGTCTTTAATGAAAACCTCGTCATCATAATCATTATGAGATGTATGTACAGAAAGTGTGTGAGGAGTTATGTATATATGCTGAAAATTATACTCTCTAAACTTTGTAGTTAAAGGTAGGTCACTCAAAAGTAATATGCCTTGAGACAAAACACATTTATCTCTCTAGTGTATTGTGGGTCTCACAACAGAAGTCTATTAGCATACCAAGTCAAATGCTAACGAAGAGCTTGCAAAGACTTCAAAAAGAAATTAACAGGAAGTGGTAAACAATTAGTGTGCAAAGGGGAAGCCTGTGTTCAGGTGAAGATCAAAGGTCTGGTCTAGTATATCTGGAGTTACAATGAGAAACCCTGGTTTTCATTGTGCAAAGACAAGCTGCCATTATGAAATGGGAATCTCAGTCATCTTGGTCGAACACACTGGGGAAAGGACTTGGGATGAGCTAGCCTGTAGCAGACAGGAGAATATCCTGTGAGAAAGCATGCGATTTTATTTCATATGTAACCATTTGTTTCCAATATTCTCTTACTATCATTTGTATCTCTGTACTTTGATAATCAAATTTCTTCTCGTATTTATATCCAAGTGCTATGTGTTAAGCAGAGCAGTGATCCTGAGTTAAATCTAGTAAGCTGGTATGTACTATTCCTTTGTGAGTAGCAAATCTGAGAGCTCAATGGAACAGGGGCTGGGAATGTCAGAGGGCTGCTTGGAGGACTTCGGGGTTGCTATGTGGCTATCACTGACTTCTACAGAGAAAGTGAGGCTTGCTGAGGCCTAGAGGTACTGCTAGTGTTGTCAGAGACTGGTGGAGTCAGAGACTGCTCCACAGCAGGAACAGACAAGACTCCCTCACAAGAAGCATAGTTGGTAACAAAGTGCCTCACCCCCCAGGAAGCATTACAGTAAACCATTTTACTAAAAGACGTCTCTACAGCATGTGGTTATTTGGTCTGTTTTTCTCCATTGCAATGACAACCTGGACATCACATGACAAACTAATTCCAGAGACACTGCTCATTCGTGTCTATTTTATCATCTAATAGGAAAATTCCAGTACAAAGAATTAAAGATCCAATTCCAATTAAGGTATAAAGTTGAAGCTGAATGATGCTTTATATAGTTTATTCTGAAAATGCACAGTAAATTAACAGTTTATTATTTATCTTCTATTGTTTGTTTGATTTAATTTCTATCCTTATTAATACTTTTAATTATAAAAAAAATATAAAGGACAATCTTATATTTTGTAGTTCCTACTATACCACCAATTGCTGCTATGATTTCTACCAATACCCTATCACTCTTGATAAGCACAAGAGAAATTCCAGCAGTGAATATGGAATTAGTCCTTGGCCCTTTTGAAACCATTCTTCTTCGCATGGTTATGTTCAGAACGTTATAACCTATCGCATCCAAATGCTTACTTTCTTCCTGAACTTCTTTTAAAATAATAAAATTGCAGTGTGAATTTAAATTACAGATGGACCCTACCTGCATGATTAGGACCCAAAGTATGTGCTTTTTTGGATCCAACAATGCAGGAAGAGAGATTTCAAGATATGAGTAATCTATATTATACATTGTAACAACTAAACTATCAAAGATGACAGCTAATTTACTGCTACTTTTGATGGAGCTAAGCCAATTTACATCAGCTGATGATCTGGCTCAGTTTTTCCATAAAGACTTCAATTCTGTAAAGCTAGTGAGTTGTATGAATGTGTTTATTACAGGAATATTTACAAAAAGAAAAGGAGTACTTGTGGCACCTTAGAGACTTTATTTAGAGATCCAAACCAAGATTTTTGAACTGCACTGCAAAAAACACATAGAAGAGACAGTCCCTGCTACAAAGACTGGAAGAGGAAACAGCAGCGCAGAGAGGGGAAATGTCTTCCTCAGTATGTCAGTCAGGCAGAGCCAGAAATGGAACTCAAAACACTTGACTCCCAGTGAAGCACCCAATCCACTAGACCACAGGAACAGGAGGTGCTCTATTATTTTATTTGAAAATATGTACAAATTCAACATTTCTTAAGTGTTATACTATTCAGAGGCATGCTAGTTCTTCTGAGCTATTCTACTGTATGTCAGTTATATAGCATATTCTTCAAGGTAAACCCCAGGACTGTACAATGTATTTATTTTCTTCAAATTAGCTACCTCAGCAGTTCAACATGTACATCAGGATTACTTCCCAACCAAATCAACAGAGACTGCCCTTGAATAGTCTAAATCAATATTACTAAACAGGATTTTTTCCACTGTAGACTAGCTAAATTTGTATGTATTCTTAGCTGCTGTTTCCTTCCTACTGATTATAGTCAAGGATGCAGCAACCTTTGCTGCTTGGGTGAACTCTTTCAGCTATTTTACTGCAATTTACAGTACACAATGGGATAATCCTTTGTTCAATATGCTGAGGCAATTGTTTCTCTGACCAGAGGTTTCCAGAAAAGCTCAAAGAACATTAACAGTTAGCACGCATTAATTTGTTCTTATTTTGAATCTTATTTTAATACATGTATCTGAAAAAATGGCTTTGAATGCTGCATACTGTGTGTGCCGTCAAGTTTTGTTTTTTAGATCAAAATACACCCTATTTTTGACATTTCTTAAAAAGAATCGTTTTCTTACATCCAGACATTTTCAATGTTGGCATTTTAATATAAGAATGTTGTCAGTTTCATTCAGATATAGAAATGTACATTCTGCATCATGCAATGTGCAATATACTTAATAATCTAAAAATTGAAGTAAAATTGCTATTTTCATCCTTGCATTAAGTCACTAAAGGGCAGAGTAAAGTTTGTGTGGGTGCCCTAACTGTATTTGGTTTGAGGATAATTCATATTCACCAGCATGCTCTGTTTGTTTCATGCCACTCTAGGGAAGCCCAAATATTCTAGCCTTTTTAACTGGGTTTACACCTGCTTTGTATCACTAGAACAGCACATAGAACTGGAGTATATACGTTAGATTCCCCTTACTTCTTGCACTCCAAAATTATATTTATCTTTGGTACTCTTAAGGATCCCTAGTATCATATTATCTAAGCACCTCAAAACCGTAATGCCTTTATCCTCACAAAAATCCTGTGAGAAAGGAAACTGGCATAACTCCTTAACCACTGAGCTATTCCTCCTTTCTAGTCTCTGATCCCCTGCTCTCTTTTGCATCTCCCTTCATTTCCCACTGTACATGTCCCAAATCCACCCTCCCTCCTGAGTATGCACATTCATGCATACCAGTTTCCTCTCTCACACACTCTCTCCTCCACACATTCACACCATTTTCCCCCTCCAGTCATCCCTGTGGAGTACATGTAGCAAAATAATAGGTAGCTTTTGAAAAGCAACATTTATGATTAATGGTAATTTTTACCATTCATTTTTATAACTGAAAGTTTATCCGCCAGCAGACGATGGCGAGTAAAAATCTTGAGGAGTTATCGGCTTTCAAAATGGCTGCCATCTTCCATTTTTCTCAATGGAATTGATGCCATATCAGCCACTGCCTCCCATTGTTTCAACTGAGAGTGAAGACAGCAGCCATCTTTGTTAAGATCAGCATGAGGCCTCAGTTCTCTTGAGAACAATGGAACCTAAACACCCATTTCAAAATGGCCATATAACTCTGGGCAATATATTATTTCAGTGGTATTGAGAACAATGGGAGATGACAACCATTTTGAAATAAGGCAGTTCCACATGTAATTCTCCAGAGCAGCAGCCCCCCGCTTCAGTTGCGAAGAACAACAAGGGGAAGTTACCGTTAATCCTAATAAAATGTCTTCAAATGTAGGCTGTGCACAAGATTTCGTGGAGTTTAAAAGAAGTTTGCAATGTCTGTTTCACTTTGTTATTAAGGTGAAAATAGTCTGAATGCCAAATAACTTACGGGCGCCATTTTCTAATTAATTGTAACTGTAATTAATAAAATCAACTTACTTTGTAAATGCTCTGAAAATCAATTATGTGTTCAAAAAGATTCTGTAATTTTGGGAAGGAGGCACTTTTTTTTTTCCATTCAGAGCCAAGTAGTTAAATCCCTGCTTTAAGTAAAAAACTCAACACAAACTTAATTATGGAATTGCATTTGATGCTTCCATAGTACACACAAATACTCACACATAGAGCAGAAAAAATATTAATAGCAACATAACAAAAACATCAAGCCTATCTGCACATTCAAGTTAAAAATACACACACACACTTAGGCCTGACTCAGGAGACAAGAGTTTTAAGAGTAATGGGGTCATGGCACAGAGTCAGCCACAATCCTTGAGATAAAAAGATTCAAAGGCAAGGGACACCAATACATATAGGGAGCAGCTTTCAGGGAATTGGGGAGGAAGCACTTACTTTCTACGGTAGGGATTCTGGGACCCACGGGATTTGATAACACTCAGAAACTTGGAGGAACTTGGATGACATTCAGCACCTCTTAAGATCAAGTCTCCTAAGGGCAGGAGCATAAACAACTCTTTAAATTTGAGAGTGGGAGGATGGCTAGAATTAATAAATAACAAAATAGCCGTTGAATGTACTTTGATGAGTAGTTTCGTACCATAACTAAAATTTGTCCACTTTAAATAAAGTGAGATTAATGAGCTTTTGTTCCAATCTCACTGTTCCTTTACTTATTAATGTAATTCTTAAATGTTTAGGAAGGCAAAAGCCACACCAGGACCCCAATTGTCTACACTCATGCAGAGAAGTAATATTAGTTGCCAATAATGGTCTGATCCTACTCTCACTGATGTTAATGTACTCAGCAAACCTCTTTTCAAGTGAAGCAGAATTGGATCCAAAAAGTCAAATTTAACAAAGTTAGCATGCACAGGCATCTGAAACACAGCAATTAATTCCTATCGTGGGTATAAGGACATTTTGTGCTCTCTCGGGTTTTACTGTGTAGTAACTGGGTAAATACTGACTTTTTAATGATGATCACTGCAAGTAAGACAGACTGGAGGAAGATCAGGAGAAGGAACAAGAACTCTTGATATGATACCCTGATATGTTTTTTTTCCACCAAATGCATCCGATGAAGTGAGCTGTAGCTCACGAAAGCTTATGCTCTAATAAATTTGTTAGTCTCTAAGGTGCCACGGGTACTCCTTTTCTTTTTATGATACCCTGGAGAGCTATGGATAGAGAAGTTTAATTTCGGTTTCAAATTTTTTCTTACTGGGTGCTGAGGCCAAAAGTCAATAAATGTCAATGGGGGGTGGAGGCAGAGGGAGAAGGGAAGGAGGGGCAGTAAGGTGAGAGAAGGAGGAAAAAGGATATCTTGTTTCCTAAGTATTGATTACAAACTTCAAGGAACATACATGGCCTAAATTATAGCAAAATTGTTCAGTACCCGCATGCAAAATATCAAGGAAGTCAGACTTCTCCCCCATAAAAACATAAATATGTTGCAAAACTTCATATTTGTATTTTTTTCCAATATTCTACCCTAAGAACCTCAAAGTTACAACTTTAATGTACATAAATTTTACAAATTCTAAAGGTCATGGCTGAAATCTCAGAATGTTCTAATTTTATGATCATGCTGCATAACATTTATCCTGTTTCACTGCAACATTAACTTATAAAAATTTTTATAGAAATACTTCAAAGTTAGATTGGATGCAATGGCCTAGTATTGCAACAACCAAAGCAGTGGTAAAGGATGCATTATTTCACAAAGAGATGCAAAAAAATGTTCACATGGCAGTTTGTATGCAAACTAGCAAACTTCCAATTTTTTTGCCTGAATAGTCCTGTGGAATATGTTTCCAACTTCTGCTACATTTTTAAATATTAATTTTACACCTAATCTTGTAGGGTTGTCAATTAATCACAGTTAACTCAAGTGATTAACTCAAAAAATTAACTCGATTAAAAAATTAATTGCAATTAATTGCAGTTTTAACTGCACTGTTAAATAATAATAGAATACCAACTTAAATTTATTATAAATATTTTTGAATTGTTTTCCTACATTTTCAAATACACTCTATCCCAATATAACGTGACCAGATATAATATGAATTCGGATATATTGCGGTAATTAAAAGTATACAGAGCAATGCCCATGTTCACTACAATATAAAACAGGATTGGTTTCTGTTAACACTTATCAATGTGCAAGGTATAGATAACAGTACAAATTAACACAGAAGAATGCTAAATACAAAATCAATGAACTTCATCCAAGTCTGTGGGAGAGAGAAAGGTTTTTAATCAGACAGTTATGGTCAAAAGCCTGGTATGTGTTGCCCTCTAGTGGAATATTTTCAAAAGTACAACTTTTTATCTGGTTGATTTTAAATTTTAAGTGACATTTTAATGCATGGAATGTAATGATTTATTAAAAATTTACCATTTAAACAGTTTCTCAGAGAAACAATTTAATGCTTTCTAGAACAGACAAGAATTGAAAAACAATCCTCACTAATTAAATTTAGAGCTGCTTCAGAGTACAATTTTTGAAGAAAATGTATGAATTATGAAAACTATGTAAACATTCAAAATATTACAATCAGCTTCTGTTTAATCTGAAGGGGGTTGATTATTCACTTGAGAAAAGAGAGTGAGAGGGGTTAGATATGTTATTTTCTTATTCCTTTTTTTTTGGATTTTTGCCACAGCTAAAAATAATATTTAGGCTGACTCCACAAAAATGATTACCTTAAAATTCATGTTTCCATACACCTAAAATGACTTAAGTATATTCTAATTTTTAGCGTCTTGGAAAAATATAAATTGGAAGTTGAAAATGAGAAACAAAAAAAGCAACATTTCTACAAATGCACAAACAGAAGATTGTTCACAGGTTTCCACATTGGTTTATTTTAGTGTAGTAAAAACATCTTAATTTCTGCTGGGTGGTAACTAATTTAGATCTCAGTTTGATCAAAATGAAAGTGTGCTCATTTTAAAACTTTGTTAATATCGAATTTCATTTCATCCAGCAGAAGTGAATCTGCAGTTGAGTTAGGTTAGATTTGCAGCCTGACTTCCGCCTTGTCTCTCATATGTCTATCAATCCCTTAATTCTCTTGGTTTTAAAACTACCATATTTTTAAAAAAAACAAAGCGTAGGTGCTTACCAAATTTCATTAAAAAAATCTATATTCAAATATTCAAGTTGCAAAGTCAAGTGCTCAAAAGTTAGAAAATGACAGAATTAAAGTTATATATGTAACCTTAATATAACCCCCTTATGCATATGCATTATGACAGCGTTTCTAAAACTGGGGTCCATGAGGTTACTCCAGGGGTTCCGCAGGCCTTCTGATCAACTCCTCCCTCTCCTAGAGCAGCACAGGTCTGGGGCTAAGGCAGGCTTCCTACCTGCCCTGGTTCCACACTGCTCCCAGAAGCGGTCACCAGGACCCTAGGCACATGGACAGACAGGGAGGCTCCGCTTGCTGCCCTCGCCCAAGTACCAGCTCCACAGCTCCCATTGGCCAGGAACCACAACCAACAGGAGCCACGGGGGTAGAGCCTGCAGGAGCAAGGGCAGCGAGCGGAGCCTCACTGGCCCCCCATAAGCCTAGGGGCTGCAGGTACCCAATAGCTGCTTCTTGGGAGCCACGGTAGGCGATGCCAGGACCCCACACCCCAAACCCCCTCCTGCACTCCAAACCCCTCATCCCTGGCCCCACCCCAGAACCACCCCACCACTGCACCCCAACCCCCTGCCCAGCCCGGAGCCTGCTTCTGCACTCCAAGTCCCTCATCCCTGGCCCCACCCAGAGACCCTACACCTCAACCTCAACCCCCTGCCCAGCCTGGAGCCCCCTCCGGCACCTCAAACACCTCATCCCAGCCCCACCCCAGAGCCCACACCCTCAACCGGAGCCATCACCCTCCTCCTGCACCCAAACTCCCTGCCCCAGCCCTGAGCCACCTCCCAGACTCTACGCCCGCACACCCACCCACACACCAAACCACTGCCCCAGCCCTGAGCCGAAAAACTTTAAATCAAAATGGAGGTCTTCTGGTCGCTAAAGAAATGCTGCATTATGATACAGTTTTCAATTACATGACCCCATACTATTTTTTCCCATCATTCAATTCACAGGTCAGACAATGCTAAATATGAATGGGTTGCTGTTCAATATCTCTTATTTGTATTGCTCAATGCATGACCCCATGCATTTTTTACTGCACATAATCAAACCTTGCTCATAGACTTTGAGGCCAGACGGGACCATCATGATCATGTAATCTGACCTCCTGCACATTGCAGGCCACAAAATTTTACCCAACTGCTACTGTAATCGACTCCTAACCCTTGGCTGAGTTATGAAGTCCTCAAATCATGATTTAAAGATTTCAAGTTACAGAGAATCCACCTTTACACTAGTCTAAACCTGCAAGTGACCCATGCCCATGCTGCAGAGGAAGGCAAAAAGAAATCCCAGATCTCTGCCAATCTGACCTGGGGGAAAATTTCTACTTGACCTCAAATATGGTGGTCAACTCGACCCTGAGCATTTTAGCAAGACCCATCAGTTCCCTGGGAAAGAATTCTCTGTAGTAACTTGGAGCCCTCCCCATCTAGTGTCCCATCATGAGCTACTGGAGATATTTGCTGCTAGCAATCATCGATCAGCTAGATGCTATAGTATACAGTCTCATCATACCATCTCCTTCAAAACTTATCAAGCTCAGTCTCAAAGCCAGTTAGGTTTTGGCCCCCACAGCTCCCTTTTGAAGGCTGTTCCAGAACTTCATTCCTCTTACGGTTAGAAACCGTCATATAATTTCAAGCCTAAACTTGTTGTTAGCCAGTTGATATCAACTTGCTCGTGTCCTCATTGGCACTTAACTTAAATAACTCCTCTCCTTCGGTTGTATTTATACGGAGCAATCATATCTCCCCTCAGCCTTCGGTTGGTTAGCCTAAACAAGCCACGCTCCTCTCACAAGGTAGGTTTTCTATTCCTCTGATCTGAATACAGAATTAATAATTTCTTTAAGGGCCTTTCTACAGTTCTGTCATCATAATATCCTAGTTCATTACAAACATGAATTTATCATCACACTACCACTTTGAGGTTAGGTGAGATTGCCATCTCTATTTTACACATCAGGAATGTAAACACACAGATTGAAGTCAGAAGTGCCAACTAATTTTCGGTCTCTGATCTGAGACACGCAGGCCCTGATTTTTTCCAAGAGCACTTAGCACCCTAAAATACATTACAAGTTCTGAGCAGAGCTCTCATGGAGCTCAGCTGCTCCCATGAGTGCTCAGCACTTCCTTAAATCTGGCATCAGGTGTGTCAAGTTGGGTACCAAGAGAAATGGAGAACACACAGTGACCACCTGTGAAACTCTGGGTTAAGAGATTTGTGTCACTTCACAAAGGAATTGTTTGGTATAGGTAAGTATCGATTTCAATTCGATAAGATGGCATTCAACTGTCTTCATCATGAGACCACCTTTCTCTTCTTGAAGTCCCCCATCTCATTCACTACACACTTTCTCCCTTTTGAAACATACGAGGCTGCCACCACCAACAGTGGTAGGGAGAAGAGGAAAATAGAGTATTGTGATGACTGGGGTGCGTGTTGATTTCCTGTAATCATTAACTAAGTTCTGCATCATAACACATATGCACAAGGAGGCCAAATAAAAGTTGCATGGATAAACTAATCTCTGGCATTTCCTAACTTAAGTTCTTGAATTTATAACCTTAAAGTTGTTTCAACAGTTATTTGGGTGTAATTTCCTATGGTTTTTTTTTCTTCAAATTTAAGTTTAAAGAAATATAATCATGTGCAACCCTATTGAGCCCCTACATGGGTCCATCAGCACAGCTGGAATCTTTAGATCCACAGAACAGTCCTCTACCTCTTGAGCTAACAGGTAACAGTAGAAAGTTGTTATCTTCTATGATACTTTGCCACTAGAAGGTGATGGAGACATGCACTTTTGCAATCAGTTTCACAGCTATTTCCTAGATGCAAAAGAATATTGACACTCTGACCTGTTGGGTTCAATTCCCAGTTCTGCAGGGTAACATTCTCTAGTGGTTACAGACCACTCTACCGCATCCCACCGAGGCTCTCCCGGACCCCTCCTGCTCCTATCCCCCAAATCCTTCCTGTTTTCACTGCTCAGCTCCTGTTATTATCCCCATCCCCCACCTCCTGCCCCTCTGCCTCACCCAATTGTTCCAATCCTCCCCATCTTCTGCCCCACTCCCTGTCTTCTAAACCCCCTCCCCACATCCAACCTGCTATCCCCACATCCATAAACTCATGTTGATTTGCATTAATTACATTAGTATTCTTTAGTTATTAATTGACTCCCATTATCAGCTGTTCCATTATCTTGCTAGGGATCAATGTAAGGCGGATAGGGCTACAATTACCCAGGTCACGACGTTTACCCTTTTAAAAATTGGCACATTCATTTTCTTCCAGTCTTCCGGAACTTCCTCATTACTTCAAAACTTATTGAAAATCAACATTAATGGTCCAGAAAGCTCCTCAGCCAGCTCTTTTAAAACTTTTGGAATCAAGTTATCTGGACCTACCAATTTAAAAATGTCCAACTTTACTAGCTTCTGTTTAACATCCTCTAGAGGTACTAGTGGGTTGGAAAGATTATCACCATATGATGAGACTTCACCATCGTTTTTTTCCAAATACAGAAGAAAAATATTTATTGAAGACCTCTTCCTTTTCTGCATTATTATTGATAATTCTGCCATACATTTAGCAATGGACCAGAGCCATTGTTAGAATTCTTTGTTCTTAATATTTAAAAATACACCTCCTTATTGTCCTTAACTCTGCTAGCAATAGACTTTTCTTTGTGTCCCTGGGCTTCCCTTAATTTTTTTTCTACAATTCTTAATTTCTGATTTGTATTCATTACTATGGACTTACATTTTCTTCCATTTGTGTGTACATGTATTTACAGCTGCCTTCACATCCTTTCTAAATCAGGTTGTTTTTTTAACTAGCACAACCTTCCCCTTCCTCAATTGTGGCTTATAGTAAGATGTTAAATGATTCCCAATATTCATTTTTGATTAAGTTCTTCCTCCCAGCTGGTCTGGCTCAATTGTTTTCAGCTTTGTCAAACTGGCCCTAATAAAGTATCTATGTCACTGCTCTGGACTTTATTCTATTTGCACATTATAAATGTGATCATTTGTATCTAAGCTACCATTAACTTTTAGTTCTGTGATCAGTTCCTCTTTATCTGTTAGGACAAATTTTAATACGGATGGCTTGTCTACATTATCCACTGGATAGACGGGCAGCAACTGATCCAGCAGGGGTTGATTTATCTAGACGGGATAAATCGACTGCCGAGCGCTCTCCCATCGACTCTGGTACTCCACCAGGGCAAGAGGTGCAGGCAGAGTTGACGGGAGAGCATCAGTCATTGACTTTCCACAGTGAAGACACCACGGTAAGTAGATCCAAGTACGTTGACTTCAGCTACATTATTCACTAGTGTAAGACCAGGCCAGAGTTTCCCCATGTTGGCTGCAACACTGAGTTAGGAACATGTGTGAACTGAGATTTTTCAGAGTTTGTAAATTGCTGAATCATTTAATTGACATTTTATTTAAAATAATAAATATAATAATAAATAAATAAATAAATAAATAAATAAATAAATAAAAATAAAGCCTTAGAGGCCTAGAAGGAAAATTTCAACTCAAACAGCCCAACTTTGACAAAGCTATTAAGAACTGAAAACAGGGTCTTAAAATGGAAACTGTTGGGAAATCTTAACTATAAGTATTGCTTCCTTTGCCTCCTATAATATATAATCCTTCAGGTTGTCCATTATTCTTCTATCAAATCCATAACGTATGTACACACATACAATTAGCATCATCTCCAATTCTCTAATACTATAGATTTTCACTTCGAAGTTCTAGCCTATCTACCATGGAATGGCCCTAATTACCATTTATATACTTTTCTAACATGTCTCTACAGGTTGACTCTGGGCCATTTAGCCTATAGGATCTTAACCCTTCTGGCCATGCACCACATTTTATAGAAGATTTGTTGCAATTATATAACAGTGGTAGCAACAATGACTTGCATGGTCATAGTTTAATCAGATAATGTCACTCTCCCAATGTGAGATTGGTTTAGAAGTTAGTAAATAGAGCTCCTGGATATACCTCAAGGCCCTCCCTATATTTATACGAGCTGTGTTTATACTGAATTCTTTGTAAGGTCAAATTACTTGCTCTGGCCCAAGTTAAATGTTAGTCCATATTCTGCGAAGCACTTCAGTGATTTCAGGGTTTGGTCGATGTATTAACTTAACAGACATTAATGTTTTTCAGAGAGCACTTACTTTGATATCTAGTCATGAAGGCTATGAGGTGTTGTACCTCAGTTTCCCTCCTTGCACAGCAGTCCAAGCTTGTAATGGTTTTTCTGCTGTGGAAAGTTTCAGGATTGTGCATAGGCATTCACTATAAAACCTCAACATTATTAGGCTTTATAATGCAAAGTGTGTTCTTCCTGAACCAAACAGCATAATTAGATGGGTTTCTATTACATAGTTTGTTTCCATGTACCATTTCCAGCATGTTTGAGGATTTTTCCCATAAGTCATACACATTGTGCATTTTTATAGTTTTTGGCATCAGCCACGAACTAGTTACAAGAGTTATCAGCAATAATATTAACATCAATTCTATCACATATGTTCAATCACAATTATTTTTGTCATGCCAAGCCTTTTATTTAGATTGACCATTTTGTAGGTCAGTTTGTTCAATACCCCTTTGTAGTTCTTTCTTTATCTTAGGGTTTTCCTTAACATAGACTTTTAGTTTAACCACATCCTTAGGGTTTTGGCATTTTAGATACGAGTTAGGCAAGTCTGTAAGGGCACAAGCATTAACTTGCCTTCCTTCTTTCCCTTTCTCAGAGGGTTGAAATCTGAGATTTCTGGCATACCATAATTTATGTTCTTATTGCCAGCAGCTGTGGGCAACTTTGATCCTCCCTTGTCAGCTAAGAGCTCTATGAGTGCTCTTTTATATCGTTTACAAGAGATATCCATATAATCTCAGGGAATGTCACAGGATGGGTATACCCCATCACCCCTTAGGGGGGTTATGGCCCTGCAGTCAAGTCCAAATAAACCAGTCTTCTTCTCAGAGCAATATGAATCTAATGGTCAGAGTCAGAGGGGCTGTCCTTAGATTCAGGGCAGCACGGCCTAGTGACCTACATCTATGAGGTGGCCTTGTAACTCAGGGCAGTATGGCACAGTAGCCAGTCAGTGGGGCTGTCCCGACATTCAATCCAAGCAGCCAGAATCAATAGGACTTCCCTTCTGCATAAGGCAACACGGCCTTGTGGTCGGAGTCAGTAGGACTGCCCTTCAAAGCAGGTTGTTATGGCCTAGCGGACAGAGTCAACGGGGCTGCCCATAGGGCAGTGTGGCCTGGTGGCCAGACATGGGGTGCCCCCCAGGGGTAGGGCGACATGGGCCCTCCCTACTCCATTCCTACTCCTCTCTACTCTACTCAACTCATCGGAGCCCATAGCCCTATCAGCGGGAATCTTTCCGAAACCCACCGACTCTGTTCCTGGTACCACAACCAGATCCATATCTTGTTCCCTGGGCTGCTTTCTACCCTGTCTTCCTGCTCCATTGTCCACAGGCAGGCAAAGTTCCTGGCAACTCCATTCCCTCATGAGTTTCTGAGGACAGTAGGGTAATCGCCTGGGTCTTGGCATGGCTGGCCTCTGTGGTCTGGGATTCAACAGCTCCCAGTCAGGAGCCTGGAATGCATGTCCTCTCTCCTCTCTGGTCAGGGTAGACTGAGCTGAGCTGGTCCCTTTTATACTGTGGTTCCAGTTGGAGCATGTCCAGCAGAGGAGACGAGGCCTGTCCTCCTCAGTCTATAGCATAGGGTTAATCCCTTCCAATCCAGTGCAGGGCAGGTATATCCCATCACAGGGAGCAAAGCCTCAACTCATGGAGAGGGTTAGCTACACTATACAATTCCTTTAGCTGAGAAGCACTGTGAATGTGTAGAGATTGCAGTAACCCCAACCTGCCAATTACCATCATCCGCACAACAGGGTTCCAGAACACATTAGTTGATTGTAATAGAGCAGCAGCCTGGACTGCTAATGGAGCTTTGCAACACTGAGTGCTCTCTGGATAGAGGAATTCTGAAAAGGTTTTCATTCAAAAATAGAAATCTGCTCCCTGGGAACATAAAGGGTGAAATTTTCATCCCATTGATGAAAACTCCCATTGATTTCAGTGGGTCCAGGATTTCACCCAAATCTTTTTTGGGCTAATCCAAAAGGGAAAGAAAAAGAAAAGAATTGCTCAAAGAGACCATTTACAATAAACTCTTACACTCTCCAACCCCTCTTCAGTATTTTATAAACTCCTTCAGCATAATAGACCTTAATATTAAATTTGCCCAAAGATATGTCTCTATTTCTTTTGGTTGTTGTATGCTCTGCTTCTCTTTCAATAAGGCTAACAAATATATTCCTTCTCTGTGATCTCTGTCTGTATGTTTTTGCCTCTGTTGACTGGTGTGGAGAAGAGGAAAGCACAGAAAACTAATACTAATACATCTTTTGGAATCCCTTTCTTTACTGTTTTTAATAAGAGGCACAAAAAGAATAGAAGGCAGCTAGATGTGGCTATGAGTTCCCCCATCATGAAGGAACTCTCTGCTGGCACACAGCTAGAGTACCCAGTTCCTGTACCAATATCCCACTCAGCCCTGGTTATGCTCTGTTGGCAGAGTCTCTCTTTGGGAGAGTGCCAGCTAGTATAAGTTTGAGCAGTGCATCAGAGCTCCGTCTCCTTCCTTACACCTTCACCAATCAGAGAAAAACTAAGCACTGCTTTCAGACTTTCCCAAGCTACAATACAGAGTATCAATAGAACACTGATAGACAGTTTATGTAACACATTGCAAAACACAGTGCACATGCACAAAGACTATTTTTAAAAAATACTATGACTTTGAAACATCATAGACCAACAAAAAGAAAATCTGTCTCTTCCCCTGCAAGATTTCAAGTTTCTACCATCTACCTTGGCATGGCGGAACTGTTAAAAGTAGCAAATTTATCTTTTAGAATATGAGAAAAATTTATTTTGACTCTCTCTGATCTTGAGAATGGCTGAGCCATTTTGGCTTAAATATCCTAAAAAATTTGCTCCCAGAGCTTTGAGAACAAAGTTGTCAGAAAGGCATTAAATGGAAAGTATAAGCAACCGAAAAATTACACCTTCAAATGGAAACCCTTTTGTGACCTTAGTGCTGCACTTCACACTTCATCTAAAATAAAAACAAGTTTAGGACCAGACCCACTAAGATGCTGAACTAGGGCTTCCAGCAAGGTACTGGTTTCAGAGTAGCAGCCGTGTTAGTCTGTATTCGCAAAAAGAAAAGGAGTACTTGTGGCACCTTAGAGACTAACAAATTTATTAGAGCATAAGCTTTCGTGAGCTATTATAACATTATATAACATGTTATAAGAATTATAACATTCAAAAACCAGTTGGAGAACACTTCAATCTCTCTGGTCACTCGATTACAGACCTAAGAGTGGCTATCCTTCAACAAAAAAGCTTCAAAAACAGACTCCAACGAGTGACTGCTGAATTGGAATTAATTTGCAAACTGGATACAATTAACTTAGGCTTGAATAGAGACTGGGAATGGATGAGTCATTACACAAAGTAAAACTATTTCCCCATGTTATTTCTCCACCCCACCCCCCACTGTTCTTCAGATATTCTTGTTAACTACTGGAAATAGCCTACCTTGCTTGTCACCATGAAAGGTTTTCCTCCTCCTCCCTGACCCCCCGCTGCTGGTGATGGCTTATCTTAAGTGATCACTCTCCTTACAGTGTGTATGATAAACCCATTGTTTCATGTTCTCTGTGTGTGTATATAAATCTCTCCTCTGTTTTTTCCACCAAATGCATCCGATGAAGTGAGCTGTAGCTCACGAAAGCTTATGCTCTAATAAATTTGTTAGTCTCTAAGATGCCACAAGTACTCCTTTTCTTTCTGCAAGGTACTGAACACTTTCAATTGCAGTTACTCAGCACTTTATAAGATCAGGCCTACAGTACAAGATTTTAATCTAAAACTCTGTCTAAATGGGGGGGGAAGGTGCTTTCTTCCATTGAGTTAGGTTAACATGAACCCTTTTCAGCACAGGTGAAGACATAGTTTAATGCCTTTACAATCCTATTAGCTGGTCATGTGGTAGCCTAGGTGGGACTGTAGTCTACAATATGATCTAATAACACAATGAAAAAGGCATTAAACTGTGCCTCTGTGGTTAAGGAAGGTTAAGCTAACTCACTTTAGCTACCTCAACTGAAAGTACCTTTTCCTTCATGTAGACAGAATCTAAATGTTTCGAGAGAGGTTCCTTAGGAAAAAATATACTATGCTTGAATGCAGTAAGGAGAAAAACAGATCTCCACATTATAAACAACTAGTTATTAAAAAAAAAACAACCTCTGAATAAAAGAAATAGAAGATTATTTGTATCTGATACAATGAATCAACTCTAACCTGACCTTCACATAGAATATTTAATGTCTAATAGCAGAGTTAGAGTTGAACATTAAAATCTCATTTCTGATTACTGATCTGTGAAATTCTGGTAGACAGTGGAAGAGCTTCATGGAAGATAACAAATAACCTGAAAAGAAATATCGCAAACAAACCAAACATAGAATTTAATGAGGCATAAGATACAATTTTTATCTTTTCTGACTGTTCAATGGATCTGCACATCTAATATTTCAGAAAATGTTATTAACAATTTGGAAGCATTGCTCTTGTAAAGGCTAGTACATTCTGTCTTCATTCACTTTTTAGAGAAAGCATGAGCTCTTATAAGAAAAGAATTTATGACAAGGGATTTCTTTTGTTATGACAAAGTATATTTGTGTTTTCAAGGTTTTTTGATTTGAAAGGAGCTATGTCCCATTAAATGTATGAAAAGAAAGCTTTTGCAAAGTCTAAGAGCAATACAAATATTTTTACAACTAACAAAGAAGACCAATGAAAACAGATTTTTTTTTAAACAAATGAACTGTATTTGAAACCCAAACACTGCAGTGCCAAAAAACTGGGGGCCAGATCGTGAGCTGGTACAGATCAACATTTCTGTTGAAGTCAGTTGAGTTGCACTAGTAGATAACAACAGAGGACTAGGCTTTGAAAACATGATAAAGCTGAATTCATTGATTTTTATTGTTCTTGCTCAGAAAAATAGAAACAAAAAGTATAGTAGAGGCAAGTGAACTTTATTTTAAAAATGTATTCCCTCTCAGTAACCCCAGGCATTTTTAGTACCATAGGCAAAGAAACACATTTGCTTACAGCTTTTATTTTTTAAGTGTCCCTTTAAATGAATATTTTACAAATAAGGCTGCAACTGATTGGAAATGCCCTTTTAACCAGCCAAAATAGGCCCTGATCCTGCAAAGACATGAACATGTGCTTAAGCATATACATCTCAGATAGTCCCACTGACCTCAACAGGACTACACACAACAGGTAAAGGAAAGCACATGCATAAGTCTTTGTAAGTCTTTATATTTGCAACTCATAACTAAAATAGCACAAAAAATTGAGGGAAAGGTTATTTAAGTCTTGTATCAGTAATTTCATTATATTAACTACCCAACTAGGCATATGAAAGCCCTTTAATTACCACTTACTAATGTGGTTCCCAATCACCACCCTTTTTGCTGGCTGGGTGACTCATCTTCTACCTTCTTATCTCTTTTGAAGACATGCCCTAGCAAATTTGCCATTGCTTCCCCTTCCCCCTCCCCCCAACATCCGTTTTCCCCTTCCCATCTTTATAGTTTTCCTTTTCTTGGTTTTATTTCTATTATTTTTTTATTCTTGGTTCCCCCCATCCCTTTCCTGTTCCATCACTGATCAGAAGACTGATTTTTACTGAAGGTGGGAATCCATTGGCAGCCACTTATTGATGGCCACCTGGTTAGGGCTCTGTGTGTAATAACCCTCTGAAAGGAGAATTTGAACATGGGACACTCAGTACCTAGTGCAGACTTCTACTATTTGAGCTAAAAGAGTGTCATAAATATAAAGGGAAGGGTAAACACCTTTAAAATCCCTCCTAGCCAGAGGAAAAACCCTTCACCTGTAAAGGGGCTAGGATAACCTCGCTGGCACCTGACCACAATGACCAATGAGGAGACCAGATACTTTCAAAGCTGAAGGGAGGGAGAAACAAAGGGTTTGGGTCTGTCTGGGTGATGTTTTTGCCGGGGACAGAACAGGAATGGAGTCTTAGAACTTAGTAAGTAATCTAGCTAGATATGCGTTAGATTATGATTTCTTTAAATGGCTGAGAAAATAAGCTGTGCTGAATAGAATGGATATTCCTGTTTTTGTGTCTTTTTGTAACTTAAGGTTTTGCCTAGAGGGATTCTCTATGTTTTGAATCTAAGTATCCTGTAAGGTATTTACGATCCTGATTTTACAGAGGTGATTCTTTTTACTTTTTCTTCTACTAAAATCTTCTTTTAAGAAAACTGAATGCTTTTTCATTGTTCTTAAGATCCAAGGGTCTGTGGTCACCTATGCAAATTGGTGAGGTTTTTTACCAAACCTTCCCCAGGAAGGGGGCTGCAAGGTTTTGGTGAGGATTTTAGGGGGAAAGACGTTTCCAAACGTCTCTTTCCTAACAAAAACCCAGTTAGACGTTTGGTGGTGGCAGTGAAAGTCCAAGGGCAAAAGGTAAAATAGTTTGTACCTTGGGGAAGTATTAATCTAAGCTGATAAAAGTAAGCTGAGGAGTTTTTCATGCAGGTCCACACATCTGTACCTTAGAGTTCAGAGTTGGGAAGGAACCCTGACAAAGAGTAACTCCATTTGCTGGTAGTGCTTATCTTTTTGGTGAGCCAGATAATAGAGGGAGATGCACCAGCAAAGTGTGTTGTATTCTACATACTTAATAGATGTATAGACTTTAAAGTCAAATGACCAGAGTAACATGGCAGAAAAATAAGCTATTGCTCCAGAGTCTCTGGTCTTGTGTTAAATGCCTGCGATGAATGCCAGCATTGCTTGGGGCCACCACAGGCACAAAGAAGGAAGAGGGCTCTCAAAAAGCCAAACCATCTATCTTTTTATTCACAGTCACAGGAACATACTGGAATTGCATGGTAGGAGGATCCATAAAATGCTAAGCAAAAAATAAAATACACACCAAATGCTATAGCTTTTAGTTCTGCCTCTCCCAGATGTCCGCTGAGTACCCACCATACCAAAGACTCAGCAGTGTGCAAACTACACCTTCTCTATCTTGAACTACATTCATACAATGCCAAAAATATACATTTAACAAATGTCTCCTACTCCGTGTCTTGGACAAGACTGAGGAACAACATGAATGAATATTCACCTGTAAATATATAATTTCCATAGCATCACAGGGGTAGCTGTGTTAGTCTGTATCCACAAAAACAATGAGGAGTCTGATGGCTTCTTAAAGACTTACAGATTTATTTGGGCATAAGCTTTCCTGGGTAAAAAAACCCCACTTCTTCAGATGCATGGAGTGAAAATTAGAGATACAGGCATAAATAATTTCCATAGCATTATTGGTTATCCTATTTTAAAAGTTTTAGTCATTCAGTCTATGGTGCACAAATAATGCCATGTGACCTTAGATGATCAAACACAATAGAAACAATAAATATCAGACAGTCAAAGTAAACACTGGAAGAACAGTAAATACTTATGGATAACAAATGCATTTAAAGAACTGGTTCTTGAACAATTAGCTAATCAAAGGAGGTCTAAACTCATAACAAAACTGCTTGTAATCACTAGTTCTACTACTTCTGCTAATGACTTTTACCAATCTCACAGAGGAACTGAGGATTAATTAGCTATATTTAAGGCTTTTTGTAAATGTGAAGAACTATATTTGCACAATAATTTATTTTAGTGCCCCATATCTATATTAGATGTAGTACTTGTTTCTATGTAGACTATGTAGTTTTCCTGCCATATTATTTTATTTTTAAATATAAGATTTTAAGTTTTCTCCCAAACAGGTAAATACACTTGAATGATCAGCTGTTGGTGTAGTTGAAATTTGATACTTGAAACACTAGATGGCAGAGTAAGGCAGTAATTAAACTTTTATAAAGGTCTCTACAAATCCAAAACAAAATGATTGTGTATTTATATACTGTAAACATTAAAAAGGTAACTAATAACTCTGCAGTGTATTTTTACAGAAAAATATCATTATGGAATGATAGCTGATATAAAAATCATCTGCATATGTATATCTGCATATGTATATGTAATCATCTGCATATGTATATGTAAATCTGCATATATACTATGCACTTTAAAAAATAAAATATTTGGGCAAAACTCTTCTGCCTTATTCATTCTGTACAACTCTTACTCACAATGGTGATTTCTGTTCCATATTCTGCACACAAACCCTGAGTAGAAATCCCAGCTCTGTCAACAAGAATGATTGCACATTGTGAACTAATGAACCACAGGGCCAAATCATATTAACTTCAAAGGGAGTTGCAATTGAGTCAATAGTGAGTAAAAACTGAATGTGGACTTCAGGATTTGGCCTGCAGTACACATGGAAGAAGGTTTTGTCTCCTAATTGTACCAAGGTAACTAACGGCAAAATACAGGAAAACTATACTGACACACAAATGCTACATATTCAAACATAAGAGGGCACAGGGAAAAAACAAAAACAAAACTAGTCATTGTCCTGAAATTGTGCATCATTCTTTACAAAAGCAGCACTGATTTTAAAGAAAGTTAATAGGTTAGATGAACACCTATTTGACAGCCCAGTATCAGACATAATAAAATGCAGCTAACAAAACACACCTAAACACAATAATGAAAGCAGGGCCTGCTCTAGGGGCACCACCACCCAAGGTAATTGTAATCGCTACTTTCAGGTTCATGTTTACTGCATATATGGCTCCATTATGCAAGAGTAGGTGCCTTGCACTATGTTTGCTACTGTGAATGGAAGCTTGGAAAACAGCATTCATTGGCAACTAGGGAATATAGATAATATGCCCAAACTTGACCCATGTTGTACATTGATTTTGGGTAGCTGATAAAGAACCAATCACCACCATAAACATATTAGTATCACTAATAAAATGGTATCCATTGCAGCTGAGAGGAGTAATACAGTCTCATAGGCTGGAACTTCTGCAGAAGTTTGCACCTGAGACAGGATGTGACATGACCATATTTCTGTTTAGATTTATATTTAAGCAACTTCAGTTTTTCTGATTTTGAGAGAACTCCGTATATGTCTGTCTCACCGGCCTCATTGCAGGTCTCAGAGAAGCAGACATCCAGGTTCGGGTTGGAGCGTGGGCTCTGGGACCGAGCCCGAATGTCTACATTGCGATTTTATAGCCCCACAGCCCAAGTCAGTTGACATGGGCCAGCCACGGGTGCTTTTCAGATTTAATAATTTTATTAAGATGATAAAATAAAAAAAAATGGTACAGAGTTTAAGCATAGAAGTTTCTGGTTATCGGAATAAGATACAGGTTATCAAGGGGTGCAAAGTTCGGTTTAGGATCGAATGGCATAAGGAATACATAATCTGCAATATCCCCAATTGGGGGTAAAAGGTTAACTATTGCACCTTCGACATACCCTGAGAGCATGCAGTTCATACCAGACCTGCTCCTGGGGCTGCAGGAACCCTAAGGCTTCCCTGTAGTAACAAGGCTGATTCAAAATCTTACATTTAAAGATCACAGGGTCTGGCTCACAGAACACATCTTCAATTCATAATTAAATACATATTTTCTTCTTACCACAGTCTTCCTTGAGGAATTCAGTTTCAAGTCTCAAGGTACATAGGTGGTTCCTGGGCTACAAGCTGAAGATCACTGCTTTAGCTAGATTAAATTGTTTTGTTTTAAAATCCTTATTGGTAAAAGCATGATTTTAAACTATAGCAATAGTTTGTTATCTCTTAGAGTAGATGTAAACATGCTAACTTTGATTAAGCTAGGTTGCTAAACATACAAGTGTAGCCACGGAGGTGCAGGTGGCAATACAGGGTAGCTAGGCAAATAAGTGCCTATGATCCTGGGTGGGTCCAGGGTGGCAGCTACAACCTCCTGCCATTTGCACTGCCACAGCTACACTTCTATTTGTAGCATGTTAGTGCAATCAAAGATAGAGCAAGTGTTTGTATCTGAGCTGGAAATTACACTTCCAGTTTGAAGTGCATACAATCTTTTAGGGTATGTCTTCACTGCAGAGTTAGCCCAGGCTTTTAACTCAGGTGTTGCTCTTTGCCCTCTCCCAGCCACACATAAAAACCTCTCATCTAAATTACATGCTACTTTCAACTCAGAGTAGTTAGCTCGACTGGGGTGTGGATTAGAATTTGGAGTCCACTTTTATTCAATCTGGTAACCTACATACTTTGCAGGAGGCAAGCTAAATTACTCAAGTACTGATAGTCCTCCAGTACCTTCCCACAATTCCCCCTTTGTGTCCAAAAGGATGGACAAGTCTCCCATAATTCCCTAGGAAAGAATCAGATTAGTTTAGCCCACTGCACTGCTAAGAACCAGGGGATATGCCAATGGAAGTCCCAACACTACACATGGATGATTCCAATACCAGTGAGGACACATGAATTTAGGATTAGGTTGTTCAAACCTAGGTGCTCAGACCTGGGCCAGGCCAACCCAGATGCTCAGACCAGTTACTAATCTCCCAGGTTTCAGAGTAGCAGCCGTGTTAGTCTGTATTCACAAAAAGAAAAGGAGTACTTGTGGCACCTTAGAGACTAACAAATTTATTTGAGCATAAGCTTTCGTGAGCTACAGCTCACTTCATCGGATGCTAACTCTACGGTGAAGATGTACCCTTAGTAGTTTGTGTGTATAAAAACTGTTCAGGAAGTTTGCAAACCCACTAACACAATCGTATTTACTCATCCCTAATCACAAATATGTAAAATAGCAATTGCTGCAAATACAGATTCACCTCTCTTTTACACTAGTGTTAATTGGAGGTATCTCCACTGAAGTCACTAAAATTATTCTGGTGTAAAACTGGTTTAAGGGAGAGGAAAATATGGCCCAGAACCTCAAAATCAGGGCTTATCAGGTAGGTGAAGGAGGAATTGCGTTTAGAATATTTTGTTAAATTTTCCGTCAAGCACGTTCCTTTTTCCCCCCCATGTCTCCCTGTGACGGTGCTCCCCATAAGGCTTTATGGCAATATGTTTATGAATATATATGACATAACTGGAATATGTTCTATGTTACATATGCCATGTAACATATCTATGTAAAGGTTATGATCTACTAATCTATTAATCCTATTTGTATGCATGTATCATTTTTGTATTTGAATTTATGAATATTGGCCGTATACTGACTTGATTTCTAAATAACCTTAGTAGAGCATTTGATCAGTTCCTGGAGAAAGGAATTCGCAAAGTTAAGTGCCTAATCAAGAAGCACTTAAGGAACAATGCATCTTGGAATGCTCCAATACACCTAAGAAGTCTTCCTAGAGACATTCAAGATACCATGTGGACAATGGCTTCTGCCTGTAAAAACTGAGTCATGCATGGACATGTGACTTGCTAGGGTGACTCCAGAACTCCACCTTGGAGCTGGACTTTGCATAGGAGAGAGGAGGGGGTCTCCACCCACAAGAGAGAGTCTATTTAAGACTGTGGGAGACTCCTCCATATGGTCTTCAGCTGGCTAAGGAGATAGCCTCTCCACTCCCGAGGATACCTGAAAGAAACTGGAACAAAGGACAGTAACTACAGGGGGTGTGTGAGTGCTTGCTGGACCCAGACTAGAAGGAGGCTAGTCTGTAAAAGAGAGCTTACTGGAACTGGTGAGGATTTTATCTGTATTCAATTTGATTAGACACAGACTTGCATGTTTTATTTTATATTGCATGGTAATTCACTTTGTTGTCTGTTACTACTTTGAACCACTTAAATCCTACTTAACCCAGAGTATGTATTAATACTTGGGTGGGAGTGGGGGAAGATCAGCTGTGCATATCTCTCTATCAGTGTTATAGAGGGCGAACATTTTATGATTTTATCCTCTATACGCTTTATAAAGGGTAAAACGGATTTATTCAGGGTTTGGACCCCATTGGGAGTTGGGCATCCGAGTGTTACTGTGCTAGATGGACAATTGGTCTGACCCAATATGGCCACTCTTATGTAGGGTATATACATGTACAGTCCACTCAGTACAGAAATAGAACCCAATGTCCCTTTTTAAAATAAATTGTAATTGTGGGTCAGGTTCTGCCACTCTAACTCATATTGTACAGTACCATACACCATAACTAGTCCCCTTAAAATCAATGACACTTCTAAGAGATTAAGGTATTGGACCAATTCTGCCAATTTGTATTTGTATGAATTAGTTTGTATTCTTTTAATTCTGTATGTCTGTACACACACACACAAAGAACTAGTTAAACTAAAATTCACTCAATAGATCTACAGTGATGCTGTTTGTAGTTTGACAAATAGCAAAGCAATTTTTTCATTTTATTTACCTACAGAAGTTTCACTGTCCTGTTTTGAAAGGAAATCTCTTTTCACCTGTAGTTATAGAAATTGCATCTGGCCTTCAGCTCTGTTGGAAAATTTCAGGCCGAAACAAATTTGTGAAATACTGCCTATAAATAAATGTAATAAGAATCCAAATCCCATAGAAAGCCTTTTCTATTACTCTTAGACAGAAAAACACAAAAGGCCAGATTATGCCAGCAAGTCTTACTCATGATGGTCAATAGCTTATTCTGTAAGTAGCACTATTGATTTCAGTGGGACTACTCACAGAATAAAGCATGACTAAGAGCGAGTGAGGCTGGGAGGATCTGACCCAGGGTAATTATCTTCCTGTAATCAAGAAACTTCCAATTTCATATAAAGGGCTAAACTGTTGCAAGGCGGGGGGAGATGAGGTTGCCACAAGCTCTTCCTCCCAATCCCTTTAGAATTCTACACAAAGTCTACCACAGTCTTATTCCCTGTATGCTTGGCAAGCAAGGATCAGAAGGGACTAGTGTCGGCAGCAGTGACAGACCACACAAAGCTGTGAGGCAGGACAGAAGAAAGTGCTCATAACATCCTTTCCAAGCATGCCAAATGCTCCTGTTCTTCTGTTTGCTTCCCAGAGCTTCTAAACACATTCTCTCCGAGCTAGCCAGATTTTCACTGGTGTCTACTACTCTGTCACCTCCCCCACCTCCATTTTCTCCCCATATACATGGGGGAAAACTACAGTAAAACCTTGTGTGGATGAATATTTGCTATATATGGCTTTTCAGCAAAAATAAATTTAAAAATCTGTGTCCTTATAACTTCAGCAAAATCCTCTCTGCTAAGATGTAATTAAATTATTATTCTGCAGAGGGAAATGCATGAGCCACTGCCTACTAACACTCAATATAAAACCAAAACTACTTAAAGATTTTTATGGGCTACTGCAAATACATAAAAGATCATAGATATGCCATGGGTTATTTTGAACTCTCACATCAGGCTGTCTAAAATATGACACACTGTAGGCTGAATTAGTTTTCCATAATTAAATTCTAAGCTGTGTAACACTGGTACTGGATAACTCTCTCTTTATACACAGTGGGATTTATTTTCTACTCAATGCACAGGGGAGTTAAACATTCAACTCCCATTAATGGTAATGGGAATTGTGAGAGCAAAACCCTCTGTGCATCCAGGGTAGAAGATATCCTAAAATCTGTTTTGTCTGGCATAGTTACTGTATTTTAACAGCTGACTGACTATGCTGAGAAAACAAGGAAGTATGTCTAAGAACTCAACAGTGACTCTGGACCAATCCCATGTCCATAAACTGAGGCCGGCTTACTACACATTTCTGAAAAAGGAGGTTACTGACCTGAAGCAACCAGCCATGCTATTTCCTAGTCTGTGGACTGCCAGCTACCTCAGATGAATTATTATGAAGTAAAAAGAAAAGGAGTACTTGTGGCACCTTAGAGACTAACAAATTTATTTGAGCATAAGCTTTCGTGAGCTACAGCTCACTTCATCGGATGCATTTGGTGGAAAAAAACAGAGGGGAGATTGATATACACACACAGAGAACATGAAACAATGGGTTAATCATACACACTGTAAGGAGAGTGATCACTTAAGACAAGCCATCACCAGCAGCGGGGCGGGGGGAAAGGAGGAAAACCTACAAGCAAGGTAGGCTAATTCCAGCAGTTAACAAGAATATCAGAGGAACAGTGGGGGGTGGGGTGGGGGGGAGAAATACCATGGGGAAATAGTTTTACTTTGTGTAATGACTCATCCATTCCCAGTCTCTATTCAAGCCTAAGTTAATTGTATCCAGTTTGGAAATTAATTCCAATTCAGCAGTCTCTCGTTGGAGTCTGTTTTTAAATTTTATAAATTTATAAATGCCCCTCTGCCATGTACATTGGTCAAACTGGACAGTCTCTACGTAAAAGAATGAATGGCCACAAATCAGACGTCAAGAATTATAACATTCAAAAACCAGTTGGAGAACACTTCAATCTCTCTGGTCACTCAATCACAGACCTAAGAGTGGCTATACTTCAACAAAAAAGCTTCAAAAACAGACTCCAACGAGAGACTGCTGAATTGGAATTAATTTGCAAACTGGATACAATTAACTTAGGCTTGAATAGAGACTGGGAATGGATGAGTCATTACACAAAGTAAAACTATTTCCCCATGTTATTTCTCCCCCCCCACCCCACGCCACCCCCCACTGTTCCTCAGATATACTTGTTAACTGCAGGAAATAGCCTACCTTGCTTGTCACCATGAAAGGTTTTCCTCCTTTCCCGCCCCCCCTGCTGCTGGGGATGGCTTATCTTAAGTGATCACTCTCCTTACAGTGTGTATGATAAACCCATTGTTTCATGTTCTCTGTGTGTGTATATCAATCTCCCCTCTGTATTTTCCATCAAATGCATCCGATGAAGTAAGCTGTAGCTCACGAAAGCTTATGCTCAAATAAATTTGTTAGTCTCTAAGGTGCCACAAGTACTCCTTTTCTTTTTGCGAATACAGACTAACACGACTGCTATTCTGAAACCTGTTATTATGAAGTAGTAATTATGTTAGTCTTACCAGTCCATAGCCAGGTAGATGGACCAGAAGCTAAAGTATGGGGGAAGGAAGTGGCTGGGACAGGAAGGATCTGTGAACAGCCTCAAAAGTAGTACAGTATCTGGGCTGATGCTTGTGGACAATTCTAAAACTTGTACATACCTTGATTTGGGGTGAATTCAAATTCTAGGTGATTGTTTCACACAGACCGAGAGAAGAAAAATTGTTCATCTTTCAGAATCATGCAGCATTGTGATGATGTTGTATAGTAGTATCTAGAGGCTCCAAAAGAAATATATGAGCCCCATTGTGCTAGATGCTCATTATACACATAAGCACAAGCAGTTATGAACCGAAGAGCTTGCAATCCAAGCTCTGGATTCTGGTCTCCACACTCTCACTGAGTAGTGCCTTGCTACATTAGCAGAACCATTCAAGTTAATGGGAGGTTCTCATGGAATATGGAACATAAGTTAAGGGTATCAGAATCTAGCCCTAAGCATACAAAAAGAAAAGATGGGAGGAAAAAAAAAAGCATTAGCTCAGTTTTACAGATAGGAAACTGAGGCTTGGAGGATTTAATAAATTTTCCCCAGTTCTATAAGGGAAACTCGTGAGTTGATAACAGAGCTGGTAATTACACCCAGATCTCCTTAGTTCCAGTCCAGTGCCTTAACTACAAGACTATCTTTACAGTTCTCCCAGAGTTCACAGGCTTCCCTTTCCAGAATAGCTCAGAGTTCAGCAATCTCCCAAAAATAAAATGACCCAAAAATCAATATTCTCTGTCTTTTGCAGGCCCATCTTAATATGACAACTGTTTCATAACAGATCCTAACAAATTCTGTCCTTGCTGGGCTACCTCAATTTACTCTCCCTCCTTATCTAAAGGAATGAACCAATATTCTGGAGAGCTGTGTCACCATCAACTCAAAGGTGGAGAATATTTTACATTCGCCTCTCCAGGAGAGATTGTAGCCTCCAGAAAGGTAATCAGTGTTTGGGTTATAACCGTGGCCTGTCAGCTGACACCTCTTATTAAAAAAAAAAAACATTTGACAGTAAAGGCTTGAGTCTCTTAACTATGTTGGTGTAAATCAGGAGAATCTACTACAGTCAAAGGAGTTACACAGGCATAAAGCAAATGTTAATGAGAGGAGAATCGGGTCCTAATAGTTTCAGACACTATAGTATCACTCTTGTAATCTGTAGTAGACATTTAATGGCCACTAGAGCAGAATAGCACAGTACTTTTAAATGTATTTTTATAAAAGGACATTAAAGCCACCTGTTCTAATCCAGCTCATGTGGCAAAAATTCTTTACCATCTTAATATCTTTCAGAACCTATGTGAGCAAATGACTATCTCACATCACAACAACTAGTACTA
Source organism: Dermochelys coriacea (assembly GCF_009764565.3). Taxonomy (NCBI): domain Eukaryota; kingdom Metazoa; phylum Chordata; order Testudines; family Dermochelyidae; genus Dermochelys; species Dermochelys coriacea. The sequence continues at coordinate 179,858,838 of NC_050068.2, forward strand.
GCATGTTTGCTGGCAATGTCAGCATGACTAAGGCTTTGACTAAACCCCAGGTCCTGATTTCATTTCGGCCATAGTCTTTAGCCTAGTGTAGACAGATAGAGCCATAAATTCCATGTTGGAGGAGCTTAACCCCGGTTTCAAGCAGAGGTAAGCCCTGCCTCTGCAGCTTTCCTTTTCTATACTAGATGTTCGTACTGGTGCAGGTACACTAATGGCTGTAATCAGAGCCAAGTCTAAGCATAGACAAATCTTGAGAACTAATAAAGAGGCTCAACTATTCATTACTCCTTAGAGGTGGCCTCCTCCAAACTATACACAAAGTATACAGTAAAAGTATCAGAGTTTGCCTTGCTATTGCCTGGGCTGTAGCATGGATAGAGGATTCAGCTAACACAACCCCTTTCTCAAATATTAAAGTTCACTTTAAAAATCAGTTGCAGGGCCCTGCAGCTGTACATATCATAGAATCATAGAATATTAGGGTTGGAAGAAACCTCAGGAGGTCATCTAGTCCAATCCCCTGCTCAAAGCAGGACCAACACCAACATATCCCAGTCACTAGTCATTCTGACTCCTGATATGTACAGCGCAATTACAATAATTCTCTCAGAATCTGCCATTTCATATTGGGAAGTGGATTATTCACCAAGCAAGGAACCTTTATCATAAAATAGCTTTACAGAAGAACAAAATAGCACTACTGAAGAACAAAATACTAAAAATGAATGATCTTATTTAAAAAAGTACAAGTTTCACAGAATATGAATGGAATTTTGATTCCATCACTAGCCACTAGGAAGCAGTATAGCCTTGTTTTTAATAATTACTATACAATAAATATTCAGGTCAGACTTCAGGAATATTCAAGAAGTGGACTTCAAGGCAAAAGGGAAAAAAAAAAAGAAAAAAGCCATTTCTGTCTGATGATTGTGTAAACAATCTGTGACAGTGAATGCCCCTGCAGGACGGTAAAACTAGAGGGGCTAGATACAATTTCCAAACTATCCGAGGGAAAGGCTTCATACCAGAAATGTTTTCCTCACTCTAAGGGAAATATACTACTGTAAAGCTTCATTCATCCTTGCAACTCTCTAATGATCCTACAGACAACAGACACTGAGGCCTATTTCTGCACTACCTTGAGCCATGCTTCATTATTTATCTGTGTGCCAAATTAGTGCAGAGTGGTTAGTGTTTTATATGTGCTTTAATTACACAAGGTTCAAGATGATGGAGAATCAAGCCCAGGGATTCTAAGCTTACCTACTGTGACAAAGTTCCTCCTCTACCTTGGTGGGTCTTGCGCTTATTGTCAGATTTCCTCACCTTGGAGTTTCATAGCAGCCTTCAGTTTGGCCATTTTCATGAACCGACAGTCCAGGTCAACTACTCCTGTGTCTGATCAGGACTTGGGAAGTTTGAAGGGAACCTGGGCCCACCCTCTACTCCAGGTTCCAGCCCAGGGCCCTGTGGAATGCAGCTGTCTAGAATGTTTCCTGGAACAGCTGTGCCACAGCTACAACTCCCTCGGCTACTTCCCCATGGCCTCCTCCCAACACCTTCTTTATCCTCACCATAGGACCTTCTTACTGGTGTCTGATAATGCTTGTACACCTCAGTCCTCCAACAGTCTGTGTTCTCACTCTCAGCTCCTAGCACCTCTTACTCCCAGCTCCTTACACACGCAGCACAAACTGAAGTGAGCTCCTTTTTAAACCCAGGTGCCCTGATTAGCCTGCCTTAATTGATTCTACTAGCTTCTTGATTAGCTGCAGGTGTTCTAATCAGCCTATCTGTCTTAATTGTCTCCAGAAGGTTCCTGATTGTTCTGGAACCTTCCCTGTTACCTAACTTGTGGCTAATATATCTGCTTTCGATTACTCTCCTGTAGCCATCTGGCCTGATCCTGTCACACTACTCATAGACTTTAAGGTCAGAAGAGACCATCATGATCATCTAGTCTGACCTCCTGCATATTGTAGGCCACATAACCTCACCCATCCACTCCTGTAATAGACCCCTAACCTCTAGCTGAGTTATTGAAGTCCTCAAATCATGATTTAAAGATAAAGTTACAGAGAATCCACCATTTACACTAATTTAAACATGTAAGTGACACTTGTCCTGTGCTACAGAGGAGAAAACCTCCCAGGTTCTCTGCCAATCTGACACAGAAGAAAATTCCTTCCTGACCCCAAATAGGTGATCAGTTAGACCCTGAGTATGTGGGCAAGACCCACCAGCCAGACACCCGGGTAAGAATTTTCTTTAGCAATTCAGAACTCTTGCTATTTAGTGTCCCATCACTAGCCACTGGGGATCTTTTCTGCTGGCAGTCAGAGAGTGGCTACACACCATTATAGGCAGTCCTATCATCCCCTCCATAACTTATCTAGTTCAGTTTTGAAGTCAGCTAGATTTTTTGCCTCCACTGCTCCCCTTGGAAGACCTACTTGCTTTTCCAGTGTGGTACAGAAGTGGGAGTTAGAAGAACTAGTTCTATTCTCAACTCTGCCAGAAACAATGGACTAGATTCTTTACCACTAGTAATTTGTTTAGCCATTTACACCTGTACAAAGTAGTGGAAACCACTGACATTCTGATTAGGTAGCACTTTACAGTCTTTTTACAAAGGTGTAAATGACAAAAAGTGCAAAGCTGTGAAGAATCAAGCCCCTAGTGTGACCGTGGACAAGTCATCTAACAACTATGCTTCTTTTTTCCAGTCTGTAAAACAGCATATCAGCTAAATTGAAGAAATGCTAGAATACAATATTATAGCTTGGGCTCTTAAGTACATGATTAAATCCATTGGCTTCAAGTGTACTGAAGTGCTTTGTTGACTCTGGGTCTTTAAGTGGCCATACAACATTACAATGATTCTGTAGCCTACTGTTACTTCATTCATCATATAACTCCTCTCTCTCCTTCTGGCTGTGAAGAAGGAAAAGCTATCTCCCTCCGCATTTTTTTTCCATCTTTCTTTCTTATTGTTCCCCCTCAGCCTATTCTTAGATGTTTTATTTAACTGGACTTCCTGATTTGTTCTTCTGGGTTTACATTTTAAGAAGATTGCATTTTGTTATGTTTTATCACATTGAATTTCTGTAGTATTCATGCCCAGAACAATTTGGTGACGGTGGTGAGGCACTCATGTAATTAAATTTTTTTTTTTATTATTTGATGTCTCTTTTGCTATTGTTGCTGTTTTTTCATGAGTGAGATAGATAAACCACTTAATTATGCAGTATCCTCATGAATCCAAAGCTACTCATACGACATTCTAAAAGTGAAAGAGATAAAATCCAGCTATTCATGTATGTCTACACGTATCTAATTAATTCACGTAACAAAACTCCTCTAACATACATAAGCAGGTTTCTGGATCTCTTACCATACGTGGGCCTGACCTGTAATACAAAGGCCTCAGTACTGACCCTAATCCTCAGTAGCTATATTAAGTTCAATGGGACAATTAGCACCGATTAAGAGTCTGGATTCATGAGGTATATGGAGCATAGATTCACACAACTACATGGAAGGAAATAAGAGATTGTACCCTATTTGTGACTTCAAAAACAGATAACAGAATCTATCCACCTGCAAACCTTTGAGCTTTCCTGTTATTGTCCTTGATCCATTTCAACATTCTATCAGTAAAATGGAATACTTCAGCACCTATTGACAGTGTCCTCATAAAGACTTTATTTGCTCAGTACAAGCAAATATTTGCCAATGACAAAAATACATGCAAGAACATAGATGGCAGTACTGAGACACAATAAATATATAGTCTTGGGAGATAAGATCTCATGCAGTTTGAGTTTTGCTCACAAGAGCCAACCCCACAATGCATTTTAAGTTCTATTTCTCTTTAATCTATGATAATAGTTATCTGTGTTAACTATTAAACTATTTTAATTATGTTAACTACTTAAAAGCTGCTTCCACTATAAGGAATGATCTTTATTATAATTTGATTGGTTCTGACTACTGCACCAAGGGTGATATCTTCAGAAGTACCTAAGTGCCTACTTAGGAGCTTAAGACCCATTTTCAAAAGAGACTTGGACCCAGATTTTTAAAGGTATTGAAGTGTTGCTCCACTCAGGAGCTTAAGTGAATTAGGTTTTGAATGTTAAGTTTGATTAGCGCTTGTCTACACAATGGGAAAATGGGCACTATGGGTGTGTGATTTCTAATGTGCTGTGCATTAATTAGTTTGTGTCTACTCTGCTGGTGAATATTAAAAGTTTCCTCGTGCCATTTAATGCAGTTACAAACTATGTATAGTTATAACATTAACATAGTAACAATACTATGTTAAAGCACACTAGGGATCTTTTAGCACACACCAAAAAGTTCTACATGGACCAATTAATGCGCAGCACATTAGTGTGCATCAGAAGTCAGACCTCCATAGTGCCCATTACCCCACTGTGTGGACAAGTCCTTAGGCACCTAAAGGTCAGATCCTCCAAGGTATTTAGGCTCCTAAACACCTTGGAGAAGGTGGTCTTGAGACCTTTAAGAGCCTAGTCTCACTGAACATCAGAGAGACTTAAACTCCCAAGTCTCTTAGACACTTCTGAAGATTTTACCTCAGATTTCTTCTGTATATTTTTGTTTTATTATTATTTTGTCAAACACACTGTAAAATATACAAATGGAACATACAAAGGAAATAGATTGTGGGATAAAAAAAACTCCATACACAGAAAATTCTCTCCGCATATGCGTACATAACTATGGGGAAACTAATAGTTACAATTTCTTTGAAAGTGCATGTCATTATAAGAAAGAAAGAAAGAAAGAAATCTTGGACTGCAGATTCATACTAATTAATGAACACTTTGTTAAAGCATGTGGAACAAAAATAAGAATGAAGAGAACGAGAGGGAAATGAAGACTGAGGCAGAAAGGAAGAGAATTGAAAGAATAGAATGAGGCATAGTGGGATGGGGATAAGAACCCTCAAATGTATGCGATGTAACTCTACACTGAGATGTGAGCTCAGAAGTGCTTTTATAATATGATAATATTTGCAGCTTCTTCAAGTACTGGTAAATTGATCAAAAATCCCTTGAAGTAAATGGGATTCTTTCCATTGACTTTAACAGGCTTTGGATCATGCCCTGGGAGAACATGTCTAGGCTGCTTCCGCATTCCCCTGTCCCCCATTATCAGGGTAAATGTTAAATATGATTTCCATTCCTCAGTTTTGGAGGGCTACAGATATTTCCAGTGTCTCATTAGAACTGTTTTGTTAATAAGAACTATGTGGACCCATTTTTTTTAAAGATAGGAAGAAATGGGCATCCTCATAAAAGCCAAGGAGACAAAGCTTAACAGAAGGAGTAACGGAGTAGTTTAGTGCTAGTTTAAGTGACAGGAGAGCTGCAAATGACAAGACCAACAGATTTTCTATAATGAGGTGCGCAAGTGGCTGCATCTGCAGCAAGAATGGAGTGGAGGCAGATACCTCATATCTGTATTAGCGATATAGGGTAAAGAAACGTATGCTCTAACTCTTATCTCCTACCCATAGGACCTTATTCTTCTCCTTCAGTGACAGAGCATGTCATAATCTTCTGAGATTTGACTAAGGACAAAAGGCACAAAGCGTAGACTCTCACCATATCCTTCTTGTAAATCAAATCTCTTAGCAGTAAGATTATTTATTATTATACCACCATTTAACACATACCACACCCACCATTTGCAAAGCACTTCACAAACAATAATTAATTCTCAACACTCTATAAGGTAAGTAGGTATTTTTATAATCTTCATTTTATAGATGGGGAGACTGAGGCAGAAATGTCTTGGCATAATGTCTTATGGAGACCAAAAGCCATAGTGGAAATTATGTCCAAACTGGATATATGACTGTCCCTAGCTTCCACCTTCACCTGAGACCCTTAGATCTGTGACACTCAACCTTTCCAGACTACTGTATCCCTTTCAGGAGTCTGATTTGTCTTGCATACCCCCAAAGTTTCACCTTACTTAAAAACTACTTGCTTACAAAATCAGTCAAAAAAGTACAAAATTGTCACAACACACTATTACTGAAAAATTCCTTACTTTCTCATTTTTATTATCTAATTATAAAAAAATCAGTTGGAACATAAATATTGTATTTACATTTCAGTGTATAGTATATAGAGCAATATAAGCAAGTCGTCTATATGAAATTTTAGTTTGTACTGACTTCACTAGTGCTTTTTATGTAGCTTGTTTTAAAACTAGGCAAATATCTAGATGACTTTATGTACTCCCTGGAAGACCTCTACATACCCCCAGGAGTACATGTACCCCTGGTTGAGAATTACTGCCTTAGATGACACCTTTCCCTCTGCATACATTTGATTCCTGTTTGAGGAAATACATCATACTAATAGAATGCTTTAATGTCTATCACTTTTGTTGCTTTCCAGTTTTTTAGATTACCTTGCAGTATTAGAGTCATTTTATGAATAACTGTTTGACTCTCAATGGGATGAGATTCCCATGTTTTTATACTAAAGCTTAAAATATTTCTAAGTAAAAGTATTACTGTGATGCAAAGAAGCCTAGATAATATTTTATCATTTACATCTTTGACAAATCTGCACTATACAGCTTATAATCATGTTAAGGACTTGTATTCTAACTTCTAAAACTACTGGCTTCTTTCAGAAAAATAGGATAGTACATATATTTTACTGGATACGATTTTAAGGACATATTATACGTAGTTTCTAATTTAATTTTCTGTACTTCTGAAGACTGCTGACTGAGCCCTTGGCAAAACACCTTGTTGGTATTTATTTATTGTAGTCTTGGCTTAAAATGTCACCAGAACTCCCATGACACATAAAGAGGTCAGTATATGCATTGCCTGAGAGATGCTACATGACCTATCTGACAGACGGGTCAGTCCAAGAAGTTAGATTAGTGTGGGTTGGGTACATAATGCGTAATTCTTAATATTTCCATTATTAAAATGATGCTGCTAGAGAAAATATTCTTGAGCCTACATATACTGAATCACTGATTTGGTGAATCTGAATGACTCTGTAAGTAAGTAAAGGTGGAAGGGAATGCTAGGTAATAAAAATAGGACAAACAATAAAGAGGACAAACATGAAATAAGGCTAACTTGAGGGTGAAATCCTGGCTGGTATGAAGTCAATGGAAAACTTCATGAGGGTCAGGACTTCAGCTTAACACATTACCAGACTTAAATTCCTTCCTGAAATGTATAGAGTGCTTGCTAACATTTTCTGGCTATACCGAAAGAAGGACAGGAGACATTTGACATGGGTTTAATCAGGCCACAACTTTATTACATAGATGTCTGGGACTACCGGCAGATAAAAGTATATAGTGCAGGTAAGCCCACATTTATTTCATAATTACCCGGGGGGCTTTTACCAGCTCCCCTTCTTTTTCCGTCCAGGTCCATCCAGCAAATCCATTGCTGGGACCATACCATCCACCCCCCTCATAGGAGAGCTAAGTGGGCTATAAGAATGGGGTGGTTGGCGCCCTGCCATACGTATCATAGGAATCCACAACCCCATCTCCCCCCATTCGATTCTTTAACAAACTCCTCTTTTTAAGTCGTTTTCCAAGCCATTTATCCAGTCACTGTATTCCTTTCCTATGGAGTACCTGCACTGAACATCCGCCTTACACTTAAATAATGAGTTCCGACATATGACCTACTGCCCTTCATGCCATGCATGAACAAAGCCCTTCCTGAACCCACTGTGGGGAAGGTACCCAAGCCAATCTGGTTGTAAGGGAAAAAAATCCTTCCCGGCCCCGCTAAAAAGGGGACAGCTAGCATAATGCCCACAGCAGGTCTCGACCAAACCTGGTATTTGACCACATAAAGGGGAGGGAGGGTGGATCCTGCGAGGCTTCAAGTGCAGGGCTGCCTCTTTTAAACCCTACATTCTTAGGGGATGAGTCAGTGACCATGTTGACCCCTTGTGCATCTCTCCACCTCCCCCCCCTCCGCCCCAGCCATAAAGCATTGTTCCCTTCATTCAGCCAGTCAGCCAAATTACACCCCTCCCCCCACACTTAAAGGTGCAGGGCAGTCATTTTGATGGAATTTATGTTATAAATAGAGTTTAAAAGCTTTTACTTTATATATATATATATATATATATATATATATATATATATATATATATATATATATATGATATGATAATTACAATAAAATACAAACTGTTCTCTTAAAATGTTTTTGTGCTATTCCCCAGTAGTTCCATAGCCCTATGGCAATACTGCAATCTCTTATCAGAATAACCTTTTAAAAATGTTTAAAACAATTAACAATAGAAAATACCACTTTGCCTCATGTACTGTAGCATATGGTTGAAATTATACAGCTACAGAATACAATATGTTTGGGTGTACTTGGTAACCTGCTTGATTCAAGTAGTCAAATTTATGTTTCCAGTGTTCCTGCTTCCTTGACTGCTTGTCAACACTCAGACATGATGATATACAAACTACTTCAACATAATCCTTTATTTTTAATCCTTTATCAGGGGATTTAAAAAAATCTTTGAAGGTGAAATGTATTTGGGGCCTGATGCAAAGCCCATTGAGATTGGCAGAAGGACTCTCTGACTTCAGTGGGCTTTGGATCAGGCATTTTTGTATTTTATACTAATTTTAAGAAAGTATATGATTATTTGATTGACCATCTATCATGTGTTTTTTTTAAAGTACATTTTTAGCCAATCGATCATAATACTTCTAGTGCAGTTACAGAAATTACAGTTGTCCATATAGATTACACAAATATACAAGAAAACTGTTCTATTGATTAAAATGGGAGTTGAAGCAAGTCCAAATTGCTTCGGAAATTTCAGAATTAAAGATAGATAGTGAGAGAGAGTTTAGTGTGCAATTTTAAAGATTCATTATCTTTACTATTTTTGAATTTTTCTTGTATAACACCACAAGCTATAATGGATGCCTCTAAAGTGATGGCATTTATCACTGTCATGCAGTGTTCGTGGTATATTTTTCTATACTCAGAGTAAGAAAACTGAAAATGCAATCAATTTAATTTTTCTTAGTTGTAGGTTATCAGATCTTTAGAGTGCACATTGTGTGGGACCATTTCACATACTAGTCATTTTATAATTCAAAATTCTTGAAACTGAAATGTTATCCAAAGAATTTCAGCTATATCCTTCACTTCCCCAATCAAATTGACTATTCCCTCACCCTTCCCAATTCATTTCCAAACAGAGTTCAAAACTTCCTCTTTTGGTTCTGAAGTCCTCAAAGGACCTGCTCCAGCTTCTCTCTTTGGCCAGATCCAAGTTCCAAATTAAGTCAATGGCAAACCTCTCATGTATTTCAGATGGAGCAAGATTTTGACACTTGCCGCTATCCATACTTTTCTCTGTTCATTATATTCATACTTGACTTGTTTTGTAGATCTCATTAAACCTTAAAAATCAAGCCAAGTCCAATGACTACCTAGTATACTGTAATTGAACTACATGGCAAGCAATTTATTAATATACCATTAACTGATTCTGAAGCACACAGTAACTTTCTCAGTTTAGCAGTACTGAAGCTGAAGCATTCACTGTAGAGGAACTGGACCACCCCCTGCCAAATTCCTAGATGTTAAAAAAAAAAGTCTAATAGTTTAGGGTGTTTATGTACCATATTAAACAAATGTAGTTTTGGAGCAAATTTTTTATAAAAATTCTACAAACTATTTACTCCCAACCTAGTGCTGTTGTTCATACAAATAGCTGATGATTTTCAATCTATTAATTACACAGCAGGACTAGAGAGGACATTCTTTTGAACCCTCCGTACTAAGCACCAGAGGCATTAGTTATCACCATTAGCTTTACTAGGATGTAAAGTTTGTAAGGTTAGAAATAAGTTTCTTAACACCAGACTATTTTAATGGAACAGGTACCTTGTTCCAGCTAGGCAATACTAGCAACAAAAAAAGTTTATCCCTCCCTTCACTCTGTAATCAAATCTGAGCATGAGACATTTTTGCCTGGGGTAATTTTTAATCATTATTATTATTTTATCTGAAAATTTTATTAGCACTTGAAAAAATAACTAGAAAATGCTATGAGGGGCACAATGCTGCACTGACTCCCATGGGACAAGGTAGATGACCATGTTTTCTCCATCTTTAATTTTATTTATTCTGCAAAAACAGGGGCTCATAATAAAAATGTTTTCTCAACCAGAACTGTACAGTTGCACTAGTTACACTGTAATTTATTTTTACATGGCCTCTGTTACATAATTACAATGATCATTATCTAATGCTTGGGACTATTCTTCGAGTTATAATTTCAAGGGAAGTAACTTGTACAGAAACAGTAGCTTCACGAGGCTCTCAGTGAAAGCTGTGATTATTCAGGACTCGCAATAAATACTCACATTTTTCCCAAAACATTTTTCAATGACATATACCTATTAGCTGTTGCACACTAATCACAATAGCAGTAACTATGCCAGTTTGCATATGCAGTTACACATCATCTCTAGCTAGGAAGTATATCCAGTGCAGTAGATCACGATTGATGTCTATAAGACAAGCTAACAATGACTGAATTTTCCAGGGTACCAACACAGGAGACTAATGTACTAGCTACAGAGCAACATGTGCAGACTTGAGCATATTTGGAAGCCCTTTGTTCATTATGAGCATAACTCAGAATTGTTGGAGAACTATTTTTTATAGAACATTTTAATCACACAACCATTTTAGAAACAAAATTTAGCTGTAGTCTCTGGTTGATACAGAAATATATGGCACACCTTTCCCAGGCTAAAAAGATCTCTCTTTTTATTTTATTTCTCAAATATCCCAAATATAATATTTCTCAAATTAAATAAAGAAAGAAACTGACTTTCATGAAGAAACTTTGACATCAAATAGAAGGAATAATTTCCATTTTATGCAAAGATATAATTCATCTGACAACATATTAGTATTTTTTGTAAAAAAATGTTTTGGATTAACATATTTATGAGTTCATGGACATTGTCAACAAAATCTTGAAAGACCAAACCAAAGCAGTGGCTGTTGCTATTAGCAGGCAAGTGAACAGATGCAGCACAAGAAGCTGAAATTAATCTTTCCACCCTCTACTCCCTTCCTCTTTACTCCCTTTGACTCTCAATAGGAGAATAAAAAGCTATCAAGCTGCCCCCTTTTGCCCACTTGCCCTCATCAAAGGCAAAAACAGATCTCCTTAAGTTACCCTACCCCTGCTGCTCTGCTGAGAAGTGACCAGCTGCTTCTACAGACATACTGCCCTCTAGGTGTGGTGGGGTGAGCAGTCACTGGGTGTGTGGAATTACAAAATATGTATGCCTACCATTTAAACAAATCCTTCCTGTTGTTCAAATGTAGTTCAGCCTGGGTTTGGTTTGAGAGATGGGTAGCATCACAATAACCATCCTGAAGATTTCTGAATTCACTCTAGGAAAAGGAACCCTCCCTCCCGCCATATCTGATAAAGACAAATTTAATGTGCCCAATTGTGCATTCCTAAAACAGCAAAACTCTCATTGCTTCAAACAAAAATGGGACCTCATTGGATATTTTACCTGCCTAAATACTGTATTCTCGGATTAGGAAAGGTCATACTGGTTCAGACTCATGGGCCATGTAGTTCAACTCTGAAAGATTCCAGTGCAAGGAGCTTCACAGAAATTCCACAGTAGGCAGATGTAGAGTAAACAGTCCCCCATGAAAGTCTCATCCTAATCCCTAAATAGCCAGAGAGAATTTTAACCTGAAAGCATATGAGTTTATATACCTTCCAAAACTTTTTAAAAGCATAAACTACTATACCTCGACATTCTTGTTATCTATACAATGTCCAATCCCTTTCTAAATCTTGCTAAATTCTTGTCATCAACAAAATCCTCTGGCAATGAGTTCCACAATCTAAATATATGCTGTTGGAAAAGCATTTCTTTTCTGTCAGTTCTGAATTTCCTTTCTTTCAATTCAGTTGCATATCTCTTGCCTTCATGTGTTCTAAATAGAGCTCATTGGAATTTTTCCAGATAAAAAGAGTTTTGTGATAAAATGCTTATCTGGCTATACTGAAATGGATCATAGAAACCAATCATTTTGATATTTTTTGACAAAAATATCAAAGCACTTTATTTCAACAAAGTCAAAGCACTTTGCTTCAACTTTATTGTTTTGACTTTCATATACTTGTGATTAAAATAGAATTCAAAATGATGCACTTAAGACTATTTTGATCTTTTCTAAACAAATTTTTTCAGAAGTTCTTTTAACGGCAATTTTTGAAATTGACTTTTTATTCAGATTCTGGATGAAAGGAAATTTTCATGTCAGAACTCCCCATGGAATGTAAATTTCAAGCTTTGACCATTTCTAGTTATGAGACAGGGAGAACAGAAGCTTACAATCCACTTTTTCTATATCATTCATTACTTCACAGACTTCTATCATGACACCTCTGATTTGTCTCCTTTCAATGATCAAACTCAATCTTTTCAAAAACTTCCTTTATCTGAGAGTTTGTCAATGCCCCTAAAGGCAGTCTCATTGCTCTTCTCTGAATACTCTATTTCTGCAATATCCTTGTTGAGATGAGATGAGCAGTACAGCAGACAGTGTTCCAGGTTAGGGTTAATCTTTTATTGATATAATGGAGTTATATTATTTTCAATATTATTCTCCATTACATTCCTTATGCATCCTAATATCTTGTTTATGGGTTTGACCACAGCTGCACACTGAGCAGAGGTCTTGACTGAGCTGCCTATAGTCAACTCCAAGCCCATTTCCTGAATTGATAAGTTCATTTAGAATTCTGTGAAGTGTGCGAGTAGTTTAAATTTCAGTGTGCATTACTTTGCATTTGTCAACACTGACTTATCTGCCTCGTGTTGTCCATTCACACAGCCTAGTCAACTCTGAAGTTCCTCACAATCTTTTCTGGACTTAAAATTTTATAGATGACACAAAATTAGTTGTCATCCCCACTGTTCATTCCCCTGTTTAGATTGCTAATACATATATTCAACAATGCTGGGCCTAGTATAGAACCTTGAAGCGTTGAAATGACCATTTATCCCTACTTTTAATACTCTTCAATACAAAATGCAATTGTTAATCCAGTTGAAATTTAGGAAAAGGGTGAAAAATGTTAAATCCTTCTTCTGTGAATATTAACAAATCAACTTTTTAAAAATAGTGTCTATTCCAACTGGAATCTGTTTAAAAAAACATCTCGGAGTTCATTGAACATGTGAAGATTTAGTAACTAAACTTAATTCCTATAGCATTACAACAAGTATGAAACAATATTTCTGAAACCAGCAGAAGTCTATGGTCCTATAATTTGTAGCTAAAGCCTGACATAATCAGCAAGCAGAACATTTGACGCATTCCATTTCCTATTTTCTTTTTTTTAATCTGTTGTCACTCTGTGATTCATCACACTAAAAGCTTTGATCCCTAGTGCTGCACAGACATGAATTTCCTAAATGACTAAAACTTATGTGCAAATGTTTCCTTTTAGAGTTGTATGTAAATGCAATGTTAAATTTTATTTTTGTAATCTATTTAATCAGAAACAAGGGAATTAGCCAGCTGTTTGGAACCCATGTTAAGATGTAATTAAGTATCTGATTGAATTTCTGTGCATATCAAACAGCAAAGGCTAGTATTTGCATACAAGACAGATTGCTTTCATTAGAATAAAAATCTCCTTAACAGATGACAATAGGGAGGGATTACTCCAAAGATTTGGCTCTGAGATATCCCTCCACAAGAAACCACACATCAGAATGGCAAAAGATCTTGCTTTGTGTGTCAATCATACCAACAGATTCCTTACTGAGTGACACTTAAGATTTCCGTTACATCTGTACTGCATACCACTGCAATACGCCAAGGAATTGCCTGTCTTGCAAGCTTCACAAAAAAAAGGTTTCACAAATTATCAATTACTCCAGTGTGGAAATAGGCTTCACTGCCAGCTGTGCTTTTGGGATTTTTTTAAACTTGTTAGTGAGAGGACTATTTCTAAATATTGTTGATATTTGTGTACGTCTAGGATGTGTAGACTGGTTTATCATAGTTTTAAGCTAAAGACAAATTTTGTTCTTTCTACAAGAGATTGCTTTGTGATAAATAATAAGAAAGAGACATAATATATTCCACATTTTTAGTAGTAATTGCCAGACCAATGCAATACAGACCAAAATCCAAATGTAAATGACTTTATATAAAAAATACAATTTTCAGGCTCTAGATTGAAATGAAAAACAAAATAAAGAGATCTTATTCTTTATTTGATTAATTTTATGCCTGAGGAAGTAGGACCAGCACTGTACTCATTTTAATCAATTGTGATTTAACAAGAATTGGGTCTGGAAGTGTATATTCCTTTAGCCCTCCCTAAGAACAAAGAGCCATATGCTACCTTATGTTTCTGAAAGCAGGAGGTAAGGCAAATCAGCTGATATAAGGTGAGAAACAACAAAGAGGAAGTGCCAGATCTTTAGCATACTCTCACCAACTCCATGGTGCATCTTGGGGACAGGCTGAAAGCAAGTGGGCTGAGCTAGGATAAGCCAGGGAGTTGTCCATTTCCTGTGGCTTTGTCCCACTGCCTCAAGCCTGAGGGAATTCTGAGTTTTAATTAATTTGGAGCATTATTAATTCCGAAGGTGCAGAGGGAGCGGGGTGTGTATGTATACACACACACATACACACACACACGTTTCTGCTCCCTCTGCATCTATGGACCCTCAACATCCTGCAAAGGGGCAAACCCTGCTCCCAACACAAGGGACACTCAGACTATTCCTGTTTCTATCTTGAAAAACCTGCCTGGAAGTAATTCCAGGCTGCAAGATTTCCCATGCTGCATCAGACCAAACTAATCTGACATTCTGTAGTGGCTAGGGCCTAATGATTCAGAGAGATGGAAAAAAGATCTTCTATGCACCAAACCAACTGAGTGATGCAACTGTATTTCTTATGATTCTTCTTGGCAAAAATTGGGGATTGGTCCTGCTTTGAGCAGGGGGTTGGACTAGATGACCTCCCGAGGTCCCTTCCAACCTGATATTCTATGATTCTATGACTGCTGATTTACAGGTATCAGCTAATATCATAAGATTTCTGGTTTGGCACTGAGATGGAGTAGAACCCAGATTCAAAAATTGTAATGGGTCACTTGACATGTTGGTTATTTGCTGTAGTTCCAGCTCATTGAGGTTACTGAAATTCTTTTTTTTGTGAGTCAAACAACTTTTCATAAATTGCAGAAGGAATATTGTAGGAGCTGTTAGGTAAAATATAAATAAATGAACAAACAAACTATAGCAAGGTAAATCTCTTGATATGGGTATCATTTTCATAACTCAGAGGAAATTGTGATTTCACCTGCAGAACAGCTGAAAGATCCCCCAAAGAAAATAATTATAGCAATCCATTTTGACGTCCCTTATAGCATGTACAGACATGCCATCGTGTTAGATTTAGCCCATAATGTGACTCTGGTTACAGAGAATTCATGGATTAACTTCTTGTTAACATGTTTCATGCGTCTCCCAGGAAAAAAAAATAACCCTTTTGATTTGTTTATTACCCATTTTCTCCTTTTAAGTCACTTTTGCCTGAGCTACAGACTTCTTTTTACTGAAGGATTTGGAGACTAGTTTTGTAGAAACTAGGAAATTATGATTGAATAGTCTTCTATATGGTAAAATGAATCCCAAACCAATTGCAATTGTTATTCTGGTGTGATGAGATAGCTGCCTGACTAACACTACATTGGAATTTTATCTCTCTATTTTCTTTCTTCTTGAGAAGAACAGTTCAAGAAATTGGTCTCTTACCCAAAGCAATCTGCACAGAAAATCAAAGTTACATTTCGGCATCCACTTTGTGCCATTGGAATGCAAACACATAGTCATAAGTTAAATGGACTGTGGTAGATGCAAATACCATCTACCTTGCTTTTCAGCATCTACCCATTACTTTAAATCTGCAATTACCATCATGCTGTTATCACAGTAAGAACAATGCATTAAATTAAGGCTGAGATGGAACTTTCAAAACACCAACTCTTGTTTTCAGTTGCTTATAAGTTTCCTGGGTACACTCCTTTCAGGCAGAAATCTGACACACTTGCAGAGAATCTGAGTGAGATCTGAGTGGGTGTGAGCATCAAATTTGATAAAACTGGGTTCAAAATTTACAGGAATGCCTTTGCATGTTCCTGTCCCAACTCCTTCCCGAGACCTGATCTCAGCTATATTTCAATCTACATCTTCTATAGAGTACCCCACAATCCTCACATCCAAAACTGATTCTATTACCCACTCTCACCAGACTTTCCGCAACAACACTTCCGCTGCTGGGCCTGATTTTTCTCTTCCTGGGGTGAGCATAAATTATGAGAAAAGCCACTGAAATAAATGATGTTACATTAGTGTGAATCAGAGGAGATTCAGGCTCAGCATTTTCAACTCTTGTGATTTTATCACTAGTCAAAAAATAGTCTTTTCTTTAAAGCCTCAGCTTCTGCAGTAAGGTGATTAAGTGAGATGTCAGCTTTTTATTTTTTTTAAATACATCTAGCCCTCTTGGTGGTAAAGAAAAGCTTGAAAATATGAACTCCAAATGCTCAAAATGAGAAGGCAAATACAAAGAATCTAAATCTTCTTAAAAACTCTCATGATTTTGTTGAGCCTGTCTCATGGGTTTTTTAATGCTTGGGGTTGACCATACTGCAGGCTCCTATAATCTATCTTCATGTTTTCTGCTTCTTCTGTTCCCAGTTATTCAATATTCATAGAAGGATGAGTTCTTTGGCACAACTATATCAAGTTACATGAAAATCCTCTACATCTTCAATTATCTGACTTCAAGAGTGATTCTTTGCACTATCACTTGCAGCATAAGGCTTGTAACGTCTCTATATGGCCTTCATAGATTGTACAAAGCCTTTTAACCTGGTCAGCAAAAGCAGACTTTTGCAGTGCTAGAGACAATTCATTGCCCCCAGTCCTTCTCAGTTTAATTCGATCCTTCCATGTTGACAAGAAGAATACATTCCCATATGATGATGATCAATTTGATAGTTTTGAAATCCATAGTAGTGTCAAACAGGGATGTGTTTTGTTACCAATACTCTTCAGAATATTCTTCTCTCTACTGCTTCATCAGGCTTTCTCAGATAGTACTGAGAATGTATAACTCCACACAAGATCAGAAGGAAAACTCCTCAAGATTGACTTTACTTTTTGATCTGAAGTATGTAAAGACCTGTTGATAAGACATCTTCTTTTCACTGATAACACAATGCGTATTGCACACAGTAAAAAAGGATCTCCAGCAACTTTGCAATAGCTTTGCACTAGTTGGTGATGAATTTGGACTAACCATCAGTCTAAATAAGACGATTATGGCACAAGGCATGTTGACTGCACCAGAAGATTTAACAGCTAGCACCACACTAGAAGTTGTGCTATCTCTTGACAATGAGCTCACATCAGAAAGGCAGTCACTACATTCAGCCAACTGATCAAGTGCATGTCAGATAACAGGAAACTGACACTGAACACCAAGATAGGGGTCTATAAGATGTGCATTTTGAGCAAGCCGCTGTATGGAGATGAGACCTGAATCACCTACACCAGTCGGCACGAGAGAATGCACTTTTCATACATGCTGTCTTCACCATTACATAACAAGTGGGAAACCAAAGTTCCTAACACAAAAGTATTTGAGAAAGTGAAATTATCAAGTCTAATCACTATTCTCAAAAACAGACATCTCCATTGGCTTGGTCATCTGCACCGTATGGATGATGGACACATTCCAAAGTATCTCCTGTACTGAGAAATTATGGTTGCTGACCTAGACTCAGGTTCAAGAATGTTTGTAAGAGGGACCTGAAAACTTTCAACCCTGACCCCACAAGCTGAGAAGATGTGGCTAGCAACAGGCTACACTTGGGCACTGTGCTGTACTAGGGAGTGTGTCTGAAGGGAGGTGGCTGAGAGTGAAGAGAGCAAAGTGCCGCAGGACTCAAGCACAAGTAGTGCTCTGACTTAGGCTTCTGGCCCTGCACTTTGCATCTGCATTATCTGTGGCAAGGACTCTCAAGAACTGGATTTTTCAGCTACTCGTGATGCTGCAGCATAACATATAGTAAGTGAACTGATGTGGCATTTACACCATTTGTCTTTTGAAATAGACAGTTGCCACTCCATTTGCACTGTTGTGCAATTTATCAATTAATCTCCTTAACATACCTTATAATTTGGCTCTTAAAACAATGATACATAGATACTCAGAAGCAAGGAGTATTGTTTCTAGGACACACTACTGCTTAACCAAACATAGTCCAGATCTGAAGAGAATATTTGTCTGTATTTCCTCATTGTCATGCCGCTGCCTCCTCCTCCTCTGTCAATTAGCTATCTTAATTATCAAAGTTCCTAGAATTACTGCTTCAGATGTGTTAGAATAGCTGCTCCCAAGAAATGGCACCACATGCATTTCAGACAGACTTAATCTAGGGGTGCAGCTATATATAATACATTAGTTGCCCTGACAACACTATGCTTAAAGCATGCTTTTTATCTAGCCTCTCTTCTGTCTTGGTAAGTATGAACTAAACAGAAAAGGACAAGGATGCCCCACACCTGTTTTCTCAGTCTAGCAGAAACTGGCAAAGCCCCACAAGAAAAAAAAAAGTAGATTTTTCCCCCAAAGGAGAGAGTACAAACATCATAATTTGCAGAAAGACAATCTGTTACACAAACTCCCTCATTTAGTTTTCAGTTTAATGATACCACCACAGTTATAGCCTCCTTTAGTTGGATAAGACCTTAAAAGCGAATGAACTCTATGTGTCCGTGTTTGGGTGGATGGACATTAAAACAGCCCATACCTTTGTCTTGAGTGGGAGTCTCCATAATGTCCTTGATTAGAAATTTCACCTCCCTCTACAAGCTATGTGTTGGTTGCAATATAGAATCACAGAAATGTAGGACTGGGAGGACCATACCCCACACTGAGGCAGGATTAAGTATACCTAGACCGGCCACAAAGATGTTTGTCTAACTTGTTCTTAGAAATCTTCAATTTCTGGTATTCCACAAAGTCACTAAGTAATCTATTTCAGTGCTTAACTCTCTCTATAGTTAGAAAGCTTTCCCCCAATATCTAACCTAAGTCTCCCTAGATGCAGACTAAACTGATTACTTCATGTCCTACCCTTGGTGGACATGGAGAACAATTGATCACCATCCTCTTTATAATAACCTTTTGCATATTTGAAGACTTGTGTCTTCCCTTAGCCTTCTCGTCTCTAGGCTAAACATGCCCCATTTTTCAACTTTTCCTCCATAGGTCAGGTTTTCTAAACCTCTTAGCACTTTTGTTTTTCTGCTCTTAACTGTCTCCAGTTTTTTCACATCTTTCTTATGTGGTGATGAAAACTGGGCTCAGTACTCCACAGCTGAGGTTTCCTCAGTGCCAAGTAGAGCAGAACAATTAAATCCTGTGTCGTACGTATGACACTCCTGTTAGTATATCCCAGAATGAAATTTGCCTTCCTTGTGACAGCTTCATATTGTTGACTCATATTCAGCATGAGCCACTGGAAACTTTCAGCCAAAATGGTTCAGTCATTTCCAAGAACAAAACTAGGGAAAGACCTCTGGCAATAATTTTCTTCCTAAATTTGGTCAAGTTATAAACTTTTAAAAAAAATCTCAGTTTGCACATGCTCAGGAGACAATTTTTAGATTATAGCGGCTAAATTCACAGAAAAATTCATCAACACTGGGAATGCTCTAGCATGGGGCTGAGAAGAACTTTCCCTGCAATTGCAGTGCTGGGTCTAGAACCAAGAGCATGATGCCTATATCTCTTGTGCTCTGAATGACCTGCCCTCCCTTCCTAGGACAAATGTTGTGGAGAAGGAAGCTTCCTGTCTGAAATGAAGAAGGAACAAGAGCTGTACCTATTGGGGAAAGGAGTTGGATTGGGGAAAGGGGAGAAAACTGAGGCTGGAGGCTGGCAGGGAAGAGAAGAGGGTTGGAATTGGGGTGGAGAGGAGATTGTTCCTGGGAGCTGGGGAGGAACACAGATTGGATGAGGAATCTGGAGAGGAACATTGGGACTGGAAGCCAGTAGAACAGGAAATGTGGGTAGTTGGGAGACTGAAGGCCAGGGTGTGGGAGAGAGATAGATAGGATCTGGAATGGGTGGAACTGAGACTGACTGGGCAAAGAGACTTGGGACAATGACCATCTGGAAGGCAGGAGGGGGGGCAGCCATGGAACAGGCAAGAGGACTGAGACTGGCTAGGTGAGGAGAATAGAACTGGGACAAGCAGCCAGAGTCTGTGCCCACTACAGCAGTGGTTCTCAACCTTTCCAGGCTACTGTACTTCTTTCAGGAGTGTGATTTGTCTTGTGTATCTCAAGTTGCACCTCACTTAAAAACTACTTGCTTAGAAAATCAGACATAAACATGCAAAAAAGTGTCACAGCACACTATTACTAAAAAATTCCTTACTTTCTCATTTGTCTGTATGAAATTTCAGTTTGTACGGACTTTGTTAGTGCTTTTTATGTAGCCTGCTGTAAAATTAGGCAAACATTTAAATGAGTTGATGTAACCCCTGGAAGACCTCTACGTGCCCTCCAGGGATATGTGTACACCTGGTTGAGAACCACTAGACTAGTACACTCCCCTCCAGAGCCTGGAATGGAATGCAAGATTGCTGAGCCTCATCTTTCTTCTGCTGTCAACAACGATCTGTCAACCCCACTGGAAAACTGCGCAACCTTAATTTCCCCCCTTGCGTTTGTACATTATGATGAAGTTTTTAATTATATGATCACATACTGTTTTTTCACTTGACCCCTGCCTCATTCACTGGCAGGATGGAATTGCTCTAGGGTGAATCTGAATTGTGTAATTCAGGACGCTGTTGTCTGTAGCAATGCAAGGACGCTGTTGTCCATCTTTTGCAGAAGTTGGAAGCATGCAGGGAATGAGTCAGGGGACTGCAGGAAGAGGAAAAAAAATCATGGTTAAGGCAGTTGAATACTCTTCTGAGGAACTGGTTTCTATCACTGCCTCTCTCACAGACTTCCTATGTGATTCTAGTTAAGTCACTTAAACCAAAACTTTTCACAGGTGGTCACTAACTGTGTTCTTCGTTTTAGAGATGCATAACTTGAAACTCAGGGATCTGATTTGTAGCAATGGCAGAAGTCAAGGGCAGCTGTGCTTTGAACATATTAAGTTCCACATAATGCTAAGTACTCTGAAAAAATCAGATCCTACATGTCTTAAATGGGACAACCAAATTTTGATGACACTTTTGTCCTTAACATTTTCTATAAAATGGGAAGAATAATACCTCTTCATTTCACAGGGTTGTTGTGAAAATAAATTCATTAATATTTGAGAAGCACTCAGCTAGCACAGAGATGAACACCATAGAAAAGCGCAGGAAGAAATTAATAATTCTGTTCGCAAAGCAGGCTTTGAATAGTGTGCAGTAAATAAGGCATAGGGCCACCCATTCAAAAACTAGGGGAAAGCAGAATATTGAATTGATGCACATTATAGAAGCACTCTCCATCTTATGCTCTGAATGCATTTCTTTTATGGTGTGTGTGTGTGTGTGTGTGCGCGCGCGCGCGCGCGCACGCACGCGCGCACACACAATTTATCATTGTGGGATGATTTGGAAATCTGTCCATACAATCTATAAATTCTGGTTGATATTGTGTAGTTATCACAAAGTGCTATTAACAAAACTGCTGTATCATAACTGCTTCTCTGTGGCTGAATCCTTGGAAAACCAGTTTTATCATAACTCTCTAAAGGAAAAAGAGCAGTGGAAAGTTACCCAAAAGACAGAGCAAGGGAAGCTAGGTGTTGGAAGTGGGGTTTAAAGAAAGAGCCACACAGGAGCAGAAAGCAGATGGGAGCAGGAAGAAGAAAGGGGTTAGAATGGTCAAAAGCAAAGGAAACAAGCTGGGCTAGGAGGAAAAAGGCTCTGTGTTTCAGCCCACAAGCCAGGCACTGAAACATGTCTCTGACCTCAGCCCAAAGAATGTACTGGAATGGTGAGGAAACTGAGGCAGGGAAATGCATGTAGGGTTTATTATTGTCTATAGTCCATACTCTCTTGTGCTTTATATGAATAAATAAAGGAGCAAATATCTTTGACTTTAGTGCCAAAAAGTGTGTGTGTTTGTTAAGTTTCACAACTAGCGTGTGCCTCTGGAGAGCATTAAATTGTAAACCAGAAGGTTCCAACCTTTGGGGTAGAGTTCTGGGAGGAAGTGTTTTTAAGTATGGGGGAGCATGAAGGGTTACCAGTGTGCTCAGAGGTTAGGCAGCTGGACAGCAGTTTCTAGCTCTCCCAGAGGAATGCCAGATAGAAAGTCTTCCCTCAGACAGTGTGCCTAAGGACTCCAAAACTGAATCAGTGACTGGACTCCATCCAGGTCCCAGAATATTTGAGAAGCATTTTAGAGGTTTTTACTATTTACTGGTACTATTCTAAGTATCGCCCCAACTGAATTTAATCTGTCTATGACTTGGAAATCAACATGAATACAATTGCACAGGCATTGGAAGAAAAAGATATATGTATATATCTTATATATATAGAAAAGGTTTTAAAGACCATGTTACCATCACAGTTTTAAATAATTTTAAATTTTTATTTTAAGATCTTCCAGGGCTGAAGTGAGTCCTGTGTGTCCTGCAGAAAATTGGGAATTATAAAATTCTAAACCTCTGAGTACCTTCAATCATTATTTTTTTAAAAGACTTTCCTTCATTTTCCTCCAAACACGTATTTCTTCCTTTACATATAATACTCCCAAGACCTAGCAGGGCAATATTTAATCTTGTACCAATGACAAGTATAAAGACCCACCATATCATGACTCTTCAGAGCCACTGCTGTAACTACTGCTTCTCTCTCTTTCACAGTCTTACTAAGCTGCCGCCATTCCTCTTTAACAACAACTCTAATAGTAGCGCACCTAATCCACTATCACTTCCCCTCTACCCACCATGCCACCTCTGGCCAAACTTTCCTCTCCTGCCTTTTTGTTTCCGATTGGAGAGTATTTTCAAAATGAAAATATAAGAAGAAAATGCCTAGACAATACTAGAATGAAGCAGAAAAATAAGTCTTTGATTATAATTCCTTGAAAGAGCATCTTATTTTAGATCTGAAGACATTTTGGGGCCAGGTCTAGCTCATATAAATTGGTGTAGCTCCACTAAAGTCCATGGAACAATACTGATCTGGTGCTTTGCTTACCATTTTAACAGAGATAATAGGCAATATAGACACTGACACTCAAAACTATGGGTTTTTTGGCACTTTTCAGCCTTACATCCAACAACCACTGCTGTCTTCCATCTGCACAATCCTCTGGCAGTAAACGGGACATATAATGCCTTAAAGTTGATTTATGAGGTACACTGAAACACCCTATTACTACTGGTTGACCATGTACCTTTAAATGCATAAGGTGAAGAGAGGATAGAAGATACAAACAGAAAGCAGCACTGTAAAATATTTTATCTTTGCTATGAAAAGCTGACTTTTGCTGACTGGAAAAAGGCTAATGTAGTGCCCATCTTTAAAAAAGGGAAGAAGGAGGATCCTGGGAACTACAGGCCAGTCAGCCTCACCTCAGTCCCTGGAAAAATCATGGAGCAGGTCCTCAAAGAATCAATCCTGAAGCACTTAGAGGAGAGGAAAGTGATCAGGAACAGTCAGCATGGATTCACCAAGGGAAGGTCATGCCTGACTAATCTAATCGCCTTTTATGATGAGATTACTGGTTCTGTGGATGAAGGGAAAGCAGTGGATGTATTGTTTCTTGACTTTAGCAAAGCTTTTGACACGGTCTCCCACAGCATTCTTGTCAGCAAGTTAAGGAAGTATGGGCTGGATGAATGCACTATAAGGTGGGTAGAAAGCTGGCTAGATTGTCGGGCTCAACGGGTAGTGATCAATGGCTCCATGTCTAGTTGGCAGCCGGTGTCAAGTGGAGTGCCCCAGGGGTCGGTCCTGGGGCCCGTTTTGTTCAATATCTTCATAAATGATCTGGAGGATGGTGTGGATTGCACTCTCAGCAAATTTGCGGATGATACTAAACTGGGAGGAGTGGTAGATACGCTGGAGGGGAGGGATAGGATACAGAAGGACCTAGACAAATTGGAGGATTGGGCCAAAAGAAATCTAATGAGGTTCAATAAGGATAAGTGCAGGGTCCTGCACTTAGGATGGAAGAATCCAATGCACCGCTACAGACTAGGGACCGAATGGCTCGGCAGCAGTTCTGCGGAAAAGGACCTAGGGGTGACAGTGGACGAGAAGCTGGATATGAGTCAGCAGTGTGCCCTTGTTGCCAAGAAGGCCAATGGCATTTTGGGATGTATAAGTAGGGGCATAGCGAGCAGATCGAGGGACGTGATCGTTCCCCTCTATTCGACACTGGTGAGGCCTCATCTGGAGTACTGTGTCCAGTTTTGGGCCCCACACTACAGGAAGGATGTGGATAAATTGGAAAGAGTACAACGAAGGGCAACGAAAATGATTAGGGGTCTAGAGCACATGACTTATGAGGAGAGGCTGAGGGAGCTGGGATTGTTTAGTCTGCAGAAGAGAAGAATGAGGGGGGATTTGATAGCTGCTTTCAACTACCTGAAAGGGGATTTCAAAGAGGATGGCTCTAGACTGTTCTCAATGGTAGCAGATGACAGAACGAGGAGTAATGGTCTCAAGTTGCAATGGGGGAGGTTTAGATTGGATATTAGGAAAAACTTTTTCACTAAGAGGGTGGTGAAACACTGGAATGCGTTACCTAGGGAGGTGGTAGAATCTCCTTCCTTAGAGGTTTTTAAGGTCAGGCTTGACAAAGCCCTGGCTGGGATGATTTAACTGGGACTTGGTCCTGCTTTGAGCAGGGGGTTGGACTAGATGACCTTCTGGGGTCCCTTCCAACCCTGATATTCTATGATTCTATGATTCTATGAAAGAGATGATACCAGTGTCATATAAAAGTTGCCGATATGTTTAGACTGTCACCAAATTGATTTAGGATTAAAGTGAGTGAACAGTTCAGCAGAAAAAGCCTGAACTTAATCCATGCAAAGGTATTAGTATTATCTGAACAGAAACCACCTCATTTTTATTACCTGGGTTCAGATTTGAAAAGATGAGCCATTCGCCCAGGCATATTTATAATTCAGGTGAAGTAAAAGAAACACCAACAATGTTTCCTCTTTATGGGCATTTTATGTATGATTGACAGAACAACCCAGTATGGGTCAAATTCTAGCTGTTTTTGAGTTCAACTCCAAAATGTGTGCAAATAAAAACCATGAAGAGAGCATTTTTGTGCACATACTTTAGTCAGCCGAAAGTGACTATTTTACAAAGCCCTGTACAGTTGCCCACTCAGATTTCCCATGTCAGGAACCCAAGTAACCTGAATGAGCTGCGTTTGTAGAGGCTGAGAGGAGAACCGGGGAAAGATATTAAATTGTTGTCCCTGTGCCCTCTGAACTCTAAGTTTCACTTCAGAACATCCTTCAGTGGCTCATTACATAGACATTTGTGTCCTACTGTCTCCCTCCTTGCCTGGGACATATGTAAACACACAACCTGAAGCTAGGATTTGGATCTACATCAGTATTTATTCAGCTGAAGAATCTGAAAAATGCAAGACCTGGTAAGTATTTTTAAAGAGCGCTGGAAGAGATATGTTAAGAGCATATGAGGAATTTCTCAAACACATTGGTAGTGACACTAGGACTATTAGAAAAATGTTTAATTGCAGTTATTTACAACTGATTAACCTATAAAAGTGTGACCATAGAAGAATTTGGACCAGGGTTAGGTGGTTAGAGAAAGTAGCAGGATCAATGAGAGCTGAGGAAGTTAATGAGATTGCAAATACTTAAAAACACAAAAAAGGTTGACAACAACTAAATTACTAACACAATTTCCAAGTAAGTTCTGCACATTTCAGTAATATTATCAATAATGTTTTCTATAAATAAAAAATAGGCCACCTCAAACATTTTGAAATGTAAACAAATTTCAAAATTTCAATTCTTCTCATTAAAATATGTTTTCATTTTCCAGCCAGACTCTGGGCTTAATCCTATATTAATTGCAGTTAATAGCAAAGCTCCCACTGACGTTAATAGTGCTAGATCAAAGCTTGTATACCTAAATCCCGGACCAGAGGATTCATGATATTCAGTCTCTTAAGAAGAAATTGCTGATTACACTGAACTGTGTTCAATTTTCTGATGCAATTATTTGTTTGCAGATAGCAGCCACAGACCTTGATCAGGATTAGAACCCTCTTTTTAGGTGTTGTACAAATAGATAGACAAAGAGTTTACAAACTAACTGGAAACCAAGAGACAAGTGATTATAACAAATAAGAGGAAAGGGATGAAAATGATACATGACCGCATGGTTATAAAGATTAATGCACACCTTGGAAAGTCCAGATAACTTTTTCTTTACCCTTTTGTACATAAACAACATCAGGTAACTAATTGCTGCTTAGTCTAGCCATCACTGGTTGATTGATTTTTCCTTCATGTCACAACAGATCTTGATACAAACTAAAGTCTTCAGTAAAAGTCAATAGGACATAACACAATCTACTGTAGTTTAGAAAAATATTTCAGAAAGACAGGTTTCAATAGACAAGTTTCATTCATAAGTATTTCTCTATCCTTACAACACAGACAGTATCCAAATGTGTCACTGAAAGAAATAAGCACTATACTCACTACTCCCTATAACTAGGTACTATAGAAACATATGTTTATAATAATAATAATAATAATAATAATAATAATAATAATTATTATTATTATTATTATTTTATTATTATTATTTTAATATGGTTATTATAAAATAACCTTCTGATTTGATTCTATAATTAACAGACATACATAAAGATAACACATCTAAGCATATCAAATGAATTCAAACAACCAGGAGAAGTTAAATTAACATGCAGAAATTATGCAGGAATATCTGAATGCATTTAAAATGTTATTAATGAAGTATGAAAGATAATTATGTTAGGACACTAATGGCACTAAACAAAGATAATTATGCATAAAAGAACAAAATGCTTGAAAAATTTAAATGAATGAAAGAATGATTAAAGATAACAATCAAACCCAATGATAGTCTATGGCCTCAATCCAGCAAATCACTTAAACATATGTAGTCTCATTGAAGTCAATAGGATTAATCATGTGCCTAAAGTTAAGCATATGCTTAAGTACTTTGCTAGACTGGGGCAATGAATCATAGGCAACTAAACACAATATATTTATCTTGAGATGAATTATATACATAGCTAATTATTAGAGAATCATTGAATGACAAAAGAAAGGGTACGCAAACCCACTAGCGAAATATTAGATACTTAGGTATTAAGGGTTTCTATAATTGATTCTCCTACTATAGGTTTCGTTTTTGTTTTTGCAGCAGCTATAAAATAACTGCAGACATAAACCTGATAGTGTTAAGTGCACCTGTCTTATTAATTCGGGGGAGGGGAGGGAGGAATGTAAATTGCTTGGGAGTACATAGCAAAAATAGCAGATATTAGTGCAGCATACTGTAAATGGTAGCTTCAAAAACAACAACCAAATGGATTATCTTTAAGCAGTTCTATCACACTGTGCTATAATATCAATCTATTCCCATCTGTTATGTTCTGATGGAGAATTTGTGGGATGCGATAGTGCAATTTAGTTCATAATGTCCAAAAAAGTTCCATTTTGCTCATATTTTAAATATACTCTGAAGTGGTTGGTCACATTTCCCCTTTATTTGTCTTTAATGAATTTACCAACAATGTACCTTTACAGCTAAATTATCCCTAACAGTTCTCTAATGGAAAATAATTCAATTTGCAAGCTATTACTCTCTTTATTAAATCAGCCTAACTATACAGATTACACTCAACATCCATTCTTGCACAGTAGGAAAAAATAACTTTAAATAATCACATTTCCATATTTATTCTTAATGAGAAATTCAGGTAAATGTGCACCACTGCCCTGATCATTATGTGCATTTTACAAGAACAGCAGATTTAGATTTTGCAATGTCCCAGTTTAGAATTACTTGTGCTGTACATATTTTTAAATAGTGTCACAAATTCAGAATTAAAAATTAAGTGCAAAATTGGGTTGTGAATTTAAACTGTCCTTCTCCACTTTCTGATTGGGAATTGCTCAATCACCACTCTTGTATATGTGGATATGAGAGTAGTGATTGAAAAACTGCCAAGAGAATGCTCACCTATCTACCCACTGACCCACCATGAGATCTTGGTAACAAAGGAAACTGTCCAAAATCTGCTTATGGGCCAGATCGCCGGTATATTACAGTGGAAATGCTTAAAAATGTATTTCAGTTTCTAGAGATATTACTGTAACTAGCAGTAGTCATCATTTTAAACACAGGGAATCTGAAACCTTTAATAGCTGTACAAACAGAATTAACTTTAAGTGCAACCGTTACATCAGCAGTCATCTTCTGCTCTAACTTTTCAAAGCACCATGGACCTCCGAAATAGCTCTCAAGTTTTTGTTTTTAAGGTAGCATGTCTCTAGCATAGAGAAAATAGTATTTTCATGTTTTGTATAATTCTATACATACAAAGCTCCAATACGGAGTAATATAAAACAAGAGTGATTAATCTGCACACAATAAAAAAGGAACAAATGTCTATCACCATACACATCAAACTCAGACAGACGACCAGTGAAGATGAACTAGCTCTGTAACCAATTATGAAAAAGATAAAATATGTATTCAGTACCCTAATATGTTCAGGTTCTTGTTCAGTCTCTGGAAACCAGAAATTATTCAGCACATTCACCTTCACACAAAGCCTTCTTCAAAGTGCTTTCACCTTACTACGGACCTACAGATTTGCTGTAGGGAGTAGATGGATCATCATTTTCCTTATTTAGGGCTCAGAACAAAACACATTCTTTCCTGGCTGTAACAGACTTCAAACTGCCTCCTAACAATTTGCTTCTTTTCTCAGCCTACCTCCCCATTCTATAACTTCCCACCTCAAAATATACAGAGAAGCATCCTGTGGCACTAGTGGGGCCATTCCACGTACCTAGCTCAGCCTTTATCACTTCCATAATGTGAGATCTTGATGTCTCACAAGGAAGATTACTATTTTGGCGCTTTCCAGATAGACACTTCAGCAATTAACATCTTTATAGAGTATCCCCCTGTCAGTGTGAAAAGTCCACAGTGGAGTAATCTACTTATTTCCAACAAAAGTCTCCATAAGGAGGAAAAGCTGCATGCACTATTTAGATCCAGTTATTTGTGAGGGAAACTTCATCAACCTATTAAGTTTTTAAAGGAATATGGACCTTATGAATTGTGATCCATTTCTCAATTATCATTTTTTGCTAATCAACTGCTTTGTGTGCATCATTTAAAGATGATTGATAGACATGAGGATAGAAGTCCTCTCTTTATTCATAAGCCAGACACAGCATGGGCAGGAGCAATTCAAGCATCCATGAACTGTACGATCAATGTACCTCCACTACAACCCTGAAGGATTTAACATCAGAGATGGGAGTGGAAGGTGGCAGTGAATGGAATTCCTCCCCCAAACTTTGGTGAAGTTCAGATCCAGATTTAATTTGTGGACCAATCTCTTATGAAAGAATAGATGTTTTTTTCTAGAGTCAATGAAACCTGTTGTCTCTCTAGGGAGACTGACCACAAGGTTGTTTGTTGTTGTTCTTTAGTTAAAGTCCATTGTAATTTTAATTTTTGTAATTTATCCATACATATGAGGTGGACTGGATGGGGAGCTTTGAATGAGACATTTTGCCCATTTCTAGTGGTGATCAAGTTTGAAGTTACTATTCCTATGATATAATTCCAGAATGGTTTATGTAACCAGAAAGTGTAATTTTTCCCTCTGAATAAAACAATTTCTGATGTCCAGTTTTATTTGTAACCGTCAGCTGTTATAACACTGGCTGCCATGTTTGTCTATACAGCTAATATTTAATTGATTACTCTGCAAAGCTCTCTGGGATATTCTAGGGATGAATGGCACTATATCAGTCTTCCATTATACAGTATGGTATCATCTTGTAGTGTACCATCTATTCCACAGCAACCAAGCAGCTTATGGAAAAATACTTAGAACTAACATATTACATGAAATATGCTGTTGCCACTCTCAACCTCAGCAACAAAACATTCTTAATCTTTATACAATCCCTTTAGCTCTGAACGCACCAGTCATGGTAGAGCAGGTTTTTGGTTTTTAAAAAAAAGCACAGCACAAAGGACTGTTTTTGTAATTTTAGCTGATTTTCATAATGTTCTATTGATAGCATTCACTGTAGATTTAATACTTATTTCTAAAGAAAAGTCAGAAAAAAATATTTATAATAAATAAACTTCTCAAATAAAATCCAGCAGTCCTGTTATTTGGAGTAGTACCTTTAACTGAATTTGATTGTTAATATTGTCATTAATTGATTTAATTAGTACATAGACAAAGCATATTTCAGTGAAATGGTTATTTCATATAAACAAAGGCAAATACAGCCTTATAAAATGGTTAGCTACTGTAACTCAGATATAAACTCTGCTGGTTCAGCAGGTGTGAAATTCCATTTTAAGTACATGCTACTGTAATTTCACAGTTGAATCGTAGAATTGCTAGAGAGTCCCCATTGAGTAAATTTCACATTTGCATGCATTCAAGGTCATTACTGAACGTGATCAAAATGGGACTCGACACCTCCATTTATTTATTGTCAGGGAGTGGGTTTGAAATTTCCACTGGCTGTAATCATGCTGATTCCTCGTCCAAGTCAAGACTATTGCAATCTTGTCTTGACTTGACAAAGAAGAAATTCCACTCCTAACACACCATCTTTCAATAATTCTCATCTTTGATCAGATTTCAAGCTTAGTAATTCTAACACAGATACTGAATTTATACTGAGCAAACAGCACGTATACAGCTTCATCAATTCAGATTATTTCCTCTCATCAGATTAAAATAGCTGTTTTCTTTCCATTACGGAGTTCATAAGCACCTTATTCAATGATGTACATTCAATATCATAAAAACAACAAAATAAGAGCATTAAATAAGTATTTAGCACTTAAATAAGTAGTTGAATTTCTACATCCAGCTAGAAAAGGCACAATATATAACAGAACTATTACAAGGTGCTGTTTTGAATGGTGGTTATACCATATTCTGAACAGTAAGAAAGAAAAAAGTGTTAAAATACTCAGGTAGCATTTTTCAAAATCCCATCCTTGAAATCCATTTACAGACATACACTTATGTTCAACAACAATAGGAGAAAAAACATTTTAATCTATTCTTAGATCATGTAACAAAACAGTAAATTCAACTCTGTATTTGACCAAACAGGTATCAAAATATGAAAACTTAACTGAGGATCTCAAAGATGATTATGTATTATGTCCATTTTATAGATGCACAAACATATAAACAGAAATTACAATGCTTGCCAAAGGTCACGTAGTGAACCAGTGACAAAGTGAGAGACAAAACTCATGTCTTCTGGCTGCAATATTCTTACTCTAACCACTAGACAATTCTCTCTTCCCGACATTGATTCATCTCCAGAAATGGAATAAGAACAGCCATACTGGGTCAGACCAAGCTCAGTATCCTGTCCATCTAGCTCAGTATCCTGTCTTCTGATAGTGGCTAATGCCAGGGGCTTCAGAAGAAATGAACAGAATAGGTAATCATCAAGTCATCCAGCCACTGTCACCCATTCTCAGCTTCTGGCAACATAGGCTACGGATACCTCCGAGCACTGTTTTGCATTCCTGTTCATCCTGGTTAATAGCCGTTGATGGACCTATCCTCCATGAACTTATCTAATTCTTTCTGGAATCCTGTAATAGTCTTGGCCTTCACAACATCCTCTGGCAAAGAGTTCCACAGGTTGACTGTGCATTGTGTGAAAAAAATACTTCCTTTTGTTTTAAACCTGTTGCCTAATAATTTCATCTGGTGACTCCTAGTTCTTCTGTTATGAGAAGTAACATTTCCTTATTTACTTTCTTCACACCAGTCTGATTTTATAGACCTCTATCCTATCCCCACCTTTAGTCATCTCTTTTCCAAGCTGAAAAGTCCCAGTTTTATTAATCTCTCTTCATATGGAAGCTGTTCCATACTCCTACTCATTTTCATTGCCCTTTCTGTACCTTTTCCAATTTCAATATATCTTTTTTTGAGATGGGGCGACCAGATCTTCACACAATATTCAAGATGTTGGATTTATATAGAGGAAATATATTTTCTGTCTTATTATATATCCCCTTCCTAATGATACACAACATTCTGTTAGTTTTTTTGATTGCCACTGCACATTGAGTGGGTGTTTTCAGAGAACTATCCACAATGACTCCAAGATCTCTTTCTTGAGTGGTAACAGCTAATTTAGACTCCATCGTTTTATATCCATAGTTGGGATTTATGTTTTCCAATGTGCATTACTTTGCAGTTACCAACACTGAATTTCATCTGTCGTTTTGTTGCCCAGTCACCCAGTTTTGAGAGATCCTTTTGTAGCTCTTCGCAATCTGCCTGGGAGTTAACTATCTTGAGCTCTTTCCTAGGTCCTGATCCAGCATCACAGAAGTCAATGAGTTTTTCCATTAACTTCAAGGGGAACAGGGTTTGGGCATGTTGTAATAACAGGGCCTACAAATTTACCCTAATTGTGTGCTCAACTGTGCAAAAGTGGATAAAAGTTTACAAAATGTTCCAATTACATGTAACAATAAATGTGATGTAAAAAGGTGCAAAAGGGAGACAGACTGAATTAGTCCAAACAAAATGACCTACTTTACAGAAAAGGAATTGCAGCACAGAGATATTATACAACTTTGTCCAATGTCACACCAGGAAATGAGCACAGGTCTTTTCAGTCTACTTTTCAGCCTTAACCACAACCACTACTCTTACTTCCTATGGGAATTCTGGTCCATACATCAAGAAGATAATGTGTCTTTTAAAATAAAAACTAGTAACAGGAAATTTGGTTACTCTTTACCACATGAATTCTTTTTTTGAAAAAAAGTACGTTTTTGTTAGCATCAGAAATGAATAATATGAACCATTTTCACTTAATATTCTTTTACATAAAAATGAAGACAAAACAGAAACAAACAAAACAAACCACCTGAAGTCCATTCTAACTACAGTTGCAAAGATCACTTTGCTTGCCTATTATTCTGACCATTGTCACACCACTTCTTCTGCATGGCCCTAGGACTCAGATATTTTGCAGAGGAGGTGCAGAAGATCACCTACTTAGCCTCTTTTCACTTCCCCTTCATGTTCACCATGAGAATGCCATCATAGACCCATATGGATCAATATTACCACTCTAGTAGGGTGGTACACAAACGGTGACAGGGACTACTATTCACGTTTGTTTCAGATTTTGGGGTCCACAATGAATATAAT
Organism: Dermochelys coriacea; assembly: GCF_009764565.3. Classification (NCBI taxonomy): domain Eukaryota; kingdom Metazoa; phylum Chordata; order Testudines; family Dermochelyidae; genus Dermochelys; species Dermochelys coriacea. Next base: position 179,892,486 of record NC_050068.2, read on the forward strand.
ATGAATATAAGACTAGATCTTCTGTAGTGAGGAATCAAAATGCTCAGGCTCTAAAGCCTTCCACCGATAAGCTACTTGTCCAAAGGCAGCCTAGGTCAGAAGTCACTGAAACCCATGAAAAATATAACTGCAACACTTACTCTTTCAGAACTATGGGCCAGATTTTAAAGGTATAAAGAAAAAGATGGGTGCGACACTGCGCCCCATATTCTTCACAGTAATACTATGATATGATTATGACATAATCATAATGTATTTTATGCAAGATAAGTCATGTGAGATGTCATTGGAAAGGATATGATTTAATGAGTATGATTATCCTATTTGTGGGCATGTATCACTTTTGTGCCTGAAGTTAGGAATATTTACTGTATATCTGTATTATAAATGTGTTTACACTTGGGGAATGCTCACTAGGCAAAAGGCTCTCAGTCTAGCTGGCTTGCTCACTGGCAAGGGCCCATTCAAGTTAATTAGCCATTAGGAAAAAAAAGTAGGCTTTAGAAGAAGCTTGACTCCCACGAGGGGGCAGAGGAGGGGCAGGCTTCCTGAGGGCACTATAAACAGCCCCATGGTTCATGGCTGCTGAGACACTACAGGAACATGTGACCAGGTCACCTGGTGCTGGACTCCATCTTGGGATATCAGTGTTTTTCCACTGACTGGCATAGGAACCAACCTTTGAAACAAAGGGTTCTCGCCCTATGCAAAAACTATTTATGGCAGGGGAGTGACATCGTCATGGTTCTTCCCTGACTCCCCAGCCAAAGAGACACTTGGAAACCCCGAGGAACAAAGACTGAACTGGGGAAAGTGCTGTACCCAGGCTAAAGGGATTTTTAGCCTGTGAATGGAACACCTGGGGTTTCTAAGCTACAAGCCAGTACAGCTTTCCCCTTAAGAATCTGCAGCCTGCTTGTATCATCACTTAGGGTGAAGATCTGCTATTCAGATCCAATCTCTTTAGTATATTAAACTTAGATTGCATGTTTGTTTATTTGCTAGATAATCTGCTTTGATTTGTTTGTTATCACTTATAATCACTTAAAATCTATCTTTTTTAGTTAATACACTTGTTTTTGCTTTATCTAAAACTAGTGTATGTGGGACTTATAACTTGGGTCAGAAAGCTGTTGTATATGTCCTCTCTACTTTGGGGGAGGGGATGAATTTCATGAGCTTAGGCTGTACAGTTCCATGTGCAGCACAAGACAGTATAATTTTGGGTTTATACTTTGGGGGGAGGGGAGATGTGCCTGAATAGCTGGGAAGTTCCTTTGCTGGAGCCCTCCCATGCAGAGCTGATCACAGTGTCTGCATGTATCTGCAGCTGAGTGTGTTCCTATCTATATGTTTGCTGGTGAAAGTGCAGGCCTGTCACAGCAGTACAGTGTAAAGGGAGTCCAGGCTGGTAGGTCAGGGGTCTCACTGGTACCCCAGTTCCAAGTGGCACCCATCACGATAGGCACTTAGCTGCTTTTGAAAAATCCCATGTTTAGGAACCTAAATACCTTTACAAATCTGGATCTACCTAATTTAGGGCTTGATTCTGACTTTCAGCCACCACCTTCAGTGGTACGCAGCAGCCACCCATACCTAGGGCAGCTCTGGGAGGGACTGTACCTCAGCACAATTCTTACCTCGAGCTCTAGAGAGTACAGGGACACTACACAACCCATTGATAGACAGCAGAGTGCTCCACAATTTGTGGTCAGGCAGCCCCCTGAGACAGTGTTATGGGGTCGCATAGAAGGAAGGAACACGGTATTGTCTTTTTTCTGCGCCACCCCACTACTTGGGGCAATTTGCAAGCAGAACATAGGACCTGAGATTCCTCTTGCTGATGCATTGGGTGTGCAAGTGGAGTGGAGACAGGAAAGCTCCTTGCACTGTTTCTCATATGCTTGAGCTGCATGTGCACACGCATGCACATAAAGATAACCCTGGCTGACATGAAAACTGTAGTTTACTTAGATTCATAGATTCTAAGGTCAGAAGGGACCATTCTGATCATCTAGTCTGACCTCCTGCACAGCGCAGGCCACAGAATCTCACCCACCCACTCCTACAAAAAACCTCACCTATTTCTGAGCTATTGAAGTCCTCAAATCATGGTTTAAAGACTTCAAGGAGCAGAGAAGCCTCCCTCAAGTCACCCATGCCCCATGCTACAGAGGAAGGCGAAAAACCTCCAGGGCCTCTCCAATCTGCCCTGGAGGAAAATTCCTTCCCGACCCCAAATATGGCAATCAGCTAAACCCTGAGCATATGGGCAAGATTCACCAGCCAGATACCCAGGAAAGAATTTTCTGTAGTAACTCAGATCCCATCCATCTAATATCCCATCTCAGGGGATTTGGCCTATTTACCCTGAATATTGAAGATCAGTTACTTAACAAAATCCCATTATCCCATCATACCATCTCCTCCATAAACTTATCGAGTAGAATCTTAAAGCCAGATAGATCTTTTGCCCCCACTGCTTCCCTTGGAAGGCTATTCCAAAACTTCATTCCTCTGATGGTTAGAAACCTTGGTCTAATTTCAAGTCTAAACTTCCTGGTGGCCAGTTTATACCCATTTGTTCTTGTGTCCACATTGGTGCTGAGCTGAAATAATTCCTCTCCCTCTCCTGTATTTATCCCTCTGATATATTTATAGAGAGCAATCATATCTCCCCTCAACCTTCTTTTAGTTAGGCTAAACAAGCCAAGCTCCTTAAGTCTCCTTTCATAAGACAAGTTTTCCATTCCTCGGATCATCCTAGTAGCCCTTCTCTGTACCTGCTCCAGTTGAATTCATCCTTTTTAAACATGGGAGACCAGAACTGCACACAGTATTCTAGGTGAGGTCTCACCAGTGCCTTGTATAATGGTACTAAACCCTCCTTATCCCTACTGGAAATGCCTCTCCTGATGCATCCCAAAACCGCATTAGCTTTTTTCACAGCCATAGCACATTGGCAGCTCATAGTCATCCTATGATCAACCAATACTCCAAGGTCCTTCTCTTCCGTTACTTCTAATTGATGCGTCCCAAACTTACAACTAAAATTCTTGTTATTAATCCCTAAATGCATAACCTTACACTTCTCACTATTAAATTTCATCCTATTACTATTACTCCAGTTTACAAGGTCATCCAGATCCTCCTGTATAATATCCCGATCCTTCTCTGAATTGGCAATACCTCCCAGCTTTGTATCATCTGCAAACTTTATTAGCACTCTCCCACTTTTTGTGCCAAGGTCAGTAATAAAAAGATTAAATAAGATTGGTCCCAAAACCGATCCCTGAGGAACTCCACTGGTAACCTCCCTCCAACCTGACAGTTCTCCTTTCAGTAGGACCCGTTGCAGTCTCCCCTTTAACCAATTCCTTATCCACCTTTTGATGTTCATATTGATCGCCATCTTCTACAATTTAACTAATAATTCCCCATGTGGCACGCTATCAAATGCCTTACTGAAATCTAGGTAAATTAGATCCACTGCTTTTCCTTTATCTAAAAAATCTGTTACTTTTTCAAAAAAGGAGATTAGGTTGGTTTGGCACGATCTACCTTTTGTAAAACCATGTTGTTTTTTGTCCCATTTACCATTGACTTCAATGTCCTTAACTAATTTCTCCTTCAAAAATTTTTCCAGGACCTTGCATACTACAGATGTCAAACTAACTGGCCTGTAGTTACCCAGATCACTTTTTTTTCCTTTCTTAAAAATAGGAACTATATTAGCAAATTCTCCAATCATTTGGTACTACTCCTCAGTTTACAGATTCATTAAAAATTCTTGCTAATGGGCTTGCAATTTCAGGTGCCAATTCCTTTAATATTCTTGGATGAAGATTATCTGGGCCCCCCGATTTAGTCCCATTAAGCTGTTTCAGTTTCGCTTCTACCTCAGATATACTAATATTTACCTCCATATCCTCATTCCCATTTGTCATGCTACCATTATTCCTAAAATCCTCTTTAGCCTTATTAAAGATTGAGGCAAAGTATTTGTTTAGATATTGGGCCATGCCTAGATTATCTTTAACCTCCACTCCATCCTCAGTGTTTAGCGGCCCCACTTCTTCTTTCTTAGTTTTCTTCTTATTTATATGGCTATAGAACCTTTTACTATTGGTTTTAATTCCTTTTGCAAGGTCCAACTCTACTCGACTTTTAGCCTGTCTCACTTTATCCCTACATGTTCTGACCTCAATTAGGTAGCTTTCCTTGCTGATCTCTCCCATCTTCCACTCCCTGTATGCTTTCTGCTTCTTCTTAATCACCTCTCTAAGATGCTTGCTCATCCAGCTTGGTCTACAACTCCTTCCTATGAATTTTTTCCCCTTTCTTGGGATACAGGCTTCCTATAGCTTCTGCAATTTTGATTTAAAGTAATCCCAGGCCTCCTCTACCTTTAGATCCATAAGTTCTTCAGTCCAATCCACTTCCCTAACTAATTTCCTTAATTTTTGAAAGTCAGCCCTTTTGAAATCAAAAACTCTAGTTGCAGATTTATTTTTGTTAATCCTTCCATTTAGTTTGAACTGAATTAGCTCATGATCACTTGAGCCAAGATTGTCCCCTACAACCATTTCTTCTATGAGGTCCTCGCTACTCACCAAAATTAAATCTAAAAATTAAATCTTATTCCTTATGTTCATGATTTGATACATCTAGGGCCTTGTCTTATCATTGATGTTGCACTAGTATAACGAAGTTTTTTAAAACCTAATTGACTTAAGCTAAACTGGAATACTCCTGGTTTGAATCAAAATAAGAATACCCACACATATGTTCGTACTAGTTTGACTAAGCGGATTTTTTTTTAAAAAAATCACAACTTAAGTTAAACTGGTGCAACTTTTTCAGATAGACAAACCCTAGGAGTTTCTGCTTACAGAAGTGTAACAGCTATTCTGTAAACTGGAACACCTGTTACTTCTACGGAGAATGATCCACTGCAGGTCACTGACTGTTATTCAGCTGTAGTTGTATTATATGTGTTGAGTGCCTAGCACAATGGGACTCTGTTCTGAGTCTCTAGGTACTACCACACTATGAATATTTATTAATAGGCACCACAATATAGCAGTTTTTGGATCAGACTTACTATATCCAGACCTTGCTTTAGTGTCATTTTCAATTGATGGTGAATTACTTAATAGTCATTTTTAAGATGCACAAAATACAATGACCACGTAACAACACTATTCATTGGTTTCATAATTAGGTAGAGCGGTCCAGAAAATATAATGTCTATCCGGCGGGAAATACTGACTTTTTAAGGTTTCAGAGTAGCAGCCGTGTTAGTCTGTATTCGCAAAAAAGAAAAGGAGTACTTGTGGCACCTTAGAGACTAACACATTTATTTGAGCATAAGCTTTCGTGAGCTACAGCTCACTTCATCGGATGCGAAGTGAGCTGTAGCTCATGAAAGCTTATGTTCAAATAAATTTGTTCGTCTCTAAGGTGCCACAAGTACTCCTTTTCTTTTTTTGACATTTTTAAAATATTTTCATCCTGATTCAGGACAATAAGAGAACCTTAAAATATTTCACAGAGTTCTGAAATATTTTGATTTGTTAACATTGAAAGTATTTTGTTTCGAGATTTTTGAAATATATAAAATTAGAAAAGTAAAAAAAAATACTAAAATGAAAAATTCAAAATGAATTGATTCAAAACTTTCCCATCAAATTTAATCAAAAAGTACATGATCCCTCAAAACATTTAAATTTCTGTTGAACAGACTTTGATGGGAAACTCTTCTATCATTTTGACCAACTCTAGTATAAAGAAAACAAAAATATATTTTTTAAAGGATCAAACATTGATTTTCAGTGTTGTTTTCTCTAGGCGATATTATGGAACCATTTAACTTCAAAGGACTGTATTGCTTTTCCTATGTAACATTATTTTTCCAGGGTTATACAAATGGTGACAGCATGACAAATGACACAGACATAAAGGTCTGTTAAATTTCATCTTTGATAAGCAATCTTGGGCTTTAGCATTTTGCATCTATAAAGTTTAATAGATTTGTGAGTGCTTCATTCAAGTGTCCAATCAATGGTTGATTCGCTGTCATTGTGTAATAATGAATTTGAATAGGGAATGTGGTCAGAAATTTATGGGACTTTTATTAATATGAACACAGAGCTAATGCTTTTCAATATCCGCTTGAAATAAAAAACTTGCATGATACACTACTTTGTAATTATTATTCAAGAAAATATTTTGCTCTTAAAAATTTTAAAAATGTGTTCTGAGGGTTAACACCATTATTTATAAATTATACATCTTTAATTCTTTTATGATTATGTATGTCTAAATGGTGTAAATTAGTTTCTTGATAAAGATCAGGTGTGTTTAAAATTAAATTCCCCCCACTGAAAATTTAGCAAACAATCATAAAACCATTCATAGACTATTCCAAGCAAACTATTTCAAGGCCCCTCTACCTGCAATATACTTTCATATCATTATTACATTTAATAATACATCCATTTAAATAGATGAAGCCCAAGATTTTCAGAAGCGACTAGTGACTGGGTGCACAACTTGAGGCACATTTACAGGGGTTAGAAAGCACTGAGCACCCACCCACCCAAATATCTATGCTTGTGATGGGTCTTACATTAAGCACGCTAAAACCAAGGAATTCAAAATCACTAGTTAATTGTGAGTACCTGGGGTGAAATCTTTATTCAGCTGATATGTTATGATTATATTTTAAATACTTTATTTTTAATAAGTTTCACTTTAAAATTATCCAATATTAGGAGCAACATTTACAAAAGTAACGCTCCTAAATCCTTGTTTAAGCACCTATGTAAGTAGCCAAATCTTTAAAAGTGCTGAGCATCTATAGCTCTCCCTGACTTCAATGGACTTTTTATTAGGGCCTCACTAGACATTCTTCCAATAAACAAACATGCTATTGAGATAATTTCATTGCTGTCAGGAGTTCGTGCATGGTACAAAGTAACTACAGTTGAGAATGAATGTTTTCCTGTAAGAAGGAGCCATAAAAAATAAGGCTAAATATGATGAGTCACTTCCTCAGCTGGTGTAAAATCTGCATAGATCCATTTGTATCAATGAAGCTATGTGGATTTACACCATCTTTGGACCTGGACCAAAAAAGAATTTAAAAAGAAGGTTTCAAAAAAGAGAGTTAAAAACATACATTGGTAGATTTTAGCTACTGTCCTTTTTGAAATAGGTTGTTCACAACTATAAATTAACTTTCCAAGTCCTGATAAACCATTTTCTCAGACTAAAACTGATTTGTATTCCTTCCTCACTGATTTTATGAGTGCTCTCTCCATCTTTCAGGCAGGTGAGAAATAAATCCAAGACACATTGACATTTAATGATTTGGTGTTCAAATAAATTTCTTCTTAATGTAAAATTTTAATTTGGATGCTGATATCTTACCTGTTGCAATGAAGTCTCTTTATTTTATTATTTATTTTAGTCCTGAGTTACAAGCTTCACTTTTGGAAGCTGAAGTACAATATTTAGAAATCTATCAAGGACAAAATGTTAGCAAGACTTTAAAATATAGCGATTTATAGGGCTACTAAGGTACAAAAGCTTTTGCATGTCTTTCTTACTCCAGGAAACTTAACTCCTCATTTAGAGTATAGAAAAATAAATTCCATCTGTCATAGATGTCAAGTGAGCAAATTGCACCTTTAAGAGCTGATTTACAGAATTCTATATTGGTTAATGCTTGCTTCTCTAAAAATGTATAGTGCAACTATTCACCTCCATGAACTTACTGCTTTATACCTATTCTGAAACTACTGTTGGATCTTAAAAATTCCTCTGTTTAGTATTTATCTACGCAATGCCTCAAATTGTGACAGGAGCAACAGAGAGATAGTAAGATGGGTTAGGTCATAAAGAGCTTCCAGTCTATGGCCCCAATCTTGAAATTGGATCTGTGTAGCCAGACCCTTGCACCCAATTTAAGCTTCATTGATGTCACAGGCTCTCTGTGGGGCTATACGGGTTCTTATACTGACTTGACTGCAAGATTAGGTTTGAAATAGCCAATATAAAGAGTGCATGTACAATATAATACACAAGGAAAGTGAATGTCTGTCCAAGGTATTTATATGGCCCCCATTATTGTAGTATTTGAGCATGCCACACGTTTTAATGTGTTTATCCTTACAACACCCAGGTGAAATAGGGGAGTGCTATTATCTGCTTTTCACAGATGAGGAACTGAAGCTGGGAGAGACTAAATGACTTGCCTAGGGTCACACAGGAACTCTGTGATGGAGCAAGGACTTGAAGGCAAAGACCTAGCCACTGGATGATCTTTTCTACCATAGCCATGGTTGGTTATACAGTTATTGGCTGTTTGTGCAAAATTCGTTACATAATTTACATTAGTTCCAAAACATTTTACGTATGTATGCATTTTTCATTCATGAGTGCTTGATGTGCTTTTTTATTTTTGGAGGGGAGGAGGATGACACCAGGAAATGTACAACAAAGGATTCTAATTAGCATTTTTTTATTATGAACAAATACAAGGTTAACTCCTTAAACAAACTGGTAACAGTTATGATAACCATTTAAAAACATTGCATGTGTTTGTTGATGAGAAAAAGTAGAATTTAGTGAAAATCTACTTGCTCATGCTTGATAGCCATTGGCTATTAGTTAGTTCCACTGAAAATGTGAGAAATGAGAAATAAGGCCCTGATCCAAAGTTTAGCAAGATCTTTATTCAGATCTATTTTGGAGTAATTATATGAGAAACTTAATTTACTTAAAAGTCTAAATAGGTATTATTTAATCTTCTGTGATTTCTTTAGATGGATGTTAGGTCAAATTCCATCTGATTTACTTAACAAGAGTAAACTAATTCAGAAAGTGAAACTGAATTCAGAAAGTCAAAGCATGTTTTCATAGACTCATCGGAGCTTACATATTTAAAAATCTGAAGTAAAAATGATCTCATTCTCCAAGAATGAATAACTGTGTATTCCTTAAAAGTGCAGCAAAATAGAAAATTTAAAAATCACAAGAATTTTATTGTGTAACCCACCACACTGTCTTCAAATATACACTGCAGTTTAATTTCTGAAATGGCTTTTTTTAGACTTATTCCCCTTAATACTTATCTGTTGCTCTTTGAAAAAAAAAAAAAGACATAACTCTTCTATTCAGGTTCTTATCATTGCTATATCTGAGCTCTTTCCAATAATCCATTAAGCAATGCAACTAACATCAGCCATGTGTTGTTTGTTCTCTCATCCCCTTCCTAAAGGGAGAAGAACATCCAGTGGAGTTATGTTTTGATAGGGCTTTTTGTTGTTCTGCTTTTGTTTTTTGAGGCAAGAGGGGTTCTTCTACACATCTTTAACTTTGAATTCACCCAAAACTTCTATCCCGAAGTTCAAGGACCCATTTTTTTGTTCTCCTGGAACAATAACATAACCTACTGATACAATTTCAAATATGAGCTCTTCAGAATGATGTCAATGCTACACATTCCTAAATGCTGTTTTTACAAGATTAAGTACACATTAGACCATTCACGTGGAGCTATGGTCACCCTATTTCCCAAAGTAAAAAATGGAACACGGTGCAGGGCTGGCCTGAGCTGCCTGGCGTTGCCACCTGCCTAAGCCCACAGCATGGGGCTGGCCACCTGAGCAACCTGGCATTGCCCAAGGGCTGAACACCCAAGCCTGCCACCCTGCACCTCACATCGACACTCACCCCATGAAATTCCTCCATGCCTAAGGGAAGTGCACCCCACTTTTTTGGCAAAACTGGGCATTTGTTCCATTTGCTCTTGCCTGCTGATGATCAGTTTAACCTTCAGTTTAGCATTGTGACTTTTGGGCAAAATTTTGGTCTTACTCGAGTCACAAAAGTCAATACGAGTCTTGCCAATGGCATAAGTATTTTGTTTATAAATATCTTGAATATGCATATACATGAAATTAGTGGAAAATATTTAAAAATGAAGAAATTGGCAAGTGTAAATTCAGATCCATAGTAAAGCAATGAAACGCTGCTACAGTAGGAATATACACAATGCTATATAATACCATAGTAACCACTAAATTCTGAAAAACTGCTATTCAGCCACAACAAACCAGTATGGGAGGTTGGGGGGTGGGGGAAGGGAGAAGAGAAAGGTGACTCCTGGAGCTGCTAGGTTATGTTTTGCAGCTGAGCAAAAACCATATGCCTGTATGATTAGGATTAATGTCCTCTAGGTGAAAAGTGCCCTTACTTTTTATCTCTCTGGCATCAGAAGCTCTACACATGTGGCTCATACAGATAAAGACATCAATTCATCTTTATCACTTTTTTATTTTCCAGCTCATTTTAACAGGTTTGGTGTAACAGAAATAAACTAATATTTATATATCATCCTATTGGTTTTAATTAACAATTAAAAAAAACTTTTAGCCTGCTGCCTTGTTAATCTTTTAATTGTTACAGTAAATATAGTTTTCAGAGTAGCAGCCGTGTTAGTCTGTATTCGCAAAAAGAAAAGGAGTACTTGTGGCACCTTAGAGACTAACAAATTTATTAGAGCATAAGCTTTCGTGAGCTCATGAAAGCTTATGCTCTAATAAATTTGTTAGTCTCTAAGGTGCCACAAGTACTCCTTTTCTTTTTGTGAATACAGACTAACACGGCTGCTACTCTGAAACCTGACAGAATAATAAATATGTCATCTTTCAAATTCTATTCTTAAATGCTTTGTATTAACTAAACTAAACTTTGTATTAACTCTCACTAAAGATCTTTTAAATTACTGGGATTTACCAAGTACATCATCTCAGTACCACTTTTATAAAACTATAAGAAATAAAAGAAATAGTTCAAATAATGATTTAGGAGCCTAACAAACTCTATGATTTCCCAATTTTCAAATGTACTGAGCACCTCACAATTCTCGCCAATGGGAGTTGAACTTAAAACAAACACACAAACAAACAAAGTACTTTATTTTGGTGCCTTACTAGCAATATAAATCCTAACTTTAATACAAATATTTTCAAGAATGCGTGATAATTTGAGCCTCTGGTAATTCAATTTAAGATCTGAATAAAAGGAAAAGAACAAGTAACAGGTGATCTGCCAGCTCTCTGAAGACTAGCAGCAAGTGCTTAATGGACCAGCAGTTTGAGAACCATTGTTATAAACTTTCTTCTGTGACTAAGAACTTGGCAGATGCTAGTTTCAAATATTTTATATAATTTAACACCAGAAAAAACTATTCTTGATATCAGCATAAAATCAATTTGTTTTTATTCTAAGAACAGATATTTCTCTTAAATTGAGAAATATAGCAGAGTTTTTCCCTCCTCCATATGTGGCAGAAGATTTAATCTATCCTATCCACAATTTTGGTTTGCCTTGCTTGTCTATTTTTTTCCCCAAGAAGAGGAAATCCTCAACATCTGCATATGAAATTCCAGGGAGACGTGAAAGTACATTAACACAACACAATGAAAAGCAAAATTATCTACAATTAGCATTAGACTAGTTCCATATGAGTAGAACTATGAATCTTGTTTACACTGCTGAAATAAGCATGTAAATAAACCTAACTCAGAGAAGGCAAATGCACATGTTCCAGTGGAAGCTTGGCTCTGTAAACTTTTACAGAAGAAACGCAACACATTTCAGGTACATCAGTTGAATACATAAAATGAAATAGTGTCAGAATTAAATGAGCCAAAGAATGACTGAGACCAGGTGTAATCTGCTGCTATGTCAAGAATTTGGGATATTTATTCAATGGGAAACTAAGTGTTGTGTCAACACAGATCATATTTCTTTTCCACCAAATGCCTTGCCAGACTCTTAAAAGGAGTTATACTCAGTGTCAATCACTCCTTCTATTACTCCATCTGTATTTCCTTTTAAAGTAAGCTAACTGCAGCTACAATATATAGATGTTTATGACAACCTACGTGAATATTTTGAATAATTTCACTATGGAATGCATTGTGTATGCAAATACATACATACACACACTACAACAGACATTCATAAAATGTTGATTGCAATATTTCTGTTAAAAATGACTGCCCCCTCCTTTGGTTTTATTTTGACAGTTGTGAGACTTTAGCCTGTTGTGATTGGGCAGAAGTAGAGATTGTCACAGACCTCATCTGGCTGCATGGGGAAGTAAATGGCCTCCCCCCTACTTTACTCCCCAGCTCAGGCAGTGATTCTGGCAACAGAGATGGGGAATTCAGGGGCTGCTCAAGCAACGCCTCCCAGATAAAAACAAAATGAGTGGGGGGAGCAAAGAGGATTCATCACTGATTAACTCTCTCCTGTCCCCCAACTCAGCAGCTAGTGTAACTAGCTAGGGGCACAGCAGTAATTCAACTGCTCCATGATAAAGTATGAAGTAATCTACTTCCTCCCCAGTTCTGTAGAGCAAGGAAAGAGCTTCCAGGGTTACAGCTATGCACTTCCTCCTATGATGGGTAGATTGTAACTTTATAATCTAGCCCATAAACTCCATTTTTTTTCTGGGACTGACACAAAGCTCACTGAAGTCAGTGGAATGATTCCCGCTGACTTAAATGGGCATTGGGTTCAGACTACATATGAGAATCTGGTTCAGTAAAGCATGGAGCTTCCTTAAAATGAAGATACTTACTTCCTGAAGTAAAAAAAAAAAATCCATATTATCTTGCCTTTGGGCACCATTTATTAGTTTTACACAATCTAATATATATCTTGAAACTACAAAATCTATTACCATTTGAGCCCTATTAAACCTTTGAGGTATTTAGTATTAAGGTTTTTGTCTCTACATGAGTAGTTATTGAATAATTGAATAATAATTATTGGAGGATTTCTGGGTTTTCTGCATTGTCATTTACTTCATTGTGATTATCTATTTTACACTTGTAAAAGATTAAATTGAAAAAGCGTTATTATGCTAAATTATATACTATGATCTTTCATAAAAATAAAGAATAGTGCAGCATCTGTTTTGTTCCTGTTAGTATTGGAATTTTTGGTAACTCTTCTTTTAAATGTCAAAAAATAGCATATCTGTTGCCTACTCTGCAGATGCTAACAACCCAAGTCCCAATTACATAGGTGTGAGCAGACTCAGGCAAAACAGGAACCGAACCTGAACTTTTTGAATTGTTTGGTTAAGTAATCACACTTCTTTCCCCTTCTCATATTCTAATCAACACCCACTACTATTCTCATCCTTTTGCTGTGACATGGAAGATCATTGTGACCTCCTCACTGGGCCCTTTTATTATAGTAAAGGACCCTGCAAAATCTGGAAGGACACCCAGCCATTAAGAAACAATCCCAGCCATAAAGAACTTTCAGTCTAAACCTGAAATCCTGCAAATGTTTATGCATGTACTTAACTTCAGTACCACAAGTTGTCCCCTTGACTTCAAGGAGTCTATTCATTGTAACAAAATTAAGCATATGTGTAAGTGTTTCCAAGACTGGGGTCTATATAGACAAAACAGACAAATCCATTAGTTCACTGGCCTACGTGGTCTGTGTATAGCTGTTTGCAGGAGCTAATCAATAGTTTGCTACTGTAACCATAACTTGTGCCATTCTCCCCTCTTCATTTTTAAATTTAATATTTACCAGTCAATAATAATAATTCAAATAAAACTGCTTTCAATTTAAATTAAACAGAAACAAAACAAAACAAAAAAGACAGTAATGAAGCCCACATTATCAACATATAAATTAGAAACGATAAACCTTAAAATAAAGCAAAATTACAAGATATAGAAAATGATCAGATATAGAAAATTTTGTATTCAGATGATAAGTTATTATTGTTTTACAAATATTTTAAATCTGTTATTTCATAGCTTTACTGAAAGTGTCCTTCACATTGAGGGAAAAGTGAGAAATGACTTGTACTTTCCAGGATTATTCAACTTTTTTTTTTAAATGTGCACAATGCCCCTTGAAGGCTCCTCTATGACACTGTTTAGGGACAAAAACAAAAAAACCACACAACACTAACAGACTCCTTCATGAAGAAACCTTCTGCCCAAGATATTACCTATTCCTATGTCTACCATCCCTGAGGTCAGATTCTACTTTCTCTCTATGATGCATCCATTGGCAGCCTTCTTTTGTTGAGACAGTTATAATCCAAGTCAGGTGGTGTTGAATCAAGTCATAATTTTTGACCATTTTACAAAAATAAAAATAAAATAATGAAAAATGTGTGTCTAGCTGATTATTTCAGAAAGCAATGGTTTGTATTAAACATCAGCAATATTGAAAATATTACCTATAACAGGGCAGAAAAATTTCCCCCCACCTAATAAAACAGATTAATACTGTCTGATGCTGCTTGTCAATTCAATCCACTATAACATAGGAGGGGATTTGTAGTTTTAGTATTACAGTAAACAATGTAGCAATAACTCATAGATTTGGGTAGCTCAAACCACGGTTAGCATTTGACATTTCACCACCTCTCAGATGAGGCTAAGATTGTGTGTTGAATTTAATTATTTCAATTGCAGTTCCCTACCTCACACCCATTACAAAGAACACCCCACACTATAAATATTCGTTATTTATGTTGTAACAGGTCCTGTGATGTTCATATTCTCTATTCCCCAAGGCACATTGTAGATGTAAACACTACATCCCGATGTTTAATATATAGCCATCCTTAACCACTCCTGCACACCAAACTCCAAATATTTGAGAATACAGTTTTTTCATTTATTAATTGGACGGCACCTGCCAGGAGATTTTCCCAGAGTAACAGTAAACAGTCATGCTGATTTTCTGTCACATCAATAGTAGAAAGTTATTCAGACCATGGAATAAACACTAATGATTTAGAACTGTCAATTATATCTTGATGATTTATCATAGGATTCATGCAGAACTAAACACCATATACATAGATAAGATTCATTTTCACAGTCCCTCCAGAATGTTCCATGACTACAGTGGCCCCTATCCTGACCGGGACCTTTAAACAGTAAGGGCCAGATTTTAATGATATTTAGGCACCTATCACGGCAAATAGGCACCTAGTGAGACTGTCAAAATGCCTAAACAGGGTGCCGAATCCCAACCGATATTAACCATTTAGGCTTATCTGTTTTTTAAAATCCCAGTCTGCATTTGTAGGTGCCTAAATTACTTTAGAGTCAGATTTTCAAAGGTAACAACAAACAAACAAACATATAATAAGCAAACATGTTAGCTTACAGGTTGTTTGCTCACCGTTCTTTTCAGCTATTATTTCTGTCACCCAAATTACACAGTATTGTTTACGCCCATTGATTGGATCACTAAAACTTCATAAATGGGAGGAGAGCACTTTTAGTACAAATAGTGGATAGATGTGTGAACATAGGTATTTGATGAAGAGGAACTTTCCCCAAACCTGCATGAAAACAAAATCTGTTTGCATGAAAAGTCATAGGAAAGAGAACAAAAAGCAACACAAATAAGACTGAACACAGCTATTTGGAATTCTAATTAATTAGTGATAAAAATAGATGCATTTTGAAGGAGAATAATATCAAAAATAATCACATTCAGATCTACAATAAAATATATTGCAGTTGAAAAAGCAGCAAGAGAAATTTCCTTTACTGTCAACAGCCACAGACTGGGGCTTGTGAGCAACCAACATACGCATCTCTCACTCAAAATATCCTTGAAAGCATGAAAAGAAAGAGGAAAGGATGAAAAGAACTTCCCCCCCCCCCACACACACACAGTATGTGAGAGTGGCCACACTAGATAGACTGAAGGATGTAGTATTGCACCAATTAATTTCACAGCATGAACAAAAGAAAGTGATTCATGGTAACTGAGTAGTAAGCCGCTATACCCTCAGTTCATTCTGATGTACAAATACTATATACTGTGATAATCCCATATATCAAAATAGATTCATAGATGCATAGATACTAAGGTCAGAAGGGACCATTCTGATAATCTAGTCCGACCGCCTGCACAGCGCAGGCCACAGAATCTCACCCACCCACTCCTATGAAAAACCTCACCCATGTCTGAGCTATTGAAGTCCTTAAATCATGGTTCAAAGACTTCAAGGAGCAGAGAAGCCTCCCTCAAGTCAACCATGCCCCATGCTACAGAGGAAGGCGAAAAACCTCCAGGGCCTCTCCAATCTGCCCTGGAGGAAAATTCCTTCCCGACCCCAAATATGGCAATCAGCTAAACCCTGAGCATATGGGCAAGATTCACCAGCCAGATACCCAGGAAAGAATTTTCTATAGTAACTCAGATCCCATCCATCTAATATCCCATCTCAGGGGATTTGGCCTATTTACCCTGAATATTTAAAGATCAATTACTTACCAAAATCCCATTATCCCATCATACCATCTCCTCCATAAACTTATCGAGTAGAATCTTAAAGCCAGATAGATCTTTTGCCCCCACTGCTTCCGTTGGAAGGCTATTCCAAAACTTCACTCCTCTGATGGTTAAAAACCTTGATCTGATTTCAAGTCTAAACTTCCTGGTGGCCAGTTTATACCCATTTGTTCTTGTGTCCACATTGGTGCTGAGCTGAAATAATTCCTCTCCCTCTCCTGTATTTATCCCTCTGATATATTTATAGAGAGCAATCATATCTCCCCTCAACCTTCTTTTAGTTAGGCTAAACAAGCCAAGCTCCTTAAGTCTCCTTTCATAAGACAAGTTTTCCATTCCTCGGATCATCCTAGTAGCCCTTCTCTGTACCTGCTCCAGTTTGAATTCATCCTTTTTAAACATGGGAGACCAGAACTGCACACAGTATTCTAGGTGAGGTCTCACCAGTGCCTTGTATAATGGTACTAAACCCTCCTTATCCCTACTGGAAATGCCTCTCCTGATGCATCCCAAAACCGCATTAGCTTTTTTCACAGCCATAGCACATTGGCAGCTCATAGTCATCCTATGATCAACCAATACTCCAAGGTCCTTCTCTTCCGTTACTTCTAATTGATGCGTCCCAAACTTACAACTAAAATTCTTGTTATTAATCCCTAAATGCATAACCTTACACTTCTCACTATTAAATTTCATCCTATTACTATTACTCCAGTTTACAAGGTCATCCAGATCCTCCTGTATAATATCCCGATCCTTCTCTGAATTGGCAATACCTCCCAGCTTTGTATCATCTGCAAACTTTATTAGCACTCTCCCACTTTTTGTGCCAAGGTCAGTAATAAAAAGATTAAATAAGATTGGTCCCAAAACCGATCCCTGAGGAACTCCACTGGTAACCTCCCTCCAACCTGACAGTTCTCCTTTCAGTAGGACCCGTTGCAGTCTCCCCTTTAACCAATTCCTTATCCACCTTTTGATGTTCATATTGATCGCCATCTTCTACAATTTAACTAATAATTCCCCATGTGGCACGCTATCAAATGCCTTACTGAAATCTAGGTAAATTAGATCCACTGCTTTTCCTTTATCTAAAAAATCTGTTACTTTTTCAAAAAAGGAGATTAGGTTGGTTTGGCACTATCTACCTTTTGTAAAACCATGTTGTTTTTTGTCCCATTTACCATTGACTTCAATGTCCTTAACGAATTTCTCCTTCAAAATTTTTTCCAGGACCTTGCATACTACAGATGTCAAACTAACTGGCCTGTAGTTACCCAGATCACGTTTTTTTCCTTTCTTAAAAATAGGAACTATATTAGCAATTCTCCAATCATTCGGTACTATTCCTGAGTTTACAGATTCATTAAAAATTCTTGCTAATGGGCTTGCAATTTCAGGTGCCAATTCCTTTAATATTCTTGGATGAAGATTATTTGGGCCCCCCGATTTAGTCCCATTAAGCTGTTTCAGTTTCGCTTCTACCACTGATATGGTAATATCTACCTCTATAATCCTCCTTCCCATTTGTCATGCTACCATTATCCCCAAGATCCTCTTTAGCCTTATTAAAGACTGAGGCAAAGTATTTGTTTAGATATTGGGCCATGCCTAGATTATCTTTAACCTCCACTGCATCCTCAGTGTTAAGCGGCCCCACTTCTTCCTTTTTAGTTTTCTTCTTATTTATATGGCTATAGAACCTTTTACTATTGGTTTTAATTCCCTTTGCAAGGTCGAACTCTACTCGACTTTTAGCCTGTCTCACTTTATCCCTACATGTTCTGACCTCAATTAGGTAGCTTTCCTTGCTGATCCCTCCCATCTTCCACTCCCTGTATGCTTTCTGCTTCTTCTTAATCACCTCTCTAAGATGCTTGCTCATCCAGCTTGGTCTACAACTCCTTCCTATGAATTTTTTCCCCTTTCTTGGGATACAGGCTTCCTATAGCTTCTGCAATTTTGATTTAAAGTAATCCCAGGCCTCCTCTACCTTTAGATCCATAAGTTCTTCAGTCCAATCCACTTCCCTAACTAATTTCCTTAATTTTTGAAAAAGTCAGCCCTTTTGAAATCAAAAATCCTAGTTGCAGATTTATTTTTGTTAATCCTTCCATTTAGTTTGAACTGAATTAGCTCATGATCACTTGAGCCAAGATTGTCCCCTACAACCATTTCTTCTACGAGGTCCTCGCTACTCACCAAAATTAAATCTAAAATGGCATCCCCTCTAGTTGGTTCAGCAACTACTTGATGAAGGAATCCATCAGCTATCGCATCTAGGAAAATCTGAGCCCTATTATTATTACTAGCACTGGTCCTCCAATCTATATCTGGGAAGTTAAAGTCTCCCATGATCATGCAGTTTCCATTAGTATTTACTTTATTAAAGACATTAAAAAGGGCTTTATCCATATCCAAATTAGATCCCGGAGGTCTATAGCACACCCCAAGCACTATCGTAGGAGAGGCTTTACTAGTTTTCTTCCCCAATGTAATTTTTGCCCAGACAGACTCTGTCTTATCCATTGCATCGCTTCTTATTTCTTTACATTCTACCTCATCATTGATATACAATGCTACTCCACCCCCTTTACCTTTGTTTCTGTCTTTCCTAAAGAGCACATACCCTTCAATACCTGTAGTCCAGTCATGACTACTATTCCACCATGTTTCTGTTATCCCTATAATATCTGGTTTCACTTCCTGCACCAGTAGCTCTAGTTCCTCCATTTTATTACCTAGGCTCCTCGCATTGGTGTATAAACATCTTAATTTTTGCTGTTTGGCCTCACTCACATTTTGTACCCTATTAGGCACAGTCATTCTACATCCAGTATAACCTATTAGACTAGTATCCACACCACCCTCACTCCTTATATACATTCTCCTACCCACGGCTGTATCCATTCTTACTTCATCTTCTTCCCTCTCAATGCTAAAATCTGGCGTGGAGATTTTCTGGACATCTCCCATCCATCTCCCCCCAATTCCTAGTTTAAAGCTCTCTTTATCAGTTGTGCCAGCCTCGATCCTAGAAATCTATTTCCTTCCCTACTCAGATGAAGTCCATCCCGAGAGAACTGACCTCTGTCCGTGAATGCCTCCCAGTGGCCATACATCCCAAAGCCCTCCTTATAGCACCACTGCCTAAGCCATCTGTTGACAGTCATAATCTTGTCACACCTTTGTTGCCCTTCTCTAGGAACAGGAAGGATCCCGCTAAAGATCACCTGAGCCTCAATTTCCTTAAGCGTCTTCCCCAGCCTAGCATAGTCTCCCTTAATACTTTCCAGCGAGAATCTAGCCGTATCATTTGTTCCCACATGAAGGATAATTAGGGGATTCTTTCCCGCTCCCTTTAGGATCCTTTTCAACCTCAGGTCTACATCCCGTATCTTAGCACCCAGAAGACAGCACACCCTTCTATTCTCAGGATCAGTCTAGTTACAGGCCTGTCTATTCTTCTCAATAAAGAGTCCCCGATCACATAGACCTGCCTTTTCCTGGTGACGGTGCTATTCTCCAGTCTCTCCCCTGTTCCCTCTGGCTGCAAGTTCTTTCCATTCCTATGTTCCCTTACAATCTTCTTCAACCCATCCTGTATTCTCCTGGGGCTCATATTTGGTGTAGTCTCCCTTGACTCTTCCCTTTTTCTATAGGACTAGCCTCTCTTCTCTTCTTCCTTACCCTTCCACCTTCAACAAGTACCTGCTGAGCCCCTTCTTCATTTTCCAACTCTGCAAACCTGTTCCTAAACTCTATTTCTCCTTCACTAGCCCGTCTTTTTCTCTGCCTGGTTCTTTGAGTCACATGTTTCCACTGACCACTTTCCTCATCCAGTCTCTCCTCAAAATTCCCCAGTCCTGCTTCCATCTGTGAGTCTGAGCTTTTCCCTTCAGATACCTCATATCTTTGCTCCATCATCTGCTCAAACCCCTTCCTAAACTCAACCAGACTTTCCACCTGCATCTCCAAACCTCGGATCTTTTCCTCCATCAGCTCTATCAGACGGCATTTCATGCAGAAAAAACTCTTACCGGTTCCCCCCTCCAGGATCATGTACATACCACAGCTTCCACATCCAGTCATCCTCAATGTGTCTTTCACTACAGGAGTCACTCCCACAGCTGCCTCTGTATCTGTCATCTCCTTCCCACCTAAATCCTGTTAATCTGGGAAACACAAGCCACACCAAAAAGACCACCCCCCCTCAGCAAAAGCAAACCCCAAACAAGCACTACAATACAAACTCCCCTTTCAAACTCCCACTCAAACTTCCCTGTTTACAGCTCTGTTTGCTAGCTCCTGTGCCACTGGCTGGCTACCTTTATAGGACCTCTAGTCAGAAGTCCCACTCCCTAATCAGGGCTCAGCTTCTCTCCCAGCACAAAGCCCCACCCCCAATCAGGGCTCAGCTTCTCTCCCAGCACAAAGCCCCTACAAGCCTCTACACACACACACACACTCACACACACACACTAAAAATACAAAACCAAGTACAACTACCTTCTCCTCCAACAGAACTCCCACTCAAACTACCCTGTTTAGAGCTCTGTTTGCTAGCTCCTGTGCCGCTGCAGCTGTCTGAAATGTAGTTGCTATCCACAGATATTATGCTTGTTACCTATTTTTTAATTAAAAATGACTGGATTAGCTACTAATATATCATTAGCCTTTTGGTAAATTATATTCTTGTTCTGAAAAGACCATGTGTGACTACTGGCCATATTTTGATAGACTACTATTTTTACATCACAAAATATGTATTATCAATAGAAATGTTCATAAACGTCATATGGGACGTTTATCTGCCTACATGCACCAGGATAGTAATAATAGGATGCAATTATCCAGTTTACACTCTTTGATCCAGATTGTAGCTTTAAGCCGGGTCTCATTTGTGTGGATTAAGCATGGTTCATGATACAATGGGAGACCCAGAATTCCTTGAGAGACTTATGGTGGTATGCATATTAGAGCAGCAGCTCCAAAACCTTTTGGAAAAGTGCATTTATGTTCTCTCCCTTCAGTGGCTCAGCTCAGCTTGAGCCCACCTTCCCATCCCCAATCACAATATATTATCTTGTAGGGAGTGTGAGAACTGAGATTATGGCTGGTTCCAGCACATCTTGAACTCCACTTTCCCCCTATATGTATGTTCTTGAAGGGTGTCAATTGTGCAGTTTGCAAACCGCAATTGTAGGGCATACATCATTCACACAGTAACGTACCTTACGGCCACCACAATAAAGTTTCTTATTTATACTAACACTTACATGTACTGAAATATTTACTTGAAGTAGTTTAGATTCGATTCTGTCACTGGGACATGTAAATTGAGAGAGGAAAGGAAGATTTTATAACTAGGACACTTAATTGGGATTCAGAATGTCTGAATTCAGCTCCTGACTCGGCCACAGGCATTCACTCTGAGCAAGCCACTTAATCTCTCTGTGCCTCAGTTCCTCTAGTGTAAAAATGGGGATAATAAATAATGCTTTCCCCTATTATTTATTATTGTCTGTTTGAACTGTAAACTCGTCAGCTCAGGGAGTCTCTTTTACTTTATGTTTGTATCGTGCAAACATGTACAATGGGGCCCTGATCTCAGCTAGGGCTTTTAGCTACCAATATACAGTACAAAGAAATAATTAATTACAATGTGGTAGCTAGACCTGGAGGGGTGAGGGAGAGGAACTCATAACAAATGAGAGAAGAAAATGATACCCAGATGCCTTAAATTAGATTGAAGGTCCTCCCGTCTCAGGAGGCACTTAGCAGCTTGCAGGTATCACACCGTAAATTAGTTCCATAATGACTGCGAAATCTGTACTAAAAGCAGGTGATGATTTGGAGACTGGAAAAACAACTTGCCTCTTTTTGTCGGCCACATAATCAGAAGTCCTTTATGTATTGTAATGTCTAGCACTGAGGTCCTTCCTTAATGTACAAAAAAGAATTATTGTTTAAGTTCTCTTTTTGCCTAACTTGAAAATACTCTTATCTTTTTACAGGTTGGATATTTTTGAAGGTGTTTACTAATTATAAAATTGCCTTTTATTACTAATTTGTTCTATTGACTAAACCACCTGTACTCAAATCTCAGTTAAAGTTTGCTTTGATTTTTAAAGACAGGACAGTTTAACATCATATATAAACTTAAAGAGCCAGATTCTCAGTAACCATGATGTTTCTAGTGAATATATGAGTTAGATGCAGATTGGGATATGGGAAATTTAAATGGTAAGTAAGTTTTATTAAAATATCTTGCTAGGATACTAGTTTTCAATTTCAATCCAGTTTTTTCCTTGCAATTGCAGATCAGTCACTTAGCCATTTAGTGTCAGTAGCTGAGTCATATAAAGAGATATGAAAAAGGTCTTTACCACCTTTTTCTTTGAGTTGGATCAGAATATCTATCTTAAATGTAGCACTTCCTCCTGCTCATCTGAACTTAAAAATATTCTGTTTCAAAGCAAAAAATATAGTGGGGAATTTTAATTGATAAAACCTAAAATGGGTACCTGTGCCTAGGGAAAAAAATTCTTTCCATTATAATCAAATCTACGAAACTAGACCACATGGTTCCATATCAACATATGCTCTACTTTTCTTAAAAATCAGTTACATTAATGACACTTTCTTCAGAAGGTTCATCCCATTGCTTGTGGTCTGAACTTCCAAAGATCTGAAACACTACTCCACTAACTGAAAACTAGGAAGGTTTTCTTTAGTCCCATGAAGGCTCTTTTTAATATTACCAAAGAGAAGGCTGGTTTTATCTGTGAAAACCCTAGAACCTGTCAAATTCCAAGAAGAGTTGGAGATTATTTAAAATGGAGACCATAGGCTGACCAGCAAATATTAAAGTATGATTAAAGTTAAGACTGCTGTCTTCTTAACAGTCCCATATAGTTATCATTCCAGCAAATGGTTAAATGGTTATTATGAGGAGCAGTACAGGACATGCCTGTCTGGTTCTCCTTTGAAGTCATAGAAAGTGGCACGTCTTTAATTATGCCCATCTCAACAAGGAAACCAATGATATACCTGAGACACATCAATGATATTTTCATCCTCTGGAGAGGCAACAAACTGCCTCATAGCTTTCTACCACATCCACCACAACTTCAACAAACCACCTGTCCATTAAACTCTCTCTGGAACATTCCTACACTAACATCAACTTCCTGGACACCATGATCAGCTTCAATAATGGAATCTTATACAGACAACCCATACACAAGAAATCCACAGATCACCATACCTATCTTCATAGACAGTAACCACCCCATATAGAAATAAAACACCCTCTGTCTGCACGCTCCTAGCTGTCACCTACAACCCCACACTGGAACCCATCTGAGGTATCTCCTGCCCTTCAAACATGCCCCCCACCCTGCGACCCTCATCATCAGAAGCAAGCTCCCCATAGACAAGTACACACCAACTCAAATCGGCACCAGACCCTGCCAGAACTGAAGATGCAAACATATCACCATTGCTACAGTGATCAACACCACCCACAACATGCCTTGCAAGGTCCTACACATATATATTACAACTTGTGGTGTACTGCATCCAGTGCACTAAATGCCCATTAACAATTATATGAGTGAAATCAATCACCACACTCTTGAATGAACTAACACAGGAAAATGATAAAAGACAAAAACACCCTATCACCTGTGGGTGAACAATTTTTACAAAGTGATTACTTGATATCTGACATATTATTCCTCATTCTCAAAGGAAACCTGCACAACACTTTCAAAAGATAAGGCAGAGAGTTTAAATTCATAACTTTGTTAGACATTAAAAATAAGGTCTTAATAAAGACACTGGATGTATGGCTTTTACAACAATCTGTAATCCACTGACCCCTTTTTGTCTGATGACATAAAGGGGTGTTAATGGGCCACTTCACTTTGAATGGTCCCTTGCACTACATGCTAACTCCTTATACTATCTGTTCAATCTTTTATTTAGCTGTGACACTCATTACCTTTTCTAGACCAGAAGAGGAGCTCTGTGTAGCTTGAAAGCTTGTCTCTCTCACCAACAGAAGTTGGTCCAGTAAAAGATATTACTTCACCCACCTTTTGCATCTCAACATACACAGGGCAGTTTACCATCTTTCTTGGTGGAGGGATCCATGCAACTTGCAGTACTGGATATCTGTGGGCTATCTGGGCTAACACTGTCATTTGGATTTCCCCTTTTATTCAGGGATTCTGAAACCAGAAAGGTCTGTAAGACCTTGCCATGCATGCAGTTTTGCATGTAACTGCGGAGAGCTAGATCCCATGCAAAATAGATATTAAATCCTTAATTAAGTTTTTGTTTGAGCTATACAGCATAGGTGAACTGTAATATTCAATTACCCCTGTAATTTCCTTTGCTAGTGCAAGTAAGTTAGAGGGTTGTCACCTGTGGTGTGTAGGTTCATTAAGGAAATAAAATGGTCCCAAAAAGTCACTCAGGTGGTTTTCAGTTACCCACAGTAGGATATTAACAGTTTTAAGAAGATAGAAAGATTGTACAGACATGTCTCTAAAAGACATGCAGTGTGTCTTTCAGGAATTGTTTTAATATCAAGATACTCTATGAAATGGCTTATCCCTGCTGGGAAGATGCTTCTGTTTATATGAAAAGTTCAAACTGAGGGTATGTATACATTTAAAACACAACAGTAGCACAGCTGAAGCACTTCAGTGTAGACACTCACTACAGAAATTGGAAGAGTTCTCCTGTCACTGTAGTTAATCCACCTCCCCGAGAAGCAGCAGCTAAGTCAACAGAAGAATTCTTCTGTCGACGTAGTACTGTCTACACCAGGGGATAGGTCAGCATAGCTACAGTTCTCAGGGATGTAGATTTTTCACACCCCTGAGGACACAGCATTGAGAGATTCACCACTGACCAGCCACATCTTGAACCCATCTCTTCCTTGGTGTTCTTGATTCTATTCCAAAATTGCAAACTATTCTTTCAATAGATCAATTTCCCCTGCCTTTTCCCTCTGTGGTGCTGTATTCAAGGGGGCATCCCCTCTTTTATTCTCCTATGTGCTCACTAGGAAGTAGATGTTAGGGAGTGACCTCATTTTCCCCAGTGATAATATTTTTATGCGTTACAACTCTCAATTAAATTCTCTACCCCCAGACCTTTAAGTTAAAATACATAAATGCAGTGCAAGTAAATATTACTGGGGTCCACATCAACCTGCACATTGGTATCTATGAGAGTGGGTTTCCTTCCCCGAAGTTTTCCAATTCTATTATGAATCTAGGGCCTGGAATATTATTTATGTAAAGATCCCAGCGTCTTCACCCAGGCCTCTCCTCCTTCTGCTCCATATCACAAAACCTCATCAAACCATCTTACAGGTCACCCCTGCCAGTCTGAGGAAAGCTTTACTGGTGGAAACAGAGCCAAACAGCTGATGGACCATTCATGGCAAAGGCGAGCACCATCTCAACAGTCAACCATGCAACTATAAAGCAGATTTCACAAGCAAACCCCTTCCCCTATGTCCGAAAGATACATCTACATTTGAGGGTTCTGAAGGCTAGTGTGATGCTGTATGGAATATGGGAGAACATTTATATTATAGATAGCAATATTACAGAATCACCATGAGTCTTACAAGATATGCTATTTAAGGTATCAGTAGAAAGTTATAATTTTCTAAATATAATAATATTTATATGTATGTATCATCTTTGTATTGTGAATTATAAATGTGTGGTATATTTGTATATCAAACTCGTGCTGTGTTTCTGGGTGACACCCCTTTACAGATTGGCATCAGCACTATTCAAGCTGCTTAATGGCCCATCAAGGGCAATCAGCTTTTACAATGAACCCAATGAGAGAAGCCAGGGACATGTCTGTGGACAGGGGACTCCAAGACATTTTCCATGCCCATGCTGTGAGCTTGTGTTTGGAACAAAGGATGTACAAGCCACATGGCAAAGGATATAAAAAGGCAGCTTCCTCTTCTCAATTTTGTCTTCAATCCTGTTTCTCACCTCTGGAGTAACTTTTCTACAAACTGAAGCTTTGAACAAAGGACTGATAGACCCATCTAAGTTTTGGATGTGTTCCAGAGGGACTTTACAAGCCAGCAAACTCACAAATGCTGCTAGGACCCTAATATATGGATTCTGAAATCATATGTATGTATCTGATTGCTTTGACCATTTAACAACTCTCTTCTCTTTTTCTTCTTTTATAATAAAAACTTTAGTTTTAGGTACTAAAGAATTGGCTGGCAGCTTGGTATTTTGGGTAAGGGCCAAACTATATTGATCTGGTAATGTGGCTGGCCCTTTGGGAATCGGAAGAACATTTTATATAATGAATAGAGTTTTAAATAACTTCTCACTTTATTGCATTCTAGTCTCAAGCTCCCAATCAGCACATATATACAGTAAAGGCAGCTGTAGGATTTCTTTTCTCCAGCTTCTTGACAACCAGTGTGGGAGATCAGAAGCACATTTTGTGACTGGTTGGTTAATCTAACTCCAGCATTAATGACAAGTTTGGGGAGAACCTGCTCTCCTTTTTGCAGCCTGCCCTGATCTTGGCATTCTCAGTGTGCACTACCCAAGGCACATCAGGTCATAGCTAGTTAAGCATTGTTTGGGTTGTCGTAGATAAAGTTATTTTAGCTGCTCTGTGTTTGTAACCTTCTGCCCCTTCATCCTTTTCTCAGCTTACCAACATTGGACTTCCATTAGGTGTTCTTTTAATGCTTGCTTTCATCTTATATCATAATGAATAATTTTCAGAGTACCAGCCATGTTAGTCTGAATCCACAAAAAGAAAAGGAGGACTCGTGGCACCTTAGAGACTAACAAATTTATTTGAGCATAAGCTTTCATAAGCAACAGCTCACTTCATCGGATGCATTCAATGGAAAATACAGTGAGGAGATTTATATACACAGAGAACATGAAACAATGGGTGTTACCATACAAATTGTAACAAGAGTGATCAGGTAAGGTGAGCTATTACCAGCTGGAGAGCGATGGGGAAAAAAAACCTTTTGTCATGATAATCAAGGTGGGCCATTTCCAGCAATTGACAAGAAAGTCTGAGGAACAGCGGAGGGGTGGGGGAGAATAAACATGGGGAAATAGTTTTACTTTGTGTAATGACCCATCCACTCCCAGTCTTTATTCAAGCCTAATTTAATTGTATCCAGTTTGCAAATTAATTCCAATTCAGCAGTCTCTCGTTGGAGTCTGTTTTTGAAGTTTTTTTGTTGAAGAATTGCCACTTCTAGGTCTGTAATCGAGAGACCAAAGAGATTGAAGTGCTCTCTGACTGGTTTTTGAATGTTATAATTCTTAACATCTCATTTGTGTCCATTTATTCTTTTACGTAGAGACTGTCCAGTTTGACCAATGTACATGGCAGAGGGGCATTGCTGGCACATGATGGCATATATCACATTAGTAGATGTGCAGGTGAACGAGTGTCTGATAGTGTGGCTGATGTGATTAGGCCCTATGATGGTGTCCCCTGAATAAATGTGGGCACAGTTGGCAATGGGCTTTGTTGCAAGGATAGGTTCCTGGGTTAGTGGTTCTGTTGTGTGGTGTGTGGTTGCTGGTGAGTATTTGCTTCAGGTTGGGCGGCTGTCTGTAAGCAAGGACTGGCCTGTCTCCCAAGATCTGTGAGAGTGATGGGTCGTCCTTCAGGATAGGTTGTAGATCCTTGATGACACATTGGAGAGGTTTTAGTTGGGGGCTGAAAGTGACGGCTAGTGGCGTTCTGTTATTTTCTTTGTTGGCCTGTCCTGGAGTAGTTAACTTCTGGGTTCTCTTCTGGCTCTGTCAATCTGTTTCTTCACTTCAGCAGGTGGGTATTGTAGTTGTAAGAATGCTTGATAGAGATCTTGTAGGTGTTTGCCTCTGTCTGAGGTGTTGGAGCAAATGCAGTTGTATTGTAGAGCTTGGCAATAGAAAAGGATTGTGTAGTATGGCCTGGATTTAAGCTGGAGGCATGTAGGTAGGAATACCGGTCAGTAGGTTTCCGATATAGGGTGGTGTTTATGTGACCATCGCTTATTAGCACTGTAATGTCCAGGAAGGAGATCTCTTGTGTGGACTGGCCCAGGCTGAGGTTGATGGTGGGATGGAAATTGTTGAAATCATAGTGGAATTCCTCAAGGGCTTCTTTTCCATGGGTCCAGATGATGAAGATGTCATCAGTGTAGCACAAGTAGAGTAGGGGCATTAAGGGGCAAGAGCTGAGGAAGCGTTGTTCTAAGTCAGCCATAAAAATGTTGGCATACTGTGGAGCAATGCGGGTACCCATAGCAATGCCGCTTATTTGAAGGTATACATTATCACCAAATGTGAAATAGTTATGGGTGAGGACAAAGTCACAAAGTTCAGACACCAGGTTTGCTGTGACATTATCGGGGATACTGTTCCTGACGGCTTGTAGTCCATCTTTGTGTGGAATGTTGGTGTAGAGGGCTTCTACATCCATAGTGGCTAGGATGGTGTTTTCAGGAAGATCACCAATTGACTGTAGTTTCCTCAGAAAGTCAGTGGTGTCTCGAAGACAGCTGGAAGTGCTGATAGCATAGGGCCTGAGGAGGGAGTCTACACTGTCAGACAACCCTACTGTCAGTGTACCACTGCCTCAGATGATGGGGTGTCCAGGATTTCCAGGTTTATGGATCTTGGGCAGCAGATAGAATACCCCAGGTTGGGGTTCAAAAACAGACTCCAACGAGAGACTGCTGAATTGAAATTAATTTGCAAACTGGATACAATTAACTTAGGCTTGAATAAAGACTGGGAGTGGATGGGTCATTTCACAAAGTAAAACTATTTCCCCATGTTTATTCCCCTTCATCCCCGCCCCCCTACCCTCCGCTGTTTCTCAGACATTCTTGTCAACTGCTGGAAATGGCCACCTTGATTATCACTACAAAAGGTTTTTTCCCCCACCGCTCTCCTGCTGGTAATAGCTCACCTTACCTGATCACTCTCGTTACAGTGTGTATAGTAACACCCATTGTTTCATGTTCTCTGTGTATATAAATCTCCCCACTGTATTTTCCCCTGAATGCATCCGATGAAGTGAGCTGTAGCTCACGAAAGCTTATGCTCAAATAAATTTGTTAATCTCTAAGATGCCATAAGTCCCCTTTTTCTTTTTGCATAATGAATAATGTATCCTAAAGATGGAAAAGCATCTAAAGAGATCTGATCCTCTAACACAGGATGTCTCAACATTGCCAAAAGAGGCAGACTAGAACCTATGGGCCAAAATCTGATACCCTTTCTCAGGTGTACCTCACTAAGTGAATAGTCTTCTATGGATTCTGGCCCTAAAATTAGATTGAAGGTTGAAATATAAACACAGAGGAGTAAAATCTAAAAGCCAAGTCAGTTTATATGTAAAACAAACAAAAGATACTATTTGTGTTTGATTTATTATAAAATGGTATTCTTCTATAGAGTTGATGATGTTGGTAATTTTGTAAGTGTTTGAAAAACCTCCCTTTCAAGTTAGTGTGATTCATCAAATTATTTTATAATTTATGATGCTTTACAGATCTAGTATTAAAAAGCACAATCTCCTTTCCTCTGTTCCTTTTGTCAGGAGCTACTTCTGTGTAGTTAAATAAAAAGGAATTGTATAGTGCATCCATGGTGAATTCTGTGGTCTGCCCATTTTGAGGTTTTGGGTTTTTGTATTTTTCAGATACTGCATACTCTACAAAAAGAGCAGATCAAAGAATATAAAACACATAAACCCACAAAAATTGAATAAGTAAGTAGCATCATTGCACTTGAAGGAATATCCATAAATTAAAGTAGCAACGAAATGCCCTTTGCAGATGCAGGTAATACAAAAACCAATTATTTTAATATATGATGGATAATGCTTTTCAAATAATCTTGGACAATGTCCTACCATCATCACTAATCGTATGAATGCAAAGTTGAACATAGGATGCTGTTTCATTACCAACACAAATACAAGGTAATACACAAACAACATATTCCAGAAATATTTATGGTATTACTGTTGTACAGGAATCAATGAGATACACTTCACCCTAAATGCCTACTCTGCTATGGATGAACACTAAGCTCCAACATGATATTTATTAGAGCTCTGCAGAGTAAAGATAATTCTATTTCACAACAATTTTGATATTTCAAAATCTGGCTTCAGCTCAGTTGGGAACAAATCCCCAAAATTTTCAGAATTCTCTAATACAAGGAATGGAGCTGCTGCTCCAGGGCACTCTACCTAGCAGACTGCCCCAGAGCCACAGACCCTGAAAGCCTGGGTAGACAAGCTGACAGGATATCAGGCAGGTTTCCGTTGGACCCCCCCATCCTGGTTTCTGTCAGAGACAACATCTCAACAAAAAGAAAAGGAGTACTTGTGCTTGCCTCACCTTAGAGACTAACAAATTTATTTGAGCATAAGCTTTCATGAGCTACAGCTAACTTCATTGGATGCATGCAGTGGAAAATACAGTGGGGAGATTTTATATACACAGAGAACATGAAACAGTGGGTGTTACCATACACACTGTAGCAAGAGTGATCAGGTAAGGTGAGCTATTACTAGCAGGAGAGAAAAAAAAACCTTTTGTAGTGATAATCAAGGTGGGCAATTTCCAGCAGTTGACAAGAATGTGTGAGGAACAGTTGGGGCAGGGGGGGAGGACGTGTGTGAAATAAACATGGGGAAATAGTTCTACTTTTTGTAATGACATATCCACTCCCAGTCTTTATTCAAGCCTAATTTAATGGTGTTCAGTTTGCAAATTAATTCCAATTCAGCAGTCTGTCATTGCAGTCTGTTTCTGAAGTTTTTTTTGTTGAAGAATGGCAACTTTTAGGTCTGTAATCGAGTGACCAGAGAGATTGAAGTGTTCTCTGACTGGTTTTTGAATGTTATAATTCTTGACGTCTGATTTGTGTCCATTTATTCTTTTACATATCCATTCAGGGGACACCATCGTAGGGCCCAATCACATCAGCCACACTATCTCGTTCACCTGCACATCTACCAGTGATATATGCCATCATGTGCCAGCAATACCCCTCTGCCATGTTCATTGGCAAAACTGGACAGTCTCTATGTAAAAGAATAAATGGACACAAATCAGACGTCAATAATTATAACATTCAAAAACCAGTCGGAGAACACTTTAATCTCTCTGTTCACTCGATTACAGACCTAAAAGTCACAATTCAACAAAAAAACTTCAAAAACAGACAGCTGAATTGGAATTAATTTGCAAACTGGACACCATTAAATTAGGCTTGAATAAAGACTGGGAGTGGATGTGTCATTACACAAAGTTGAACTATTTCCCCATGTTTATTTCCACCCCCCCCACACACACAAACACTGTTCCTCACACGTTTTTGTCAACTGCTGGAAATTGCCCACCTTAATTATCACTACAAAAGGTTTTTTTTTCTCTCCTGATGGTAATAGCTCACTTTACCTGATCACTCTCCTTACAGTGCGTATGGTAACACCCATTGCTTCATGTTCTCTGTGTATATAAAATCTCTCCACTGTATTTTCCACTGCATGTATCTGATGAAGTGAGCTGTAGCTCAGAAAAGCTCATGCTCAAATAAATTTGTTAGTCTCTAAGGTGCCACAAGTCCTCCTTTTTTTTTTGTGGATACAGACTAACACGGCTGCTACTCTGAAACGTCTCAACAAGATTTCAATGAGTTGGCAAATTCCTGTAAAGAAATGTTTAGTTGGATTTTTTTCCAACCAGCTGCACTGTTTATCAAAGCTTTGAGATCTGGTAAACACACTCTAGACAGTTCACTTGAAAAAAAATTACAGATTCACAGTCTGATCCAATATGCATTAAAGGCAGCGGGAAAAACAACAACCATCCACTTCAATGGATTTTGGAGCAGACCCTTACCATGGCCCACCTTGGTATGAAAACTGAAGTGTAGAAGCTATTGGAGGTTGTGAATCCAAAACTGAAGTTAGCTCCTTTAAAGTGATATTTGACTTTCTTGGATATTTACTTGGAACCCTCCTCTAGTTCACCATCCCAGTTTGAGGTTGTTAAAGATGGGTAGGTCTGCCTTGTGGCTTTTCTCACAACTTTGGGGGACTGGACCTGAAGTTCTTCCCTTTGCTCTGCATTGTGTGCCAGTGAGTATTCACCTCAGCCCAGACCCACTCAGACCAGCAATCAGTAACAAAGTCATATTCAGTAAGGAATCAGAACAGGATTACAGTCAAGCAGCAACCTCTCTGCTTGCCTCATGCTCCCATCTTCACTGCTAAAAATTTCCCATTGAGAGGGAAGAGAGTATTTCTTTGCATGATCTAGGAAGTTCCCCCAACATGCAGCAGTCTGTAGTCCACAATTTGTAGTTCCCACGACTGCTGCTGAAACACACTGGACCTTGGGCTACATATTTACATATCTCCCTAAACTGATCAATTAATCAACTTGCTTGTTTGTTTTAAAACAAAGAATAATCCTTTGGCAGTATGGCAATTTTTCCATAAACATTCACAGGTCTAGTTATCAGCCCCTAAGGCAAAGAATCGTTAGTTTGTTTTTATAATTCAACATATAACCCAGTAGAATTACAGTGAGGTCATGTATCATCTTCTTTCTCATTGAATTGGCATCTAGCACTGCATGGTACCATTGTAAACATGAAACACATTGGTTTTAATATTAGCCATTTATCAGGTTCGGAACTTAATATGTCCCTCATGTCTGTAATATATGAGCAAAGTACATAATTTAGCCTGAATTTTAACAAATATGCTTTTCTCCTAAATAGTGTTTAGTGAAGTATCCACACAAACACCTCAGACTTACGTTCTCTATGTCCTCACTTGCCTGGGTGTACAGTAGTTGCTTGAGTTAATATGCATTACCTTTCTGATGTACAATGTGAAAAGAAATAACAATTTGTAAGACAGTCATTCTACTGAGTTGAGTGACAGATGAATTGTACTGTGTGATGCTCCAATCTGTCTCGTAGGCAAGCAGGAGGTTAAATCATGTCTCCAACATACATCACCATTTAGAGCTGAATTCTTTAGTAAGGCTCTTTTGCCTAGTTTTTTTCATAGCAAAACAAATGTGTGATTTCTTGACTCCATCTCTCTTTTCTGTCTCCCTAGTGCTAGGATTCTCATTCAGCTACAGAATCACTCCAGCAGGCCTCTGGTCTAAATTTCATGCTTGACACCTTGTTACAGGCACTGTTTTCTCCTAGCTACAAACTCCCAGCTTCCATCTCTGCTACAGTCCTTTCCCCCTTTTAATAGGATTTCCTGTTCTCCTCCAGACTTTTCATTAACACCCATGTGCTACCTCCTTACTGCTTCTTTACCATGCTACTATTGACTAAACCTCCCAGTGCTTTTGTTACAGAAGAACATAAAAATGGACATACCGAATCAGATCAATGGTCATCTAGCCCAGCATCCTGTCTTTTGCCAGTGACCGGTGCCAGATGCGTCAGAGGGAATGAACCGAACAGAGCAATTATCAAGTGATCCATTCCCTGTCAACCAGTCCCAGTTTATGGCAGTCACAGGCTAGGGACACCAAGAGCATATGGTTATATCCCTAAACATCTTAGCTAACAGCCATTGATGAATTAATCCTCCATGAAATTATCTAATTATTTTTTGAACCCAGTTATATTTTTGGCCTTCACTACATCCTTTGACAATGAGTTCCACAGGTTGACTATACATTCTGTAAAGCATTTCATGTTTGTTTCAAACCTGTTGTCTACTAATATCATGTGTTATGTGAAGCAGTCTTTTGTTATGTGAAATAACACTTGCCTGTTGACTCTCCCCCGCTCCCATCATCATGATTTTATAGATCTCATCATATCATATCCCCATTGGTCATCTCTTTTCCAAAATGAGCACTCACTGACTTTTTAATCTCTCCTCACAGGGAAGCTGTTCCAAACCCCAAATCATTTTTGTAGCCCTTCACTGCACTTTCTCCAATAATATATCTTTTTTGAGATAGGCCGACCAGAACTGCATGCAGAATTCAAGGTGTGGCATTATATAGTGGCATTGTGATATTTTATATCCCTTTCCTAATTGTTCCTAACATTGTCAGCTTTTTTTTTTAAACACTCTTGCCACACATTGAATGGATATCTTTATAGAACTATCCACAATGACTCGTTCTTGAGTGGTAACAGCTTATTTAGACCCCATCATTTTGTATTTTAGTTGGCATTACTTTGTACTTATCAACACTGAATTTAATTTGCCATTTTGTTATCCAGTCACCCAGTTTTGTGAGATCCATTTGTAACTGTTCAGTCTGCTTTGGACTAAACTATCTTGAGTAATTTTGTATCATCTGCCAACTTTGCTCCCTCACTATTTACCCCTCTTTCCATATAATTTACAAATAAGATGAACACCATTGATCCCATTCAGGTCATTGGGGAATCTCACTATTTCCCTCTCCACTATGAAAATTGAACATTTACTCTTACCCTTTGTTTCCTGTCTTTTAACCAGTTACTAAGCCACGAGAGGACTGTTCCTTTTATCCCATGACTGCTTACTTTGGTGTGGGTCCTGGTCAAATGCTCTCTCAAAGTGCAAGTACACTATATCCACTGGATCACCCTTGTCCATGCTTGTTGACTCCCTCAAAGAATCAGAACAGATGGATGAGGCATGATTTCCTTTTTCAAAAGCCATCTTGACTCTTCCCCACCATCTCATGTTCATCTATGTGTCTGATAATTTTGTTCTTTACTATAGTTTCAACCATTTTGACTGGTACTGAAGTTAGGTTTGCAAGCCTGTAATTGTCAGGGTCACTTCTAGAGGTTTGTTTGTTTTTATTTAAATTTACTTGTTTCATATTCCCTTTCTCATCTCTACTTCCATTACCACTTGGCCCTAATATAGCTTGTATGAACCCACTTGTCCATCAAGTAGATTCGCCTTTCAGCAGGTTTTCAACCTGACCCTGGAATTTGTAATTGTGGAAGCACTTTAAAGAGACATGCCTTCTTAACCTTTTGCATTTCCTGCCATTCCTGATTTGAAGTGGCTTCTAAGTTTCCTACAGCATAAAGAAAGCATGCACTTTCTTATATGTTCTTTAATGAGTTCCTTTTCCAGATTCTTTACTTTCTTAGGAAAGAGAAAAACAGTTACAGGTATTATCAGCAAAAAGAGTACCTAATTCTCACAAGTGGAGAGTCAGGTCTTGTTCTGAAGAAAAACTAGGGTTGCAACCCTACAGGATTATGCTGGATACTCCAAGAATAAAAAATTAATCTTTAATTAAAGATTATGTCATATGATGAAACCTCCAGGAATACGTCTAACCACAATTGGCAACCCTAAGAAAAACTGGCACATTTACATCTATAATTTTCAAGTGGATGATAAACACTGTGAACATATTCCTACATGTGCTAAGCTCAATGCCTGTTGATTGCTTCAAACACCTTTTGCCATGTGGCACAAAGATGCCGAGATTAACTCTGTTTTCATCATCTGAGAGTTACCATTACATTGTATTTTGGTACTTCACAACCTCCCAAACAAAGTCTCAGGAACTGGGATGTGCATAGGGAAATAAGCACATGAGATGTGATTGACCACATGCTCCTAAGAGAAGGTGACAGGGTTGCTATACAGCCACTTCATCGTCCAGCATACTTCCCCTTACCATGTGTATTAGTGGTTTTTTCCACCACTGGATCTTCGTAAAGATTCACCAAATGAATGAAGCTCGTGCCTACAGTTGCTCTGCTCTCATACACCCATGCAACCCATCATGAGGCTTAAATAGTACATTTTATGCTTATGCATTGCATTTAATAACAAAGCAGTAGAGCCAGTGTTCATATATGCCTATTATACTAAAACCAGAATGATAGAGAGAAGGGCTATTGGGTGGTTTTGAAATTGGCAAATCATCCACACTGACATTGAACCATCTTTTCCCATTCAGTACTAGCAAAACCTTTCTGATAACTGGCTATCTTTCTTCTCTTATTCAAATGAGATTTTGAAATTTGACATATCAATTGTGCAGGCTGGCTCCCAGAATCATTAACAAATTCAGATTTGTTATCCTTAGATATGGAAGGTCATTGCTACAGTGAACTACTACACTGAGTTACAACCCTGGCCTTGAACAGATAATATGTGAACCATACCAGGGCAATGGCTGTTCTACCTATAAATTAAAAAGGCTTTTAATAACACAGAAATAAAATCATTCCTGCAGAGGCTTGTTTCATAAAGAGTATCACAGAGCAATAATATATATATATATATATATATATATATATATATAAATATATTCTTGCAGTATCTGCAATGTTGGGCGATAATGACAGTATAATTCAGTGTGATTTTAAAAATGAAGCAGCAATAAAATATTGATCAACATGTTGAACCATTATTCAGAAGATGAGATCAATTTATGACTAGCAATAACTTGTAAAGGATTGTGATCTTCCTTGGGTACATAATAATTCCAGGGATAAGCCACTGTCTATTTGTATGTTTCCTGATGGAATGAAATGTTTATCAAAATCAGCTATTGAAAGGTATTAGATTTATGAGCTCCGGTTCACTTTAATGAGCCACTCAAAGGCAATATCACTGCAAAAGTGGGTTTTGTAAAGGATTGTAGACCTCTGATAATCCATCTGAGAAATCAACCTGGGATGATGGGGAATTTGAGAATATGTCAATGTTTTAGAGATTGTTTGCAGGGGGAAAAATAAAAAAGAAAGTGCATGATAAAGTGATATAAGAGAACCTGCTATGTGAATGCACCATCAACAAATAAAATTATGCAAGAGAATCCTCACTTGCCCAAAATGTGGACATAATCTGATTTTTTAAATTTATAAATATCATGTTGCTGCACTTTCATGTTTTTGAAATTAGAAGGATGTCATTTCTGCCATGGGAATGTGACACATCACACAGTAGAATAGTATTTCCTGTGTGTTCTGTCTCAGTTGCAATTTAAATTTAAATTGAATCAATTATGCAGTGTTTTAAATTAGGTGTGCAGCTTCTAATTACTATATCCAAATGTTTTTATTTCTTTCTCAGCTCTCTTTGTAGTTCTTCCCTGGAGCACCAATCTTGATATGACCACAGAAGGTATACATAAGCCTTACACACACACACACACACACACACACACACACACACACACACACACACACACACTTCTTCAAAACATCAGAATTGCATTTTTTTTCAAATGAACACAATAGAATTAAAATGCCATTCTAAAACAAAAGAATGAACTTTTGCTTGTTTTAAAGAAAACCAAAAATAACTATACTTTTGTAGAACAAAAAGCAGTTTAAGAGGAAAAGCTATTTCCTAGTGCTGCAGCACTCCGTTCTCCTGCTTTCTGACATAAGGGAGAGAGAGAGACCAGAGGAGCTGGAGGGAAGGGAGAGCTGGGACTGGCTGGACAAGGGGCAGTTTGGAAGCAGTGGGAGAGCTGAACAGGAGAAAGGGGGGAAAGGAGCGATATATGAAAAGGAGATGTAGTATGGGGAAACTTGAACTGCCTGAAAAAAAAAAAAAGACAGAGAGAAGGGCACAGAGAAATCTTGAAGATGGGAAGGGTAGCTTGTACTGGACATGTTCAGTAGTTGTCTCAAGCTGTGCAGTTTCCTTTCAGAAAAAAGCAGTCTTTCAGATTCCTCACCTTCACAATCTGAGAGCTGAGCCAATGGGAATTCAAGCAGGAAAGGTTATAAATAGTGGAGTTGTAGACAGCCTTGTGGACTCAGCAGCTGATCCACACAAGAGTAAGAGATGATGCATCTACTGTGAAGGCTATCCCCCAATACCTGCACAGTTTTAAATAAAGCCTACAGATTTCTGAACTTGCTAGAAAGTGAGCAGACTTAGCTATTGGCTTGGGAACTCCAATTGCTTCTGCCTGAAAGGATCTTTGAATTGTTTGCTGATCTTTGGAGATTTCTGGAGCATTTGGAGCAGAACTAAGAGACTGCCATTCTCCGCAAGCGACACATCCATACATGGTAGAGACTAAGGCCATGTCTATATCACCCCTTATATTGGCAAAAATCTGTGAAAAACCCACCCACCTGAACAACATATGCTGGCAAAAATTAAGTGGTTGTGTGCACAGCACTATGTTGAAGGAAAAGCTACACGAGTCATCTTACAGTGGCCTAGCTGCATAGGTACAGCTGTGCCACTATAAGCTCACTAGTGTAGACATGAACTAAGAAATTGCCTCTAGGAGAACATAGGAAGGAAATATATTTGTGTGTGCACTAAAGTATGAAAATGCATATGTTCTGTTGAAACATTGTGCTAAAATATATGTAACAGCAACAAAGTGGGGACATTTGTATAAAGAACACCAGGAGATTTACCATGTAACAGTTTTGTTGAAAAAAACTATTCAAAGTATTCCTAGTACTATTTGAAAATGTTTGTGTATGTATTAAATGTTTGTTCACTAAGAAATTGTATGGTAGTCTCACACTGTCTCTGAGCCTCACTGGCAGCTGTTATTATTAACACTTACATTCAGGGGTTTGCAGATCATACGTCTAAGGTTTAACTTTGTAATACTTTTTTTCCCCTTGAAACAACAAAACTTTGACCTCTGGTTCTACAGAGAGGTAAGGTAAGGTGCAGGAAAGAAAGGAATGATACATAGTATTACCACACACTCTTACCAGAGTATCTGAACTTCCTCATGGACCATTAATACATTCATCTGCACAACACTGCTGTGAGATAAGGTAGTATTATCCCCATATTGCAGGTGAGGGTCCCTGATTCACAGAGAGATCAAAGCCAAAATGGTTCAAAACAGTTACTAATTTTGGGTGTCCAATTTGAGACATGGAGCTCTTGATTTTTCAGAGTACTTAGCACTTTTATAAACAGTAGTTCAAAGCAGATCTCCAATTGACTGTGGTTGCCATTGTGAGCACTCAGCACTTCTGAAAATCTGGGCTCAGGGTCAATTTAGTCAACCCAGAAAAAATGAGGCACTCACAGTTAGTGTCCACCTGCCAAAATTTTGCTTAAAGTCTCTTACCCAGTATCACATAGGAATTTTGAGGCAGAGGCAGAAAGAGAGTCCTATTTTGCAGGGTATCATTCAACTGCCTGAGCCATGAGACCATCTTGTCTTTTCCTGCAATCCCTTGCCTTATTCACTATACATTGATGATGGTAAACCAAGTGCCAGCTCTGGCCAAGGCTGTAGTGTGAGCTAAGAACTGAAACTCACAGCTGGAAACCAAAGCAGCTCACCCATATGCTCATTTTGTCAAAATAGCTATTAGTCTTCTGAGACTGTATTTAGTGTTTAGACTCTATGAAATGCTTGTAAATTGCTGCATGCATTAATCTCACTTGCAATGTCTGTATCTCATGCTATAAAGAAATATGCAAGTTTTGCTTTACGACTTTGAAGATGTTTGCTCTGAACTTGTGAACCCAGGCCCAGGAATTATCCCCACAACCCACTATTAAGGAAGGACAATTAAGAAACATCACAGTACAAGGAGTGGTGAGTGGCCCTATTCCACTTTGGAAATGCTGCCTGCAATGGAGCTCGTCTCATGGACTGGAAGGTCAAACTTACAAGATAAAAACAAGGTCACAAGAAAATGTGTCATCTCTTTGTTGTCTGAACTCTCAGAGGGCCAGAGACACTAAAGCAAGGCAGAGATCCCCAGGGGTTACCTCCGACTCCACCCTGAAAGAAATTTTGAATTGACAGTCTACCACATCTCTGACATCTTTAGGAATCAGGGATGGTAACTCATTTGTGTGGGTATGTTTGCTTGCTTTAAACTGTAAATTATTCATTTCTTTTTTCCTAGTTAATAAAGCTTTAGAAAGTTTATTACAGAATTGGCTACAGGCCTGGTATTTGGTGTAAGATCTAGGGTGCCAACTGATCTGGGCTAAGTGACTGGTTTCTTGGCACTGGAGAAAACCTGAATATTTTGTGATTTTTGGTGTGACCATTTAATACTAAGTCCAGCTTGCCTGGGTGGCAAGATAGAACGGAGCGCCCAAGGGGACTGTCTGTGACTTTATGTAAGACTGTTCTAGTGATCCATGAGTTCACATTTGTTATTGTTACGGTGAAATCTAATTACAGAACATCTTACCAGTTTGGGGTGTCCTCCCTGTTTTTGAAAGTCTGCCCTGAGGTAGACACTCACAGTCGTGAGCCACTCTAGGCAGCATGACACACATCTTCCAGTTGCTGCAACAAAATGAGGCAATGGCCCTATAGATAATCTCATTCACTGTACAACCCTGATTCACGCCCAGAGCACCATCTGCCTGTGCACTGGAGCAGAGGCAGTGAGAAAAAAAAATAGAACATGATCATGCAATTAAAGAGCAACACAAAGTATTTGCACAAAAGGGGTGAATTTAAGTGGCACAGAGCATCTTCATAGCTGGTATTTCCTAACTTTTGAATGCCTGCCTTCACAAACTTAATGTTTTTATAATTTATGTGAAATAATCTAAAGTTTAAAAAAAAAACCTGAAGACAACTGAAATGCCAGCTATGTGGAACCATATTCATTCATGCAGAATTAGAACCAGGGTGGGATGCATAGCAGAGTCAGTCCTCTACTACTTGAGCTAATGGCATAACTGACAGCAGTTGCAGGTTTGTCATTCTCTAAGAGGCCAGTCACTCAAGAAAAAATGATATTTTCATGCACTTTCACAGCAGAGGAATGAGGAGACTCAAAACTGGGTTATAACTCCAGGTTCTGAGGGACCTATACTCTAGTGATTACGGACCCTTCTGCCCATCCTCTTCAGTCTGTCCTTTTCCTATCCCCATATCTCCATATCACCCTGGCTTCCCAGCTCAGTGGCAGTCCTTTCATGTCCCCTACTCTGCATCCCGGCTCCTCATCTTAATCCCCGCCCCATTCAGCTCTTTGCCACAGTCTGCCCATCTCTTTGACCCAGAATTCCTGCTCCTTCAGGCCCAATGCCTCACCAACCTGCATTTGAATCAGATACCTTTCACCACCACCTCCTCTTCACTGCCAGGACACCAGCAGCGGGAGCAATGAGGACACAGAAGAGAAAGTCTCCCTATTCTCAGTACCTGTGCCTGGCCTCTGGCACCCAAAAGGAGGAGTTGCAGGGAAAGTCCTACTCAGTCCTTTAAACTTTGGGCTGGAGCATACTCAAATACAGATTGAATCTTTGGAGAATTTAGGGCTAAATTCTGACAAATTTCTACCAAACATATGCAAAATGAGGTTCTAGGGTTCATAACTTGGCCAAAGTGTGGGCAGATTTTCACAGGGGTAGCAACAGTGATAACATCAAATTTCAAGTCCCTATTCACATGGACACATTAGAGTTCACTAAAACAATTTAAATAATTTGTTATCATGGGTAAAGCAACATATCTTCCCTAAACCTCATTCTGAGAAATGGCTGAACCATTTCATTTCACGTTTTCCTAAAAATTCAGCCTGAGGTGAACACCCTGCATAGTTAATTTCATCCCAAACAGTTAAAGTCTGGCAAATGATATAGGGTTTTAATGGGAAATAGGGGAAAGTTTAATTATAGGCATTGCTACCTGCATAATCATCGCTTAAAGGTTGAGGTAAAAATTCAGAGTGATCAAAGAAATTCATTATACTACTGAAAGTGTCTAATAAGCTGAAAAGGACACAAAAGAAAGATGTTAAGAACTCAAGTAATTAGAATGGCACACAGACTACTGCTGAAGAGGTTTCTTTTATACATATATGTGAAGCTTGCTGTAGATGAAGGAAGAGCTAATTAAACATTACAGCAAACAGGCAAAAACTAACCACTATACAGCAATGAGGGAATCTGCAGAGAGAAGGCTACAACTCTTTTGTGGAGTATGAGTGAGAAATGATGGACCAAGTACATCAAGCAACTAATTATGTTAAATTGAATAAATCTACATGAAATGTCAAAGGAAAAAGTGTAAGTTTATTAAGAATTACCGTATATGAGAAGTCAAATCACTCAACTCTTTAAACTGACAGGAGTCAATTAATTACTAAGTTCTAATGGTGCTTATGAGTCTACTGTGGCCTCCTGAGTAAATAAGACATTTGCTATCTGGGCACTATAACACTAAGACACTGAGTATGATTTGTCACATAGATTAAGCACCTGAGCTCATATCATCATCAATCAGAAAAAGATTTTTATATAATGGACCTAGAATGGAGCAGTTAATACACATTTGTTAAAGAAAGTGTGTGTGGAGGAAAGGTATCTTAACATCAATGAAAGGACAAATTCAACAGGTGCATGCATTGTTTGTGCACTTCTAAAAAAAATACAAGTTATTCCGTCTGTAGGATAGACTTTAAGATTGTTGTTTTCACTGCCAAGACTGTCACCTCATCCAAATTAAATGCTGACCAACAGATTTTGCTTATTTCTTGCAAGGTATCTGTAACAGATTGATTGGCGTTTCTGCAATAATAGAAAGGTTAAACATTTCAAACCAGAGCTGAATCCCAGACCTGACACTGAATACTTTAAGTTGTGATTGATCTCAGACCATCCTTTTTTCTCACTGAGGTTAATTACGTTGAAATACTAAATGATCCACACTTTCTTGCTAAGATGCACACAATTTCTTCCTTATATTTTTGTTTTTAGTCCTTTCAGTTTTATTTATTAAATAGTTTCAGTTTTCTTTAGAAAGTCTTTATACAGTAGCTCACAGAACACAGGAAAGAATAACAAGTAGTGAAGTATTTGCAGCACAAGAGATGGAAGCTAATTTTATCACATTTCTTTATAATTCACTACAGAGGAATGAGAAGTCAATCTTCCAAAGAGAAGCAATTCCACCAATTCAAGACAGCAAAGATACTGTGAAAAATTGCTTCAGTGCTCGAAAGAAGATGGATGAAGATTAATGTTCATGCTGTATATGTAAAAAGGCCTTTTGAAGTAACTAAATACTAATCAAGTTACAAGTACTTTCCATAGAAACCAAAATCTAGCAAATTGGGCGGTTACAGTAAGAGAGCCTTCTGGAAACAACTATAAGGTATAGTTCAGTGTCCTCAATTTCTCTACTGAAGGCTGGAGGTGGGAGGAAAAAACCTCAAGTCAAAGAGCGAGCATTTTTTTTTTTACACTCTGGTGGCCATTTTTTCCCTTTGTTCAGGAGTTCTGTGAGAAATCAAGAGTTAAAAGGTAGGCCC
The DNA here is from genome assembly GCF_009764565.3 of Dermochelys coriacea. Taxonomy (NCBI): domain Eukaryota; kingdom Metazoa; phylum Chordata; order Testudines; family Dermochelyidae; genus Dermochelys; species Dermochelys coriacea. The sequence continues at coordinate 179,936,159 of NC_050068.2, forward strand.
CTCTCAATCTTCTTTTGACCTGATCTTCCTACTTTAATTCTAGCATGAAAAAATGCTAATTGTCTGGAGGAGGAGATGATTGGTCTAAGTGCTGAAGAAACATATTTAGAAATGGAAAGACCACTTTTCTCTCTTCCAGCAGAGGTATAGAGATAATGCAGAGCCTATTTTACTGATTACATTATACAGTTTCATCAAGAAAACCTCCACTTTTGAATTTTCTTTAAATTTGACACAGAATTTCTTTGACTTGCCACACAAGAAACCTATGAGAACCAGTAAGCCTTTCCTTGGGAATTTTATTCCAGCTTTCCCCATAACACAGAGATCCTGGATAAGAATTACACAGTTGAAAATTGTAAGTGAGGAATCAGAGTTTGCACAATTCTAGACCTGATAAAAATAAGGAGATGGGGTAATACTGCAATCAATCATTTTGTAATTTCCCCCTGTCCCTCCTTTAGAAAAAATAATCAAAATTTGGAACAGCTCTAGTAAGCTGAAATAAAATTCTATAGCTCAAATGGAAAAGCAAGTGGTTTACAATATAACAGTGAAGACCGATAAAAGCCTGCTAAAGAGAGCAAGAATTGTATGAGATGATCAGCATCCTGTAATCTAAAAAGCACAGCAAGAGGTAAATATAACTCAGCCTATATGCGGATTAACTGATGATTTGAATCCTAACTACCTCATTCAAAACAAATCCTAATGTGAAAGACACATACATAAAACCTCTCCCTCTTCAGTAACCAGCGATCTGATTAAAGTAAGCAGACAAAACCAAATGTTGCCTTAGATTAGATCTAATGACATTCTTATTAAGTTTAAAAATAGGTGATTTTTGGTGCAGAAATTTGCATCCAGGAAAACAAACCATTTATAGCAAAGCACATCACAAATACTTTGAGTTCATTAATTGGTTAGAACCAGCTACATCAGTGACCATTCACAACTCAAGACAACTCTGGACTCCTTGGAGATGATGATGCAGCTAACAAAGCTCACAATAAAATGCCTGAGAGGTCTGTAAGATCTGATAGGTGCTCAGCACTTTTGAAAATCAGCCATTTATTTAGGTGACTAAGGTCCCACTTCAGCAAGGAACATAAGCATCCAACTAACTTTAAGCATGTAAGCTGTCCCAGTGATTTCAGTAGAACCACTCACATGTACTTAAAATTAGGCATGTGCTTATATGCCTTCATGAGGGATTTAGAAGCCTAAATCTTAGGATCCTAATTATTAAAGTATTGACCATAGATTACCATGTGTGTGTTAATATACAAGAATATATGTTCCAAACTCATCGTATGAATAAACGAGATCACCATTTTTAGACATATATGTAAACAAACTATACAGTTCAAAATGGAAGTGCAGTACATTAGGAACTGTTTAATATTACTGGGAGTCTCTCTATAGGGTATATTGTGGAAGAAGAAAATCCTAGTAAGCAAAACTGATTATTTTTCGGGGCAGGGGGGGAAAGAGATAGAATCCCAGATACATAGTGAAAGGCTAAACAGATGTGTTTTGCAATGCTCCTTGGAGGATCTTTCATCTTAATCATCACCTGTAATAACATTAATGAGATCCCATACAAGTGCTCAGGTGATAGGCACAGTGTAAGAGTCTATATCACTAGGTTAGAAGGCACTTTAAATCTACACCTGTTTTGGGGCTCATAAAATTTCCAAAGCTTTTCCTTTGAGGCTGAAGTCTCACTCAGCCCAAAGTTCCCCATGAAACTTGAGAAAAGGTAGGGCAGCCATTAAATTTAATGCACACATAGAGAGAGAGAGATAAATCTGACTAAGTTAAAAATTGTGTCTTACTTATGTGCAATTTGCACGGGATATAAATAGAGTGAGAACATATAAACAATCAAAAATCCAATTGAATCAAAATGATACCATTTTATATAGTATATATATTTTCTTAAATTACACATAAAATTGTGTGAAAACATCAAAACTAAAATCTATTTGAAACCTGTTAAATATTCCGGTAATAAAAATCTCAGACACCCAAATTTACAGCATCAATAATAAACTAGCATGTGCACTTGCATGTTAATATCCCAATCCTAACCTTTTGAGAAGATGTAAATGTAAGTTTGTGGTAAGGCAACTACCCCACACAGGCAGAAGAAGGTTTAAAGCAGACTTGGAGAGGCTGCTGAGAACCCAGCCAATTAGAAGAGGGCTTATTGAGCAAGCCAATAGGGAAAAGGCTTAGTGGAGCAGCCAATCAGGGCCAGGCTGGCCTGTATAAGAAGGGATGCTAAGAAGAACAGAGGCAGTCTCTCCCTGGAGACCAAGGGAGAAGGACTGGCTGCCCTGTAAGAGGGATAAGAGAGACACAGCACCATGGATAGAGCAGTGCTGAGCAGTGTCAGGGGAGCAAGAGGGAGCTCCAGACTGACCATTGTCCGACTGAAGCCCTTGATACAAGGGTGGAGAAGGTGCTAGGGCTACAGGAAAGTGGCCCTGGGAAACAGATGGGGGAGTAGGAGAAGGGGTAGTATGTGGCTGCTAGCTATAGGGTCCCTAGGCTGGTCACTGGAGTAGCAGGTGGGCCTGGGTCCCCACCCCTCTTTTTGCCCTGTCCTCACCACTGAGGGGAGTCCAGTGCATGGACTGTAGTCTACCACTGAGGCAAGTGGTGGGACTGAGAATTGTAGGGTCCCCAGGAAGGGGGTGGGGAGAACTGAGTGGGGCACAACCAGAGGGCTGTGTCGAGAAGAGGACACTGTGGTCTGGGGAGCAACATGGGTCCTTGAGGTGAAGGCAAGAGCGATGACTGGCAAGACACCACTAGATGAGGGCACTCTGCTGAAACGAGAGCTAATTCCCACAATGGCCAGCAGGAGGTACCATGGGGGTGAGTCCCAACCCATTACAAAGACATTTTCTTGTAAGTCATAAAGTTTGTTCATTGGTGTTTCTGAAATTAATCTCTTGTACATCAAGTACAAAAACAAATAGTTTTTTGGCCTTAACTTATTCATCCTTCTAAATAAATGTTAGTTTCTATAGAAAAATCTGCCCATTTGAGCTGTAACTCTCTCTATGGAGAGAGACTGCAAGACAATTACTAAAATGTGGAACAGCAGAGAAACACTTATTCTTATTTTAAGTGATGCACAACTTCAAATGTCAAAATTGTGTCCATGTTATTTGTAAATGTTTTATTGTGCACACCCACAGCATTTATCCCAGTCTTTTCATTTACCACACAAAATGAGCATGACCTCAATGTAAAAAGAAAAGCTATATTGTATTATATTATATTACTCATTTTTAGGTGAAAATCAGTCAAATTACCTCCATATCAATTCTGCAATGCCAACAAGCTTACTGAAGTAGGATTTAATTTACACAATTATGTAAGATTATACCAGGATACTGCTAAATATTTAGGGCCAGATTCTGCTACTCCCGTTAAATAGTTTCAATAGTCCCATTGATTTGATTGGGACTGCTCAGGACGTGAGAGACTACGCCACAGGAGTAAAGATGTCAGGATCTGGCCCATAGTGGAGAAAACAAAGACAAATCTAGTTCATTTCAGAAGAGTGTTAAGAAGATTCCTTTCAGATTCTTTTTGAACATTAATTGTCATTGGTAGTGCCTGTTTGGGGTGTTTTTATTTTTAATCTATAGCAATTAAGCCAACCCCACCCTTTCAAGTACAAGACCAGTTTTGAAGAATTGGTAAATTATTTAAGCCTCTGTACTGTGCGCTTTAAAATAAAGAATTTAAAATAGGGGCATGCAGGATCTGGCAAAGAAGCACCTGGAGCAAGATGTCTATAAGATCCCTTCCTAATAAAGTAGAGAAACGAAAAGTGACAAAACAAAAGCAACACCACATTTCTTGTAGACAAAAGGGATGTGTTTTCAAGAGCTCTACCTAGAGTCACAATTATAGCAGCTGTACCACCTAACCTCTATCAGTCAATCTAGAACAGTGCCACTTTCTATTAACTAAGCAATAGATGAACTAAAATTACTTACACTAGTGTATGTGAGTCACTCAGCTTGCCCCAATGCATTCTGATGACTTAATTAGGTAGATAGTGTAGCACATGTGGTTTTCTAGTCAAGTTCATCACAAAGGCCAGATCATCAAAGCAGAATAGTTGTGTGCTCTACACTAGATTAAAAATACAGATTTCTTCATTAAGTGTCTTGAAGCTGACTGTGTCTCCTAGTTTGTCACCATCTATTCAGACAATTAAATAAAGCCTCGTGCTGGAAAACCAAAGCTAATAAAAGAACCGTAAATTGAAGTACAGCTGGCAATCTTTTTATTTATTAAGTCCCCAATGTACACTGTGACAATCTCTAGAAGGCAAGGCATGTGCTGGGATTTTTTTCTTTAATATTTGTCCTCTTTCAAGGGATGACATTTCACTGATAGGATTTCCAAAGCTTTGTCATCTGCACAAAAAGGCAAAGAATAAACAAAGGTCATCTCTTAAAGCTAAGAAACATGAAACAATCAACAAACTTTGGAAAATTGTTCATGTCAATCAAAAAAAAAGTATGAGTAGCAAAACTACTCCTGAAAAAATCTTGCATGTGTCAGATAAAGTTCCAGTTTAAATATGTTATTCCAAAGCAGCAATTAGAGCTACATATTTCTACCTCTGTCAACAGGGCTGACTAGAAAGAGAGAGATCAGTAGGTAGCATATTGAGTTCGGGTAAGTGAGAAAAAAATCCCAGTTCATCCAACAAAATCTACTATGCAGATGTTTAGAATTGGGTGAAATTTAGCTCACCACTGCATAATATACAAGACATTTATTACATAGCTTATATTTTCTAATGGTATGAAATCATCATCTCTTCTGCTCTTGACTAAAAAGCCAGCATCACAAGAATGATGCAGAATTTCATATGATGTTTACTTGATGGCACAGATTGCATTGCATTATGGAAAAATATAACATTAATAATTTAAACATGGTGACTAAATAAACGTTCAAATAAATGCAAAATATTTAAAGGTGTTTTGTTAAAAATGCCAAGTCATAACCTAACTATCTTGCAACTAAGAAGGAAAAACCCTTTCGTGAGAATATTTCTGCAGTTATCATTCACCCTATATGCACATATGAAGTACCTACAACAATTAAAACAGCTTCCTTTGTCAATCCCCTACCCTTGCTCCACCTCAATTATTCAATCTTCTAAAAAAAAAAGTTTTCAGATAAAATTCCCCTTCATAGCTCAAAGCTGGAATATGACTATATTTAGCAATTTGAAAATAATTTTTTATCGGACAACTCTGAGCTATTTAAGCGGGGGGACCCCACACTTTGCTATTCTATTGTAATCTGGGATGAAATCCTGGTCCCACTAAAATCAAAGGCAAAACTCCTATTGACTTCCATAGGGGCAGGATTTCTCTGACAATTGAATGCTGAATGGTAGAATCTTCAAATTTGACTTGCTTTGTATGTATTATAGAACCTTGATAAGTAGCTAAGTTTGAAGAAAATCAGATCAGTACTTTTAAAGTTAGGATACTTGGTGCATTAAACTCCTACCACTTTACAAAACAACTTGTAAAGATGTTTGTTAAAAATGCTTTAGTTTGGGATTATGAAGATATACCTCACTCAAAAGAGTAAAATTCATGGAAAAATAAAAAATTGAATACTTTCCAGGTGGAATTTGGGAACTTGCCAACAGTACAGCCATATTAAGGTGGGCCTTCTGGAGGTGCTGCTTTTTCTCCATATTTAGAAGGACCAGCTAGGAGGAAACCATGAGGTGAAAGGATCCTAAGAAAGGGTAATTCCCTACTGGGGAAAAGGAGGATGGACCATCAACTTTCTGAAAGCCAAGGATCTCGCTGACAGGCACAGTGAGGTTTTCTGAGATGGTCCTTGGTATCCCATGTATTTGAGCTAGTTATATCGTAGTAAAAAAAGATGACATTATGTTGGTAAAAAAATCCACATCCATTATAGACATTAGGGTCTCCTGCTCTTAAGGTTTATCATCCAAATTGTCACAGGGATGCATTTTCTAACACTCATAATGATTCTCTACTCCGCTATCTAGCTTGATCAACATGTAAGCATCACATGATAAAGAGCTCCATCTCAAGGAATTCATAAAAGCATAAGAGGAGGCGTCAGTTAAGATAGCTTCACTTGGATGCTTCAGCTCTTAACCACGGATTGGAGAGAGTCACCAGGTCAAGAAGTGTACACAGTTACAGAGGTAAACCTATGGTTCAGGCAAAGGGGTGGCCATTTCATTTTTAACCTTCCCTCTCAAAATAAACTCTTACCTTGAACTATTTCATGCTCAAATCTCAGCACTGAGGTAATTTGGAAAGTTTGATAAAAAATCTGTTCAGTCATTTTAGAGCCAAACAAGTGTGAAGTGTCACTTTTTATAAAACAATTTACAATGTCAATTTCTATCAAAGAGGTGGATAGAGATCTTATGTCATGGATACATTTTTCAAGATAACCTAGAACACTTATGTGGCTCACACTCACCCCAGTGGGACACATTTCACAGTGTCACATTTTGTTGTTTTGCCTGGCTTCTCCAGAACAAAAGCTATTGTCCAGTTGAAATAATGGACTGGTGTGTCTATTTATATATTAAAGAAAATTCCAAAGCAACAACTACCTTTTTGAGGGCAATGAAAATCAGAATTTCAATTTAAAAAAAGTTTCAATTTGCTTAGTTATGGTTAGTGTCTGGAGACTTCAACAAAAACTACTCAAAGTGCCCTTGGCTTTATTTCCTCCCATTTCTTCTTTTGAGGGGGTAGAGGCAAGGGGATTCTAACTCTCCTTCCTGCCCTCATTAAAAGCTACAGAGAATTCAACTACAAAAATCCACCAGTCATAGGAGCCATTAGAAGCAAGTAGCAATCCACAAAGTCCTGTGTCTCTATGCTGGATGCAGGTAGGAGAGAATGTCATCGGGTACAGTAGTGGTCTGTGCAGCCCCCACAGAGCTTAAACCCCTCACAGCAGAAAGTGTTCTGCAGGATCTGAAGGAAAGAAGGAGCATGCCAAGGAACAGGCATTCCCTCCTTCCACAACTCCCTGTGGTAAGGGCCAGATGCAAAGCCCAGTGAAGTCAATTGGAGTGATTCCATTGACTTAACGGATTTTGGATCAGACCCTAAATCTGCAGCTTTTTGATCCCCTCTGGACAAAAACTGATAGGAGCATATAGCCTACTACAATATGAGGATTTTTTTTGTCCTTTTTAGATCATTTCATTGTTTTGTTGTAGCTGTCTTGCTAATGTAATATCTGGTAACTTTAAAACATTTCAGTGACTTAAGTAAAACAAATGTAAAGGAGAACAACAAACACATCATACAATTAGTAAATATCTAGTTTTCCTAGATCAATGCACTTACAAATGAACAGGTAAAGTTAAACAAATACAGCACTTAAGAGAAAAAAAATCACATCTTTGTCATATAATTTTCAAGCCTATGTTCAGTGAAGAGGTGGCATGGCAGAGATCCTATATGCCTCAGGAGACAACCAGAGTGGAATTGAGAGTATATTTTATGTGTGAATTAGAGGTAAGATGTAATGACACAGGATGAAAGGCTCAGCAGTGATTTTAATAAAGGCAGGAGACAGTACTTCCCTGTGGACTCTATATGCAAAGGAGTGGGACTCAACTAGAATATGTGAAAAGATTCAACGAAAAGCAGGAATACATGTTTCAAAGTTGTGAGATTTCTATTAAAATTCATCTGCATTTTATTGAAGTAGAGAATTCTAACTTCGAGGCTAACATTTCTGTGAGTTTATCACATGCCATTACAACAAAAAAATATCTGGAACAATTTCCTATCTTGTGATATAAAGTACTACAGGATAAAGAATTGAAGGGTTCAATTAAAAAAGTTTTTTCCTTTAAAAATAGTTGTACATATTATAAGGCAATTAAAACGGTGTGGTTAGCATTTGTCTAAAAGTAATTTCATTGCTCCTGTTATTTTGAAAGTGTGGTTTGATTTTTATTTCGATATAATGAATAACCCACTTGATTTTGTAATCTCCAGGGTAATGGCAGTTTTAATTGCTATCCTTTGTTATGTGCTTTTTAGCAATCCTCAAAAAAGAGCAGTTATCTATGGGTCTAATACTGTTGAAATATGAAGCAGAGTTCCAGAGAAGAATTATTGTTTTTATCCCCCCTCCTTTTTAAATGACGGGGTAAGTTTGTGATTTTCTACCGATCTCTTTCTTCAAATCATTTAAAAAAATAAAATCTAAGTAAAAGATCTGAAGCAGAGCAAAATGAATGGGATGAACTACTGGAAGAAAAATCTTGCCTTTTTTTTTTTTTTTTTTTTTGAGATCCTCTGCGATAATTGCAAATCTGGCCTGCTGCCAGTGAGGCTGAACACGCTATGATGTCTGGCCAAGTAAAGTAATCTCTTGGTTCAGATCTGAAGTCTGTGATGAAAATTACAAAGCAGAGACAAAATCAGAATGCCACCTGTGATTTTATGCTAAAACTAATTTGATGGAAAGAGCAACACAATGCAAACAGCCTCTTTAACAGAGTCTAAAGTCTGACTAGATTGAAACCAATGTTAATAGATAGAGATTGGTATTGTGAAAATAAGTTGGGCTCTGCAGATCTTCTTTTTAAAACTGGCAGTCTGTGTCTGTCTGACAGGTAAATTGCTCTGAAATGATGTTTGAAGTCTGAGGTCAAACTTTTTAAGACAAGAATTTTAAACTAATATACTTTTGCTGGAGTCTTTATTCACTTGCTAGACTATGCAATATGCACTAAACAAAAGTAATCTACATTTCTTCATTTCCTCTCCATACACCATATGCACTATAGGTTAAGAAACTAATAAAGAGGGTGTTTTTTTCCTACTGTCTTTTTTTTTCTCCCACTGAGGGGTCTACATTGGAGTAGGTTGCTATAGAAATAGTTGTCCAACTGCAACAATCTCAGCAATAATCCAGAATTGAATCATTGACCTCTTAAGCTGAAAATGTACGAAATAATCATGATACATTGCAAGAACTCTGATTAGCTTACAAGGATCCAATGTGGTTATTCAGCTCATTTGCTTGTCATTAATATCTAGAAATGGATTATCTAACAAGGAGTTTATTGCCTATGTAACCGTGTATGGCATAAAAATGAACAAAGAGAAATATTGCAGTTTTGTTGTACTATTATAAATGTTCTTCATAAGGTTAGGAATTTCTTGAGATGTTCCCATTTTTCAATTTCATTGACTTTGAATCTGGTCCTGTGTGGATTGTTCAGGCACCATAATATCGCATGCCTAGTAATATTAGCAATCATATCCAGGATAGAACTGTCAGAATCAGTGTAATTTAGACATTTATCAGTAAAATACTGTTGGTGCCATTACTATTTATAGTAAAGTTCAATGCCATATGTTTATTTAATTTTATTTATAATGTTGCACATTGAAGAAAGACAGAGTATACCAGTAAGAACAGCTTCTAACAATGCAGATGGTCTGAATCTCATTTGCTAGATTTTGCCTCATATTCATTGTCCCATCCAAAATTCAAGGCTTATGTGGAGTATTTATCAAGTATGACGGCACAGGATTTAGTGAGCTCTCACAAAATAAAAAACTGTATTTTTGTAACTGTGCTAAAGAGTATAGTAGAACCTCAGAGTTACAAACTGATTGTACACACCTCATTTGGAATCAGAAGTACCCAATCAGGCAGCAGCAGAGACAAAAAACAAATAAATAAATAAAAGCAAATGCAGTACACTACTGTGTTTTAAATGTAAACTACTAAAAAATAAAGGGAAAGTTAAAAAAAATATTTGACAAGGTAAAGAAACTGTTTCTGTGCTTGTTTCATTTAAATTAAGATGGTTAAAAGCAGCATTTTTCTTTTGCATAGTAGTTTCAAAGCTGTATTAAGTCAATATTCAGTTGTAAACTTTTAAAGAACAACTGTAATGTTTTGTTAGGAATTACGAACAAACTCCATTCCCAAGGATGCTTAACTGTTATATATTCTCTTTAGGAGACGTATGCAGCTATTAGAAGAATGTGTTTCTAACTTCACTGAAAACAATGGTAACTAGATGGAGTTCAAGCGCAGTGCATTTTGGCAATTAACTTGTAGTATATATTTGTATTTCAGCTATTTCATATTTTCAGTACTTTGCTATTTCTTTTCTTCAGTGATGTTTTCTATGGATTTAGTATTCTCTTCGATCTTCAGGTTCACTTTTGTCACTTTTGCACTTCTTATTTTTTTCATTCCCCACTGCCCCAGCAGCGTTAACAAAGGAATCCTTTACCAAGCCTCCTTAACCTTCTAGTATCTCTATCTTAAGACCACTCCTTACATATTTTCTTTCATATTCAAAAAGAGCAATTCCATGCCATGTAGACCCTAGAGTTCTCGCTAAACTCTGAACTTTAGAAACATACGCATGCACAGAGAAGTATTCACACCAACATAAAATAAACTCTGAAGAACAAAGATGCATATAACTATTCAGAATAAATTAAAATAAGTAAGTACCTACCTGGAATAAGCTGACCCAGTAACTGGTGGGACCTGGACAAGCTGAGTACAGCTACAATGACAAAAAAAGGATAATGTTCCCATTTCATGATGTTTCCTTCCTTGCATTACACCAGCTCAGCAGCATTTAAGTGTTATCTGCAACAAAAGTGGAAAGAAGGTAGACTAAGATGACAGTTTATAGTCATGGGCAATTTGGAAGAGCTTTAAAACACTTTTAGCCTAGTACATCTCTGTCAAATTCACGGATTTCAACAAAGTACTTTTGATTCTTTGTAATAAGTAGTTGGTTGTAAAATACGAACAAACAAATCCCCATACTACAGCAGACCAGGCACCAACTGTGGCAGATGCATTGAAGGAAGGCACGAGAAACCCCATAATAGACAATGTATGATTATTTAATGCTTTTGGCTGGCCGAGCTAACATGTAAACTGTATATGAGAACTTAAGCACACACTTAATAACCTTTCTGAATTGAGGTTTAAAACAATCCCTGCTCAGGAAAGCACTTAAAACGCATGCTTAACTTTAAGCATATACTTAAATCCCTAGAGTAACACATATGCATGACTGCTTTTCTTAGGTATGGTTTGTTGAATAAGGGCTGTAGGGATCAATCTTGCCAAGGTACTGAGCACTCTGACTGGATTCAGCAAAGCATTTAATTATGAAAAGGCAAAACTCCCATTGGCTTCTATGGTGCAGGATCCACTCCTGGTGGAATTCTGAGCTAAAAAAAATTAAGAATTCTGCACACAGTATTTTATGCATTTCTGCATAATTTGTCCATATTATACAATATAATCACATCAGTTTCAATTATTTTGGTAATTTATTATTTCAAAATATCTGTCAGCAAGTATGTCTAACAATAGACATGAAAAAAGATTCCCCCAAGAGTAGAGAGTTAAAGAAACCCCTATGACACCCCAGTTCCTGTTTCTCTGTTATGCTTTTATTAGGTGCCTTAGTCTGGATGTGTCATATGTGCCAGCTGGGCACATCATGCAGGGAAAATTTGGCCACTCTGGTCTTTTAGTCGATTCTTGATTTTTTTGCGGGGTCCCCCTAGGATTACTGTATTTCAGGTTCCCAGAGAGGACACTACGGCAGGGAGGGTTTGAGAGAAGGGGACCTGGATGGAGGGGTACAGTTAGGGGGTGTGGAGGGAGTATTTAGGAGTGCTGGAGGGGCGCATGTGTGTGTGTGTGTACTGGGAAGAGGTATTTGGTGGGTGCTGGAGGCCCCTCCCTGGTCTGGACACCTGAAACTGCTCCTCCCCCAGAGCCGAGCTGCAGGCTCCCCTCCACATAGCTTCATTACTATCCCGCCGGGATATGCAGTACTTCCTCATCCTTTGCAAGAACCGATGATCCTATTATTGTGTATGCCTATTCCTTTTCTGAATCTTGCTAAACTCTTGGTCTCAGTGTCTTGTGGCAATGAGATATCCAGGTTCCTTGATAAAACCAATGCTTTCTTACATTTTGGTAAATAGAAAAGCACAAATGACCTTCTCTGTATTGTCCATTCTTTTACATACTTCAACAAGTCCTCTTCTTTGGCATACCACAGAAGCCCTAATCTTTTAAATCTTTTTTCATAATGAATTCTTTCCTTGTCTCTAATCTTTTTGATGCTGTTCTCAGGACCTTTTCAGTTTTACAATATCAAATACACAAAGGAAACAAAGATTTTTTTTAAAAAAAATCAGATTTGTAATAACACAATTGGCCTTGAGTGTGAATATCGCATCGAAGCACTGGTTAAAGAAAAAGCTAATACACCCCAAAGTAACTTTAGAGGAATCCCATTATTTGCATAGAAAAATATCACTATATTAAAAAAGCCACACACATGCCATTTGGGCACACAACAGGGAGGGAATTCCTCAGTGCACAATTCTTTTTTGTTTGATTGATAAATATTCTGTACCAAGTAAGTTTCAGAATAAGAAGGGAGGTTGCATTTTTATAACTTTAGGCAACACTGGTTCAAAAGTACACTTGCTGGCATGGGAGTGCCAAGATTTTCTTATTACCATCCTGTTTGGCAGGTGTTAGCCGTTTTTAAGATTCTGTCTCATTGTCTTTGATGAGGCTCCATCCTCAACAAAACAGAGCTAGGAGCTTCCTTCTACAGAGGCATTAGGGGTTAGAACAAAGGTCTTCCCAGGGGAATTCTCCAAATGACCAAGTTTATGGAGAATTCTTGGGCTAAAAAGTTTTGTTATTTAGCAGTAGAGCCCCAAACTTTAGGAATGGGGTAGTTTGCACTAAATAAATCAAGCCTGGTTCTCTACTACCTTGCAATTTGTATTGCAATTAACACCTGAGCAAAATTAATGAAAAATGCTACCAAATCAGAATGAGCATTCAGGGTGCAAAGCGGTGTAGAATAACATCCATTCTGTGTAGATTCTGAGCAGGGTCGGAACTCCATTTACTTACAGTGCCAATGGTAAGCCACCTGATAATGCTGTTCTACCTCTACCATTAAAATATTTTTTATGTTCAAAGCCTGAGATTAACTGAAAAGGAACCAAATAAGTGCAAAACTTGAGTTCTGAATTAGTTGGATCAACTACACTGTAAATTCAATCCAGTATCTGAAAGTCAAACTCTCTTCTCTCTGGTTTGTACATCTTCAGCAGGAATAAAAGATGCTAAAACTAAAACTTTTAACAACTTTATTGATATATTAGCCAGAAAACAATCCAGCTCACTTTCCTATAGTTCACTTGGATCTATAATGTTAAGAGTGTTGAGCTTTGTGCCTCCAAAATTCTGGGGCTCATGGGGAATTAGTCCAGTACTGGCATAGGTTACAGCAGCCCAAAAGGCACCCACAACCCCCTAAAGTGTCACTCTATATGTCAGGAATAGCCAGAGGTGGCCCAGCCATACCCTTTTCCTGAGCTATGCTCCCTGTGCTGAGGAGCAACACGAGAGTAGTGTAGAGATTTTGTTAATCTATTCCACCCGGTATACCACTTATTCAAGGGTAATTCCCAGATAACCTGTTAAATCACTTACACATATCCACAAATGGATGAAAATATATTTCCATTGACTATCAACATGTAAAAATAGACAAAGCAAGAAAAATACTGCTTGAGAATTTAGAGAAAAAGTTCAGTGATTTAGACTTTTGAATTAGGTTTGTTACAAATGGACTCATGAATGAACAGTAAAAACAGTTATGACTTGTTGACTTAAGGATCTTTTCCTTGTCATGACATGTCAAAATATACAATTTGTGTTTTCACCATTTATAAAGCTTTAAAGTTTTGAATCTCAACTCTGTCACTAAATAGTTTTCTGAGTCTCTTCCTCCCCCCAATAATTTCTATAATTTCAAAAATTATAAAAACAGGTGACTACAGCCCATATTCATCATAGTAATGTTATATGATTGTGGCATAATTTTGATGCATTATGTACAAGATGGGTCATGTAAGGTGTCATTGGAAAAGTTATGATTTACTGACTATGAATATCCTGTGTGTATACATGTATCATTTTTGTATCTGATATTATAAATATTGACTATGGATCTGTATTTCAAATGAGCTTACTCTGGAAAACACCCACAGCCACCCTTTCAGGCACAACAATGAAGAAGCCAGACAGTGCTAATGGTTTATCAACTAAGATAATGGGCTGTAAACATTTCAGCTAGCCTGTAAGTAATGGGTGCTATGACTCTGCAAGGACATGTGACTAGACCACATGGCTCTGAGCTCAATTTGGGTACCTATATTTTTCCAGACTGGGAATCAGGTTTGAAACAAGGGTTCCTGCCATATGGAAAAAACTATAAAAGACAGGAAGTGACATCATCTGTTCTTCATCACTTCCCCACAACTCAAAACCTGAGAGAAGCGCCAAAAGAAAAGGACTTGGAACACGGGTGGGGAGCTCAATCTGCAAAGCAAATGCAGCTTGTGCCTTGAGAATCTGTAAGCCTGATTGTATCATCAGTCAGGGTGAGAAATTGCTAATTCAAAGCCAGTCTTTCTAGTATTTTAGGCTTAATTTGTGGTTTTATTTATTTGCTAGGTAATCTGCTTTGATCCATCTGCTATCATTTATAGTCACTTAAGAGCTATCATTCTGTAGTTGTTAAACTTGTTGTTGCTTTATCTAAGCTAGTGTACCTTTGAGTTAAGTGTCTGGGGAAAAATCTCAATTTGGTTAACACAAGCGTATTGTGCATATCCTTCCCACATCAAGGGGAGGACAAACTTTATGAACTTACATTGTACAGATCCCTGTGCAGTGCAAGACTGTACAATTTTGGGTTTATACCCCAGCAAGGCTACAGGGTGGAGGAGCTGGGAAATTGGCAGTTGTCTCCTTCCTCTCTTGGAGTAAGGCATTCAGGTAGCTCAGTTGGGGTGTGTGGTGCCATCTGCTGTCCTGTTGGGTGACCACAGGGCCTGAAGAGGCTGGGGGTCACCAATAGAGCAGTTTCAGGAAAGGCCAACTGGGCGATTAAAGGGACACACCGGTTCCCACAGCTCCCAAACTGCACCCGACAGGTGACAACCCGTCACAAAACAGAAAAAAAACAAATTCTGTGAAGCCTGTTTGTAGGGAGCAGATCTGTTGAGCAAAATGTACACATTTTAGTTCCACTTTTTTTTAACGTTAACTACAAGTTCAAGGCTGTTCACAACCCTATCCATTTCTTAAAATTATCTCAAGGGAAGCAGTGGGGACAAAAGACCTATCTGGCTTTAAGATTAAACTCGATAAGTTTATGGAGGAGATGGTATGATGGGATAACATGATTTTGGTAATTAATTGATCTTTAAATATTCATGGTAAATAGGCCCAATGGCCTGTGATGGGATGTTAGATGGGGTGGGATCTAAGTTACACAGGAAAGAATTTTCTGTAGTATCTGGCTGGTGAATCTTGCCCATATGCTCAGGGTTTAGCTGATCACCATATTTGGGGCCGGGAAGGAATTTTCCTCCAGGCAGATTGGAAGAGGCCCTCGAGGTTTTTCACCTTCCTCTGTAGCATGGGGCACAGGTCACTTGCTGGAGGATTCTCTGCTCCTTGAAGTCTTTAAACCACGATTTGAGGAGTTCAATAGCTCAGACATAGGTGAGAAGTTTTTTGCAGGAGTGGGTGGATGAGATTCTGTGGCCTGAGTTGTGCAAGAGCTTGGACTAGATGAACATAATGGTCCCTTCTGACCTTAGTATCTATGAATCTCGTTCTGTCTACATCCTAGTCAATCTTAAGCTTGTGTTCTTGCTCCATAGCATTTTTCCCTACATCTCACTCACCCTTTTGTGACCCTTTTCACACCAAGCCCTTTTTTAGCATGATCTTTCACTTCCTGATAACCAAGTAACACTTCATCATCTCTTTCAAATCCCTTCTTAAAAATGAGGATTTTTTTCAAGTGTCCCATGTTGACCAAATCAATTCTTTGTTTGAATCTTTTATTTCATATATTGTATTATTTCTGAGATAAGGATTGTGCCCTTTGTGACCAGGGGTGCCATGTTTTAGGCATTTAGCAAATTGTAAAATGTCCTCATTTGCTTAATCCTTGTCAATCATTGACTTTAGTGGGAGCAGGATGGTGCCCAAATGTAAAATGTACCAGTGGAGCTGAAGTAGGCAGGAATATCATGCTCAACCAGTAAGTGGGGCTTGTGATCTCTTAATTATGTTAGTTCACTTCTTATTTTCTAACAATATTGTCAATTCTGGTAGTTACATGCATTTTTTAATCTCAGATTTTTCACTCAAAAAAACTATACAAACACAAGCCAACAATCATTACACAGGAAAAAAAGTGACTTTTCTGTAAGTCACTTTTTCAATCTGCAGAGCCATTATTTTCCATTACTAGCCTCAATCCAATGAATATATATTTAAGGAATAGTCAACGCCTGAAAAATAGCTAGTCCAGCACTGGGAATATTCACTACAAACTTATTTGACGATATTACCAAAAATTTGAAAAAAGTTTTTTTTTAAATATGAATATTTCCAGTTTGCCTCCCTCTTTCTTACATTTGCTTCACCTGTGCTAATGCTACCATGACAGCCAGCAGTGACAGCAATCCTGTTCCTCCCTTTCTCTCCTGCCCTTCCCCACCTATGGCAGTGCTCGCTATGGTCCTGCTATCACAACCACAGGCAATACTCATAATCCTTTCTTTTCTGAGCTGAACACAAAAACACAAAAAAAGACCAATTGTTAACAAACAAGTACAAATGTGAAGCCAGCCTCAACTGCATAATGACAGGGACAAGCTACCTGCTTCCCAGTAAACAAGGGTTCATTCTAGCACAACATCCCCTTTTGTCTTTCACAAGTTATCAGGGAAAGGGTGATGAGGCTGCTTGGGGGAAGAAAGGGGTAGACTACTCGCCAAGTAGTGCCCCAAACCAAGTCGCATAGGACTGTGATGAACCCAAGCTGGGGAGTTTTCATGTTTACTTACTGATAGCAGCTGCTTAAAGATAGCGCTTTACATTTATCCACCTTTGTGAAATGCTCTCGTAGAGAAATAAATGATGCAGGAAGGGAATTGATCCCCACTGGCTATACTATGTCGTCAGAATGATTGAACAGCAACAAACATTAAAAAGTAAGCCTTTTGGTCCCCTCTTCTTTATACCAGTTAAACTCCATTGTCTTCCATGAAATTACTGCTAATTTACACCAGTGTGAGTGAGAAGAAGTTAGGCCCCATGTATCATCCACAGGGCATGATGAAGATAAACACTACTTTGTCTACTGCATTATAATCATTAAAGAATCAATGGCAAATTAAACTGCACAAACCCAGAGGAGGAAGAAGCAGTGCAGTAAATGCAGAGAAAAAAAATGATTCGAACCTTAAGTGTAGTGCTATTTATCCATATGGCTAATGCAGCAAGCAGCTGCAGAGGTAAAGACATCAGGACAAAAAACAAAAATCAATGCTGATTTTACCCAAGTTACTTTTTTCCTTTCTTTATTTTTTAAATTATTATTGTAGTCTGCCTCAGAGCTAGCAACCAGCCTTTCAAGAGAATAAAATGTATACTTTTACAGCATGATGAATAGAGAGAGGGCTTCAAAAGATAAGGAAATTAAGGGACTCATAAGATTCATAATATGATGTAACCTCTTTTCATAAGAGCTGTGAACTTTGGCAAATAAGCTGCTGCATAATACCATCAACCTCATCTACAGAGATAAGAGCCAGTTTTGACTTGCTGCCTATTTTAGCTCCAAGACCCAGATGGTATAAATTGGCATAATTCCATTGAAGCCAATAGAGCTACACCAATTTACACCAGCAGAGTAACTGGCCCGTGGAGTAGCAATTCATGTGTATTCCCCAATGTGGGGGGCAGAGGAAGGGAGCACTATTAAGCCTTCTAATATCCAGTGAAATTTACTAGACTTTCAATCATTTCATTTCAGCATTCTAATGAAAATTAGTGGGACTCAGGATATCAGGTAATCTCAGTTTAAACTGACACTATTTCTGGACTTGTTCTTCCTGTACAGTATCATCTTGAAAGTTATACAGCACAAAATGAATCACCATACTGTACTACTTTAAAACATAATTCTTGCCTTGGATAGACTTGATTTATTTTAAGAGTTCTAGAGACAAAGGAAAGCATCTCTGTGAGTTGGCTCAGTTCTCTCTCTTCAAGGGGAAGGTACGATAAACGGTTAATATAATTTTGAAAAAGAAATGCAACAAGATCCTCAGCTGATATAAATTGGTAGTTTCATTGATATGAAGGCAGCTACACTGATTTTACATCAGCTGAGGATCTGGTCCAGGATTCCTTGGGGGATATTTTCAGCATGCAATTACCCCTTCAAATTGCATTGAAAATATTTTCCTATTTTATGACTAGAATAAAAATTCTTATAGCAGCACTCCAGTTGAAATCTAAGATTATATGGATTTATGTTTCATTTTGGAAACCAGTTAAATGCTCTTGTAGTAGAAGTTATCAATGAAAATAATAGGGGGAAAAATTCTTATGGAACTCCATTCATTTTTATTTTTAGAAATCTCTTCCCATTGTTTTGATGTGGTGACCACACTGTTTAAATTAAGTATAGCTTTCATGGCTTCACTAGATCAAGTAGGTTGCTTCTCTATTTGGAATATTTGTTCACTTAGCAGTGGCTCAGAAACCTCTGTTAATGACTCACTTAGGGTATGTCTACAATCCAATCACAGAATGGGACATACCCTAGCCAGCTTTAATCTAGGTAGCTCAGCTACCAGAGTAGTGAAGCCATGACAGCACAGGCTTCAGTAAGGGATAGTCACCCAAATAATTATCCAGGTTTCTGGACAGGCTCATGCAGCCTGTATTGCTGTTACTTTACTGCTCCAGTAACTGAGCTAGATAGACTGAACACATATTGTATATAGAATTCAAATTAAGAAGAGAGAGTGCTGTAATAATCTGATTATTGAGCAGCATTTGCAGATGGAATAGTCCTAAATTATGCCATGCAGTATTGTAGATTGCCTGATCTCATCATAGGTCCTGGTGAATTAATGCTGATAAAATTAGGCATAACACTTGAGAGTTTAACATGCAAAAGATGTTCACAGAAGATTATAGTATTGCATTAAATTAGAAGGCAACGTTTGTTGGCTATTTGAACATAAGATACCCAAAAGAGGCAACAGACACTTTGCAAGAGTCAATATAAGTGAATCAATTGGACAAAACCCTACTCAAGTACAGATGAGTGGGGAAGCATTGTCTGAATCTATAATTTCTTATATATTAATTCTTGTTAAAGATTTCTTATATGGGAAAAAATGGGGAAATTGGAGGGAAAATATGAAGGTCTTTTATGGTCTCTTTAGAAGGCAAGCAAGAAGTCAACCAGGAGAGACGTTCTACAGTGCAGCAGAGTGGGGAGGGTGAGGAGGAGGGGTTTTAGGAACAATTCTATTTTCTTTAGTTCAGTCAAGTTCAACTGGAGAATAAAATTACACTTCCTGTGATTCTTTATCAGAGTAGGAAGATAGTCCTCTGCTCCATCCCTCCCACTTCTGGCTCTGACCCAAAATTCTACGGAACACTGAACTTGTAGGAATAGAGGAGATGGACTTCCATACAGCCCTACGGAGGAAGTGGACATGATTCCATAAAGGTGGCCTTTGCCCCATTTCACACTTATCAGGAGAGTTCCTCAGGAAAAGATTACCCCCTTCAGTTGCATAAGCAGAGAAGGCAGTTGAGATACCAGTGTTCTGACACAAAAAGGCACCAATCCATTTTATAACTAAATCTGGAATGGCACTGATTCTATGGAGAAGTGATAAAAGTGCCTATATTTATTATAAGCAGAGCTGGTACTACCAGCTATGGATAAGGTTTCCTGACATTTTCCATTACAAGATCCTATTTTCAGTTCCTTATCACTTTGCCAAACTTTAACACATGGTAGCTAGACTATAGTAAAGTAACTTTGAAATTCTCTAACACTAAACCAAAATGTGCAATGCTGTTAAGCATCAAGTACTACACTTGTCTGCTCTATGATTGAAAGGAAACAACAAGTTTTCGTCACCACCAGTGTTATTTCTTCCATTCTTTTCAAAACTCAAGGCTTGTCTACACTACAAAATTAAGTTGACTTTATCTAATTCAACCTCGAGCCTCTGAATTAAGTCAATTGTGTGTGGCCACATCATGCTCATTGTCTCGATAGAGTGCATCCTCGCTAGCAGTGCCAGCATCGATGTGTTCGTGGGTTGCTATCCCAAAGTACAACTTGCTGCAATGTGTTTTGGAAGTTTGTGCAATGCCTCATGGGACAAAAACATTGTCGCAGGGGAGAATGGGAACATTGCATCGGCATCCAACCCAGTGGTTTTCGTGCCTTAAAACCACCGCATGTATGCCATAACCCCAGAAGCATGGAGCCTGCTCAGTTGTGCACTCTTGCTGTGAGCATCTCAAACACCTTGCACCTTCTCCTGCAATATTTCCAGAGCCAAAATGGGGTCAGCCGAGCAGAACATAGCAATTTCCTGCAAGCAGCCCTGCTGCAAGCCATTGAAAAAAAAAATCACAGTTGCTGCTAGCAGTCAGAGAGCAGCTGCACTCTCTTGAGTGCCATTTCTGGTGAAATAAGCACTGACCTGCAAATTGATGCAGTCCCACCAGTATGGGATGACTAGCAGTCGCTGCAGAACTTTTGAATGCTTTCCTCTGCCCTGCAGTTCAGCAACACAAAAATGAGAGCTGCTCTGACCGTGGAGAAGTAAGTGGCACTCGCTATTTGGACGCTTGCAACACCAGACAGTTAGCCGTCAGTGGGGTAGGTAAATCAATTATGGGAGATGCTGTGCTCCAAGTGTGCAGGGCCTTCTGCTATGAAGGGTAGTGATTCTGGAAATGCGCAGGGCATAGTGGATGGTTATGCCACAATGAGGTTTCCTAGTGGGGTGATAGATGGCACGCATATCCCAATCTTGGCACCAGACCACCTTGCCAAATAGCCAACCACATTAACCAAAAGGGATACTTTTCAATGGTATTGCAAACACTGGTGGATTACAGGGGGTTTCATCAACATAGCATGGGGTCGGGAAAGGTTCATGACTTGGGTCTGTTCAAAAAGCTGCAATACAGAACTTTCTTTCCAGACTGCAAAATAAACATTGATGACATTGAGATGCCTATAGTTATCCTGGGGGACTCAGCCTACCTCTTGCTTCCATGGCTCATGAAGCCATACACCAGCCACCTGGACACCAACAGTAAGGAATGGTTCAACTATAGGCTCAGCAAGTGCTGAATGGTGGTTGAATGTGCCTTTGGTCATTTGAAAGGGCGCTGGAGAAGTTTACTAACAAGTTTGGACCTTAGTGAAGAGAACATCCCCATGGTTATAGCTTCCTGCTGTGTGCTCCATAATATTTGTGAAAAAAGGGGCAGTCATTTTTGAGCAGCCAGACACAAGGGCAATAAGAAGAGCACAGCAAGGGGCGCTGCATATCTGCGGGCCTTTGAAAAGCTGTTTCAATAATGAGTCACAGTAATGTGAGCTGGTTGTCTGCATTGTGCTTTCCAAAACCTTCACCTGCCTTGTATCATGGTCCCTGTAAAGCCAACCCCCCACCCAAGCCACTGGATCTACTCAAAGAACATTTACTTCTCAAATCTATTTACTTTATTTAACAAACATAGGTAAAGAAGGAGAACAGAAAAAAGGTAACCTTGGGGAAAAGGGGTTGTAAAGTTGGAACGGGAGAAACATTTTCAGCTGTGTAACATAACATGGCATTTCAGACCATCAAAGTCTGAATGGGCATCTTCTGTTCCTTGTACCCTCCCACTGAGTTAAGTGAAAGGGATAATGGACTTTTTGCCCGTGCCTCAGGGAACGCTTTAGGGAGGGTGATTCTGCACCAGATGATGCTGGCTGGTTGTCCACCAGGGTCTGCAGAGGGATTCTACTCTCCTGCTTCTGTTCCTGAAGTTCAACCAGATGCCTCAACATGTCTGCTTAGTCCCTCATAATCCAAAGCATCTCATCCTGCACCATACGCTCTTGCTCATTGGAAGCTTTCCTGCTCTTCACATCCATGTCTAACTTCTTGGACAGTGAAATCCTCTATGCTCTCAGCTCTGTGTCAGCTGTCCTGGAGGCATTCGTTATCTCCCTGAACATGTCCTCCCGCATTCTCTTTCTCCTACTAATCAGTGAAAATCTGCTTTCAGATGTTGGTGACATGCTGAAGGACAAATTTCCAGATCTCTGTCATAAAGGAGATGTAAAAAAATAAAGGAGACATTGTACATGAATAAAATGTTTCCATAGCAAGGCTGTTTTCATAAAGAAAACAGATTATACTAGTGCAAGCCATAACAATCAGAATCCATGTTATGGCTTGCACTGTGCTGTTTTCACTGTGCAGCCATGGTGAGTACGCCCTCCTGGTGACCACACTTTTAATGAAGTTTATGGCAGGGTCATGTTGGGAGCAGAGTCGAACAATGGTCCTTCTCCATAGCACCACAGGAAGCAGTTTACGAGAGGGGCGGCGGTGGGGAGTTTTCACTCCTAAATTGTGGAATCTCTCATGTGGGGCCCTAGTCCCCTATCAGCCACTTTTAAGTACTTGCCAACCCATGTTGAGCACAATAAAGGCAGATTAGTGGCTGCATGGTTTGGTGATCCAGAATGTGGCGGGGGGGGAGGGTCTACATGCCGTTTTAAAGAGCCCTTTTAATGAAAAAACTTCCCCCATTTCCAGTAGGTGATTCTATGGATATCAGTCTCCTGAGGGTAACAGGAGCAGAAAGGAAGGAAATGCGGCAAGCATCTGGGTTGAGACCTGGTCCTTATGCTGCTATGCTGTGTACCACAATGATGCCAGCAGAATTAATTCAGGAGTTGTATGGGAAAGCGTCTACCATGGTGGAAGAACTATGGCTGCCCTGCCCAGAAACCTTCTGCAAAGGGCCTCCAGGAAAGTTTCCTAGAGATATCCATGGAGGATTCCCAGGCTATCCCAGTCCACATAAACAGTCTTTCTCTGGAGGCCACCCTTTGCATAGCTTGAGTGGCCTCTTGTAAGCAGAAAACCACAGCACCTCACTTTTTCCTCACAGTAAACATGCAATACCACTGAATGTGTGTGCCCACTGAAGTTTAACTGGACTTTCATTGTAATTGTATACTCACCAGAGGTGCCTTCCCCAGCATCACAGTTGGCTACCGTGATGTTCTGCGATGCACAGGGCTCCAGGGTTAAAAATACTTCCTGGCTCTCGGGTAGAATGGATCCACCACTCGCCTGTCTCCCATTCTCCTTCTCATCCACCATATCATTGCCCTTGTTGTCCAGGTTGCTTGTGGGGGTACTGATAGGGTCACTCCCAAGAATCACATGCAGCTTGTTGTAGAACTGGCCTGTGTGGGGTTCAGCACCAGAATGACTGTTCACCTCCCTTGCCTTCTGGTACTCTTGGCAAAGTTTTTATTTTCACACAGCACTGCTGTGTCTCCCTCATGTAGCCCTTCTCCCCCATTCCACAAGCGATCTTTACAAAGATGTCAGCATTTCTTCTGCTAGATTAGAGCTCTACCTGCAAAGACTTTTCTCCCCACATAGCGAAGAGATCCACCACCTCCTGTGCAGATCAGGCTGGAGTGCGTTTAGGGGGTGTAGTCTCCATGATCAGCTGTGCTCAAGCTGGCATGCTCCCAGTGCGGATCAAACAGGAAATAGGAAATCAAAAATTCTCAGGGCTTTAGCAGGGGAGGGGCACAGGGAGGAGCCTGTGTACCTGGCTGCAGTGCAGCACAGTTGAGAATGATCTCCAGAGCGGTCACAGATGAGCACTGTGGGACACCACCTGATGGTCAATTAAGTCAAATTACAGAATGTTGCATCTGCACTACCCCACAGTCAACCCATGAAAATCGAATTAAGCACTATGCCCAAGGGTGAAAGTAACTTAAGGGACTTACCAGTATTCAGGGCAGCCGGGGTCCTGAGCAAGGTGTGTCAGGGGGTGGCCTAACCAGAAGGGGCAGGGATGGGGCCAGACTTCCCCAGCCAGCCCTTCAGCGCAGCCTAGCAGTGATTTAAAGGGCCCGGGGCTCCTGGCCACCGCTACTGCTACCACAGGGCTCCGGCAGCGATTTAAAGGGCCCGAGGCTCCCGGCCACTGCCTCCGCTACCCTGGGCCTCTGGCAGCGATTTAAAGGGCCCAGGGCACCGCCTGCTGGAGGAGTAGTGGCGGCCGGGAGTCCCAGGCTCTTTAAATCATCGCCCCTTGTATGGTTGGCTGTGTACCGGCTCTTACCGGTACACCGTACCATACCAGACCGCCTTACTTTCACCTCTGGCTATGCCTCTGGCAGAGGCGCATTATAGAAGTCAACATTAGAGGTGATTTAGGTCAGCATAAAGGACCCAGTAGTGTGGACACATACATTAACAGGTGAACTTAAGGCGGCTTCCTTCGATCTAACTTTTTAGTGTAGACCAAGACTCAAAAGAATTAGCAGAACAAACTGAGGAAAAGTAAGGCTCCCTTCAGTATGGAATTATTGCATAATGCAATTAGAAGGGGATAATAAACAGTATCTTAATCCTGCCACACCAAAGGATTCTTTCCTCTCATTTCATTTGCAATGAGATTTGTGTAAGTAGTAAGAACCTTCTTTTTTCAAGTGGATAAGGTGTTTTGAGAATGAAGTATCATCTCTTTAAGTAACATAGTTCACATAGTTTGAAGCCTGCTGATAGCTATGTTTTTGAAGAACATGCCCCTCACTACAAATATGTAGTTTCATTTCAACATAAACCACTGAAAACCTGGAGTCTAATCCTGCTCCAATTTAAGTTAATTATCAACTCCCATTAACTGCAATGACAGTTGGATCAGATCTTTAGTTTTTGATGAGCAGCTCTTATGTACTGGGCTAGATATATATTGTTATGAGCTGGGTAAAACCTTGCAAGTGTCTCTAGCTGAGGATTCAAAACAGACACCCAAAATCAGCAGTCACTTCTGAAAATCTTAGCTAAGATTCTTGGAAAGAAAACATATTTTTGATATTTCCTTACATAGAAAGTTAAAACTGGGACAAAAACCCATCACCTATTTATTATTAATTCATGAATAATCCCCAGTAGAGACCAAAATATTAAATTTACATTGCAGGAATTATTCTTAAGAATTCCTGTCACTGTTAGAAAGCTAGTAGCTTGTGGATATTGGACAAAGTAAAGTGCTTATGGTTAAAAGTACTTCCAAATACAGAGCCAGATGGATAACGAAACAACATCTTATCACTGCAGAACTAAAGAGAAGAAAGTCCAGTAGCTGAAAGGTTAAAAAAAAAATCACTTCGACTGCATTTTGACTCCTGTTATATAGGATATAAAAAGGCAAGGGTTTTTCAAAGGCATTTAGCTTTAAACATTCACAGCACCTTTGAATGTCTTCAGCAGGACCAGAAAGGGGGGATTCAATTTTCAAAGATAATTGTGTCAGATAACTGTCTTAGCCCTTTTCAGAAACAATCTGATAAATACCTAATTACCAGCCAAGTGATTTCAGAGCCACACAGCTGGGCTTGAGAGAAGGCTACAGGGAATGACAAGGTCCCCTAAAGCCATCAATAGTAAAGCCAGTAGGATTGTGAATTACTTCATTTATTCAGCTGATGTAGTGCATGGAACGTCTGGAGAAAACAAAATATGAATAAAAGTTTGAAATTTCAAACAACGTTTATTTGCAAACACGACTGATTAGTACAAACAATTACTTTCCAAAGTCCACAGTATGAAGTACTTTGAAAGTATACTACAGTTTTCAAAACCGGACCAAGTTTGCATGGCTTCATTCTAATTCAGTTACTAATTTACTTCTGTGCACTTTGAATAATATCCATTTACAATTATAACTTTCCCCTCAGAAAGTTTTATAATCAACATCACAGCCTAGTTGCACACTTAAAACTTAATTCTAGAGTTATTACCATTCCCAGGGAAGTTCCCAATTTTAAGTATAATGAATATTGCAGGTACCAGCTGATTGGGGAATACCACTGGAAGCAGTAATCTCTTAAATGTCATTCTTTTTTTTCCCCAAAGTGTACTCACAGTCCATGAATCAAGAAATTATTGGAAAATCTCATGGGGAAATGGTGTTTGTAAAGCAGTCACTTCTCAAATAAAAACCCATATTATCCAAAAGTCAAGTTACAATCTTTTATTCAAAATATACTTTTATATAGTATCTTTGGTGCTGAAAAATCAGTCCAGACACAAACTGTGGGTCAATCCTGTAATCTTGCTGCACACAAAATTCCCATTGATTTTAATGGCTCTTTTGTGCATGGAGGACTGACAGAAATGAGCCAATAATACACATATTGAATGGGGGCAGAGAGGGCATAATACACTACATTAAGAATGCAGAGTTAAAAGTCAGAGAGGAAACAGTAAAGTTAATGGTAAGGTTCCAACATTATTAAACTGAACAAGTTACATATCTCACATGTTTTATGGAAGTTCTTTAACAGAACAAATATATTAAGCAACATTCCTTATGCTATTTTCAATTGGACACAGGCTGACTCAAGTCCTATTGAAGTCATCTGGAAATTTTACCATTGACTTCATTTGGCAGTGGAGTTAGGTCAGTGTTGAGTATTTTTGAAAATATCACCCTTATCCAAAAGCAAGGATACAAAACGCTACAGTGTGATATAGCTGAGTCAATGTTGCTAATGTAAACCTGGCGCATTTATGCTGTGAGAGACAGATTACCATCTTTTGTGGAAGAGGGTGCAGGGAAAAGTCTGTTAAGTTTTCCTCATAGAATTTTCCTTGAGCTCCACGCTTGGAGGCCACATCACCTCCAAATTATGTGGACCCACAGGGCTGGGAAGCCTTTTCTGAGCTCTGTCAGGGGCTGGTCTTGTAGATGCTTCTTGACAAAGTTGATTGCATCATCTGCCTATGCTCAGCAGTATAGTTTCAGCAGAAGCTGTACCGCCATTGGTTGGCTCACCTACGAGCTATGGAGTCATATGTGTTGAGGTAATTCTGAGGGAAGGAATACAATGTTAAGCGCTATTACCTCACCTTAAGATTTCAAACACAAAAATCTAAGAGAAGAGCAGGGGGTGGTGCTGAGAAAATGTGCCCTCTCCAATACAAGTCTAACTTGCATGGACTAAACCCTAAAGGGCTACATGTAGATTCCACAGGGTCTATGGAGTTTAGGATGGTTTTTACCACTTTAACAATTATTTCACAAGGGTGGGATTAAATTAAGTCTTTTGTTCTGATATCACTATAATAAACTGGGTATTAAACCAAGAGAAGGTCATCTTGAAGAAAATCTATCCCTCATGGAAATGTTGCTAATAGTGACAATATTTGTAATAAGTGAACTTCCTCCAAAATAAGAATAAGTTCTAGAATAAGACCTGTTGTGAATTTCTTCTTTGGATAAAGTAGTATTCTGGTAACATGGAAAAATCAGCTATCCTTGTCTATTAGTTTCTGTTCAGTTTCCAACCTATCAGTTAGAGATGAGCAAGCACTGGATACAACACTGGGTCCTTGCCAAGTAGGCCCTTTCCCACAGGGAAACAGATTGTTGGTGCTGTAGAATGGTCTGGCAAATGTGAGAGAGACTCATTGCCTCCTTAGCCAGTAATTGGCAATAGGTATCTTCTTGAGATAGCATTGAAAGCCATTGTTTGTATGGATTCATAAGAATTTGTGCATAAGAATGAGAGAGGTATCCAGAGCAAGACTTCTTAGATATGGATATTAAATGTTTGACCTTTGAAAAGGACCTCTCTCCAGGCCAGAATTCCTTTGGCAAAGCATGTCAATACTACAGATGCCTTGAAAAGGAGGCTGCCATATCTTTGAAATATCACTCCAAAAAGAACTTCAATTTACCGACACTAAGGATGGGAAGGGCCAATGAACACATCCTCCTGTAAAGGACATCTTTCCCTTGGGTGCAGTCTTCATCATATTAAGCCTGGTAGCATCTTTGCCTGTGTCACTTGAGATGGAGGGGTACTGTTCCTGCTTAGCACTCTCCACACATTCAAGCTGGAGGGCACTCCATGAAGGTAGCCACTGCAGCAGCATCCTAAGGAGATGTGTGTGTAACCCTGCAAGTGGAGCTATCCTGTAGTGAGACATTTGGGCAGATAGTTAGAAACAGTGAAGAGGGAGACAAAAAGTTCATTGAAGAATAAAGTGTTAGAGCAAAATGAAGGTCTCACAGGCCTTTCCTGGGGAAAGACTTAGCCCTTAGGAGGAGAGGAAAGGTTTATTTTCTGCCCTCAATAAGAAGGGAGATAAAAAAACCTATTTCTTTGTACTTGCAAACATGGCCCCACCACCAGTGACTACACTCAATCACAACAATGTATATTAATCTCCAAAAAGAGAAAGCAGTTCTCCTCCTGCCAGAGTTGCCTGTAAAGGGTAAACTAATAATAAGTACTTCACACATTATCTATTCTTTTTTTCCCCGTCCCCAGTAGAGTCCTGTGAAAATCTTAACTCCTTGGAGAAATTGAAGGGAGAGGGCTGAACTGAATTCCAGCTTTCATAATGAGACTGGAAGAGTGGCATAATCCCTTTGAAAGTCAGATTGATCTGATAAAGTCACTATGGTTGTTAATAGCAACCTTTTCATCTGCTTTCTTTGCCTAGACTCTTGCATTTATTCATAGTCCTGAGCAGGGAGCACTATGGAGCCATGCCATTGCAAGGGGTGTCTGGGGAAGGATTGTGCTGTATGGAAACCCTGCCTTCCCCACACCTTAGAGGGAGCAGCCCTTATGCTCCACGAGCAAAGGGAATTCTATTGTCTCTGACCTTTTCCAAGAGCAAATATTTTTTGTTGGACAAATATTCTAACTGCAGCCTTCCCCAAACAGATTATCCAAAAAGAAAAAAAATGCAAGTCTCATGGAATTTTACATAAAAAAAATGCTACTCTATCACCTCTGAATCAATCCCATTCTCTCTCTGCATCATGGGAGAAGAAAGCAGTTTACTTAACCTACATGGTTAAAAAAAACCCTACAAGTAAATTAGACATCTCTGATAAATTACTTGGTCCACTGTGGTCATTTGCATGGCACTACAGCAAGTATGAAAGTATATTCCCTGTAAGAGAAAATTTGGGCTAAGATCCTGGTAAGAATGCAAGCTTTCAAAACCTCTTTTTATTCTGATAATCATCGTTCTGTAAAAAATGTCAGATAATTTCTTAAAAAAAAAAATCTTACCAAGGACAGGAGAGGTCAGATTCCTGAATCCTCAAGAGATAAAATAATATACAACTACTTTTTAAAAACAAACCAACACACACACACACACAGAATCTCTATCTTGATTTCTCTCTTTAAGAGAGGAAATCCCTTGCAGCACGGTTTTCATCATCTCAGCTGATCTGAAGCATAAACTAATGCCTGAAATTGTCTGTTAGAGAGCTAACACTAAAGAACTCTAGTTTATTGATAACTTTGTAGCTTTCCACTTGAAAATTTGTCTCCTAACAATTTCCCTAGGTTCCTGATTTTTTTCACCATCCCTTTAAAAACAGACAGAAGCTTCATTTAAAATAGAGACCTTTTATCAGTATTTTCAACAAACTGATTGGAAGTAGGCCAAATAGGGACAGTTAGCATGCACATATTTCATGTCCCACGGAGTACTTTTCCATAGGATATGTAACCTGAGTTAAATACTTATGAAAACCTGAAACTAACATTTTCAATATAGGAACAACAAAAACAAACAAACAAAAAACCACTCACATTAGCAACTCTTCAGACAGCCTAACAAACACTACAGCCTATTCACGTTTTCCTGTAACCTTTAGGAAGGGTGCTTAAAAGAAGAAGAAATCAGATTTGTTTTTTCTGTCAAAGAAAAATTTTACATTAAAATGAAGACTCACTGGGCATCATTTGGACAGCTCTAATTCTAGTGCTGATTCTCACCCCTATTTACATCTGTCAGATGCATAGTCACATGCTCACAAGTCCGCCATTCCCTAGAAGTATAATGGACATTAATGAAACAGATTTTTTTTAAGTTATGCATGTGCCTGTCATAACTGGGAGGCCTTTCCTAATGAAGGAACTGCTGTATAACCAGTCAGTTGTGCATGTGCACATACACCCCACACCCAAGCAGCATACTGACGCACTGCATTCGAGTCATAGAAGCAAGAATCTAAACAAACAGGTCAACTAGCTAAGCTCATAGATCCTACACCCTCAAGGACTAAAGCTTAAGCTATTCAACTTTCCTGAGTTTGACAGAGCTGGAATTTTCCGATGTTAACTATCAAACCATCTTAAAAACAATCAAAGTGAAACCTTTAGTTACTGTTGTAAGATGTCAGGCCTGGCCTACAGTAGGAAATTTGGTTGGTGTAACTGTCACTCAGAAGTGTAAAAAATTCACACCCTTGAGCGATGCAGTTAAACCAACCTAACCCACCCCAGTCAACTCTAGCTACCACCTCTCAGGGAGGTGGATTACCTATGCCAATGGGAGAACCCTTCCCGTTGGCATAGGTAGCATCTTCACTGAAGTGCTACAGCCATGCAGCTGCAACACTACAGCATTTTAAGAGTAGACAAGCTTTTAACCTATTGGTAGTCATTTTTCTTATGAACTATGGATATTTGTCTCAAGTCATAATACCTTCCAATTAATCTACTTTCAAGGCTGCTTTGAGAAGTTAAAATGGACTGAGGGAACTTCAGTCAAACCTGCATATTGCCCAAACTGACTAAGAACTGACTCTATTCCGAACTATAGTGACATTCTTTCCAACCAAAATCCTGAAAACAGCAGCTTTCCAATCAACAATTTGGCTAGGGTATCACTATTTTACTGTCCTTTTAAGTGACCCAGTTTTCTTCAAGAAGTTTATTAATACTGCCTTGTGATTCAAATGGAAAATCATCTCCTACATGTCATTTTCTAACTGGGAGGCACATCAGCAACTGACCTTTTGTACTTATGTTCTCCTCAAATATTAAGTAAAATAATCTGACACATTTCAATTTGATTTCTTTGTGGTTTATCATGAACAACAAACTTGCATGAAATAGTAGATACTATTAAGGATGATGGATGGAGAATTTAACAGAATCAGTGGGCCTCATATCAGCAGCATCGGTGATCCCTTGAGGTCGAGGATTATCTCTTTCACAGGTTTTATTTTTCATGGGTCCTTTGGTGACTAAGGAGTCTTATCTTTGAGCCACAGGCTTGTTGGCAAATATTGCAGGTGGTATTGGAAGATAGGGTTGGGCTATGATTGCTGCATGACAGTGGTCTTTCCTTTCTTTTCTGGCATTTTTTCTGTGAGCAAGGTAAGGCAATTTTCCTCAAAAGTGGATGTTCCCTCTCTGACAAGTCTTTGCCAGTTATTCCTGTCCTGGGCTGCTGTCTCCAGTGTATGATGTCAATGCCACAACTCTTGCTGTTTAACTTGTGGGTATCTTTAAAGCATTTCCTATTGGCCTCCCTGTTTCCTTTTTCCTTTGGTGAGTTGGTTCTACAGCAGTTGTTCTGATAAGTGTATATCAGGCATGCGCACACAGTGTTCGCTCCATCTCAGCTGGTGCAGGATAATCAGGGCTTCAACACTGAAGATATTGGCCTGTGTGTGGACACTAATATTAGTGTGACAGTCCTCCCTTTTTATGTTGAGGATCTTCCAAAGAAAATGATGGTGCTCCAGGTTTTTCCAGGTATTTTCTATTGGTCACCCAAATCTCAAAGCCGTAAGGAGAGTTGGGATTACCACTGCTTTCTAAAATGAAAGTCTAATACGTGTTCTGATGTTATGATTGTTGAACACCTTGCAAGAATCTGCCAAAGGTAAGGCTGGTGCAGTTAATTCTGTGCAGAATCTCTACATCAATATCTGCCCTCTGTGAGAGATGGCTGCCAAGATAGGCGAAGTATTTTACATTTTCTAGTTCTTTGCTGGGTTTGATGATTGACTGGGGACTAGCTGGTGGAGAACTTTTGTTTTACTGATGTTCAGAGTTAGCTCTAGGCTTTTGTGAGCTTCAAAGAAACAATTAAGGGCTATTTGAAGATCCTCCTTTGAGTCTGCAACTACAGCGCAATTATCTGCATACTGGAGTTCACTTGTTGTTGCCGATATTACTTTAGTTCTGGCACGGAGATAAAAAAGGTTGAAGAGGTTGCCATCAGTCCAATATTGAGTGCCAATGCCTTGTGGTAGATGGTCTTGGGTTAATGCTTTCATACCTGCTAAGAAGATGGAGAAAAAAGAGTGGGTGCCAGTACACAGCCCTGTTTTACACCAGTTCGGATGACAAAGAGCTCAGAGGTAGAGCCACTGCCCAGAATGGAGGCAATCATCTGGTTGCAGAGGAGTCTTACAGTGGTGGTCACTTTGCTTGGGCAGCCAAACGTTGACATGATTTTTCACAGAGCCTCACAGTTGACAGAGTCGAAGGCTTTGATCAGATTGATAATGGCCATATATATAGTTCCTGGTATTGTTCTTGACATTTTTGCTGGATCTGCCTGGCTGCAAAAAATCATGTTGTTTGGGCGTTGTGATAGTCTGAAGCCACACTGGGACTCTGGAAATACTTCCTCTGCAAGAAGGAGCAGGCGATTCAGTAAAATTCTAGCAAGAATCTTCCCAGCAATGAAGAGGAGGGCAATGCCTCAATACTTGCCACAGTTGGCCCTGTCTCCCTTTTTGAAAATGATGATGACATTAGCATTATGTAGTCAGCAGGAATTTCTTTGGTGCACCAGATTTTGAGGAGCAGAAAATGAAGCTTGTTAGTCAGTGTTTCTCCCCCCACTTTCAGTACTTCAGATGGTTTGCCATCGGGACCTGGTGCTTTATTATTCAATTGTTTTACTGAATATCCATATTATGCATGAGGAGTGATAAGGGTGACACAATAAAGGTTGCATTGTTTTGCACTTAAAGTGGGATTTCCAACATGTGTTTTTGTATGCCCCAAATTTTCAGCACATAACCTAAATTTGCATTTTCTGAGAATTTTAAATAAAATAATTAATTTCTGAGTTCTAATAAATTAAAATTAACCTTTAAAATGTTTAAAACTTGTGTCTGGTGATTTTTCAGGGAATATAGCCTTGCTTATGATGATTTTGTGTGCTCCTGTAATCCAACAGTGAATGTGATTGTCCAACATAGTATGTATACTTCCCGCC
Organism: Dermochelys coriacea; assembly: GCF_009764565.3. Classification (NCBI taxonomy): domain Eukaryota; kingdom Metazoa; phylum Chordata; order Testudines; family Dermochelyidae; genus Dermochelys; species Dermochelys coriacea. Next base: position 179,969,509 of record NC_050068.2, read on the forward strand.
TCCCCTTCTTACCCCCTACAATACAGGAATAGAACTTTTCCCCATAGTTTATTGCCATATGCCCTACAGTAAAAAGTTTGATGCCTCTGAAATTGGGGACATATGTAATCGGTTGCTATAACATAGGCATTTGTATGGCACTGGAGAACAACAAAGGATGGGATAATTTATCAAAAATAAGGATTTTGTAAATTGTTTAGGTATCTTAGGCCTGAAACATTTTACAAGCACCTGAATGTTTTATACAGTAGCTGTTGCTTGGACAGACATAGGAGCTCCCTGAAATTGTTCATCCAGTTCAGGAATAAAGCTGTAGCCAGCTCACTAATTTCATGAAGAATGGGATCTTCAAAAAGCAGATATTATCATAAATGCCAGGGTCCACATGAAATTGCCACCTACCTCAGGAACAGATCCCGCTCCTCCTCAGAGGTCTACTACTTTGTCAGAGAGCTTTTCTTAATCCATTAGCATTTCTTGCCATAACTGAATCCTTATGTATAACAATTAGTTGACGGAGAACATGAAAAAGTTTTATATCTGAAAAGTGTCAAACTGTTTATTTCAGAAGACTTTAGAGAAGTGGTACTATCTTGCCTATTGGCACACACTTTGGTAATAGGTCTTAGTTTTGGATGGAGGGCATAATGTGATGGAGGGAAACAGGTTTTCCTGCTGCAGCACCAGTTATGTTGAATTGAAGTAGCTAATTTCATTAAGAAAGATCTTAAGTGAAAGTTCTTCATGAGCTATGTACTTCACAAAGATCTGGTTTTCATGAAAGTAGCCATCACAGTGTTGGAGACCCTTTCTTAATCCAGAATAACTAGGCTATGAACCAACAAAAAACCCCAAAAACAAAACATTACATTTTGTGTCAGTTACATTTGATCTATTTTGGTAATGTGGACCACATTACCAGAGTATCTGAGCACCTCACAGTCTAATGTATTTATCTTCCCAAGACCCTGTGAGGTAGAGAAGTATTGTTATCCCCATTTTACAAATAGGGAACTGAGACAGAGAGAGGATAGGCAATTTGCCTGAGGTTACACAGGAAATCTGGTGAAGCAGAGACTTGAATCCAGATCTCTCAAGTCCTAAGCTAGTTCTCTAACCACCTTATCATCAACAACAGAAACTGGTCTATGCACATAGCTAAATTTTTAATTTCCTTAGTTTGTGTTAAGGCACTTAACAGTACATATTCTTCCAGCATCCCATTCCTCAAATGAGAGATTTTCTGGAACTGAGTATAGCTGATACTAAGAATGGATGTCTCATCGTGTGGCCATGGTGGTGGATGCTAGAAGGCTGACAGGCCTAGTGGGTCAGATTTCAGGTGGTATGTAGTCTGTGGTGTATGGTGACTGTTCTAGTTGTGAGGTTTGTGCCTCTGGGTAGAAGAATAGAGCATGTATTGTTTCATTTCCGAGGTTTTGCATTAGGTATGTTATATACAGATTACTTTTTGTCACTTGAAGTTGTGTTTCCACGAATTAATTTATAGATATACTTACACCATGGGCACTTTAAAATGCATACACACAAAACATTATTGCTGAATTTGTCACCTGTAAAGAAGTTCGGAAAAGTGTTTTCCAGTCCTTCCACTTCAGTAATCAAAACTGGAATATTCAGTACTCCAAAATTCAGTAAGAGCATTTATGTTTTAATAAGTGTTTTTCATTTAGCTATTTCTATCTGTGGCTAGCTGAATAGTTAAAAAGTAGGTTTGGGGGTTGTTTTTAAACACTTCGGAGTTTTAGACTGCTTCATAAGTAGCATTATCTTTTTTTTTGAACCTTTTTTCTTTCAATTGAAGCAACTGTACCTATAGAAATAGCTAAAATAATGTACCATTCGTCATTTTTTTCTTTTATTCTATCAAAGTCAGATGAAGTGGCTATCAGAAAAGATCAGTGTTTTGAGACAACAGTATCTCATACCATGATTTTTTTCTGAACAGGAGAAGTGTAGGTGTAATTGGCAAATGGAAAAGAGCAAATAGCTAAAGTTAGAGGCACTTCTGGTAGTAGCAGTCAGGGAGGATGAGTTCTCTATAGTATGCTGCTGACCTCTTATTTCTGCAGTGCCCCAACTGATGCAGACCAGGAGAGGGGAGGGAGCAGATTGCTGCATGTTTCAGGTGAGAACAAATCTTTTTTCAACACAGTGGGTCAAATTTCTGCCTTCAAGTATGATCACTGAGCCCAGATTTAATTTTTCTCTGTACAGTTAGCGTAAAAAAACATTTCTGGTTAAGCATAAAATACACCCACAACGCAGTTGCTCTTTGACAAGTTGCAGATATACTTCAGGGTAAGTAGGTTATATTAGACTAGAATAAAAAAATCTAAATTGAATTTATGATAAGAAAAGCCAGAGCTACTGATGGACAATGTGGACACTGATATTCCCAATTTCCCAGATGGGTGGATACCCCCTTTTAAATATTCAGAATCCAATTTTCAAATGCTGATATTACAAGTCTTCCCTTTTACCAATTAGCTGCACTAATCTAAAATAGCACCACTCACATTTTCATATAATATAAGCCAAATATATCACATTCTTTTAATGGTTTATTTTTATACTTGGCAAGGTTTTCTGTTTTAGTTTTTTCCTAACAGAGGAATACATTACACAAAAATATAGGTCCTGTATGAACATCTGTTGTAGAAAACTACATTGTATTGCAAGTGTGGCATTAAAAAAAATCAAAATAAAATATTAAAAAGGGGAGATGTAACAAAGACTTAGAAGTGACAAAACAATTTAACTGCTGTTCCATTTAACACAATGTGTCAGTATAACAGTCTAAAAACACTAAATTTTATGCATCAAAGACAGAGAAGCAGACTATCTGATCTGCCAGGCAAACACTACAGAAAATTTGTTTTAATGAATCACTGTCTCTATTTAAACATAAATCAATCATGTTGATACAGTAAGAAAAGACACTTCTTACACATGAAAAGAGTGACTTAGTGCAGCAGATATATCTCAAGGCAATAAAAGTGGAGCAAGACATAAGTGGAGCAAGCCCCTCTCTGAAATAGCTAGTTCCTTGTACTAATCTTTGCATTTCCATTTCTTTTTGCTGATTTAATGAGTCCAACATGTTTAATAAGACATTTCTTATACATTGCTTAAGAAGTTACAGTGATTAATCACAGATCTCTCTTCACTCCTGAGTCCCCCACCCACCTTTAAACAAAAACAAAAACAAAAACCAAACACATCTCAGCCTGACTCAGACATCTCCTAGCAGGCAAGCCATCAACTTAACATGGCCAAAACTGAACTCTATCTTTCCACCAAAACGTTCCACTACCAGCAGCCTCCCTTTCACTCAAGCCCATAACCTAGGGGTCATCTTTGTCTCCTCTCTTTCTAGCTCTGCATATCCAAGACATACAAATCTCACGCCCCACCCCCATACTTTTAAGATATTTCCTCTCCTATTCTGCCTACACAATCAATACCTTCATTTAAGCTCATCTTTCATTTCATTACTATCATTTCATTCTCTGTAGCCTCATTCACATCACATACCCCCTTTCAACTCATTCAAAATGCAGCTTTTAGTTTAATCTTCCTTATGTTCTGACCACATAGGCTCCAAAGTCAAAAGCACCTAAGACTCAGGATCTTAAATGACTAAGGGCCAGATAAGCCCCTAGTGGGATTTTCAAGAGTGCCTGGACATCTACCTGCCATTGATTTCAATGGGAGTTAGGCATCTAGGCACTTCTGAAAATCCCACTAGACACCTATCTGCAATTTTAGGTACCTAAATACCTTCACAAATCTGACCCTAAATCACATTTGCAAAAGGACCTAAATGCTAAGGCCCAGATTTTTAAAAGCTATTTAAGTATTGTTGCATTCAACACTGAAATGCCTAACTAATTCAGCAGCCCAAACTCTTTTCAAATGTGATTTGGGTACTTAGGAGACTAAATCCCTTTGACTGTTAATGGTATTTGGGTTCCTAAATGACTAAAGCCTCTTGAGATTTAGGTATAGGGTAGTTGATATTGTATTTATAATAGTAATAATAAATGTATATGTGTACATAAGAATTGCATGTATTCCATTATAGCCCAATTCTCTTAGATTGTAAGGAATTTGGGTTAGGAACTATGTATGTATAGTATCTAGCATCTTTGAATTCTGATCCTGATTGGAGCTATATAATCCTATATAGCTTCTGCAATATAAATATTGAAATAGTAAGCTATTACATTATCTTTCTGAAGAAGCTAAATTGTTAGATATATAGCACCAAACTTTCAAAGTAAGCTATTTAAAGGTCATGTTATACCTTTGTTTCTACCTGGATTCCTAACTTATTTTTCACCCTATCATTTTTTTGAATGAAGTGTTAGTTTATTTTTTTACAATCATTTGGTCATTGACTACTGGAGAGCATAAGATTTTGCATCATCCTAGAGAAGATAGGTATATTGTGTATTCATTTATTCATCCAACGTTAGGTGGAGGTAACACACATCAAGATTGGATTGTTCTAAGATAGCCAATAGACTACCAATTGAGACATGTAGTCAACACAAAGTACAAAATTAAGACCAAATGCCAATTGTTTCCCCCCCCCCAAAAAAAGAGGGCCAAAGAGAAATTTAGGATATAAGAGTGAGGAGACTCTACCACTCTGTGGGCTTTGGGATTAACTAGAAGGGTGCTACATTTCTAAAGGTTGTTTAAGATGCTAATTTTCTCTCATTTCTTTAAAGGGGAGTTGTTTGATTACACCTCTGTTTAGTGTTCTTATGTAACAAACTAGAAGCGTTTCCACTAAATTTAGAAAATTTATACTACACTAAAAGTACATTTCACGAATTTGCAATTTTCTCAAGAACATGTAATCAGATATAATATGACAGGTCTTTTAACGATCTAAATTTGTAGTAAGACTCCATTTTAGAATAATATGGGCCAGATCTTCAGCTAGTATAAATCAGTGTAGCTCCCCTGACTTCATACAAATCTTATTACAACCCAGTGTGAAAAATCTACAGAAAAAAAAGAAAAGAAACACTGAAAACAATAGGTGAAAACATTTTAGAGAAGCAAGTTCAACCATCAGATTCTCCCAACACCCTTTATATAATTAAGTGTCTCAAAAGAAAGTGCACGTGTCAATTTTATATTAATTATATATCATATATATTATATTCATTCTGCAATTTATATATATTGGTTACCTTCCCTGAAAATCAAGCACTGTTTAATCACAATCTTTAAATCCTATTGAATAAATCCTGTTTTGGAGAATGCTGTTTCTATGTTTTCCTTGCACATGATAGCAAGAACTGTCATAATAGTTATTACTTTAAAAGGACCCTATGTTAGAAACAATCTAAATCTGCACCATAAAAATTTAGGAATTTTCCTTAAAGTGTGCACTAAAAACTTTTCCCCTCAATTCATTAGCTTTCATTCAATTTTGATTGCTGCTATAAAATGCTATTTCATTTTTATGATATCATGATCAGTTTTTTAGCTTACCATAAAGGAAGTGAACATAAATCATTTGTATTATTCTACCATGATCCTTGCTCAGAAGGGAATGCTGAAGCTATTTTATCAAATCATGCATTACCTATTGCATACAATTAAAGAAAAACAAAACTCAGAATTCAGAGCTTTACTTATAACAATAATATGTAATTGTCTTATTTGGTATGTGCATTAAGTATACTGTATAAGAAAAAACATAGCAATGCGGACAAAAACAGTTCACACAAGGTAAATTTAAAGGCTAAAATACCAATACCTCATTCCACCTTGTGTCTCTAGTATTATGGGACCAACATGACTAGAACAACACCGCATATAAGAAATTTGTGGCAGAAATTATTTCCTCATTGAAAATGTACTGCAATTTGTCTCTCTATGTATGCTTTTCCTGTGTGATTAAAAAAAAGAATGGGGAAACAATTGTGCTAGCTGACAATCACAGTTGAGCTGGGTACAGGTTGTAAAAGTGAATGCATGGTCTGATAAAAACTGGTAATTTTTCTCCAAAACCTCTTATTCTAAATCTGATCAAAATGGTGGCCACAACAGGTCTAAAGAGCGTTCCATCATAGAGAACAAACAGGCTCACAACTACCACCATAGTGAAGGAACTAGTGAAGTGATTTATGAGCTGCTGTGATGATACATGGGGGATAATCCCCCTGCTCAGACAACTGAGGATTCCCCTAATGGGGAGGTATCTCTAGGTGGCATACAGCCAGAGCAGCTCTACAACAAACCTTGGCACAAGAGAGGGGAGGCATGGCCTGAGTGTGGCTGCACTTCAGCAATACTCAGCTGGCTCAGTCACTCCCTAGGAATTGCGACCAGAAGATGTATCCAGCATCCCAAAAGACCTGAGGATTGAAGAAATCCATAGAATGATGCACAGCCACTTTTGCCTCCCCAGGCCAGCACAAAGTTTGGCTCCGTTACCTGTAAAGCTCCATTTCTGCTAAAAAGTAGTATCAACATGTCACTAGACAAGATTGAGCAATCAGAGATTGAAGGTACGCTTCCTAGAGGTTGTCTCCCTCCAACCCAATCCAATTTTAGATGCCAATTTGTGACCAGTAAATATCTTTATATCCCATCCTGGGGAAAAAAAAATCACAGAAAAAAGGTACCCATCCATCTTTCATCAGGACACAATTTAAGCATGAAGAAATGTTCTTGCACTTTCATGGGAAGGTGTCATTTTATACTGAGGAGAATGCTATTTTTAGTCACTCCTGACCAGCGTCACAGATGAAGTCTCTCATGACAACACTCCTTTACACTAAACTTTACAGAGTCATAGAGTTTAAGAGCAGAATGGATCACCAGATCATCTAGTTTTACCCTCTATATATTACAAGCCACCACCAAGGCATCCAGTGTCACCTGCACACTAAACTCAATCATCAAAACATTACAGCCCACAGGAGACTAGACTATTATGTGCAGGGCCCTACCAAATTCACAGTCCATTTTGGTCAATTTCACAGTCATAGCATTTTAAAAATAATAAATTTCATCTGAAATTTCACAGTTCTGTAATTGTGAGGGTCCTGACCCAAAAAGGATTTGTGTGGGGGAGAGCTCACAAGGTTATTGTAGAGGGGGTTGCAGTACTGCTACCCTTACTTCTGCGCTGCTGCTGGTGGTAGTGCTGCCTTCGGAGCTGAGCAGCTTGAGGAGCCCAGCTGGGCCAGGAGCCCAGCTCTGAAGGCAGAGCCGCCACCAACAGCAGTGCAGCAGCAAGGATGGCATGGTATGGTATTGCCACCCTTACTTCTGCGCTGCTGCCTGCAGAGCTGAGTCCTCAGTCAGAAGCCACCACTGTCTGGCCACCCAGCTCTGAAGGCAGTGCAGAAGTAAGGGTGGCTAATACCTCAATCCCCCTACAATGACCTTGCAAACACCCCTCTCCCCCAACTCCCTTTTGGATCAGGGTTAGGGAGAAACGCTGGCCTCCACTGTGAAATATGTATAGTATAGGTTAAAAGCACACAAAATACTAGATTTCACAGGGGAAGACCAGATTTCACAGTCCATGATGCGTTTTTCATGGCCATGAATTTTGTAGGACCCTAATTACGTTCCACAGGCAGAGCTAGGAGGGACCAAGATGCACCAATGTCGAGGCCCCTGTAAGGGCTGGGATTGGTTACATTAGATATATCCAGATAATCCTAGCAAGTAACCTGTACCAACATGCTGCAGAGGAAGGCAAAACAAAAACAAAACAAAAGAAAAAAAAATCACCACCAGTCTGACCTGGTGGACATTCCTTCTTGATCCCACACTTAGATCCTTGGCATGCGAGCAAGGACCAGCCAGCCAAGCACCTAAAAGGGAGAGAATGTTTGGTACCACCTCAGATCACTGACCTATCCAATCCAGTGTTCCATCTCAAGCCATGATGCTTCAGAGGAACAAAATGAAAAAAACCCAGATTATATAGGGACAGGGTAAAGGAATCCCTTCCTGCAAGTGACCAACTACAGTCCTGAAGCAAGAGATTTAGGAGAAACTAAAAAGGGGCATGTAGGCTGCCAAGTCCTCCCCCCCTACCATCACAAGTAACCCAGTCAGACAGTCCCCTTCAAATTTGTTCAGCTCTCTCTCAAAACTAATTTAAGTTATTTGCCCCTATAACACCTACATTTCTTCTGCATCCTGGTGCATGTGACAAGAGGTTTCAGGGGATTTTTCCTCCCTATGTGATCACTTCTGCCTTTGCCCAATTTTCTGATGTGCCCAATTTCTGCTCCCAGATTTGTATTCATTTTCATGGAAGTTTGACTGCTGTTAGGATTTTTTTTTAACTGTCATTCATAATCTGTTTGGTTCTCAATTACAGGGAAAATGGACATCAATCGCTGGAGTCATGCTATCAAGAGCAGGATTCAGAAAGGAATTCTGAAGTTATATTTTGAAATTACATTATTTTATACAGTAAAGGTATAATGAGGCAATGCTGTGGAAGTGCCACTCTCCAAAGAAAGTACATTTTCTTTATTAGGAAGAACCAGTCTGAAAACTCATGAAGTTATACAGTTTACTTCACAAAAACAAGAGATGAGCTTTTCAAAATGTGTTCGGGGTAATTAGAAAGATTCCAATTTTTTTCACTGCAGTTCTCTCCCAAGTGTACACCCCCACATTTTTCTGTATCCTGCCTGCTCCCATCACACCATGAATAGTACATCAGAAAAATCAGTAGTAATATAATAATTTAAACACTCCTGTCAATAAGTTTTTTCTTACATTTTCCTTTTCTTTCCCTTCATTGTCACCTTCCTCTCCCACTTTCATCTTATTTTCACTCTCGTCACCTCCCATCTAAATATTGTTTTCTCTCTCACACTTTTCTCCTCTCATACCCACATTCATTCCCCTGTGACCCAGGCTACCTCACTTTCTTTTCTGATGTCTCTTAGAATTCATACTCCCATCAGTTTCCCCTTCCCTAGCCATCTCCATCTTTTTCTCATTCCTTCCAAATTTCCCATGTCTTTCATCTTTTCTTTGTCCTTCCACTTCCAAACTTCCTTGCAGAATATATTCTATCATTCAAATGACAATCTTGCACAAGTGACAGTTCTGGTTCTACTTGTGGTAATGCTCATTGTACTCTAACCAGAGAGATGTGTAATACAGAGAAATCTATGGTTACCTGCTGGTTTTTTCCTGCTGCTGCAGCTCTTGGCAAGCCAATAAATAAATATCAAGACCATCAGAATCAAGGTTTTCAAAGAAACAATGCAACACATTTTAGGATTTAAGAGTTCTGAAATGTTGTGTGTAAGTGTAAAAATAATCATGTTAAACATGTTTCTGCAGACTATACCTAAAAGATAGGAGATGACACAAACATAAGCAAATGAAAAAAAATGTTATTTACCAAGATCCAAGCAAAGTATAGTAAATAAATTTATAATTTTCCACATAAAGTTTGCATGAAAGACTACTTTTAGTGCATATATTTTTAAGAGTGATAAAGGAGGTCCTTCCTCATTCCAGTTTTCCTAGTCTTTTGTTAATATTTACTAAGTGCAGTAAGTCACACTGTACAAACTATACTATAGCTCGAAAGAAATAAGCCAGTTTGGTGCCTCTATGGCTCTTATATCAAAGAAACATTGATTTCCACAAAACTTGTCTACTCCAAAATCTTAAATTTTGATGACACTTCCTGACATTAGAGCCTTTTAATATGCTTCGTTCTCCATTTAGTCAACAGTTTTCGGTACAGGTTTTGTGTGTACAGAATATGAAGTGGTGCTCATGGAAACTCTCACAAACTTCATTATAAGTAGAATATTTTCACTTACAACCCTCATGCCACCTCAGGAGAAGGCATCATGATCTGATGCTGAGTATGGATGGAAGTATTTTTGTCACCTAATCCAACTCAAGACAGATCAAATAGATTTTCCAGTACTTGATGGGTTATTTTGTGACTATAAGTGGTTCCACTCAGCACTGAAGCCTTCCTTGGTATCAGGGTAAGGCATTGTAGGGGTTTGACCCTGTGACGGCCTGTTTCTGTCCATGATAGCCCTCTGGCTAAGTCACATCCAGTCCAAACCCCTTCTGGGATAACAGAAGTCAAACAAAAGTTCACACAAATCCAAGTGTCTTCTACCTTGCTCAAGCTCCTCTTTAGATCATCCTCCAGGCTCAGTTTCCAGCCACTTCCAAGTACCTATAAGTCTCTCTGATTCTGGGATAGAGCCCTGCCTCCCCATTTCCTTCTCTGGAGTCTCCCTCACAGTCTCAGACCCTACTTCAGGATCTTCCACGGAAACCCAGCTTGTGGTGCCTACTTCAAACTGAGTTTTCTTAGCCCTTTCATGAGGCTCACGTGTTACATATTATCATGTGACCCTAATGAGTCCAGCTGCCTCTGGCTAAGATGCCATTAATTATGGCACAGGTGAAGCTAGTTTAACAGGCTTGGCACATGCAAGGCTTCCTGGCCCAGATCCAAAAGAGTCCACCAACAAGATTATGTCTGATCTCTCACATGTAATTAATCACCATAATGAACGTACACAATGGCTTGAATTAAGGCACCCTTAAAACAGGCATTTCCTAACTTATGGGTGCCAGAATTTTCAACCTTAACATTCTTTTAAGATAGCTTTTTAAATGGTATTTGGTTCCACTTGAATCATCAGCAAGGTTGGGATCTTTAGCTCATCAGCATAGTGTTCTGCTACTTGAGCTACCAAAGTAATTAGTAACAGTAGAAGGCTGTTATCTATATGGACCTGCCTCTACAGCAGGATGGAGACAAGCACTTTGCCACGGTTTGCCAATTTTTCACATATATTTACTAGACCCAAAGGAATGTTAAGACTCAGGAATAATTCCAGGCTCTCTAGGGGAGCGTGCTCTAGTGATTACAGAGTCTCGTTCCCATCACCCACAACCTTTCCCAGTCTTAACCCCCATTCTTAGCTCTGTCCCATTCATCTTCCGTCTCAATTCCTACCCATCTCACCTGCTGGCTCTGTTCTTGCCCTTGTACCCAGCTCCTGCCCTCCTCCCTGTATATCTATCCTCCTCCCTGTGACTCAGGCCTTCCTCCCACCCCATACTTCTATGCTTCCCCATCTTGGCTCCTGCTGTTGTCCCCCCTTCTTGCTACTTCTCCCCTTGCTCTTGTTCATATTTTTGAAGCAGGCCCATAATCCTCTAATGGTTGCAACATTCAGAGGATAAACGCTAACATTAATATATAGGTGTGAATACTTACATGTTCCTACATGTTCATTCACAATATTTTGGATATGCATTTCTTTTTCAAATATTACTGCTAAAATACTGTGGCAGAAATCCAAACAAGTGTCACATACAAGACATAAAAGTGATTAAGTTACTGAATAAAGTGAAAGGATTAAAACCAGAGGGAGAAATGTTTGCCATCTCCAGACCAGTCAAAGCAACATAATTAAGTGCATTTATACTCCGATCTTCAAAGAGATGCTGTGGAAACAAAGTTATGATAATGCAAGAAACATCTGAGGTTCAGACCTAGACCATAATGGCCAATTAGATGTTTGCATATTTAACAGTCTGGAAGGGGAAGGAGGAAATAGACTTTCTTCCACCACCTAGAGAGAGAAAACGAATCTCTGCAGTTGAGGCTATGGATGCCTGGGGACTGGGGCTTTGGAAAGAGTCAATCATATAAAAGAAATGGGAAAGCATAATTCAGAGACACATTACTGAAGAATAGGAGTACTTGTGGCACCTTAGAGACTAACAAATTTATTTGAGCATAAGCTTTCGTGAGCTACAGCTCACTTCATCGGATTCATTACAGAAGAATGGTGCCTCTGAGAAAGAACTTCCTACAGCAAAGCTGCCAGGTAATATTCGGTTTCTGGAATACTTAATTTAATATGTGATGCCAAGATTTCCAATGTATGAACATTATCTCCCAGGATATTTTGTAATGTGGCAAAACGTTTCTTATCTTTATTTCCTGTTGCATGTATGCATGCATGCCAGTCCTTATAACATGTTCTGTGTTAAAGGCTATTTTAATGGAATACATGTGACTGACATTTATATTTTTTTCAGACTTCTCCAAGTTTTTCCAGGGATCCACGCTTGCTGACACTCATTCAAGAGATAACATGATGCATAAGTTGCATCCACAATCTTTTTTTCTGGTCTGAACACCGTGAATCCAAAAAGGAGCTTTAGGGTGTTTCAGAATATCTGTGTGTTCAGACTGGACAATGTGAGCACAAAAGGTAACAAGACAAAGTTATATGTAACAGTTATCTTCTGGGGATACTTGAATTGTCCATCATTTGATTTGGGCAAAAAACTGAGTCACATATGACCCCAATACTTAGTTATGAGAGGAAGATTCAGTGTCAAGTGAGATCAATGACTTTGAGACTACTACTGCTCTGGCAGAGACTAGCATCATGCTTGAAGTGCCACCAGCAGAATTTACAGGTATTGGGCCCTTTCCTGCAATAGTTGAAGTTCAAGCTTCAGGTTTTGTAGCTGTCTCTCTGGACTGTGTGCATATTTTTAAAAGGCGTGTGGGTTAAAAAAAAAGCTATATTCATCAAGTAATTTTAGAAAAGTCGGAGAGAGCCACCTTGTCAGTATCAACCAAAAAATATTCCACTCCTACGGTTGGCATGGACAAGACTGACAAATTTAGAAGTAACCTCTTCTCTTTGCCAGGAGTGAAAACTTGTTTTTCTCTCAAGTCCATATGAATTTCTCCCTTGCCCTACAGATCAAACAGAATAGATTAATCACCACTAAAATCTGGGATAGCCATATGGCTATGAACTGGAGGAGAAGGAAAGGTGAGGCAAATATACAACTCACTTAGATAAATATCTGTAGAAAGAAACATAAATTAATATATAGATTTTATTGCTACAACTTCGGAAGATGTAATGACTAACAAGCAGTGAAGCAACACATTATCACTGTTTGGTTTGATCTGCATAAGGTTGTTTTCTCACAGTTCTTATTTGTTTTATATTTAAGTCTCTCCATATATGACTTGAAACCACAAAAATCCCATACATTTTTGGAAAGGACTAAAAACCCTCTCATAACATCAAGTTGTGGAAATCAGGCAAGACTGAAAGGTACCTACTTATTCTTGATGTGTCCTCCCAGCATTGCTGGTCTATATGCAGAGAGCAAAGGAAGCTTTGTGAGGCCAGTACTCTCCTGTCACCTCCACCATGCAGATACAGGGTGTGTGTGATGTTATCTGACTAAAATATGATCATTGTTTCAACCTCTGTTATATATTTGCCACAAATCTTGTAAAAAACATGGCATGTGAGATGTCTATAGAAACGTTATGACTTGCTGAACATGATTATGTTATTTGTATGTATGTATCATTTTGTATTTGAAGTTATGAGTATTGGCTCTATGCCTGGATTTCAAATATTTGCTCATGGGGTAATGCCTACAAAGTTTATAGCCTGCACATCTTGAAGGGACTATTCAAATTAAGTGGCTCATCAAGGGGCACTTAACTCACAATGGATCATGGGAGATGCCTATCTACAGATAATGGACTTTGCTGCCATGACTAAGCAAAATTATGCAGAGACACATGACTTGCCCCTGTGACTCCAAACACCCATCTTTTACCTGTAATTTTCCACTAGCTGTGCTGAGGGCTTTGTTTGAAACAATGGGTTTTCCTCCACATAGCAGAAGCTATGAAAGGCCCTGGAAAACCCTCCATTTTACCTCTTTTTTGCTCCAGTCTCTTTCCTGCTCAAACCTCTGAACTATGGATTTATACTAATGGGAGCATTCTAACCAAGGGACTGAGGTTCTTCCAATGATTTGGAAGCAATCAGAGACTTATTAAGCCAGCAGTGTATTCCATCACTATTAAAAGCCTGAACCAATAATTTATCAATTACATACAATAATTGCATCCTTTAACCAACTTCTCACCTTTTTTTTCTTCTTCTTTTTATGAATAAACCTTTAGATTTTAGATACTAAAGGATTGGCATCAGCATGATTTTTGGATAAGATCTAAGTGGTATATTTACCTGTGTGTATGGCTGGTCCTTTGGGATCAGAAGAACCTTTTCTTTGAGGCGATTGAGATGGGTGGTTCTTTAAAACCAAAGTCTAGTATTTTTGGTGGTGATACAAGGACAAGAATGCCTAAGGAAACTGCTTTTATGACTTCTTGTTAGCCAGCATGGTGAAACAGAAGTTTACTTTTGATGCTGGTCTGGTATATCTTATGGAAGAATAACCACCAGTTTTTTGTTGTGTGTTGCCCTGTTTCTCAGCAGTTTGTCCTGAGTTCGGTATTCTCAGTTGTGACCCACAAAGACACGGTTATGGGGGAGATGAGGAGCGGGCAGAGCCTTGGCTCCACCTACTCTAAGTTTCCAGTGAGCACAGCTGAATTTGCCCAGAAGGAGGTGAAATTGCTACTGGTTTTGGACAGTAGCAGATTATTTCCTCTTTGTTCCAGGGAAGAACTAGGAAAGGAATGTGGCTCTCAAAATTCCCTCTTTGAACTGTTACAGGGACAGCACAGCTATATAGCACCAGGGCTCATTCCAGATTAAAAACACAATCTTGTCCTTAGATTCAGACTAAAGTTTCCAGGAACACAGACCAAGTGAAAGGCTATGGTTGACCTTTAAATGGAGAGAAGTGAAATTATACAGTGGCATATACATACAAGAGAAATAAGGACACTTAGAATAGCTTCTAATGAAAAAACCAACAAACAAACATATTAGAGTTGCCAAATATCCCATTTTGGACATGCTTCATCTAACATGCTATTATTTGTAGAAAGATAAAGGAAAGTAATCTTTTTTCCCCCATACAGTTTCAATGTATTCATCCTCAGCTTTTCACCTGACCAGATAAAGTCAACAAATGCTGGCTTTAGCTTTTCAAGATCTGATGTCTGAAACAGAAACAAAAGCAAAAAGCTCCCTACCTCAACAGGTAATGTCTGTATACTACACAATATTTCAAATAAGGGGATCATTTTCTGCCCAGGAGAAAAGCAGAAGAATTTCCTCTACTCTTCATGCCTTCTATACTATGGCACAGATCCTTAACTTGTGTAAATAGGCATCACTGGAGCCAATTAGGCTGTTTTACACCACTATGCTGATTTACCCCAGCTGAGGATCGACCCCTATGTTTAATTCTCAGGTGAGAAGTTTTGCACTACCACCATATTTTGATGGGGGAATCGTAGGTGGAATGGGAAATTAAATGTTTAATTTTTTAAAAAAATATAAAACATACGTACAAATGTTGGCTTACAAATTTGTTTATCACATTTGTAGCAATGGTGGTTTTCTTAGCTAAGGCTACCATATATGGATTTGCCTTAGCACTTTGCATTATCTTATTCTGGGGTGAGGTTTATAGATCAGTCCCATATGTATATGAGTTAATGTCACTAACTCTTGGGAAACCAGCGAGGGTGAGAGAAGATTCTTTCATGTTTGCTCATGAAAGAATGAGAATACTAATAAATTGAAACTGAATGTATGAAGCGGACAGGCACAGCATCCACAAAAGGTCCTAGGCACTAGAAAACTACTGCCAGATTAACTGCAGCAACACTGCAAGCCTCCTCACTTGCCATTTTTCTCAAAAATAAATGCAATTAAAGAAAGATTAATAATATTTAATGTAACATCAGGGACATCTTCCTTTACAGTGCTACTCTTTAGCTGTATGGTCAATAGGTCACACACATTTGGAAAGGCGTCTTTCTCCATTTGAAATAGCTCCATCTAATGCTCATTCGTCATGTCTTTAAAAGTGGCTTAAACATTATTTTCCTTGCTACTCTTACTTCTCTCATTTTAATTATATATATATATATATATATACTGTGACAGGGTCAGGCCAGATGGCTATAGGAGAGTAACAGAAGGCAGATATATTAGCCGCAGGCTAAGTAGGTCCCTTTTCCCTGGGTAAGGTAACAAGGAAGGTTCCAGAACAATAAGGAACCTTCTGGAGACAATTAAGACAGACTGATTAGAACACCTGCAAAAAGCTGCTAGAATCAATTAAGGCAGGCTAATCAGGGCACCTGGGTTTTAAAAAGGAGCTCACTTCAGTTTGTGGTGTGCTTATGAGTAGCGGGGAGCAGGAGGCACTAGGAGCTGAGTGTGAGAACGCGGACTGTTGGAGGACTGAGGTGTACAAGCATTATCAGACACCAGGAGGAAGGTCCTATGGTGAAGATAAAGGGTGGAGGCCATGGGGAAGTAGCCCAGGGAGTTGTAGCTGTTGCACAGCTGTTCCAGGAGGCACTCTAGACAGCTGCATTCCACAGGACCATGGGCAAGAACCTGGAGTAGAGGGCGGACCCGGGTTTCCCCCAAATCCTCCCAACTCCTGGTCAGACACAGGAGGAGTTGACCTGGAGTGTGAATTCAAAAAAACGGCCAAGCTGAGGGCTGCCGTGAAGCTCCAAGGCAAGCAAATCCACCAGTAAATGCAAGACCCACCCGGGTAGAGCAGGAACTTTGTCACGAGATATATATATACGTGTACACACACACACACAGAGTATATAGAATATTTATTATATACCGTGCATGATAGATAGATATAAGTTATCCTCAATCTGTATGCTTGCTGCTATCTATCTATCCTGTCATTTGCATATATCTGTTACCTATAGTACATTTAATATCCTGGTACTAGAGGAGTCTTCCATTAAATGCATGCAATACGGATAGATAATTTTTATGACTTCCTCCACCTTAAGTCATTCAGAATGGGCTCACTGCTTCTTTCCATTACCTTAGCATGAATATCTGAAGCAATGTGACAATACCTGAGCTTCAAATCAGATTTTAAGGAGTGAAGAACCTAATTAAGTCAACTAGTGAAAAAGTTTAAATCAGAGAGCTATAAACTCTCTTTATAAGTACATATATTACAAAAAATGTAATGCAGAAAAACATTTCGGGGTGCATACCTGTCCAAAATATCACCTTGGTTCAATTACATTAAACTTATACTTCTTTTAAAAACATTTGATATGAATGCTAAAAAGGAACACAACATTCCTTTCAGAAAGGTTCTATTTATTTTTTTTAGCACGAAAGCCACAACATTCATTTTTGCCCTTTTCTTTAGATCCACAAAGTCCATGCTTTCACACAGAACCCTACAGGCTCACCCCATTCCAAATGCAAAACCCCTTTCAATGTTTATTTCCAAATTGTACATTATAAAGTATTAAATTGATTTTGCATGTATGTGTGCGAACCCAGACTCCTGGTTCATTCATGTATCATGGTTTGAGTGCCAAAAAGTGGGTATGAATATGAAAATCCTCAAATTACTGAATTTTTCCCAAAACTTTCACTGAAATGCTTTAGAAAATATTTTACATGCCTCTTTGCCAATGAGCCCTGGAACTCAAGGGCCCTTCCACAGGCACCAATAACCAGAGGTGCCATTTTTCATTTCCTTTTAGCATAACTACTATTCTGTTATATTGACTTTGCTACTCTTACCCAAGCATTTGTGACTTGTTAGTTACATTACTGCTGTGCAAAGAGCTACCCTTGCAAGCCGCTAAGAAGCTTCATTTAGTACAGAATACAGAAGCTTGCTTGCTTTGGACTAGATTATGACTTAGATGAGCAGTCCCACTGAAGTGTACATAAGATCTTCAACCACATTAGAAGAAGCTTGTAATGTTAGCCCTTTGTGAGTTGGGCCATAGGGAACATATTACAGTAGTGCAACAAATAAAAGTTGTATTGATGCATATTTGTTTCCAGGTTTAGTTTATATTGATCTTTAAAAGCACAGGCTATGTTCATGTTCATAACTACCGGAGAAGTAAATCCTTTCTCCATGAATTTCAGTGAAAGTGGAGAATAACTGACGAGCTCCTGCACTCCTTAGGTTTGAATGTGTGGGATTTCGTGGCAAGGTTATTTTCTATACATTTTTGGTGGAAGGTTCTTAAATGGGTAATTCACTACCCCCTTTGATCCAAATAAAAACCGAGTCTGTTGAGCTTCGTAGCATGGTCTAAAGCCGATTTGTATATGCAGGCCTTTGCCAGACTGGTATAATATATAGTCATTATAGAATCATAGAAGATTAGGGTTGGAAGAGACCTCAGGAGGTCATCTAGTCCAACCCCCTGCTCAAAAGCAGGACCAACCCCAATTAAATCATCCCAGCCAGGGCTTTGTGAAGCTGGGCCTTAAAAACCTCTAAGGATGGAGATTCCACCACCTCCCTACGTAACCCATTATGGTGCTTCACCGCCCTCCTAGTGAAATAGTTTTTTCCTAATATCCAACCTAGACCTCCCCCAATTGCAACTTGAGACCATTGATTCTTGTTCTGTCATATGCCACCACTAAGAAGAGCTGAGCTCCATCCTCTTTGGAACCCTCCTTCCGGCAGTTGAAGGCTGCTATCAAATCCCCCCTCACTCTTCTCTTCTGCAGACTAAATAAAACCAGTTTCCTCAGCCTCTCCTCATAAGTCATGTGCCCCAGCCCCCAATCATTTTGTTGCCCTCCGCCGGACTCTCTCCAATTTGTCCACATCATTTCTGTAGTGGGAGCCCCAAAACTGAATGCAGTACTCCAGATGTGGAATATAGGGCTGAGTATTTATTTTGGTTTACCAATGCTGAATCATGTCTGTTCATAGAACACATTTGTGTGTGTATATGTATTTTAAGGCCAAAATTTTCAAATGTGGGTGCCTAAATTTAGCCTGCTGATCCCCTGTGTAGACACCTAAATAACTGATTTTCAGAGGTGAAGAAGAGTCACTAGAGGGGCACTTAAAGCGTAACTTCCTTATAGTTTCAACATAGCTAACTGAATGCAGAAGGAGCTATCCACCCATTAGTACTTGGGCCAACTAAACCAGAATCATTAACTTCAGAGCAGATTCTGCCCTTCCTTCTCCCTACTCTTTGGGGCCATAAAGGAGCTACAAAAAGGCAGAACAAAATCTTTCACACCCTATACACAATCCCTCAGCAGATATACTATAGCAATTACACTAAACAAAAAACCCACACCCAAGGTCTTAGATATTCAATGGATGCCAAATACAAGTTATATTAAGAAATGTCTGTTCCAATTTAAAATACAAATGAACAAAAACCCACAGCCTTTGAATATTTTTCAAACCAGTATTCATTTTTAACAATCTTTAGAGCTCCATTGATCTGGTTTCCCTATATATCATTAGAGCTTATACATGAATATCTTGCATTCATATTTTATTCTATTCCAACCCTGTGCTACTTTTTTTAAGAGTAGCTACATGGCCTCATTCTCCTTAAATTTGTAGCTATATTAAGTTTAAGACTTATGAGGCTATGTTGCAATGGGAAAGTGTGTGTTTATATTGAAAAAAAAAACATAAGAATTTTGACTCATTTCCAGGGAAGATTAAAAATGTATTAATTAGTTACACTAACCAAATCAGAAAGCAAATAAACAAAGAATTATCTCATGGTTGCAGTCAATTTTTACTGTCATAAGAAAAGTAACTTGCAAAGTTTTGCAAATCAGAAAAACTGAGTTAATTTCTAGTAAAAGTATTAATTTAGAATTTAAAACTATTCTTCATTTTAACTTTCTCAAAGTACTAACATTTTAATGTCTTCACCTGCTTTGGTCTCAGGACTACACTCTGCATAATATTCTCAGAAAAATTATCCAGTGTCTATCAAAACAGTCTTTATAGGAGTATGTATAAATAGTGTAACATTAAGAGTGTATGACTAAAGCAGGTTGCCTAATTGTACACTTTTTAAAACAATGTTACAAGGAATAAATTATATAAATAGCTAGCCTGTTGCTGAAAATTTGTGAGGAGGGGAGGTATATTTAGTGGAAACTGATATTCTGAATTATGATAGCATTAAAGAGTTTTCTAACTATTAGAAGATTGCTAGACCTTGGTGTTCTTTTGAGGGATGTGGAACAAAGAAATCAAACAAGAAACACAACTGGACCATGATAAATAAAAGCTATCACTAAAATTAGCTGATGTACTTGTGAGCAATTGTACTTTGAAAGTAAAAAGCCTGAAAGTCTATCCTTTATTAATCATTTTGTTTACCAACCTGAACTCAGAAAACAGGCTGACTTGCAATAAAAGAAATTCTGCAACATTTTATGTGCACCTGGTATGTGAAATGATTTCTCTTACTTCAAGTACTGAATCCTGTACTTACTCTAGAATTCAAATAAAATTGTACAGTAATTTACAAACTGGCTATGAACTGCATTCTCAACGCTTTTAGAATGCACAACCTAGTTACTCACATTATTTAAGATATTTCTCCAAGGTGCTGAATAGCATAATGATATTGTTTTGATTATATTTGCAACTTCCAATTCTCCAAACTCAAACAATTACTCTACTAAAACTAAGTAAACATCAAAATATGAGGGCAGATTGTGGTTGTTTTGAACTTTTTCTTTACCTTTTTCTAAAAGAAAGTTGAACATTAGTGTAAGTATGGTCAATTCCAGAGAAAAATCCTTGGTCACAATTAGCTAAAGAGTCGAGAGATTAAGCAATACTTTCTTAAGATCCACAGAGGTCAACATAACATTGAAGACTATACCATCATTAACCTATCAGATTGCATATGCAAATTTGTGTATAATAATGGTCTTCTGCTGAGTTCAATAAGAGACATCATTTACTTCTGATGACCCAGCCAGAATCAGCAGCAAAAGGTAAATCTCTTTTTCGGTGAATTCGACAACAGCCCTCCTTCCCTCCCCCCATAACACTATCAAAATACAAACAACCAGTTATGCTGTCCAAATTATGTAATGTATATTTGCAGTGTATTTTGGTGAACTTCAAGGGAAGGCAAAGGTCACTTACTAGAGCACAGATGAAAAAAAGCAAGACCTTTAATAAATGTTTTAAGACTAAGTTTATTCTGCATTGCCAGTTTTATTTACATAGCAAAATACAGTACAAGAATTAGAGGTAATCTAAATACTCACAGGATAAAACAAAAAAAATGATTTAGAAAAGCATACTATTTTTATTATATTATGCCAAGACTTTCAGAAAATATATTACGGAGCTGAAGTGTACTATAAGTGTTCACACTTTAACATGGTTGTGGTTCAGGAAATGTGGTTCATGAAAATATACTGTAGCTAAAAAAAAAAATCAAATCTGGTTAATGCTCACCCCCCATTTGCATATTCTGCTAACTTATTAGTTGTAATTTTAACTCTAACGAAGTAAGTTTTTATTTTCGGCTGAGGGAAATAAAATCAGTTGTTAACTACTGTTAAATGACCAGCTTTCCACCACAAGTGGCTTCTAATTAGATACAAATAGCAGCTGCTACAATGTGCTAGAATGTGCTCTTTCCCTTTGAAGTATTACTGTAAGATGCATCATTTATGTTTTATACATATCATAAAGCTCTTCAAAATAATCCTTACTAAATTTAGCAGCTGGGCTGGGAATGTATTAACCTGAGGAGCATTTTAGGAAATGCTCCAAAAGGCAAAATAGACTCTCAATGATGAAAATAGAGCTCTCTTCAAAGTATAAGACAATCTTAGAGGTGCTGAGCATCCATAACTCCAGCTTAAGTCAGTTGGAGGTACAGCTGCTCAGCACCTCTGAAAACAGGAGCTTGTGACTTCAGATAATCAAGAAAAATAGTTGTAAAAAAATAGATTTGCGACAAATTAGACATTTTAAAATAAAATACAACTATAAGAGGTAACCATAGTTCTAGCTTGATTTGGGAGATGGAATAGACTATTGATAAGATACTTGAGACTTTTCATCTTTAGATTTTATAATTTAAACAGAAGCAGAGCACTTTTAATAACATATTTTGGAGTTCAGTTTTCTCAAACGAAATATTTCACGTTCTATGGATGACCTTTCAGACACTGTATGCCTTACCTTAAAATACATTGCTCAAAATAAACACAGTAATATCAACTGTCTCAATGACAAGTTCACTGCTGGTAACTATGGGCTTTTCTATATAAGTTCTTGTATCACTCTTATCACCATAGTATCTGAGCTCCTTCCAGTAGTGCATTAAACAACATGACTACACATCTGTCACATGTTGTTATTTACTGTCTTGTCTTCTCTCCAGGAGGAGAAAGGTGTGCTGTGGAGTGCATGTTTTGGGATTTTTTTTAAATATACCTGTTGCTGTGTGTTTATGTCAGAGAAGAAGAGGTCAAAGAAATGTACCCTGCACTTGCAACAGAAGATGGTGAGGTCTGTGATGGTCTTCAGTTATACAGGAAGTTCATTCCACAGTCTTGGACTACCCCCCAAGAAAGTTCAGTCTCCCACACAGACAAGCTTTACTCTTATTGTGAAGAGTAATTCAACTCCTCTGGCATTTATCGACCATGGGTTTCACCTTAGAACTTTCAGACACTTTTTAACTATCCTAGCACAGGCCACAGAACACTTTAAAAATCAAAATAAAAAAATTGATACTGAACTTTATTGCAAATTCTATGGGAAGCCACTGCAGAGAGCAGAGGACAGATCTGATGTGCTTGCAGTAGCCTGAACTGCTGAAGAGATGTGCTGCAGTGTTCGGTACTAGCTGAACTTTCTAAGTGCTGACAGTTCCATGCCCAGGTGCTTTGCTATAAGCCAGCCAAGAGGTGACGAAGGCATGAGTAACTGAGACCAAGTCTTCATCCGCCAGGATGGGACTGTCTCCTACTCAACTAGATGGTAGAAAGTGATAACCATGCATACTGCTATGTGAGAGTTCAGAATCAGCAGGTAATCCAAGAGTAATCCTAGACTACAGATTGAATTCACCAATTTTGCATGCATACTTTCAACCAAAATGAGACTCTCACAATGACTGAAATCTCTTCATAATATATCCTCTGCCCACCTACATATATCAGATTGGTCTTATACGGGTTCAGCTTCAGCCAGCTATTATTCACCTATAAGCTGATCTCACCCAATCACTGGGCCATTTTAGTAGTAGTGTGTGGTTATTTGTGGTGAAGGATAGGTAAAGCTATAACATCTAAATATTGTGGGCACCTGAGTCCATATTATCTGACCAGTTTATCTTGTGGTTGCATATAAATGTTGAAAAGGACTGGAGATAGAATTGATCCTTGTGGAAATCCACAAGTGAGGGGTCTAGTGGTGGAGTTGAAGTTTAATTTGGTGTTTCCTTCCAGGAAGTACTCATACTGCATTACCCTGGACCCCTGCCACCTCTGCCCTCTCACCTGGGAGAATCTCTTGGTCAACAGTATTGACGACTGTAGAGAGGTTCAAAAGGATGAGAATGCAAGCCTCCTTTCTAGCCATTGATAGATCATCCATAAGTGCCACTAAGGCAGTTGTAGTTCCATGTCCTGGCCTGAATCAAGTCTGTGCCACATCTAGAATGTTAGCTTCAGTTCGATGAGCTTGTAGTTGGCCTTTGGCTAGCTTCTCTATGAGCCCTCTCAGGAAAAGACAGTTACTCAACTTATACTAAATGGAGGGTCTTTGAGATGTGTGGGCCCTATCTGTATTCCACTGTGGGTAGGCATGCACTCAGTGTCTGCAGTTGGAGAATTCCTGGAAGCAGTGCCTATTGGTCCGTAGAGCCCTCTATCTCCTTGTGCCTCCAACCAAGGAGATAAAGGGCAAAGCAGACCAGCCACCTCTGCAGCTCCTTCTCTGCTTCAGCTGATTCTTGGATTTGCAGTAGAGGAGAAAGAGGGCAGGTAGTGGAATACAGGTAGGGCCCATACATCTCAGAGACCCTCCAGTTACTATACAAGTTACATAACTTTCTCTTCAAGTGCTGGTCCCTATGTATATTCCATGGTGGGTGACTAACCGGCACTACTCAAGAAGTAGGAGGGAAAGAGGATGGAGGCAAAAGAGCCATTTGAAGAACTGCTGTCCCCAAAGGAGGCATCAGTGGAGGACTTCTGTACTAAAGCATAATGCCTTGGAAATGTGTAGATAGAATCCTACATGGCCATTTTGCATGTGTCAAGTACAGGTGATACTCCAAGCAATGCAATTGATATCACTTGCAATCTTACAGAATGAGCCCTCACCCCATGCAGGGGAGGAAGATTAGACAGTTAATTGCTTGGAACCTGTCAATCGTCAAATAAGCCCTGTCTTTGACTGAATTTAGGGATGCTCCAATGAAGTCTGCATTGGAGCAAGGACAGATTTTTCCAAGTTGACATTGACTCCCTAGGGAAGACAGAAGTTGAAGCACTGATGAGGAGGTAGCAAGGCTGAATGAGAGCACTCTGTATTGGATATGGTCAGGAGCCACCATGAATCAGAGAAAGTCTGTGAGCTGGGTGAATGACCATGTGAAAGTATGTGTCCTTCATATTGAGAACTGTAAATCATTTGCCATTTTCCAGGGCTGGGATTATTGATGTCAGTGTGACTGAATAAAATTTCAATCTGTGAGAAAAAAATAAATTTATCTAATGGCATGTCCTCCATAGTGTTCTGGACCCCCAAGAGAAACACCGAAGAGTGAAGACCTGATTCATGGTGCACCAAAGGCACTAGCCATTGCTTTTCATATGTCTGCTGCATCTACCGCTGATTGAAATGCAGTCTTGGCAACCAACTTGCCTTCCTCAATTAGAACCTGAAATTGAGCTCTATCTTGTTGAGGAAGCTTGTCTAAGTCCATGAGTTTGGAATAGACCGGATAGTCTTATTTAGCCAACAGTGCTTGAAGGTTAGTCAAAGTGAAGACCTTTCTTTCTAATAAAACCTTTATCAATCAGAGTAGATCTAGTGCCGTATCTAGATCTCACTGTAGCACCATGGACAAGCAGAGTTAGGAGAAGGATGAGAAAAGAAAAATTCTGCCCCTCTGGCTGAATCTCACTCAATCTTCCTCCTCCTTGGGTTCAGGAGGAAGCTCTGGCTGTCCTCTTGCAGAGGAGGGGTGGACAGACTACCTAGAACAGGGGTGGACAACCTGAGCCAGAGAAGGAGCCAATTTACCAATGTACATTGCCAAAGAGCCTCAGTAATACATCAGCAGCCCTCCCATCAGCTCCCCCTCTCCAGCCTGCAGTGCATCCCGCCCACCAGCAGCCCCACCAATCAGTGCCTCTTCGTCCTCCCCATGCCTCCTGCAATCAGCTGTTTCGCCTGCACTGGAGGGGAGGAGGGAGGAGGGGGCAGGTTCGGGGGAAGGGGCAGGGACCTTGGGGAAAAGGGTGGAGTGGGGGCAGAGCCTGGGGCAGAGTATGGGGTTGAGCAGTGAGCCCCCCCAGCACATTGGAAAGTTGGCATCTGGAGCTTCAGCCCTGGAGTCAGTGCCTATACAAGGAGCCACATATTAACCTCTGAAGAGCCACATGTGGCTCCAGAGCCACAGGTTGGCCACCCCTGACCTAGAGGATCAGGTGGATTCTCAAAGGTAGGATAGATCCCATGGTCCTCAGTAAGATGGGTCAAAGGACGGTTGTGGAGGTCTCCATGACATGAGGTTCCAATGGTTCTGAGACATGTGCCAAGGTGGAAGTTGGGTCCAGACTGGGGTGGGGTCATCTGTCTGAGAAGGCACACTTAGGAGGAGGAGGACACTGATTCTGTCTCTGAGACAGAAAATGCTTATTCTGGATCCACTGGTGATACGGACAGTTCTGTTGGAGGGAAACCTGAGTGGACAATGGAATGGGAGGGAGACTTCTCCCATTACCTGCATCTCCTTCTTACCTTTTGTCAGTGCTGTCAATTTTTGAAGTTCAGGCTTAGTTGGTACCAGAGTCACTATTGCTACCTTAATGAATCCTGGTATCTACAGAGTCCTAGATATGTGGGCTGTCTTGTCATGGCCCTGAGACTTAGGGTGTTCTAAATTGTAGCCTGAGTGGAAGGACTTGCTCAGCTTAGGCAGGGGTTTATTCTTATTTCTTTGAAGTGTATTTAGAGGATGATTTGCTCCTGTGTTTGAGGATGCACTCTGCCTCCTGAAAAGACCCTGATAGGGGAAATCTGTGGGAGTAGATTCCTTCACTCCTAAATTGTATCTCATGGTAGGAGGTGCATTTCTTGCTGATTCAGGCAGATGTTGGGGGGCGGGGGTGGTTCCCCTGACTTGGATCCAATTGCAGACTCATAACCTTAAGAAGCACTTGAGGGAGAAGGCTAAGTTCTGCTCCTCTCAGGTGTGACTGGGGAATGAGAAGCAGATACTGCATCTTGTCATGATGTGAGCTTCCCCAAGGCTGTACAGGCAGTATTGATGGTTGTCACTGAAAGGGAAAGAGTGTGGACAAGCAGCAAAGATTTTGAAGCCCAGAGTTCAGTACCTGTAACAGGGTTCTGGGGATATCAGGGGGAAGAGAAGTGGTAAATGCCATGGGATGGTCAAATTAACTATAAGAAAAACTTACCTAAAAACTACTGAGTAAAATTCTAAACTATTTATAATATATACACATATATAATTTACAGAATAAATCAAGCTGATTCTTCATTCTCTGGACACTGGAGGTTCCAACCCAGGCCATGCAGAAGAAAGAAGGAACTGGACAGGTGGTCAGCTCACTCTGCTCTTTATCTCCTTGACTGAAGGCATAAGGAGAGAGAGAGAAAGAGAGAGAGAGAGAGAGAGCAAGCACAGATGCACAGACAAGTGGACATGGCTTTCAAGAATTCTCTGACTCTGGGTGCATGAAGTGCATGCATACCTGAAGTGGAATACATATGGGGACCAGCACTCAAAGAAAAAATGGCAGTTTGACACTGGGAAGTAGTTGGCTAGAACTGAAGTATCCAGGGTAGGTTTCTTCAGTGTCAATTGGACTATTGCATGTTTGAAGGAAAAAGGGAAGATTCATTCTCTGAATGAGGCATTGGCTATTTCAGTCAGGAGTGGCACCGGTTGTTCATGACTCTTTCATAAGCCAAAGGGCATAGGTCATCTTGTCCATAAACAAAAGTTGGATTACTTTATACTGTACCTTCATAGTTATAGTGATACAACTCCCTATGAGCTCTGTTGTACCAGTATAATAGTGTTTATACCAAATAGCTTATTCCCCTAAGGGAAGAGCTATAAGCTATACCAATATAAGACACCTTTATATCTGTATAATTTCATCCACATAGGGGGTTTTACCAGTAAAGTGATTTTGGTGAACAACAAAAAATCCCTAATCAAAATAGCTATATTGATAAAAAGTTTGTGGTATTGAAAATTGTTATCACTTTAAGTGGTCATGAATTTTCTTGATCCTGCTTGAAGGCATGCAGATCTGTAGGGAAATGTGCAATCACAGTCAGTCTGCAGCTAGCCAGCTTACAGTAAGGTTTAGTGAGTTGTACCTCTCTGTTTAAGATAGTAGCCTGCTTTGTTTCTGTTTTTAGGTTCTTGTTTGTGTTATTGTTCTGAATTCTAAGAAAAAGTAGTGTTTTGTTGTAACCTTCCAGCAAGAGTTATGTTTTATTCAACATCTGTTTGTATTTTGGGAAACATTCCAAACATTGTATGTAGACCAGGCATTAATGAGCGGCATTCACATTTGTCTGCAGTGAGTTTGTCCCTAAGTGTTCAAATGCTTACGCTATGTTTTATGTCAAATGTGAAGTACATTTATATTAAATTCTTTCAGTTTATATTTTTCCTTGAGCTTTAAGTCCTTTATACAGATATTCATGGTAATGCATATTGCCTAGAAGTTCAGTGTCAACATTAGAGCAGATTTAAAAAAAAGTTTTACTTGAAATTTTTCAATGTCAAAATGGCTTAAAAACCCCAGAAAGCGTCAAGAAAACCTGAGTTTCAGTTTGCAAAGTTTCATTATATTTTCTTTTTTTAAAAAAAGTAAAACTTTGAAACTACTTTTAACCAAAAAATTGGTGTTTGGTTAACACAAAAAGCTTCAATGTGCATTTCAATAGCATTTTTGATAGAGTTTTTGCTAAAAATACTGCATGGTACATGAATATTTTGAAAAAAAAAAAGAAAAATAGGTTATTTTGAACCTTGCAAAAAGGAAAAAGCTTCAAAATTTATGTGTAATAGTGAAAAAATATAAAAAACATACACCTAGCTCTAGTCACTAATACTGCAAGGTAGGACCCTGAGCAGATCAGAAGTGACTACATGGCTCTGGGATGGAGGATGAAGAAATTGGGGACAATGGTGGTGTTCTCATCCTTCCAGTCAAGGGTAGGTCCCCATGCAGAGACAGACACATACTGAATGCATGGCTGTGCGAATGGTATTGCCAGGGCAGTTTTGGATTCCTCAACCATGGGATGTAGTTCTGGGAAGGACTACTGAGCAGAAATGGGGTCCACCTCTCAAGGAAGGGGAACAGTACCTTCAGATAGAGACTTGCTAAACCTTGGCAGGTGGACTTTAAAATTAGGTTTGATGGGGCAGGAGACAAAAGCCCGCACCAAAGTCCAGAACACAGAAACCTGGATGAAGGTCAGAATCGAGGGGTAAAATAGGCACCCATAGGAGAGACAAGAGGGAATATAGGAGGAAAAGCTAATGAACATCTTAGATATCTGTATGCTAATGCATTTTAAGCACTAAACTCATTTTCAAAAGAGAAATGTGGGGAGAAAAGAAAAAAGAGTAAGAAAAATGTGACTACTCAAATATTTTTTTCTGTTCATCTTTCACACTTAAAATGAAGTCTCATTGCCTCAGCAGCACCAGATGAATCAGAATTGACTTGTTTGCTTAGAAGCAGAAGATGCGATATAGCTCAACTTTAGTAAGGTTTTTGATACAGTCCCACATAAGCATCTTAAACAAGCTAGGGATATATAGCCTAGACTTACCTACTATATGGTGAGTGAACAACTGGTTGGAAAAGCATACTCAGAGTAGTTATCAATGGTTCACAGACAAACTGGCAAGGCATAACAAGTGGTTTCCCTCAGGGATCTGTCCTGGGTCCAGTTCTATTCAATATCTTCATATGAATAGAATGGCACACTCCTAGGAAGGAGTACTGCAGAAAATTATCTGAATAAGTCAACAACGTAATACTCTTGTAAAAATAGTAATCATTCTGGGATGTAATAGGAGTGTTATAAGCAAAATATGAGAAGTAGTATTTTCTTCCACTCTACCCAGCAATGATAAGATCTCAGCTGAAGTACTGAGTCCAGTTCTGGTCACAGCATTTTGGGAAGATGGGGACAAACTGGAGAAAGTCCAGAGGAGAGCAACAAAATTGATTAAAAAAGATCTAGGAAAGATGACCTACAAGGGAAGATTGAAAAAAACCTGGGTTTGTTTAGTGTGGAGAAGAGAAGATGGGGGGGAGGGGGGAAGAGAGAGACATAACAGTGTTCAAGTACATAAAAGGTTGTTACAAAGAGGAGGAGGATAAATTAGATCCTCCTTAACTATGGAGGACAGGACCCAAACTAGGGGTTTAAATTGCAGCAAGGGAGATTTAGGTTGGACATTAGGAAAAACTTCCTAACTGTGAGGACGGTTAAGTACTGGAACAAATTACCTTAGGAGATGTGGAATCCATCATTGGAGGTTTTAAGAACAGATTGGATGAATACCTGTCAAGGAGGTCCAGATCAGTGGCGGCAACCTGTGGGAAGCAGCTCCCACTGACCAGGAATGGCGAACCATGGCCACTGGGAGCTACGGGCGGCTGTGCCTGCAGACAGTCAATGTAAACAAACTGTCTTTTGGCCTGTCAACGGATTACCCTGACAGGCCGCTTGCAGGCCGCAGGCTCCCCACCACTGGTCTAGATACTAAGTTCTTCCTCAATGCAGGGGACTGGACTAGCTGATTTATTGAGGTCACTTCCAGTCCTATGTTTCTATGATTCAAATCAGGGACAGCATTCTACCATCATTTACAAGTGTGGCCCATTTATTTCCATGTAGGCTAATATTTGACTGAATGCAGTTGTCTGCTAGGTGTGCGTGTGGGTAGAGGAGAGGAGAGTGGAATCAAAACACGTTACCGCACACTGAACACCTTGCATTCTTGTTTAATTCCATCTCCCTCTCCGCAAATCTTCTGGAATCCTAGTCCTGAAAACTCTGTCCTCCGCAGTGAGTTCTGAAACATTCTACAAGTCTGGTTAGGATTCTACAGATCTCCACAGAATCAGAAAATCAACTCTTTATCCCACATATAATGTTATGCTTCTAGGATGAATTACAAAATTAACTTACAACTTTAGAGTTCAATGAAAAAAAGTTGTCATAAGTGTGCTTTATTAGTATTTAGTGTGGTTTGTTAATTTTAATTTTTTGTTAATATAAGTTCCATACCTTTTGCAGTGTATTTTACTTAAACCCTTCCAATGAGTAGGTAGAGTATTTATGGCACATCATGTAAGCCATAATTGACAAAGGAGACCAACACCCCAGTATTGTGATTTCAAAGAGACCAGCTTTCTGCAGCCAAAACACATATACTTGTTTAATTTAATGTAATTTCAAAGGACTTTATTTTGCTGAACTTCAAACAAGTTACTCAAAATGACATCTTTCATTCAAGGTTTTACTTAGGAATTCAGAGTTCCTATTAAACTAGATTCCCACTTTTCCATGTGAAGGATGTGGTTAACAGGACAGACGAAACCCCTTGCTACTAGAGCTCCCTTGTCGGTGGAGCCCAATCCCAATGCCTATTGAGATCAGTGGGAAATTTTATTTACCTTTTTTAAAAGAAAATACTAAGGTCAAAACTCTCCTCTAACCCTATCATCAGTATTCATATCCTTCATTCCAACTACTGACTTCACTGGGAAGTCAAAGCCCCAAAAGAATAAGTATTGCACCAGCATGTCCACACTGCCTTCCAAATATGCCTCAGTTTTGACTTGCATGGACTATATCTAGGAATGGGAAAGTATATCTGTATTAAAATGCATTCACACTTTAACTACTCAATGGAGACTGCAAAAAGGTACACAGAAATTAGTACAAGTTATGATGTGTGTGGGATGTGGACACCTGGACCTAGGAAGCTAAATTGTGACCATGAATTCATTCTGAACGGATTATAGAACAGCTGTCAGATGGTAATAAATTTCAGTAACTGCTGACCTAGGCTGGATTTGAACTGATGACCTAGAAGTGAAATGTTCTCTTATTAACATTCTCCCCCACCCATGAGACCCTGGGTCCCTGCTGATCTTTACTTTATTTCATTGTGCAAGTCAACAAACATGTGTTCTGTTGATTACGCAGTATGCTAGTTCTTTTTTCTTGGTGACTCATTTTTTACATATACACGAACAATGAAGGATCTATTGTTAGCAGTGCACAGATGGTTAATTGCAGCATAGCAACTGTTACTGAAGGAGGTAGAAGCAAATTTGTTGCTAAGTCACATACGAAGCTATAGATCATGTGAAGACTAGGACTTGTGGTGTAGACAATATATGCCAGAATGGTACAACATCTTTTACATAGTTTGCTCTGGAAGAGGCCACCAACAAAAAACACAGAGCCTGATTCAGCGTTGGATTACTCTAATTTTATGCTGCTGGAAATGCATTGAGTTCAATGGAGCTACATAGAAGTAAAGCTAGACCACCACAATGGGGAGTCAGGTTCACAATCTATTACTACTCTCATACTCCTGTAACATCCTTAAGGAATTGTTCCATCAAGAAGCTCAAAAAAACTCCTATGCCACTATACTGAAACTCTATTAAAACTATGAATGGAATAGCTCCACAATGTTTCACAGTGGTGTGACAGAGGATCAACAAATATACTCCTGTCTGCAACATAGCCAGATTAAATGTGCTAGGGACTATACCTTCAGGGAAAAATTATACAAAAGAGGACTGGATGCGACATTACACCTTCTGTCTATTTCTCAAGCCATTCTCAAGGAATGGCTGAAACAGACTTGTGTAGTCAGGATGGGGAGGGAGAAAAATCTAAAGACCTGTAAATAAACTGGGCATTGAGACCCAATGGATCAGTCTGAATAGGGGATATTCTGTTTTTGGATATTAAATATTCAATGGCACACGGATCAGAGCTAGTTAGCCGGTTCACCCTCCCTCAAATTAAAAAACATCCATGAAAGCGGGATGGGGAGGAAAGGAAACTGAATTTAAATAGTTTAACCTGTTTAACAGATCCAGCATATCCAATTCCATTGAAGTGAAAGGCAAAATAGCAGCTGGCAGCCAGAGGCAGAATAGTTTCAACCCACGCCATTGTAAGCTGCTAGCTAACAGTTGAAAGCCTTTTTTCCCCCTAAAAACATCTACCAGTACAGATCAGATCAACAACTCTCCTGTTCTCTGTAGTATTTTAATAACCAGAACCTTTTTAAATGGATTAAAATAGAAAGATGTTTAAAAAATTTAAATTTTGAGGCCTGATTTGCAAAGGTGCTGAGCACCCACAGCTCCTCATAAGTAAAGTGGGGGTCATGGCTGCTCCGCACCTTCTGTAAATCAATCTCAATCATTTTAATGTCTATATGGAACTAAGTGCTGTAATCAGAGGTGTGTTCCCAGAGAGTGAAGGTACTAGATCATAAAGTATTTGCATGTTTAACTGAAATGGGAGTTGTGGGGCTTAGGTTTCCTCTTTGAGACAGGCATGCGATTTCTCTCTCGCACTTAATGTAACCAGTATCAAGAGCATTTCAAGAAATGCAGTTCAGAATATATACGAACATTTCTCTGGTAGAGTGTCTTATGCTCCTGCCTCAATACATTTGCAGCACTAATTATCTGATTTAGTCACACAGCTTGTCCCATGTTACTGTATATGCGTAGATTTATATTTTATGCACACACACACACACACACTTAAAATTAGTATATAGCCCCTGGGTTATATCTCCAAAGTCTAATCTAAAACTGCTAGTTCCAATATTCATGAAGAAGCAAAATTTTATTTCTTAGCCCCTTATAACAATCTTGGGAAAAAGAAACCCAAACTCCACAAGTTTAAAGCAATCTTTATAAAATTGTAAATTTGTATATATAGATATATAGATATATATACACACACACAGAGACAGAATTTATATATATTACCATCAGTATCCTATATATTACCATCACTATCCTATTATCATAATATGTACATGAATAAAAACGAATGCTTCACTTCATTTGTGTCAACATCTGCAGAAAATATGACAGGGGGCAAGACTTCAGGGATTAATTTGACATTACTGAACAACCTCTTACCTTAGGATATGCCTTTTAGCTGTCCTGCTGCAGACAGTTTACATAAAGAAAGATCTACTGTTGGCTTCTGAAAGTCTCAGAGACTGATCTCTGCTACTCATAGCAGATGCCTTAATGGGAATGCAGATAACGTGGTCTTAAAACAGTCAAAAGACCTGATAATAATTTTCTTAAGGATAGCTCTCTGAAGGGGCCCTTAGGATGACCATCACATCAGCGTTAAACCCCTTGTGAAATGTCTGAGACTTTAATATAAAATTAAAATGTTAACTGTTTGTTTTAAAAGCAATAAAATATGAGAAAAGTTTTATCTTTGAAGCTAAAACCAAATACTGAAACGTATCCTAAAAATCAGATATGGGTGTTTGAGTTTTACTTCATTATACATCTGATCCACAAAAATCACTACTTTGCATAGATAGAATAATAAACTGCAGGTGGTAAGAATATTAACCCAATTTTTAACCAGTTATTGTGACAAAAAGAGATACAGACACTCTGCTTAAAAGGAGGTATTTAGGATTGCTGTGAAGCACTGGGTTTTGAAGGGTCCTAAGTGAGGTATACCCAAGCAACGATGGTTCAAATGTGTCTTACCATTTTAAAACTATCAGTTTTGAGATAACAGTATACTGAATCTTAGAATTCTTTGGCCTTCGCTTGACAGCCATATTCTGTTGCCTTTACTGATGTTGAATAGTACCTTATACCATGACAAATCTGAATGAAGTCCATGGGGCTACTCATGGAGTAGGTCAGAGTAAATTAGAGTGTGTGTGTCAGAATCTGGCTTTGAATATACTTTTTAATCAAATTCTATATAAAAATGACAAAACAGATTGAGCTCTAGGTAATTATATTTTTCTTGACTCAGGCTGATTAGCTGTTTTATGTACAATTTAATTTATTATTATGCAGATTTGAATGTAGAAATGCTGAGAATGTCCACATTCTCATTATATCCTAGTGGAAAAAAATCTTGATCCCTACAGTGTTAACCTGTTGACTTCCACAGAACACATCTGGTGTTAACATTCCAATAAGAAGTTGGGCAGCTGGAAAGCATCTTTGCTCCATTTTATGTCAGCCCCAAAGATACAGCAGAAAACAGATTTGTAGGAGTTATGTCATTTCACGTTTTTACAAAATGAGATAGAAATAATTCATTTCAAGCTACCATATTACAGCTGGGCTTTTACACTGTTCCACGGCTGATATTTAATAGATTTTTAAGCTGAATGTCAATTGAGGAAGAATTTGGAATGGGATGAAAAATGGACTGGAATGTTATATGATATACAGGGTAATATTTCAAGAACATATTAAGCCTGACCTTAAGTCAGAATAAGTCAGTATAGCTCCACCAAGGTTGCCAGCTGAGGATATGGCCCATTGATTTTAAGGTGACAGCTCCCACTATTATTCTTGATTAATCAATCATGATTGAATAGATAATTGCCTTATTTTAGATACCTATGCCTGAACCTCTATTGTCAATTTTCTGTTTGTTGTAGGGATACACATGAATTATTCCTTCCCAAGTGTTGTTTTCTAAGATCTAAGATTGAAAATCTTGCTGAGACTGAAGATAAGAGGATTCTTACTTTCATGCCTCTTTATCCCAGTTTTATTGTACTTTTTTAGTTGTATGGAAAGTTGTTTCATTTGAAATTTCCTCCTCTTTCTTCCTGTCCTCACTTCACTTTGTGATAATTTGCGGATACCTAGCTACAAGACTATTTAAAAGCAAAGCAATTTGAGTGCTAAACAGGAGAGAAAGTGGGAAAAAGAAGTAAGAATAAAGAGACAACAGCAAATGTTGGTCAGAGACAAATTCAAAGATGGTGTAAAATGGTGGAACACCAATAGCCAGAATAAACAGGAAACAATTTATACCAAATCTTCCTCAGGAATTTGGCACCTGTGGGCACAACTGTGAGCTGTTCTAGATGTCTGAGTAGGAGATATGGGTGCCATAAAGGTGCCTTTTAATACCCTGAATGGACTATCCACATTACATAAAGGGAAGAACCGCTACCGCTGGGCTGCTACTCCTACTCTTGCACAGGGAAGTGAGGCTCCATCCTGCAACATGCTTCCCAGTGCTACAAAACTGGTGCGGAGGGGGAAATAAGCTGAAGCAGGAAGAAGACAGGTGTAGTTTATTTCCTCCTGTGGTCAGTCCTGTTATGCCTCTAGGGCAGTGCAACTCTACAATGCCTCTAACTGAGTGGAAACTGTACAGTGTCAGGCTAACCTTAGGAGAGGTGGAAGACAAATAGGCACAGCAAAGGAAAAAGAAGGAAGAAAACACATCAAAAACTAAAGGGAGGAAGATTGATG
This sequence comes from Dermochelys coriacea, assembly GCF_009764565.3. Taxonomy (NCBI): domain Eukaryota; kingdom Metazoa; phylum Chordata; order Testudines; family Dermochelyidae; genus Dermochelys; species Dermochelys coriacea. The sequence goes on from NC_050068.2 coordinate 180,005,115, forward strand.
GAGAACAACAGTGACATAATATAGGAAAACCAGCTATGGTAAGCAGAGCCTATTTACTCTGCAAGAAGCTTGATTTAAAAGCTTTGGCAAGGAACTGGATTCTGCAGCAGTCCAGCGCAGCAGTTTCAAAATTATGCTGCAGTTTCTGAAAAAAATAAGTGTGCAAAAGAGGATATCACTATATTAATATGAAGCTGAGTAATATAATCAGTACAATATTCCTTGTGGATATTATTAAATGTAATTAATTTTACACGGCCCCTAATTTTTAGTGTTGTGTTGCAGGATGTTGTACTGAAAATGAATAGCTACATCACTGCATTTGTTAGAGGGAAGCATGAGTTTTTGGCAGCTGTGCAGGGAACAGTTGGGACTATTGGCACCTGGGAATATGTGGGAAATAGTATACCATAGTGGCCTATTTTTCAGAAATGCTGAGGACATTAACAAGCAGTGGGAGTGAATGCAAACTGTGGGAGTTTAGCACTTTTGGAAATCAAGCTACTTTTTATTAAGGTGACTAATTACGGATTTAGGAGTCTCATTTTGGTCACCCTTGTTTGAAATTTTTGGCCTCTTGTTAAGATGAAATATTAAATCCTGTACAATTCCACAACAAGGATGGATTTTTAGCATGAAATTGTTCTTTATATAGGAACAGAAAAGAGCACAAATGTTGGAAAGAAGCAAAAAGAATTACTTCATTTATTTACAAAAAGAAAAGCAGTACTTGTGGCACCTTAGAGACTAACAAATTTATTAGAGCATAAGCTTTCGTGAGCTACAGCTCACTTCATCGGATGCATTTGGTGGAAAAAACAGAGGAGAGATTTATATACACACATAGAGAACATGAAACAATGAGTTTATCACACACACTGTAAGGAGAGTGATCACTTAAGATAAGCCATCACCAGCAGCAGGGGGGGGAAAGGAGGAAAACCTTTCATGGTGACAAGCAAGGTAGGCTAATTCCAGCAGTTAACAAGAATATCAGAGGAACAGTGGGGGGTGGGGTGGGGGGGAGAAATACCATGGGGAAATAGTTTTACTTTGTGTAATGACTCATCCATTCCCAGTCTCTATTCAAGCCTAAGTTAATTGTATCCAGTTTGCAAATTAATTCCAATTCAGCAGTCTCTCGTTGGAGTCTGTTTTTGAAGCTTTTTTGTTGAAGGATAGCCCCCCTCAGGTCTGTAATCGATTGACCAGAGAGATTGAAGTGTTCTCCAACTGGTTTTTGAATGTTATAATTCTTGACGTCTGATTTGTGTCCATTCATTCTTTTACGTAGAGACTGTCCAGTTTGGCCAATGTACATGGCAGAGGGGCATTGCTGGCACATGATGGCATATATCACATTGGTAGATGCGCAGGTGAACGAGCCTCTGATAGTGTGGCTGATGTGATTAGGCCCTATGAAGGTGTCCCCTGAATAGATATGTGGACAGAGTTGGCAACGGGCTTTGTTGCAAGGATAGGTTCCTGGGTTAGTGGTTCTGTTGTGTGGTGTGTGGTTGCTGGTGAGTATTTGCTTCAGATTGGGGGGCTGTCTGTAAGCAAGGACTGGCCTGTCTCCCAAGATCTGTGAGAGTGATGGGTTGTCCTTCAGGATAGGTTGTAGATCATTGATGATGCGTTGGAGAGGTTTTAGTTGGGGGCTGAAGGTGATGGCTAGTGGCGTTCTGTTCTTTTCTTTGTTGGGCCTGTCCTGTAGCAGGTGACTTCTGGGTACTCTTCTGGCTCTGCCAATCTGTTTCTTCACTTCAGCAGGTGGGTATTGTAGTTGTAGGAATGCATGATAGAGATCTTGTAGGTGTTTGTCTCTGTCTGAGAGGTTGGAGCAAATGCGGTTATATCGTAGAGCTTGGCTGTAGACAATGGATTGAGTGGTATGATCTGGATGAAAGCTAGAGGCATGTAGGTAGGAATAGCGGTCAGTAGGTTTCCGATATAGGGTGGTGTTTATGTGACCATCGCTTATTAGCACCGTAGTGTCCAGGAAGTGGATCTCTTGTGTGGACTGGTCCAGGCTGAGGTTGATGGTGGGATGGAAATTGTTGAAATCCTGGTGGAATTCCTCAAAGGCTTCTTTTCCATGGGTCCAGATGATGAAGATGTCATCAATGTAGCGCAAGTAGAGTAGGGGCATTAGGGGACAAGAGCTGAGGAAGCGAGTTCTGAGTCAGCCATAAAAATGTTGGCATACTGTGGGGCCATGCGGGTACCCATCGCAGTGCCGCTGATTTGAAGGTATACATTGTCCCCAAATGTGAAATAGTTATGGGTGAGGACAAAGTCACAAAGTTCAGCCACCAGGTTAGCCGTGACAGTATCGGGGATACTGTTCCTGACGGCTTGTAGTCCATCTTTGTGTGGAATGTTGGTGTAGAGGGCTTCTACATCCATAGTGGCTAGGATGGTGTTTTTAGGAAGATCACCAATGGACTGTAGTTTCCTCAGGAAGTCAGTGGTGTTTCGAAGATAGCTGGGAGTGCTGGTAACGAAGGGCCTGAGGAGAGAGTCTACATAGCCAGACAATCCTGCTGTCAGGGTGCCAATGCCTGAGATGATGGGGCGTCCAGGATTTCCAGCTTTATGGATCTTGGGTAGCAGATAGAATACCCCAGGTCGGGGTTCTAGGGGTGTGTCTGTGCGGATTTGTTCTTGTGCTTTTTTCAGGGAGTTTCTTGAGCAAAGGCTGTAGTTTCTTTTGGTAACTCTCAGTGGGATCAGAGGGTAATGGCTTGTAGAAAGTGGTGTTGGAGAGCTGCCTAGTAGCCTCTTGTTCATACTCTGACCTATTCATGATGACGACAGCACCTCCTTTGTCAGCCTTTTTGATTATGATGTCAGAGTTGTTTCTGAGGCTGTGGATGGCACTGTGTTCTGCATGGCTGAGGTTATGGGGTAAGCGATGCTGCTTTCCCACAATTTCAGCTCGTGCACAACGGCGGAAGCATTCTATGTAGAAATCCAGGCTGCTGTTTCGACCTTCAGGAGGAGTCCACCCAGAATCCTTCTTTTTGTAGTGTTGGCAGGAAGGTCTCTGTGGGTTAATATGTTGGTCAGAGGTGTGTTGGAAATATTCCTTGAGTCTGAGACGTCGAAAATAGGATTCTAGGTCATCACAGAACTGTATCATGTTTGTGGGGGTGGAGGGGCAAAAGGAGAGGCCCCGAGATAGGACAGATTCTTCTGCTGGGCTAAGAGTATAGTTGGATAGATTAACAATATTGCTGGGTGGGTTACGGGAACCATTGTTGTGGCCCCTTGTGGCATAATTCATTTATTTACGGATGTTTGTTATCCACTGAAATATTTGAAGTTGGGTGAAAATGTTCCATTGATAAGTTTGGAACAGAAAACACCTATTTTGTCTAAACACATTTCTGGTTGCCTTAAACAGAAAAAACTTTCAAGTTTAGATTTTTCTGCTGCCCTTCTCTCCCTCACTCCTTCTGCTCCCAACTCCCAAATCAATAGCAAATGAGGTGATCGCCACACCAGGAGAGTGTTCAATTACCATCAATCAGCAGGCGAATTGTAATCCTGGGATTTACAATTCAGTGACAATTGAGCAAGCACCACACAATGGAGACTGCTCAACTCTATGAGTCAGTTGCACAAGAGGACACCATGGGATTGCCCAATCTAGTGACTCAGCAAAGCCCACCAGGACGTGTCTGGGCAAGTGTCTTCTAGGCTCATGGACTGAGGATATAAAATACAGGATACTGGCATCATGGTTTTGCCTTTCTTCTTCCAGTAGATGAAGCAATCCATCCCATAGCCAAAGACTTTTTCATGGATTGCCTCACTTACTCTGGATTCTGAATTACCTTAAAGTTATGACAAAATTTATACTGATGCTAAGACTCTCCAATGCCCTTAAAATTGCTGAGTCAACATTCTTTGCATGACACTACTTCTTGTGGCTGACAGAGCAAAGAGCACCTTAATCTACATGTGACAAAACAAATGAAGTTAATTTCAATCCTTGGAAAACAGATATTGTAGTTAGGTCACTAAATACTTTGGGTCATATCTGCACTCAAAGCCTGATCCTGAAAACACTTGCTTAGGCATGCAACTTACAGAAGTCAATGGCAGTTTGGCAAAGAGCATTCTGAAAGATCAGACCCTCAACCCTTGCTTAGGGAATTTTGCCTGAATAGGAACAGAGCAAAGACTGCAATGTTTTTCAGGAATTAATTAACCTAACATTTTGAAAGAGGATTCTATATTAAAAGAAATGCATATGGAACAACATCCTGTACACCTCCCGTACTCTCAGAAGAATTTAGGGGAAAGAAATCCTTTTGTGGACTGGGGCCTTGCTGTCTAAGTTTGAGACTAAGTGCATTTATATTAATCACATGCCTTAAAACATATTTGCTGACATCCCCTGGAACTTAAACAAATGCTTAAGTGTTTTAAATAAGTATGGATTGCTGATCTGAGGCATCAGACACTGCAGTGATGGGCACAGCAGAAGAAACTAGACAGCTAGACAAATCTTGTATACAAAAACAAGGGCCACTTTAGTTATAAGAAAACTAGGCAGCTGCCCAGGCCAGCAGATTTGATCCGGCCACTTCATTATGATGGAGGGGCCACTGGGATAAATTTGAGCAGTGTTGTGACCCTGTGCACTGGGTCTTTGGAGCATGGATATTGGGTCTCCCACCTCCCTTAGTTAGTGCTCAAACCACCAAGCAAGTGTCACTTTCATGCTCTGTCTCCCTCACCCAATGATTCTAAATCACTGAACACTGTTATTTCATCACAAACGTGAGCGGACATATTTCCAAATAGATTTGCACTGAAATTACAAAGGAGGCATGAATTAAAAACATTTAGTTATTTTGGTACAAGGCTTTGTACACAGCAGCCCTCAATTTGCTGACTCAAGCAATACAAATGCCAACCAGTTTGTTCAAAAAAATTGTAGTGTGGTATTGAGAGGCATGGCTTTTGTACTCCAAGTGGATCCCAGGAATTAAAATGTGATTCATGACTTTATAAAAGAATGGGTTGTGAAGTATTCAATGTCCACAAGACATTTCTTAAGGCTGTGCTTAGATCTTCTACAATAAATTTAAGTTACACCTCCTGCAGCAACTGGACCTAATGGGGGAATGGTCTGGTTTTTTAAGCAGCCTCCATGCTGTCTTTTAAATAAAAGGAAGGGATGAACCCAGAGGTGGACCCAGATGGAGCCCGGCCACCGCTACCCCAGGGCTCGGTGGCAGGGCTCAGGTGGGGATTTAAAGGGCTCAGGGCTCCGGCAGCTACTACTACAGCAGAGCCCCAGGCCCTTTAAAATTCTGCCAGAGCCCAGAGCCCCGGGGTAGCGGTGGCAGCCGGGAGCCCCCAGGGCTCCTCAGTGATTTAAAAGGCCCAGGGCTCTGCTGCGGTAGTGGCAGCTGGAGTCCTGGGCCCTTTAAATCGCCCCTGAGCCCTAGGGCTCCCAGCCGCCTCTGTAGCTGGTACCTCAGGGGTGATTTAAAGGGCCCTGGGCTCCCAGCCACCACTACTGGAGCTGGAGCCCTGGCCCTTTAAATCAAGATTTAAAGGGCCCGGGGATTTAAGGCCACGCTTCTTCCAGTTGAGACCACTCCCCCTGCTCAGGACTCCGGCGTACCAGTAAGTCCTCTAAATTACTTTCACCCCTGGACGAACCACTTTAAAATGCTACAGCTGACTGTGAAACTATGTTGAACCCAAGGTTGTCAACAGAGATCCCCCTAGCTTCCACTCTTTCACACACTGCTGCAGACTAAAAATCACTGCCCTCTTTTGCTCTTTCAGAGCTGTTCCTTCACTCTTCCCAGCAGCAGGAGCAGGCCCTAGAACAAATGGCTAGACGAAATAGAGCTAGTCAGGAATTTTCCAACTAAACTTTTTTCCCATCAGACAATGTGGTTTTCAGGAAATTTTTATATTTTCCTGTAGGAAAGTGCTGATTTTGCTGAATTTCTTCAGATTTACAGTTTACATTCCAAAATGTAAACTAGAAGTATTTTATTTCAGGTAGGTCACCCCAAATTGAAACATTTGATTATGGGGCAGTTTGACGTGAATCTGCATTCTCCTGAGCTGCCATGTTGCCCCATGGGAGTTACAGTTTGAGTACCTCAAATCCACCTATGGGCGGGGCTCTCTTCCTGGTCTACAGTTCGCATGATACACCACATAGTCTTCTCCTTGGCTGCGCCACCAGGGTGCACAATGGGAGTCTCAGGGACATGAAAGTGCAACAAATCTTTAGACATTCACAAATGAAAGTGTGTCAGAACTTTTCATTCTATGAAAGATTTCTGTATTTTGTCTTTTGCTACTGATTAGAACACAAACAAAAGGTCATTGAAAATCAGAATTAGGAAATACTAGTTTTCATATCAGCTCTAGAATGGACCTAAATGAAAGTGACCTTATCTCTGGAGGGAATAGGAAAGAAGTCCCTGTCTGAAGAGGGAAGACTGAAAAAGTGACAGGAAGGGATGGAGAAAAGCACAGGACCTGAATCTTTGTCTTTGGGAAAATAAATTAGTCCTAACTTTGCTTGCAGTCTTTGTTTCAGCATGGTTTCACAGTGAACTGTATTCAAAATATTAACTTCAAGTGTGAAATCAAGAATCAACTGTTGCACATTGTGAATGAAACTTGGATGGCACTGAAAAGTGCAAAATTTAAGCTTAAAGTTAAAAATCTGCCTTCAAAAGCTTCAACAGAAGAAATCTCACTGACTGTTAGACAGCTCTCTCTGCACTTAGAGCCCTCCATGTGATGGGGGGTGTTTCTGTGTAACTTCTTGGCATATGGTACATAAAAAGTTCACCATCCTGCCTTACTGTGTGATTTCAAAACCCATGATCAGCTCTATTAAATGAGTCTTTACAAGCCATTAATGTAAAAACTGGAAAAGCAATACATAGCCTGATACTTTAGGATCTGTATGTGAATTTTATTCTTTGATAAAAATCATTTCACAGACTGAAGTTTCAGATACTTATAGTGTGACCATGTTACCCAAAAAATTGGGAAAAAAAGCAACCACCACAAAGTTCTACTGACAATTAGTATATTTCAGACTGAATAACTCAGATACCACATGCTGATCTTATAAAAATATATTTGTGTGGAATCAATTAAGGACTACTCACAGGAATGAAGTTGGCAGAATTTTTGTAATAACGCTTGAATTGTCTCACTCACTGAAAGTGGTCTTTAAAGTTACTGTGAAATAACCTTGAATACTATTACTCACACTTACTGCAATGATTTATGTTTTTTGGAACTTCTCTGAACTCTGAATTAGAACAACAGGATTTACTTTAGTTTTGAGAATGGTCATAGTGAGCAGCAAAAAATGTCAAATCATTTTTCACGATTAATCTCTCAGAAGTGTAGTCATGCCCAGCTCCTTCTAAAGCAGGAGCACTAGTTTAAATTGCCTGCAAAAGGGTTTAGACCTGGCATAGTAAAGCAGAACTTCTTTAGCTTCCATGGAGTTACAGCTGCTTCCACCAGTACTCTTTCATTTAAGGAAATGCCCATTTACAAAGACTTGGGAATAAATTCAGACCAAACATAAGGGAATATAACTCCATTGATCTCTCAGAAGTTGCACATGCTTACTAGTATCAGGGGGTAGCCATGTTAGTCCACAAAAACAAGGAGTCCGGTGGCACCTTAAAGACTAACAGATTTATTTGAGCATAAGCTTTCGTGGGTAAAAACCCCACTTCTTCAGATGCATCATGCTTACTAGGGCTTGCAATTAATCGCATTTAACAAATGCGATTAACTCAAAAATTAATTGGGATTAAACAATTAATCATGATTAATTGCAGTTTTAATCGCACTGTTAAGCAATAGAATAATCAAATGAAATTTATTAAATATTTTTGGATTTTTTTTACATTTTCAGAATGTATTGATTTTAATTATAACACAGAATATGAAGTGTACATTGCTCACTTCATATTTTTTGGTCACTAATATTAGCACTGTAAAAATGATAAAAAAATAGTATTTTTAATTCATTTCATACAAGTGCTGTAGTGCAGAGGTTCTCAAACAGTGATCCATGAACTCCATTCAAGTAGCCCGCAGATAGTTCCTTCTAGGGTGCATGCCTGGGCGGCTGCACACAAGAGAATGAAGAGCCGCCCACCTAATTAGTGGAGCCACGCAGGCATGGCTCCACTAATTAGGTGCCTGGATCCTGGAGAATTCGCACATGTAAGGTGAGGTGGGGGGGGGAGAATAGGGATAGATGGGAGAGGACAGTAGGGTGAGAAGTCGCGGGGGGGGGGGATTTTGGATGTACAGGGCTGCGGTGGCCAGAGAAAGAGGCGACTTTCCCCAGTTCCAGGGCTGTGCCTGCTGGTGAGAGACCCTCCCTCCTTCCGAGCCCCAGCTTGGGGGCCACTGTGACAGGGGAGAGAGGCACATTCATTGCATTAGAAAGGTAAAACTACTGATTTGAAAATATGAGTTGTGTGCTTTTATTTGTAGCACAAAAAAAGTTAATTGAGGTTTTTTTTATATATATAGTACTTTTATCCAAAACGCTTTACAATAGTTAGCTCATGGTACAAGCAACATTTGGAAAGATCATCAAGTGGTCCTCCAAGACCCTCAGCAATTTTCAAGTGGTCCACAGAAAAAAAATGTTTGAGGACCACTGCTGTAGTGCAATCTCTATTATGAACGTGCAACTTACAAATGTAGATTTTTGTTACATAACTGCACTCAAAACCAAAACAATGTAAAACTTTATAGCCTACAAGTTCACTCAGTCCTGCTTCTTGTTCAACTAATTGCAAAGACAAACAACTTTGTTTACATTTACGGGACATAATGCTGCTTGTTTATTATTTACAATGTCACCTGAAAGTGAGAACAGGAATTTGCACTTTTGTAGCCAGCACTGCAAGGTATGCTAAACATTCGTATACCCCTTCATGCTTTGGCTACCATTCCAGAGGACATGTTTCCATGCTGATCACGCTTGTTAAAAGAATATGTTAATTAAATTTTGACTGAACTCTTTGGGGGAGAACTGTATGCCTCCTGCATAAACAAGGAGTGGGCAGCATTATCTCCTGCAAATGTAAACAAGCTTGTTTGTCTGGGCAATTGATTGAACAAGAAATAGGAGTGAGTGGACTTGTAGGCTCTAAAGTTTTACATTAAAAAAAAAAACAATGAAGGGTTTTTTAAAAAACATAATTCTACATTTGTAAATTCAATTTTCACGATAAAGAGATGCACTACATTACTTGCAATGGGGGAAAATGAAAAGTACTATTTCTTTTGTTTTTTACAGTGCAAATATTTGTAACCCAAAATAAATATAAACTGAGCGCTGTCCACTTTGTATTCTGTGTTGTAATTAAAATCAATATATTTGTAAAAACTGTAGCAAACATCCAAAAATATTTAAATAAATGGTATTCTATTATTGTTTAACAGCATGATTAATCACAATTAATTTTTTTTAATTGCATGACAGCCTTATTGCTTACACTAGGTTTGAATTTGGCACAATAAGCTTTGTCCTTAATATGCATGGTGTCTGTTTTTACATAATGAAACCTTTCATTCAAATCAGATTTGATTTGGTTGCCAGGCAGGGAAGCTACTTTGGGATATATCTCTGACTACATTACAAGTTACCATTTATACCAGCTTCTAATCAGCATGAAAGATTATTTTGTCAAAATATGTACTGCTGATAATACTTGAGCATATTTATTAGAGTTTAGTAGGGATTACAATACCAAACAGCTATGCCATGGCAGAGGCTCTGTAAACACTGCTTGTGTATGCCCTGCACCTTTACTAAAGCTTTCCAAGAGATCCTAATAACTCCCAGTAGGCGTTGCTACAAAAGACTTTTTGCACATCTTGTAAAAAGTGATGTTGCTATGCAATAACACCACAGTTACTGAATAAAAGTGCAAAACAGGCATTATAGCGGACTTGCAGCTGTGGGAAGCATTAAGTGTCTTTACAGAGCTGTCAGTTACAGTCCTGTGGGAGATCAGAAGCAAATCATGGGTCCCAGAAAATAATACACTGCATTAGCAAGTACTTGACAGCAAACTGAAGGAGTTATATAGAATTAGTTATACCTTATAAGATGGTACTTGTCAGAGAATGACTGAACAAAAACCTAAAACCTTGAACTATATTAAAACCACCATCTCTGTTCTCATTTCTCCAAAACTTCAAGGTACTGCTTGTATGACAGTGTGACAGGGAACAATTACCTCTATTTTAAGAGTGCTATTATAGGTAATGTAACTTTTGCTTTGACTTGCTTATACAGGATTTGGGCCAAATTCTTCTCTCAGATATGTATGGGCAAATCCCACTGACTTCACTGGGGTTAAGAATGCACATCTGACATTAGAACTCAGCCAATATGAGCCTACCAGATAGAAACAATCATTTACAAATTTGTTATATTGCACTACATGTTCCCCCCCACCCCTCTCAACCTAGGAAAAAGTGAAAGACAGGATTTAAACACCTGGAGATGCAGTGATTTAGATAACATCCTAATCTCCCCAATACTGTCTACATCTTGAGTCAGTCATTACATCTACATGCCAATTCAAGCACATTCTTAACAGCAGGTTCACATAAATCAAGGAACACAAATTCAATTATTCTGTGTTTGTCTTTCAGAATTTTAAACGGACACACTCTTGCTCACATCCAGCATTCCAGTAGCAGAAAGGCACTAGATCAGTGGTTCCCAAACCCCTGGTGGTTCGCAGAACGTTACAGGGAGTTCGCCAGAAAAATTTCACTAATGGCAGCCAGAGGACCCCGGGCATTGGAGGCAGCAGGTGGGACCTGGTTGCAGGGCTGGCAGCCTGAGCCCTGCCCCCATCAGTGGGGGAGCCAGCTGCCCCAACCCCAGCACTCCGCACGGGGCTGGCAGCCCGAGCCCCAGGGAGAGCGAGGCCAGGCAGTTGGGGCTGGCAGCCCAAGCCCCAGCAGTCAGCAGGACCTGCAGCCCGAGCTCAGTGGAGCTCAATTGACCAGGGTGGTTAACGGGGTCCAGTAGCAAGAGCCCCACAGAGTGCAGAGGAAATTTAAACTTAAATCCCTGGAAATATTCATTTTTAGGAGGGGGTTCACAAGATTTCACAATTTAGTGAAAGGGGTTCGTGGGCTGTTAAAGTTTGGGAACCACTGAACTAGACGGAGGAAGTTCTTATGGTTTTGACAACAAACACTGAATTAAGTCTATCTTTATTTTGGTTAAGAATGTAACCCACAGTTCTGGCATATCTCTTCCTATTTGTTTTACACTGTAAGAATAGTTGTTGTACTTTGGCTCCTTATGCATTGGTATAATTCTTTTACTGAACAAAATACTCAATTGAAATGTTATATACTGGCGTGATTTACATTGTGATCTTATTAGTGCAGACAATGTGTGGTCTGGTCCTGGGAATGAGTAATTCCCGAGGTCTAATCCTAGTCCTAAAACAGACTACAATTGTTGCCTTGTCCAAACATTTCATGTTTCCAGAGAAGAGCCTTAGCTTATATAAATCAACCTACCTTCACGGACTTCTGTAGAGCAATGCAGATTTATTCTGAGGATTAAATCTTCTGTGTCTCAGTTTCAATGGCAATAACGCCACTCCCTACAATTCCTCATGGGGATGTTGGGAGGATTAGTCCATGAACACTGTGGGGGGGGGAGTGGAGGGGGTTGAGGGCCATTACACATTGTGATGCATGATCACATACTCTAAGCCATCTACCTGTTAAGTTATTATTATTAAATCATTATTTGTATTACAGTGTCCGCTAGAATCCCCACACATGGGGCAGGGTCTCACTTTTCAAGCATAGAATACCGCCCCCCGAAAAAAACAAACAAACAAACAAAAAAACCAAGTCTCTGCTTCCGAAGATATGGCTGTTGTTTCTCCTCATTTTTTTCCCCTTGTTTAAAAATATTGTAACATTTAATCTTATTTTGGGGCTGCATTCCAGAGATTACTGGGAAAACGTAGAGCAATTCTTTATTTGCTTTGGTTTCTACCCAAAGCCTCTATTTGGAAAGGGAGCAAAGTGGATTATTCTAAAAATTGCTGTATAAGTGGATAGATTTGCTCTAACAATAAACAGTGTCCACACTATGGACCAGATCTTCAGCTGGTGAAAATGGATGTAGCCCTAATGAAATGTAACCTGGGCTACAACTCGATCACCTGAATCAAGGCATGAGCAGTTGACCTTATTCCTTGCATACTTGCAGACTAAGTTTAGGTTAGCATGTTAGATAATCTCAACCCACTTTCCTTTTTTAAGGCAGAGCCTACAAGAAAGTATTCATAGCAAAGATAATGTATGAACAAGCCAAGCCAAAAATTAACAAGCCATGCAGTTTACTAAGTGGAGGGGTGGCTGTTATTTTGTATCACCTCAAAAGCAGAGGTTGTGACTGCATTGTCCAGATATTAAAATGCATTATAGTACTTTTCATAAGGCTTCAACTTAACCCTAATGTTCTTTCCCAAGATGTCCCTTCAGCCCATGACTATCCTGCATGCTGTACACTGGCTGATTGCTACATACATCCAGCCTCTTTGAAATGTAATTTGTAAAGTGCTCTGAAAGCAAAGGAATTACATAAATAATAAACCATATGTTACATTTATAGTGGACAGGATTGAAAATTCAGGAGAAGTGGTTTTATAGTATGATGTGCAGTAGTCTATATATTATACTCCTAGGAGAATTATGTACCAAAAATTTAAAAATTCTGCACACATTTTAAAATTATGGAAATTTTGTCAAAACACTGTATCATCATATCAGTTTCAATTATTTAAGTAATTTATTTCAAAATAAATGTCAGCATGTCTGTAACAATACATATACACCCAAAAATCCCCCAGGAGTAGAGAGTTAGAGAAACCCCTATGACAACCCAGTTCCTGTTTCTCTGCCCCCACCCAAGCCCAGTCAGGGTGCCAGACATTTCCCCCCTCCCCCGCCATCCCTCCCCGAGGCCAGCTGCAGGCCCCATCCAACCCAGACACTCACTTCCCCTACCCTCCTAGACCCCAGGGATCCAGAGGGAAAAACAGCTTGATGGTGGGTCCCAGGCTTGCACGGAGTTTCCTGCACTCTGCTGCCTCCTTCCTTCAGGGAGTGCTGGCAACTGCAGCAGCTGGGAAATCTCCAGTTCCCTTCCTCCCCCTCCCCACCCACCTTGTCTTCTATTTACAAACTGGGGTCTGCTGGTCCAGGGGCTCCCAATGGCAGACAACATTTCTTCAGCCCACTTCTATGGGAAAAAAGGAAATTCTGTGCACACAACATTAATTTCTGCAAAATTCTGCATTGCACAGTGACACAGAATTCCCCCAGGAATAATATTACTGATTATTACAAGTGTGTGTATATATAAAACTGCATGGATACTATAGGTCTGATTCACTGTGTTAATCCAGATTTCTGCCAATGGAGTAACACATTAGCAAGTCAAGACCAATATTGCTAATGTTTAACAGAAACTCAATCACCATAAAAATAAATTGATAAATTATGAACTTTAGCTCATTTTTGAAAATGTTATAGATTTTTTGCTGTGATCATTTTATATTGATATTTAAAGGAATATTTAATACTTTTTTGTACTACTGAATAGTGAGTGTGCATGCACTGAAATCGTGCCATTTAAAAATAAAAAAAGTCTAGAGACCATAAGCAAGGGTGACAGGGCTGTAAAAATACTTTTCTTGAAATCACCAAATGACATCACAAAATTAGTTTTAATCCAACACGGCTTATGAAACTGACTTTTTTTTAAAATTGCTTTCTAGGTTTAATGTTAGGATTTTCTCAAACTACTATACACTGGGAAAAAAACGTAACAGATGCCAATTAGCATAACTGTGTGTTCAAAAACAACATTAATGCCTTTATTACTTATAATATATTCACCCAAATGTTTCATTAACTTACAAATGTAGTATTAATGAGAAAAATAATGAAAATTTGCTGGCCCCAGCAACTGCAAACTCCCAGCTAATCATTAAATCCCAGTTCTCCTCTCACTTAGTTTCATCTGCACAGGTTCCCTCACAAATTCCCATTCACAGATCACAAAAGGACAATGTAGGTTACTTCAAGAATTAATTAGACATTTGTATGAAAGCCACTAGAACAACTGCTCCTCCTTAGAGTTCATAAAGCTGTTTAATTTGCTCTTGTATTTTCATTCAGAGAAGCTGGCAACACCACAATAAAGCACAGCATGCACAGATAGTAAGCCAAATTTCTTACTTAATTGTTCACTTTCATTTACTATTCTCATTTAAAAGATGCAAGCTCTAACACCTTTTAACCTCACCAATGACACAGCTGGGACACTCTTCACACATAATACAGAGTGACTTAGAATAATGCATCCCTTGTCAATCTGTAAAGACTATTCAGGTTTAGATTTAAAGCCTGCACTTGCATTAGCGAAAGGATGAAAAACCCTCTCTTGTATACTTTAGCTTTTATTATGTTTATATCTTAACAGCTAATTGCCTGAAGAAAGGAAGAGCAATACTAAACGAAGTATTAAAACGTACATTAAATGCTGCAGCATAAGAAGAGAACATATTTACTGGTTTCATTTTTAAATGGTTTTTAAATCTATTTACCTACATTAAAGTAGATATTGGAATTATATTCCCATTCTTCAAAACAGAACATAAATACATAGGATTCTACAAAAAAGGCATAGGGCAGAGATCAGGCTTCTATAATCCAGGGAGCGATTTTTCAAGAAAAATAATAAAAGTCAGCTTTCAGTTTCCACAGAAATAATTTTAATGGGACTTGCAGATGTGCCACATGGAGAGCTGCTCAAGGGTACAAACTGTTATATTCCTTCTCCCCTCCTCCTGCACAACAGTAAATCTGTTTCACCAAATTTTTTTTCATACTATCACTGTATTTTTACTTTCACCCACCTTTGAGCTGGGAAGCAATGGCATCTTCCCTTCACCTTAAACATAAAAGTTCTTCAGGTTTCCCAGTTCAACATTCCTACAGGGAAATCCAGTCCCTCACACTAAAATGATACAAATATTGGCTCTTGGGCATGCCAGCACTCATGCCCATCTGTTATTGTGGCATTTTCCCATTCATGAGGTAGAATGCCAGTTTCAGCAGTGCATAGGTGCCAATTAAATATAAGTTTATAGTGATAGCCCGCAGAAGGCAGAAAATAAGGTATCTTTGGTACAAAGCTACTTCTGATGGCAAACAATGCCAAATGCTTCTTTAGTAAACAATCACATCTGTTGATGCTGCTGGGCATTATGGGCCTCATCCAACATCCAGTGAAGTCAAGATAAAGTCTCCCAATCACTTCAATGGGCTCTGGATCAGACCATATCCAATGAAGGTCTGCTCCTGCTCCTATTGAAGTTAATGGCAAAACTCCTGATTTCAACAGAAGCAGGATAAGGCCTTAGAGAATGAGTCTCTCCTGTTCACAGAAGAAAAATGTTTAAATTAATCAAAACTGCATTTTAAAAAAGGACCAGAACTGTAAAGTAGCATTTTCACCCAAACTTTTCTCACCAATGGAAAACTGAATTTTCTAGTAAATGAAAATGTAGATAAAAGTGTCTGCTTGCCTCAAATTTCAATTTTTGAAAGAAAACCTGAACACTGAAAATTATTTATTTTTTGGCAAGTTTTGTCCAAAAGCTCAGTTTTCAACTGGTTTGGACCAAAATATTTCTGTTCTGTTTCTCCCCCCCCCCCCAAGTGAGAGTTTATTGGTTTTGGAGTTTTTGAAGAAAAGCCAAAAAAGTATTCTATTGGGTGGGAATCCTACATATTTACTGGCTAGCTATATGGCAAGGTCTTTCAGCATTTCTTCCTTGCAGATTATTCTGTGGAATAAAGAGGTTCCTAAAAAAGAAATGCTTTCTTGAAAGGCAAGAGATTCGGAAGGCCAAGATTGTTTTCTTGATTGTACAATTTGTATTCAAATGTGCAAAAATATACATAATGAATACAGTATACTAATATAAAATACACACTAAATATAAAGTCATTAAAATGGTTATGTTGCAAAGGGCAAATAATGCTCAACTCAAACATTAAGATTACGGGATACCAAGTAAAGCTGCAATATATCACCTTCTCACTCACACGCCAATCCTTTAGTAAATCAATTGTAATTTATTAGTCACCAATATGACGTTGAGAAAATCTTAATTCTGCCCTCAGGTGGATGACAGTGTTCCTGTGGAATAGATTCTCTATGGCCTAGTTTGTGTGGCTTTGATATGAGTATTATTATTATATTAAAAAAAATGGGGCAGGGGTTGTATTTACAAATCCACAATTACAAAACTATACTATGTTGCTGTTAGTAAGGAGTCTTGCTGTGTGGCTTGGTGAGGAATTATGTTTATTAGGCAAGGGAAAGATGCAACGTATTTGCAGGTTTTGGGTACCTTCACAGACTGTGTAAGACAAAAATAGTCTCATTTGGACCATGTAACCAGAAAACTCATTAAAGTATGGATCCACCAGGCTTTCAGAATGGATGAGGAGAGCATGCAGCCAGTCCAGCATCAAGAGTCTCCACTCTTTCCAACATGACACCAAGAACAGACACCAGTGGGAAAAGGACATAAAGGCAGAACACGGTGCTGGACAGACAAAGATATGTGGGAATAACCCACAGGAACTGACCGACAAAACTCATTAGAGAAAGAAAGATGGATGGAGTTACAAGGTCAGATGAGGAAACATTGCAGGATACTTAGGGCCACATTCGGATTGCATTTACACTGGTGTAAACCCAAATGAATACCACTGAGATCAGATTACATATCATGGGGTAGGAAGAAGGGTAAACTCACTGGGGCAGAAGGATCAAAGGGTGTAGAGGATGAAGCCATGATAGACAAGAGAAAGATGTGAGAGGATGACTAAAGATGCAGCAGGAGAAAAGCAGCAACTTTCCGCCCCGCCCAAGCTGAGAATCTGTATACACTGATAAATTTTAGGCAAATTTTCCATTCCTCTGTTGTCTCCATGTTACCATTCTAAGAAAAAAAAATAATCTAAGCCACATTAGAATTTGTAGAGAACTGGCTAGCAGCTGAGGCACCTGGTAGCCCTCAGATCTCCAGCTGTGCTTGACCGAAAACATTCACATTGGCAACAACAGACTAACACAACAAATGTGCACAAGAGAAGGGGCTCTCTACTACAGATCTCCTATCACGCACAGGTGCAAGATATAAGAGCTGTGCCTAGCGGTGCCTAGGTCAGTAGGCTGATCATGTAATTTACATGTAATATTGCCAATTTTATTTCTGACATAATTAACACATAACAATGTAGAAGTTAAGAAGTATTACCATGCCTCTGTAATAAGACAGGGCACGTTTTTTGTTCCCCCACTTAAAGCTAGAATTTGACCTCTTTGTTTAATTCAGTGTATATTCCCCAAATAAAATTCAGTGTATATTCTCCAAATTTACAGTACATAATGTGAATAAAGACTAAATATTCTGGGGATTTTCAACTATCTTTGTTTAGTTTGAAAAATTTTTTAAATGGAACTGAAGAGCCTTTTCTTTTTTGTCTGACCTTCTTTCAGAGCTATTTCCAAAAGATAATGTTAGCATGTGATGCTCAATAAAGGCTGTGAAGTACATAAACATAAAAATCAGCAAGTTGAGCAGGTGAAATTTCAACTCATGATCCCCTAGCTCAGCACACAATCCTCAGGCTCCCCAGTACCCTAGGCTATTTTGATAGAGATCTTGCCTCCTCTCTCTCTGTCAAACTGGAGGTCTGATTCACAATGCATGCAAAGCTCTGAAGTGTATTGCGTTTTAGGTGAAAGTGGCCAGCTGTGGTTTAGAAGCATGCTCACTTCTATAGCAGCCCCTTACTTCCAGTAGCTCCTCTTCCAGTAACTCAGCCTGCTGGCCAGATCACCATCTTAAGTCCACACTTCTGGGGTCATAGCTGTCCAAATTAAGAGTTCCAAACTGTCTTTGACACAACCAAAATGTTTCTGCTCTTTCTAGGGCTATTCCTTCAGGACTTAATCTGCAGCCCTTGTATTAGGTTCAACAACCCTTGCAATGGGCGAGTATACCCCTTTCCTTAGGGTCAGTAGAGGGACACAGCCCCACTGCCATGCTCTACTCTACTCTGGGTCCTGGCCCAAGGACCTGTACCAAACAGCTAAATCCGTTCCTTCCTCTATGCTACCATTTTTGCCTCCAGTCCACTCTCTTCCCTGCTTAATCAGGGTTTTTCCTAGTCCTCCCTACCTGGAGAGTTTCCCTTGCTACTCTCAGCTTCCTACCTGGGGTTTTATCCACACTCTTTCCCCTAACTGGGCTTTATGATCACTTAACCCTTTTACACTTTGCTGTAGCAATCTTCTGTTTTTTATGGAGAACTGTCTTATTCCCCTCAGATGGGGCTCATTCTACAAGCAGGTTGGCTTAGCCCAGTCTCTCTTCAGCACACAGGGCAATACATCCTGTTACACAGCCCCCACTAATTCCTCAAAGGCAATCCCAGGTGATAGATCTAAGTATTTCTGAGGAGCAAATTTATCCTTGCACCCTCCTGCATTTTATCTCAGGGGCTTTGAGTTTAGACCAAAAACCTGTGAATACCCTTTACTATAACTGGCTGTAATATTTGGTGTCTTTAATATTTGTACCTTTTTTCCTTTATGAGAGGTCCAGTAAAGTTTCCTTTTCTATTAACTATGTGTGTGTTTACTAGTAATCCACTACACAGATGCTGTAAATTCCCCCAGAACTTGCCTTAGAGCTTATGGTATGCTTACCATGCTTCATTTTGAGATATCTAAAAGGGGAATATTCAATGCAGATAAGATTCTGTTAGAGGAGAGGGGAAAGTGTTCTGTTTTGGCTCCTGTGAAAGTGAAAAGAACTTTCAGAGGGAATCTGGGGCACAGAAGAGGGTTTGAAAATACATACCAGCATTACTTGCGTGACGTGTCATTCCATATTCTTTATGAAAATATGCTTATGATATGAATATGACATAACAGATACATTATGCAAGATGGCTCATGTGAGATATCATTATGATTTACTGAATGTGATTATCCTATTTGTATGCATGTTTCATTTCTGTATCTGAAATTAGGAATATTGACTATGTATCTGTATTTCAACTATGTTACTTTGGGTGACGACCCATGCTAACACTTCAGGTACAACAATGAAAAAGCCAGACACTGCTAATGCTCCATCAGCAAGAGACAATGGACTGTAAAAAAGAGTTTAGTCTTCCTGCCAACATGCTGGTCAGCCTGTGAAGAATGACTACAGGGGCTCTAAAGAGGCATGTGACCATGTCACCTGATACTGGAACCCATCTAAAATTCTGTACTTTTCTACCAGAAGCTGGGGGCGGGGGTGTCAAGCTAGGGCAAATCTTATTTAAGGGTGGGGAGTGAGGTAATCCATGTAATCTGTTCTCCCCTGCTACCCCACCCAAGATGACTGCTGGAAACAACTACTGGGGGAAAGAACTGGACTCCAGCAGGAAGGGCATCTGGCCTGTGAAGAAGATTATTAGAAGCACATTTAGGGTGAGAACTTACATGTAAGTAGTTTCTTTATTATATTAAGCTTCATTTGTGTGCTCTGTTTTATTTTATTAGTAATCTGCCTTTTTCTGTCTGCTACCTCCTTAACTACTTAAAATACACCTGTTTTAGTTTATATTGTAAACCAGAAATAAACATATTAACCATTTATGTGATTTCTAACTTGGGGGGGGGGGATAAGAAGTGTGCATACTTTCCTCCACATAGAGGAAAGAGGCAGATTTCATACAATTTTGGGTTTGTACTCTAAAGGGGGGAGGGTAGACATCTGGGTGCTGTAGCAAGCTCCCTAAGCTGAGCCTTCTCAGAACAAATCTCTGTCTCTCTGTGCAGCTGGGTGTTGCCCTGACTGTGTGTGTGTTAGAGGAGGTTTTTAAGAGTCTGGTTCAGCAAGACAGGTTAAAGAGGGCCTATGATGGCAGAACAGGAAGACTCAGTGGTATCTCAGCACATCAGATGGCTTCCCAAGGGGTCCGACGCATCACAACTTGCTCTGGCAATGTATTCTTTTTCCCCTCCCCCAGACATGAGCACAACTTGAAAAAGCTTTTTCAGAAAAAGCTAATCTGGTCTGAAAGTGGTACATACACAGGGACAGGCACATGATTCAGCATTCTCAAAGTCAAATGGAGAAATATGGTAGAAGACGCTACTAGTGGGAAATACACACAGACTGATAGAAGATACTGTAAGAACAGATGAGACAGAATAACCCATCACCACTTGTGTCTCTGGGTTCAGGACCATTAAATACTGGCTCTTCTCCTTAGGTGTGAACACTGCCGGCTGGGACTTTGGTTTCACCCATTCTTCTTCCTTCCCTCACATTACAATCCATGCTTATTCTGGGTGGTTCCTTTGTGCATCTTTGATTCTACAGCATGTTCTGTGGGGTTGTAATCAGCAATGAAGTCAGAAGATGTGTTGCTTCTGTGAGAATTTATGGGAGACTGTGAGGTATGTAAATTGAGATTACTGAGTTAGAAATGACTAGAAGTGCAGCATCTGTTTGGGCATGTTGGGAGATCTTCTGAGGCATATGGAAATGACAGATAAGCCTCCATGTCCTTGACCATGACCATGTCCCACTTGAGTGCTCAGAGCCAGTTTTGGCCACTTAGCACTCATGGCATTTTCAAAAGAGGAGTGTTATAGGACTGCAAAATATGAGCAAGATTTTAGAAATCTTGGCCCTACAATGGCAGGTGTACAATGGTGAACTAACAATCACCCAAATGTGGAGGGGGGCGCTATTACAACGCTAAGCCCTGATTCTCAGCGACATCAAGATCCCTTCATGTTGCACTGTCGGCATAAAGGGACATGAGAATGGGCAAAAGGAGCCCCCTGAAAAAAGTCTCTGTTTCTCTGGCTGGCGTAGGGGCTTTACCAAGGCTTTGTAGATTCTTTCTGGGCTCTCAAAAACAGGGACAAAAACATGGCTTATAGCTACCTTTTCCCTCATTGCTAGGGCTCTGTGTCTATCATGGAGTTCGTGGAAGTCACAGATTCCATGGCTTTCCGCAACTTCTGCAGGGGCCATTGTGGCTGACCCCAAGACTGCCCGATAATCTGGCTCTGAGGCTGGCTGCTCAGGTGGCCCCCAGGACAGTCACACCAGCTGCTGCTCCAGTGGCCCCGGCAGTGGTCCTGAGGCAGCGGGCTGGAGCAGCTGCGGTACCGTGGCAGTGGTCCCAGACCGTGGCCTTGGGCAGCAGTTCCTGGTCAGTCAGCCAGAGCAGCTGCGGTTTGTGGCAGCTGGCACCACTGGCCCCGGGCACTTCCCTCCCCTTCTCGGCCCCCCTCCCACGCCAAGATTTAACCACAGGTATTTTTAGTAAAAGACATGGACAGGTCACGGGCTGTGAATTTTTGTTTGTTTTTCCCATGATCTGTCCACGACTTTTACTAAAAATACCCATGACTAAATCATAGCCTTACTCATCGCACACTGTACCTGTCCTAAGCACAGGAATGGAGTAATTAGACAGGTTGTCTAATCTTCATAAAGACAGAGACACCCTCCAATTCTGAGGAAAAAACCATCAAAACAAATTTATGGGGCAAGTATTAGAAATCATGATGAGCCCTAAAAATGAAGAGCAGATTATCCCACATCGCTTCCTGTGGGGTATCTTCATGTTGTGAGACAGGATACTGGACTATATGGGTCTTATCCAGAATGACAATTGCTATGTAGGAAAAAGAGATAAAAATATTCACATGTACGTTCTACATTGTCCTAGTTCAGCATGTACAACTGAGAAAATTACTGTGTTTTTTACAATTAAAAGGAACAAAGCTTTGATAGTGTGCCACATAATGGATCATTAACCAAAACATTCATATTCAGAGACTGAATAGATTTAGTGAGACATTCTACAGAACACTAGCTCTAGAGATAATAGCCATTGATTAAAAACTAACACATTGATTGTTTGTTCTGCCTTTTAATTTACTTAAGGGTTCCATCTGACACCTCACAGTTCCATACAACTCTAGCTCTGAATCACAGAAATCTGAATCTCACCAACATAAGCACATATTCCAAGTCCATCTATTTATGGTATTTATGCAGCATGTCTGTTGATCGGTTCCTGCCCATATAATTTAGTCATAAAATTTCATTGGGCCCATGAAATGTTTTGCTTCAAATTATTAAACCATTTTTTCCACTATTTATTATTGCAACACTGTTTGCCCTACAACAGCTAAAGTTATGTTAGCATTTCCATTACAAAACACAGACGTGTCAACGAATTTAAAAACTTGACTATAAAATGTTGCTATAAACTGAAACTTTGCATATAAGGTTTCTACTAACGGGGATTTTCCTTCCCCCTCCTCTCCCGGCATATTTGGTATCAAGATTAAAACAATAACCAAAAAAGCCCATCCTCCCCCAATTGGTTGCCTACTATGTGTTTTTCTAAATTTAAGATTTTAAATTTTCCATAAGGTGTCATAGGTCTTTAGTATTTTCAGAAATAACATGTATTATGAATAAAATGTATTATTTTAACCCTTGCAGCTATATATTTACTGGACTTTTATATGTAACATATTACTACACATTTGAAACTCAACATTCACACCTGGGCATCATTACAGTATACCCAAAAGCTGCAAATCAGTACTGTATTTAGGGGCATACAATGGGCATTTATACATTCAAGTATCTATTTTGAGAATCTAAATGCAAGATTTGAATAAAGTGCCTTTGTTTAGAAACTGGGCTTCCCATACTAATATTAACATTCAGATGGTCCATGCCTTAGTTCAGTAACAGATCACATATGATCAAGAGCCTGATCCAGCACACCTTACCTAAAAAGTAAAAAGTCCCATCAAAGTCTACTTGGCTTTAATCAAATACAATTTAAAAAAAAGTGTGACTATTTGTTCCTTATTCTATTTTTTCCACCAATGACTCAATATGAATAATGTAAAGGGGGGAGGGGGAAAGAAATACCAGAACTACACATTTAAGATACTGCATATACAAATGAATTATTGAATATACAAATAAAAGGACAGTATTTCATTAGTACTGTGCATCCTCCCTAATAATTCAGATGTGTAGGTGTTTTCATTCTGAAAGGTTTACGAAATAGACAATCCAATTAGAAGAAAATGGAGGTTATATCTGCTCCAGGCACAGAACATGCCAGTAGAGTTTTATTTGCCCATCATCATATACGCAAGTATAGAAGGTAGATAACCATAGATAAAATAAGAATAAAAACCATTTTTCTGTTCATAGCAGTGTTGGTGTAACTTTGTTTGTCCCAGGATGTTAGAGAGACAAGGTGGGAGAGGTAATATCTTTTATTGGACCGATTTCTGCTGGTAAGAGAGAGTTGAGCTTGTGCAGATCCATGAACAATACTCCACATCTTTTATTTTAGGCAATACTGCCACTATGGCAATTTGTGCATTCTCTTTGGAATAAATGGTGGAGGGGCAAGGGGGCTTTTAACCAGACATTCTCTGTGAGGGAGGCTCTAGACTTCAATTTTCATTTGTCCACTGGAACCCAGATTTGTTAACCTTCTATGCATACTGCAACGTCCCGATGGTTTCCCAGGCGGAGATGATTGGTAGGTCAGATTTCTGATCTGCAGTTGTAGGTCCTGATCCAAAACCCATTGAAATAAATAGAAAAAACTCCCAGTGGTGTTTGGATAAAGCTAATAACCTTTGTTATTATGAATGGGCATCTTGCGTAGTGATAAATAAACCACATAATATAAAATGTGATATGTCAAATAGTGTTGGGTTTTAACTTATTAAAGGATCTAAAATCTGAGATGAAAACTAAAAATTTAAAATAAGTACAATAAAAATTAGTAGCAGAGTGCAAAAAGATTTGGAAAGCAAATAAATTTAAGTTATAGTGCATGGAATTGTACAAACAAAGAATTCAGTCCTATTTCCTGGTGCAAAGAGTTTGACCCATAAGAGCAGTTCAAGGCTGCATTCAGTGATCCTTCAACACCGTATATCATTTCTAAGTCCAAGAGCCTGCTGTATAAATTTAATCAAAGACTGGCTTTCAGGTAATGGAAAAAAGCTATAGTTAATTTTGAGTGAAACTTAACAGAATCAGTTCCAGGACATACCTCTGTTTCAAAAGTTCCTAGAATAAAACAGTACTTTCATCTTGCAATGAATCTATTTCCTTCTAGTTCTCAATAGACTTTTCCAAAGAAAAATTAGTTACAGCTCAGGTCTTGTGTTCTGTCAGTGCAAAATTTAGAGTACTAGTACTTTCTAGTGAGTATAAAATGTTTCTCAGATTAGGGATTTTGGAAAATAGAAAACTAGAAGAGTAGATTTACCAGTTTTTATTTATAAAAGGCTACCTGCAGAAAGACAATACATCCTAGGTTCTTAACAGATGTAACAATTAGAAAAGAAGCTTTAATACGAAATAATAAATGGAGTGAGTACCGATAGTCTGAAAAACAGGTAAAATTCATTGCTGGCGTCGGTGGGAACAACTCTCACTGAAGTTAGTGGCATAGGACAAAGCTGGAGTTGGCCGACCACAGTCTTCTTAAAAGTTGGTTTGTCTTGGTTCACAGCCTCTGGGATGAAATCCTGGCCCCACTGAAACCAATTTTAAATTATACTCCCAGACCATTTTCATGTGACAATGGACTGGGGGGGGGGAAGGGGAAGGAGAGAGGGGGAGAGAAAGAGACTTTCTCCCACCATTGAAGAAGAAACTTTGTAAGAACAAGGAAAAATAATAAGAAAATAGTATATAAGTTAAAAACAACTCTCTCTCCTTCCGCTGCACTTCAGGTCTTGTGCGCAGAATTCTCACCTGCCCTGTCCTGCTTGGCTTCCTGAGACAACTACATTGTATACATATGCTAATTTTCCACTGGTTAAACAGTTTTTAAGTGTGAAAGACTACATCCATAGCTTTTGCAAGCAGGACTAGAGAGAAGTAAGTGCCTCTCTCATTCCATGTTGGGTAGTTTTTCAAAGCTTTTAGATAAAGATAATAATAAATGCTTTGCAAAACTGTGCAAAGTAATGAGACACTTACCTGACCAACTATTAGCTTGTTTCATGGTTCAGCAGGGTGGATGCAATGTGAGCAAACTACTGTATAAGTGGAAGCCAGTGATCCGAGTGAGGCTGAATAATAATGTACTGAAATCTGATTATTATTGGGAGCATTAAGCATGTATTGCTGAAGTTGATAAAATGTTGTCAAATTGATTTGCAGGTCACCTTTAAGTAATGCAATATACTTATTTGCTGTCCTCTTCCCTTTTCTACTGAACCTCCTTTCCTAAACACACAGGCCCATATGGGGTGGCGGGAAAAGAGAAAGCGAACATTTGACAAATTTTAAGATCCTGATTTTTAGCTAGTACAAGTCAGTGTAGCTTTATTAAAATAGATGGAGCCTTGTTACTAGATGAGGAACTGGCCATAGGACTCTGAGAGGTCTTATGGTATTTTCTGAATTGACTTTATTAATGCATTTTTCCTCATAACTGCTTACAATTCTGCTTAAGTTCAGTACCACTCAAACCAGGTGTGGCAATGATGCCCAGAATGACTGAAACAGGCAGTTGCAATGATATAATCAAACTACAAATCTATCCGTTAACTAATAAAATAATCCAGTCCAGGAAATTAAATCACTCCCAAATTTTAAAAATGAAACATTGTTTTTCTCCATTATTTCAGAGCTAGCATTCCTGTTGTCTTGTTCAGTTAGCTTCTAAAGGACAAAACATAAAAGGAACATTTTATTTCTTAAAGAGGAAGATGGGCTGGTGGTTAGGACACTAGCCTGGAACTTAGGAGAGCTGCTCCTCCACAGACTTCCCATGTCACCTTTAAGTCACTTAAGGACGTATTCTCAAAGATAGTTAGGTATCTAAAGATACAGATAAACACCTACTGAGATTTTCAAAAGCACCTACATAAGTTAGGCACCTAACTCATTGAAATCTATGGGTGATCTCAGGCAAGTTATTTTACCTTCCCACACCTCAGTTTTCCCATCTGTAAAATGAGAATAATACTACCTTCCTTTGTAAAGCACTTTGAAATCTACTGATAAAAGGATAGAAAATGGCTTTATATAAGAGTGAGTAGCATTATTTATTATTATTATTATATCATTTTGAAAATTTGGCCCTTATTCTCTCTGTTGTAGTAATAGTACTTCCTTACTGCACAATTGGGTATGCTCATCTACAGTAATGGGGGCTTTTTCTTTCATGTTTAGTAAGTAATGCAGTGATAGGTGTGACACAGAGGCCCATTGGTGGTTCACTACTCTGTGCCAAAAACTCTTATTAGGCCTGACACACTCACCAACGTAACACACTATTGTCATGATATATAACCTCTCTTTTGTTAATAAACTTGTTTTACTTTAAATCTAAATCAATTGAATACTGTGTTTAACTTGAAATGATTATTAAGCTGCTCTGCTTTGGTTTCTTGAAAGGAGCAATGGACCTTATTACTCCTCTGAATGTTCCAGGAGAGGGTTGCACATTTCAGGGCAGACAGTTTTGAGGAAATTCAGGACTGGGGTGTGTGTTGGGCTCATAGTAAACAAGGCTGGTGGAGACCAGAATGTGGCTGTGGTGTAAAAAGCAGATTGCAGGAGTCAGAGTTTCTGATCCACGACTGCTCAATACAGACACTCAATGCATGCTTGTATGCATGCAGAGAATGTCCAGACAGGGAGCTACAGCATCAGAGCATTTTAAGGCATTCAGGGTTACAGGACAAGCGGTGACAACCTCTAACTGGTCTGGGTTGAACCCCAAAATATGACACTAGTCTAATAAACCAGAGCATCCTGACCTAGGCCCTAGATTCTGCCACTCAATCCACAATGGCAGACCTCTGTACCAGTGTGGAATCCCACTGAAGTCAACAGGGCCCTGCTTAGGCACAGGGCTTCACCACACTGCTCCAGCTGCAAGATCAATGCCATAGTTTACAAACAACCTAGTACTCTGTAGGAGCTCTAAAGTACCCCAGACTACAGCTGGGCAAGCTTTTTGCAGCACTCAATCAGATGAGGTTAGCCCCTTTTTTTCATCTGAAATTATCCAATGTACAATTTATGCAAATATTTCTTCTTATGTGTTGCTCATAAAGTAGTCAATATGAATTTTCACGGGTTACTACTGATCTCAGGAAATTTGTGAGAGCCTGAATTGCAACTACATAAAGAGCCTGATTTTCAGAGAGAGATGAACACCTGGCCTTTGAAAATTAGGCCTCTTTAAAGTGTCTCAAATTGGGAACCCAAAATAATTAATCGCTTTTAAAAAAATCTTAGTAATGGTTTTTGCTTTGAGAATTTGCTATTTTATTGTAATTTGTCACCTAAATTTCATGTAATGGCTACTGATTCCTTAGTAAAATGACACAAAAACCCACAGCCCTCTTCAGTATAACTACACAAACATAAAACATTTGGATGCAGTCAGGAAGCAGCCTTGCTTAGTAGGGTCCAGCTGCACCATGGAGGGGAAGCACTAAAAGTTGCTAGAAAAATCACCCCTTTGGATGACAGTGAGTGGACTGCTCTACTGCCATTGTGAAGACACCATAGAGTAGCAGTGGGGACCTTGGTTGAATCCCAGAAGTGGATATCCTACTCTTGGATGTGGGTAGTAAGAACAGGAAAGAAGTGCAGTAGAGAGATGGAGGAGCAGACTGTTAAAATCTTTAGTTATGAGGACAACAAAAGATTTGAGAGGTCTGATTCAAAATTTATACTGGGCAATTTTATGGTATTATTCCTGAATTTCTGTAAATAAGAGATCAAAGCACAAGCAAAGCTCTAAGAAGGTCAGGAAGAAACTTTCCTTGGGGGCAGATTATGGCATACTTTTCTCTGAAACGTATGATACTAGTCACTGTTGGAGACAAGACACTGGGTTAGACCCTAATCTGTACAAAAAGTTGCACCAGTTTAACTAAAAGTGTGGTTTTTTTTAAATTGATTTAGTTAAACTGAATTAACACTCTTAATTTGTATTAGTTCTGGTTTATATTGGTTTAGGTTGTATTGTTAAATTGACAGTCACAAGCTATAACCAGTTAAAACCAATGTGTGTGTCCACTGAAAGGTTTGCATTTGCACTGGTTAAATCAATCAGGTTTTAAATCAATTTTACGCCAAACAATGCAAATTGTGTATGTAAACAAGTCTTAGCTGGACCTCTGAACAGATGTGGAAATTTCTATGTTGCTGTCAGAATCATGTCCCAGGCGTTACTTCTAAGTTTTTTTGCATGTCCCTTACTTTCCTATGCTTATCACCTTTTCATTTCTTATGCAATACTTTCTTTCAGAGTCTAGCTAAATAGCATTCCTCACTGAAGACTATGATTTGTCCATCATCTGCCCTATGTAAATTTGTAAGCTATTTGAGTATTATACTAAGCACAATACATATCTGAACATTTTTTATAAAGCATGAACATAATTCCTCATGCACTGATAATTTAAAGTAGCGGAGCAAATTTTCTTCCCGGGGGGAGGGGGGGGGCGGCAGAAGAGGCCAGAACAAAACCCTTACCTATATGCTAAGAATGAGTAGGAGAAATTGCACACAAAAAAATTATTTTACAGGACATATATTTGCCTAATATTTGGCTATTACAATGAACCCCCCTTTAAATCAGAACTATAGTCAATATTTAGTATTAATGTAGCACTATAATACTGCCTTGAGTATTAACCTGACTGAGGTGTTTACACAAACAAGGAGACTAATTTCCATGGAAGAAAACTCTCATTGACTTCAATGGGGGAAGGGGCAGTTTTGCTTGTCAGTGCAGACTGACAAACAGCTTTTCATAAAAAGACAAACTTTGTATATCAGGAAGAATCTCATAGACTGTAATGTAGTTTTAATTTCATTGTATTGATATAATTTATAAACACTCAAATTCATTTTATTTTTACTTTGTATTGTCAACAGCCTGATTGCATGACACTTATTTGCACTGGTAGGCACTTATTGATTGAAGTAACCATAACCATCACTGCTGTGTAGAAGGGTTGGAAAGTCAAATGTACAGATTAAGCTCCACATTTTTATTAGCAAATCCTAATTACACTTCTTTTTATAGATGCTATACATCATCTGAATAAGTAGGTTTCTCTCTCTCTCTCTCTCTCTCCCACACCCTACCACACACACTTAGCAAAAGTATCAGATGTGTAAAGCAGGGAGGCTTTTTTTGGTTTGGGTTGTTGGGTTTTTTTTTTAAGTAGACAGATTAAAACACATTAAATCACGGCATAAATACAGTGTACTACAAATATGATATCAACTGGAAACAGCAGTTTATCTGAATGTGTGCACTTGGCTTTTGTATGTTTTGATATTCTTTAAAACAGTGTAGACTTGTTTGTGGTGGTGGCTGGTTTGTTTCTGAGGTAGTAACATTACAAACGAAAAACTGAAGGTGCAGTTGGTTTTGGTAAGTTAGACATTTCTCTTGGTTTCATATCCTACTCCTCACAGAAACAAAGAAAACATATCCCAAATACTTCTGAAAAATAAAAATGCTGGATCACTCTCTTTTGTTGAGACACCATTATGACTGGCTTTAAATCATTATAAAACTGGCTGCTGACATGTTAAAGCACAGCAGAAAAGATTTTGAAAAGAAAGTAGCCAAAGTTTGTTTTTATATAACTATTTAGACTGAGCATTGGAAGAGTCAACATCAAATAAGATTAAACACTTTCTCGTTTTTCAGACTACATTTTGTTCTTGTCCAGGCTAGGCTCCTTTTGTCCCAGGTAAGCCAATAAGAGAAGTGGAATGACAGATCAAGTTCTGGTGACTCGCAGCCTCCTCCCCACTTCTACAGCAATAAATTAATAAAGTCACCACTTCAACAAAACTGGGATCTGCTCCTGAGATCCCACTGACTTTAGCATAAGGTTTGCCTTCATAAAGAGGAGCATTACCAAGAAAAAAAGCCTAATCTAAAAGACAAGAATAATTGTTTTAAGTCCTTCTCCAATGCTAAATACAAATTCCAGTTTTCCATGTTGCAGCCAAGACAATGTATACTATTTCTAATATTTATTTGGATTTAACACTCCACAAAAGGTGCCTATTATATTCTAATAATAACTCACAGTTAAAGCCATAATTAATAGAATCAGTGCTAAAGAAAACCCAGCTACCCCACAAAACAGATCAAATACTAAACAAACCACAAAGCACCAATGTACAAGAGAAATCTCTCATCCTCTGTAAGCTTCACCCTGCACAGGGAGGAAGAAGAGAGCCTTTTGGCTTCTGCCCTAGCCTTGTTACACAGTCTCTTACATTCCTAACTGCATTATAACCCATTAATGCATGATAAGGCAAAGTACACTCAGCATAATGGTCCCAAATTAGAGGATGTTAAGTTAAGGAGGAGAGGAGCAAACAAACAAACAAACAAAAAACAACCACTCAGAGGAGTAATTCACACAGCCATATTAGCAACAATAATAGAACACTTTGACCACTGTTTATCATAGGAATCAAATAATTTGCCTTCAATTGGGCTCCCCCTCCACAAGGATCTTAAAGTGCTTTACAAACAGCAGTTGATCTGAAGAATATTCTGATGAAATAGGAAGATATTAGTCAAAAAGAAAAAGAGAAGATAAACTGTAAAAGAAACCCCATCACCGCAAATGCACCCATATTTAATTTTACACGCAAGTAGTTCCATTGATGGCAATAGGACCGCTCACGTGTTTAAAGTTACAGCTATGCGTAATTGTTTGCAACACAGTAAGGCTTAACTGTATAGTTTGATGTATTTAAAATATGTCAGTAAAGCAGAAGTGATAAGCAATATGGCTAAATTAATTTTGCTGCTGGAACCTTGACTTTTTCATTCTGTGACTCTATGTGATTTTACTTAAAAATTTCAAAAGAGTTTAGGAAACAGTACACCAACATATGCAACTTCACATTTTCTTTTTTAGTTGGTTCAGCAACTGAGAGAAGTCTCCAGTTCTGTATCCACATTTAGACAAAATCAACTAGGTAGCTTGCAACAAGATATCAATCTGTTTGTATTTACTTCTATCCAATAGGTGCATAGCAGAAACAATGCCAAATGGGGCACATGTGAAAGTGAGAAAAGTACTCTGTGCATGTACTGACTCTTGGCTACATACAAGCAAACAATTTCAGGCCCTTCATAAAAATTAAAAGCTGAATAAATGCCTTATTTAAGCTGGAGTATCTAGGCTTTCTAAACCTGCTGCGTCCACCTGGTATCATTCCTAATGCCAATACGGGACTAAAATGCCTAATTAGTATTCTCCTGGATAGATTTAATTACACCTTCCTTTTTCACGCTGGCCCCCTGACAGTTCCTTCCACATAGTGACATCCTGTTTTTCTCCTGAGTGATTTGGCTTTATGTTGCATGAATTCCCAGTTCTTGAGTGATACTCATTATTTCCCATTTCCACTACTCTCATCCAGGTTACAGGCCTCTGCATCTCCCTCTCTTCCACATCATGCAATATTCAATCGTCCTATTGACCATTTGTTGTGGGGTTACTTCTGTTTATCCTTTCACTCTGATATTCTCTTCAGGGGAAGGCTAACCCACAAATCATAAGCTATGACTCCTTTCAGTTAGTGTATTTCACTCACCTGCAATCAGACTGGTTTATAAGCCTCTTTCCCCTGTCATGCCAGTGGAATGCAAATCAACAAGAACAGCCGCTGTCTCGTACACTGTCCCAGAATTTCTAACATGTCAGTAGCTACTAGTGACTCCAGCTTTTAGCACACTGTTAGG
This sequence comes from Dermochelys coriacea, assembly GCF_009764565.3. Lineage (NCBI taxonomy): Eukaryota > Metazoa > Chordata > Testudines > Dermochelyidae > Dermochelys > Dermochelys coriacea. The sequence continues at coordinate 180,037,137 of NC_050068.2, forward strand.
CCAATTCTGGTGTCTACTCCAGAGCATCATAAGAGCTCTAAATGAATCACAAATGGATGGGTAAAAATTCTTTTAGCATGGTAGCAGTAGCCATGGGGATGGGGGAGGTAGTAGTTGTAGCACAAAGAAGTTCAGAGATTCTGGGCTGTCATACAACCCATTGGAAGCACATCCCAGGATGTCATAAAACAAAGCGGCTCCTGGAGTTTCTATAACTGAGTTCAAGGGCTGCTTCTGCCCTGGCAGTAGCCTGAAATGTCGAAAAACTATCTTCCTCCTGGGGTATGCCTTGCTTTTTGTGCTGCTCCTCGCTCAAGAGATGCAGTACACAACCTGTCCATCTATCCTTTTCAAGCTTCAATTAAATATAAAGCTATCCAGTTTCTTCAGCTCTGTACTGTGCCTTAGGGCAATCTACACTGCACTTAGACACCCGTGACTGGCCCTGGTCAGCTGACTCCGGCTCGGGTTAAGGGTCTGTTCAGTTATGTTGTAGACACTCATGCTTGAGTTAGTGCCTGTGCCTGAGCTCCTGCAAGAGGGGAGGGTCCCAGAGCCCAGGTGCCAGCCCACGCCTGGAAGTCTACATCACAATTAAACAGTAGCCCCAGACCCAGGAGCCTGTGTCAGCTGATACAGGCCACAGCTGCATGTTTTTATCTGCAGTATAGACATAACCTTAGTCTCAAAGGCCTTAAGCCTTGTCCACACACAACAATTGTACCAATTCATTAAATAGATTTAAAAGAAATGATTTAGTTAGATGGGTGTAAACCCCATTGTGTGCAGACATTTACATTGGGATAAAGTGCCAGGTTTAGATGGTGTAGTCCCAGTGGGGAGATAGCTGGGATGGAAAGACTCAGACATGATATTTGCTGTGGATACTATGGTGATAACCTATCTGTCCAATTATTCTGGGCTAAAACCTGATCCAAAGCTTATGGAAAGTCTCCCATGGCTTCACTGGGATTTGGGTCAGGACCGGAAAGGAAAATGCGGATTTAGTATTGCTATGAGCAAGGCATATACTACAGCTTCCCATCTCTGTCCTGTGTATGGCAAAAAGAAAACCCTAAGTTTAAGTTGATTTTATTTTAAGTGGCCTTTCAATAAAACTTAGCATTATACATTAAGACAGCCTTCGCCAAGCCTTTAATACAAGAAGGAGAAGAGTACACAAAATGGTGTTTAAACACATTTAAACATCCACTGCCTGTCTGTTTCAGGAGCCATGAAGTTATATTACTTCCTTGTGCCCAATACTGATTAAACAGTCATGATTACTAATGAGGAAGCAAAAGGTACTATTTTATTTTCTATACTGACTTTAAAATGTTTTGCCATTTCAAAACTCAGATTAGTTTTTGGTATATTAAAACCAGTATGCACTTTGTTATAGAGACTTTATTATGTGCTCAGAAAGTCACCAGCATGTGCATTAGAGTACAACTTAATAATTCACATTTGGATCCAAGTATATATATATTTTTTTCCTCCTCTCTGATCAATTAATTTTGATGGATTACCTTCCCACAAATTGTCACTCAGGCAGAACATAATTATTATTGAAATTCTCAGAGAGAGCAAAGTCTGAATAAATTGGCTCTGTGTTCAGCTGCATATACCTGGGACTAAGGAAAGGAATCATTAGTTGTAACATACAGAAGTTGGGGTTCATCCACTGGAACGGTGTTAACAAGAACAGAAACACCAAAGTTCTAACTGAACTTTTCTGTATAGTATCATAAGGGTACATATCACTTAACGTGGAGAATAAAGATGTGTGTCCCTGTCCTAGCAATCTAAGATAGATATGATAAAGCAGGATACAAAAAGCAATGACACCAGGCAAAGATAGGAAGCAGCATAGTCTTGTAATAGGGACACTGCACTGGGACTTAGGACATCTGAGTTTTATTCCTGGCTCTGCCACAGATTTTCTGTGAGCTTGGGCAAATTGGTTAATATCCCTGGGCCAAAGCCACAAAGACACTTTAGGTGTTGCAGCACCTAACTTTTAGTCACCTTGCCACCCAGAGGAATCCATAAACCCTGGGTTAGGCACCTAGTTTCCCTATTCAATGCAAAGGAAGAAAGAGATGCCTAAGAATGGGATGTTCAGAAGCCAGCAGGCTGGGCTGGAAGCCACTTAATTAGCCATCCCCCTAAAATAGTTAGGCACCTATCTCGACTTGGGATCCAGTGTGAACCCTCTTCTTTAGTCAGACACTAAGCTGTTTCTTGCAACAATGGCAGCAACACATGCCAAAAACTCCATACAAAACTGGGGAGCAGACTTCCTTTTTTACCTTTTGCTTAGTGTTTTGGGGACCCGCCCAAAATGTGGGAGACCCTAGTTAATTTCCCTACTCTGCCCAATGAGAACAGATTTGAACTTTGGTTCCCCACCTCTCAGTTGAGTGCCCTTACCACTGGACTTTGGAATTACTCTCTCTCTAGTTCAATGACTATTCACTGTGGATAAATACTTAAATAGTCATTTGGGACAGAAAGTGAGAAGGACTCCATTAGGGCATCCATCTAGGAGACCTAAGGCCCGGTTGACATAAGCAGAGATGGTTTCACACTTCTAGAATCACAATTTTTCATGAAATCCCAAGCTTATGTCATGCACAAAATGTTAAAAGGAAAGGAGAGGATTTCAAAGAGCCTCTCATACCATTACATACATGTAAGGTAGGGTTTTGTGAAATGTTTATTATTAGTTCCTCACACAGCAGGTCTCAAGCAATTCTCTGAGGTCCTTTGTACACTTACTGTTTTGATTACATTTCCCTTATTTTTAATTTTATTTTCAGATTCAGGGAACCAATAAATGATCAAATCAGTTGTTTTAGAACTGTTTGGGAGTAGATACTGCAAAAAGTCCACACTGGAATCTGTGAAGTCACTTTGTTAAATAGCTTTCCACATATACTCCATCAAAGCTAGTCCCTAAAGTTTTAATTGAAGTATCTACTTAGCATCTATTTGTGAAACCCCATCTCATGTTCAGGTTGATCTCTTAGTATCTGCTTTAATCTTCAAATGAAGTTGCTTGTCTTGTCTGACTTGAATTATCCTATCTGTGTTTTGTGGATGTTTGATAACAATATTTCAGACTTAGCTATGGTTATAGCACTAAGACAACATTATTTTGATAAGACAGCATTTGATAGTTGTCACTAAATGACACAGGTTAAACAGCTTGTGATCCCATTTGTTGCTCTGGAGTCTGATTTCTGTCATAAAGAGACACAAACAATTTGAAAAAAAAATTACATTTCCATATAAAAACTTTGAACCTACTATTGTTACCAGTAACATCTGAAAGCACATAAGGCCCAAAGTCTGAGACTGCACTCAAATATTATGGTGATGGGGGGGCCACATAAAATCTAAAATTGGACAGAGCATTTTTATCCTCTAGTTTTTATTCTGTGCATTTGTTAGGACTTAGGCACCTAAATCTTGGGTTAATGCATCTAAGTGTCTTTGGAACTGGGTCAAAGTTCTAGTTTTAGGCTCCACTGCAATCCACAAAACCCCACTCAGATGTTGTCAAACTGTGTAGGTGTTCCCTAGGCAGCTAAGATTCTGCCTCTGGACATGCGTACTGGTGCCTCATCTAGGAACTCAGATGCCTAAGTCCCAATACAATCCACTAAAAACATGAAGATGGGCAGAGAAGTTTCTCTCTTGTCTGCGGAGCCTGATCCAATAGACATGCTCAGAGCACACCTACCAGATTAGTCCTATTCTAAATCCAGGAGGAGAAGGTGGGGGTGCTGTTGCCATTCACCTTTTAAACTAGTGGTTAGAACTCAACCAGGATGTGGGAGACCTGGATTCAATTATGCCTCTAATTGATGGGGAGAAAAAATATGAATAAGAGGCTTCCACACAACTCAGGGGAGTGCTCTAGGCACTGGGGAAAAGACATTATGATGGGGTAGGAATTCTCTCCTTAATACATCCTGTTGAAGCTATTCCACTTTGGAAGAGGAGGACTGGACTGGACCTTGGGTCTCCCTCCTCCCACAAGAGTGCCCTAGCCACTGTACTATGGACTCCATCTCACTCACTGTCTCTGGCCGAGTGACTATTTATGTATTTATACAAAGTGGAGCAGCTTCAACAAGAGATCTAGAGAGAGACCCAACAACAGAAAACCCCCAGATCAGTGGTTACTGCACTCTCCTGACTGGTGTGGGAGACCCCTTTTCAAATCCTCTCTCTCCATCAGTGAGAGGGGCAGAGTTTAGGACACACCTCTCCTCAGCATCTTGCATTAGCTAATTTAGGGGGCTCCCTGCCTTGCATAATGGCTAGGATTATATTGCTGTTCCAGTGATTTTTCTAGGCATCTAAGGGTATGTCTCCACTATGAAATTAGGTTGAATTTATAGAAGTCAGTTTTGTAGAAAGCGTTTTTATACAGTCGAGTGTGTGTGTCCCCACACAAATGCTTTAAGTGCATGTAGTCAGCGGACTGTGTCCACAGTACAGAGGCAACAGTTGACTTCCGGAGCTTTGCACTGTGGGTAGCTATCCCAAAGTTCCCACAGTCTCCACCGCCCATTTGAATTCTCGGAAGAAATCCCAGTGCCTGATGGGGCTAAAACATTGTCACGGGTGGTTCTGGGTACATATCGTCAGGCCCCCGTTCCCTCCCTCCCTCCATAAAAGGGCAGACAATCATTTTGCGCCTTTTTTCTTGAGTTACCTGTGCAGACGCCATACCACGGCAAGCATGGAGCTCGCTCAGCTAACCATCACCGTATGTCTTTTGGGTGCTGGCGGACATGGTACTGCATTGCTACACAGCAGCAGTTTATTGCCTTTTGGCAGCAGACTGGTAGCTGTCGTCGACGTAGTCCTGGGTGCTCTTTTAACCGGGTGCCTGGGCAAACATGGGAGTGACTCAGCCAGGTCATTTCCCTTGTTTCATCTCATGGCGATTGAGTACTACTAGCAGTGCATTGTCTTTTAATCTGCCGCTAGGAGAAGATGATGGCCAGTAGTCATACTGCACCATCTTCTGCCGAGCACCCAGGAAGTAACTATGGCTAGCGGTCGTACTGCACAGTCTGCTGCCAGCATGATGTATAAAGATAGATGAAGTGGCTCAAAACAAGAAATAGACCAGATTTGTTTTGTATTCATTTTCTCCTCTTTTCTCTGTGAAATCGACAGCCTGCTAAACCCAGTTTTGAGTTCTATCCCTGAGGTTTTGAGATCTATCCTTGAGGTGGCCATTCAGTTTCTCGCAAAGCCACCCCATTTGTTGATTTTAATTCCCTGTAAGCCAACCCTGTAAGCCATGTTGTCAGTCGCCCCTCCCTCCGTCAGGGCAACAGCAGACAATTGTTCCGGCAAGCATGGAGACCGCTCAGATCACTTTGGCAATTAGGAGCACATTAAACACCACACGCATTATCCAGCAGTATATGCAGCACCAGAACCTGGTAAAGCAAAACCAGGCGAATAGGCGACATCAGCACGGTGACGAGAGTGAGGACATGGACACGGACTTCTCTCAAAGCAAGGGCCCTGCCAATGTGGGCATCATGGTGCTAATGGGGCAGGTTCATGCGGTGGAACGCCGATTCTGGGCTCGGGAAACAAGCACAGACTGGTGGGACCACATAGTGTTGCAGGTCTGGGATGATTCCCAGTGGCTGCGAAACTTTCGCATGTGTAAGGGCATTTTCATGGAACTTTGTGACTTGCTTTCCCCTGCCCTGAGGCGCAAAAATACCAAGATGAGAGCAGCCCTCAAAGTTGAGAAGCGAGTGGCAATAGCCCTGGGGAAGCTTGCAACGCCAGACAGCTACCGGTCAGTCGGGAATCAATTTGGAGTGGGCAAATCTACTGTGGGGGCTGCTGTGATGCAAGTAGCAAACACAATCAAAGATCTGCTGATATCAAGGGTAGTGACCCTGGGAAATGTGTAGGTCATAGTGGATGGCTTTGCTGCAACGGGATTCCCTAACTGTGGTGGGGCCATAGACGGAACCCATATCCGTAACTTGGCACTGGAGCACCAAGCCAGCGAGTACATAAACTACAAGGAGTACTTTTCAATAGTGCTGCAAGCACTGGTGGATCACAAGGGACGTTTCACCAACATCAACGTGGGATGGCCGGGAAAGGTACATGACGCTCGCATCTTCAGGAACTCTGGTCTGTTTCAAAAGCTGCAGGAAGGGACTTTCTTCCCAGACCAGAAAATAACCGTTGGGGATGTTGAAATGCCTATAAGAAAAGGAGTACTTGTGGCACCTTAGAGACTAACAAATTTATTAGAGCATAAGCTTTCGTGAGCTACAGCTCACTTCATCGGATGCATTTGGTGGAAAAAACAGAGGAGAGATTTATATACACACAGAGAACATGAAACAATGGGTTTATCATACACACTGTAAGGAGAGTGATCACTTAAGATAAGCCATCACCAGCAGCAGGGGGGGGAAAGGAGTAAAACCTTTCATGGTGACAAGCAAGGTAGGCTAATTCCAGCAGTTAACAAGAATATCAGACAATAGCCAGACAATCCTAGGCAGCTCTCCAACACCATTTTCTACAAGCCATTACCCTCTGATCCCACTGAGAGTTACCAAAAGAAACTACAGCATTTGCTCAAGAAACTCCCTGAAAAAGCACAAGAACAAATCTGCACAGACACACCCCTGGAGCCCCGACCTGGGGTATTCTATCTGCTACCCAAGATCCATAAACCTGGAAATCCTGGATGCCCCATCATCTCAGGCATTGGCACCCTGACAGCAGGATTGTCTGGCTATGTATACTCCCTCCTCAGGCCCTTTGTTACCAGCACTTCCAGCTATCTTCGAGACACCACTGACTTCCTGAGGAAACTACAGTCCATTGGTGATCTTCCTAAAAACACCATCCTAGCCACTATGGATGTAGAAGCCCTCTACACCAACATTCCACACAAAGATGGACTACAAGCCGTCAGGAACAGTATCCCCGATACTGTCACGGCTAACCTGGTGGCTGAACTTTGTGACTTTGTCCTGACCCATAACTATTTCATATTTGATGACAATGTATACCTTCAAATCAGCGGCACTGCGATGGGTACCCGCATGGCCCCACAGTATGCCAACATTTTTATGGCTGACTTAGAACAACGCTTCCTCAGCTCTCGTCCCCTAATGCCCCTACTCTACTTGCGCTACATTGATGACATCTTCATCATCTGGACTCATGGAAAAGAAGCTCTTGAGGAATTCCACCATGATTTCAACAATTTCCATCCCACCATCAACCTCAGCCTGGACCAGTCCACACAAGAGATCCACTTCCTGGACACTACGGTGCTAATAAGCAATGGTCACATAACCACCACCCTATATCGGAAACCTACTGACCGCTACTCCTACCTACATGCCTCTAGCTTTCATCCAGATCATACCACTCGATCCATTGTCTACAGCCAAGCGCTACGATATAACCGCATTTGCTCCAACCCCTCAGACAGAGACAAACACCTACAAGATCTCTATCATGCATTCCTACAACTACAATACCCACCTGCTGAAGTGAAGAAACAGATTGACAGAGCCAGAAGAGTACCCAGAAGTCACCTACTACAGGACAGGCCCAACAAAGAAAACAACAGAACGCCACTAGCCATCACCTTCAGCCCCCAACTAAAACCTCTCCAAAGCATCATCAAGGATCTACAACCTATCCTGAAGGACGACCCATCACTCTCACAGATCTTGGGAGACAGGCCAGTCCTTGCTTACAGACAGCCCCCCAATCTGAAGCAAATACTCACCAGCAACCACACACCACACAACAGAACCACTAACCCAGGAACCTATCCTTGCAACAAAGCCCGTTGCCAACTCTGTCCACATATCTATTCAGGGGATACCATCATAGGGCCTAATCACATCAGCCACACTATCAGAGGCTCGTTCACCTGCGCATCTACCAATGTGATATATGCCATCATGTGCCAGCAATGCCCCTCTGCCATGTACATTGGCCAAACTGGACAGTCTCTACGTAAAAGAATGAATGGACACAAATCAGACGTCAAGAATTATAACATTCAAAAACCAGTTGGAGAACACTTCAATCTCTCTGGTCACTCGATCACAGACCTAAGAGTGGCTATACTTCAACAAAAAGTTTCAAAAACAGACTCCAACGAGAGACTGCTGAATTGGAATTAATTTGCAAACTGGATACAATTAACTTAGGCTTGAATAGAGACTGGGAATGGATGAGTCATTACACAAAGTAAAACTATTTCCCCATGGTATTTCTCCCTCCCACCCCACCCCCCACTGTTCCTCTGATATTCTTGTTAACTGCTGGAATTAGCCTACCTTGCTTGTCACCATGAAAGGTTTTCCTCCTTCCCGCCCCCCCCGCTGCTGGTGATGGCTTATCTTAAGTGATCACTCTCCTTACAGTGTGTATGATAAACCCATTGTTTCATGTTCTCTGTGTGTGTGTGTATATAAATCTCTCCTCTGTTTTTTTCCACCAAATGCATCCGATGAAGTGAGCTGTAGCTCACAAAAGCTTATGCTCTAATAAATTTGTTAGTCTCTAAGGTGCCACAAGTACTCCTTTTCTTTTTGCGAATACAGACTAACACGGCTGCTACTCTGAAACCTGTCGAAATGCCTATAGTTATCCTTGGGGACCCAGCCTACCCATTAATGCCATGGCTCATGAAGCCATACATAGGCAGCCTGGAGAGTAGTCAGGAGCTGTTCAACTACAGGCTGATCAAGTGCAGAATGGTGGTAGAATGTGTATTTAGACATTTAAAAGCGCGCTGGCACAGTTTACTGACTCAGTTAGACCTCAGCAAAACCAATATTCCCATTGTTATTACTGCTTGCTTTGCGCTCCACAATATCTGCGAGAGAAAGGGGGAGACTTTATGGCGGGGTGGGAGGTTGAGGCAAATCGCCTGGCTGCTGGTTAAGCACAGCCAGACACCAGGGCGGTTAGAAGAGCACAGGTGGGTGCGGTGCACATCAGAGAAGCTTTGAAAACCAGTTTCATGACTGATCAGGCTACGGTGTGAAAGTTCTGTTTGTTTCTCCTTGATGAAATCCCCCACCCCTTGGTTCACTCTACTTCCCTGTAAGCTAACCACCCTCCCCACCTCCCTTCGATCACTGCTTGCAGAGGCAATAAAGTCATTGTTGCTTCACATTCATGCATTCTTTATTAATTCATCATACAAATAGGGGAATAATTACCAAGGTAGCCCAGGAGGGGTGGTGGAGGAGGGAAGGACAAGGCCACAGAGCACTTTAAAAGTTTAAAACTTATTGAATGCCAGCCTTCTGTTACTTGGGCAATCCTCTGGGGTGGAGTGGCTGGGTGGCTGGAGGCCCCCCCAACGCGTTCTGGGGCGTCTGGAGGAGGCTATGGAACTTAGGGAGGAGGGCGGTTGGTTACACAGGGGCTGTAGCAGCGGTCTGTGCTCCTGCTGCCTTTTCTGCAGCTCAGCCATACGCTGGAGCATATTAGTTTGATCCTCCAGCAGTCTCAGCATTGCATCCTGCCTCTCATCACGCTACTGCCACCTTTCAGCTTCCACCCTCTTTTCAGCCCGCCACTTACTCTCTTCAACTCGCCACCTCTCCTCCTGGTCATTTTGTGCTTTCCTGCACTCTGACATTGTCTGCCTCCATGCATTCGTCTGTGCTCTGTCAGTGTGGGAGGACAGCCGAGCTCAGAGAACATTTCATCGCAAGTGCGTTTTTTTCACCTTCTAATCTTCGCTAGCCTCTGGGAAGGAGAAGATCCTGTGATCCTTGAAACACATGCAGCTGGTGGAGGAAAAACGGGGACAGTGGTATTTGAAAAGACACATTTTATAGAACAATGGGTACACTCTTTCACAGTGAACCTTGCTGTTAATATTACATACATAGCACATGTGCTTTTGTTACAAGGTCGCAGTTTGCCTCCCCCCACTACGTGGCTAACAGTGGGGAACATTTCTGTTCAGCCATAGGCAAACAGTCCAGCAGAAACGGGCACCTTTGAATGTCCCCTGAAGAAAAGCACCCTATTTCAACCAGGTGACCATGAATGATATCACTCTCCTGAGGATAACACAGAGAGATAAAGAACGGATGTTGTTTGAACGCCAGCAAACATATACTGCAATGCTTTGTTCTACAATGATTCCCGAGTACGTGCTACTGGCCTGGAGTGGTAGTGTCCTACCATGGTGGATGGAATAAGGCTGCCCTTTTGCAAAGGCTTTGGGAGTATATCCAGGAGAACCACGAATGCCAGGGCAAATTAATCATTAAACATGCTGGCTTTTAAATCTTGTATAGTATTTTAAAAGGTACACTCACCAGAGGTCCCTTCTCCACCTGGTGGGTCCGGGAGGCAGCCTTGGGTGGGTTCGGGGGGTACTGGCTCCAGGTCCAGGCTGAGAGACAGTTCCTGGCTGTCAGGAAAACTGGTTTCTCCACTTGTTTGCTGTGAGCTATCTACAGCCTCCTCATCATCGTCTTTCTCATCCCCAGAACCTGCTTCCGTGTTGCCTCCATCTCCATTGAAGGAGTCAAACAAGGTTGGGGTAGTGGTGGCTTGAACCCCCTAAAATGGCATGCAGCTCATCATAGAAGTGGCATGTTTGGGGCTGTGACCTGGAGCGGCCGTTCGCCTCTCTGGTTTTCTGGTAGGCTTGCCTCAGCTCCTTAAGTTTCAGGCGGCACTGCTTCGGGCCCCTGTTATGGCTTCTGTCTTTCATGCCCTGGGAGATTTTCACAGATGTTTTGGCATTTCAAAAACTGGAACATAGTTCTGATAGCACAGATTCCTCTCCCCATACAGTGATCAGATCCCGTACCTCCCGTTCGGTCCATGCTGGAGCTCTTTTGTGATTCTGGGACTCCATCATGGTCACCTCTGCTGATGAGCTCTGCGTGGTCACCTGCAGCTTGCCACACTGGCCAAACAGGAAACTGAAATTCAAAAGTTCGCAAGCCTTTTCCTGTCTACCTGGTCAGTGCATCTGAGTTGAGAGTGCTGTCCAGAGCGGTCACAATGGAGCACTCTGGGATAGCTCCCGGAGGCCAATACCATCTAATTGTGTCCACAGTACCCCAAATTCGACCCAGCAAAACCGTTTTCAGCGCTAATCCCCTTGTCGGGAGTGGAGTAAGGAAATCGATTTTAAGAGCCCTTTAAGTCGAAAAAAAGGGCTTCGTCATGTGGACGGGTGCAGGATTACATCGATTTAACATTGCTAAATTCGACCTCAACGCCTAGTGTAGACCAGGCTAAAAGAATTAAGCATTGCAACATCTAAGTCAGTTTGTAGATTCAAACTTTTGTATACAGTCAGTTTCACTATTTTGTAGCTGGTCTATGAAAGTGGTGGGCAACCTGCGGCCCACCACGGTAACCCACTGGTGGGCTGCAAGCAGTGCGGGCTGCAGAGACATACTGGTCGCTGCTTCCCACAGCTCCCATTGGCCAGGAACAGCAAACTGCTGGTCAATGTAAACAAACTGTCTTGCAGCCTGCCAGTGGATTACCATTATCAGTGGATTACGGGCTGCAGGTTGCCCACCACTGGTCTATGGTATGACATCATCACTCTAATACATTGTTCTGATGGAAACACATGGGCAAGCTATGCTTCAGTAACAGCAGAGGCAAAGCTGAAAGTCAAGAGGCAGACAGAAGGTGTATGCAATTCCAGGATAAGGGAGAGGTTTAGTTATGTTGCATTTATGTCCACCAACTCTCAGAGTCCTTTAAAATATAAGCAAAAAGGCAGACAAATACCTGATGGAGGTTTTTCTTTTTAAAATTAGTCATTTTTTTGCGGACATCCTTTTAAACTATCTATCACAAGTAAAGCAATATGTTCCAGTGGCTGTTGAGTCTGAAACAATGGTTGTGACTTTTATTGGTAATTTGTTTCTTAATCATAGCAATTATTGCTTTCATATAGTAAATGCTGTGCTTGTTCATTTAAAAAGAGTACTCTTTTTTTACTTGTTAGTTATATTTGAAAAATTAACTTTTTCTTGCTGAATGTTTGTAGCTCAGTGTCTCGTTTTACTTATTAAAATAATCTGTTTTATGAAGCAAAGTACCACTATCATTACTTTCCATCTTATTTCATTATTGAAGCCTGTACCTTAATATTCTATTGCTGCAAAACAGTTTGCTAACTTACTTATCAAGTAATCCTTACTTATCAAGTCCAAGTAGTGCTGCTGCTTCTCTTGATGAGCTCCTCTAAGGGATGGTTTGATCTTCTTCAGTTTAGCATTATCTTTCCCATTCCAATACCTGGTTCTCTGATGCATACACATGCCCTGTCAGACCTTGCCAACTCTTATTTATCTAGCAGCAGTGACAAGCATACTCAAATAGTCAGAATGTAAGGATTTTTCAATCCCATGCACCATTCTCAAATAGTAAATTAATTCCCCAATTTCTCCCCATATAGGGCCAAGTTCCAGTGTATAAATCCTATTGAATGGAGTACAGGATTAGGCCACTATTCAGGGATGTCCTGATATAGTAGTGAGGTGTATTGGCATACTGCTACAGAATTTGATAAGTTTCTTGCATTTCATCCACAACCTAATTTGATATCCATCACAGCTGAAAAAATACTTGTAGATACCTTATTTTCATATTTACTGATCTCTGGTGTTTACAGATTCCATCCCCCCAAAACATGCTACAGATACATTTGTTGTCATATCCAATCATGCTCCACACGATTCTGATCAAAGGAGGGAGTGCTGTTACTAAATGATTAAATTATAAATTGAAAAGTAAGCAAGCAACAAGAGGACAGTAGGTTATTTCTCAGATTTCACAGTAAATACCCAAGCGGTACTGGGAGAGTTCACATCTGCTTCCAGCTCAGAATCTGAGCTTTGTGATTCAGGCTGATTCTATAATACACTGAAATGGAATGCTGAATCAAGATAGCCAGGGACTTTAGGGAAGTTTAGATTTATATCTGAATCCAAATCTGAACTCCATAGCTTAGGACCATCTACTTCATTGTAATTTTTTTGTTTGTTTGTTTCTTAGGAGGTATGAAATACAATAATTGAGTTTAAACTTGTATTCCTTACTCAAATAAAATTCCCATGGGGCCAGAGTCTGTTACCCTTATTAAGTTAATTAACACCTTACTCTATGAGCAGCCCCTCTGAAATCAATGAGACCAGTCAGAACATGGTACAACTCAGTAAGGGTATTGGAATTTGACCGCATGGTCTACAAGTGGGAGTTTAGCCTGCGTAAAGAAGTGAAGAATTACACCCATCACAGTATTTTATCAGTAGAAAAATAATGATCCTTATTATAGCAACAATTTTAAATTTTAAAAAATTTTAAACAATTTAAAAAAAAAATCTAGCTGGTCTGTTAACAGTCTATGCAAGCTAGATTCAGTTATTAGGGCAGCTGTCTTTGTCTTAAATGCATTAAAATGTCATTACCCATACTGACCAAAGTACTTTTTTTTTTTCAAAGCCAGTGTTATAATTACAATTAAGCAAAGACTTGTTTATTATCACCAAATGTATGCTAATGGCTCACACTAATGCAATCCAAACATTAGCATGAAACATTTTTCCAATTATTGCACAGACTCCCTATAGTGTTTCACACTGCTTTATGACATTTTAAACTCTGTAAATAATATGGTCCTTTAGAAATCTGCAAAAATCTTTCTATTTCCTCCCTATGACTGGAGAAAAACTAAATCTATTAAAAGCACATTTTCATAGCAGCAGGAAAAAATGCTTTTACTATATTGATCTTCAAAATTGATGGTGTTAAATAGTGCCAGGGGATAAATAACCATAAAATATAACATTAGTATACAGGGTACTGTTCTAACTAGCCATGATGGGTTGTCTCTCCACACTTTCATTTTTCTTTCTATTCATTCCATTACAGCTATACAATCATACATCAGTTACTGTGGCAAGCACTTTTTTTCCTTGTGTTGAGTTGTTTTTCAGCTGTGTTACTGCCTAATGTGGGACTAAAGAAGGAAATCGTACAGAGACGTTCCATAACAGTCCACATTTCAAGAATGTCTACAGCTGTCTTCATAACTATTACCTAGAAATGTCTTGGGTTTGTTTTATCCTTTAAGATGTTAAAGGTTAGGGGGTTTTTTCTGCGTTTTGTGTGTATATGTGCATGCAAGATTACAGGAACACTTAAGCAGAATTTAACAAAAGTGCCCCCTTAAAAAGCAGAGTAAAAATTGTAATCACATTGAATATTAGACAATCAAAACTACACTTTGGATTTAAAATCTCAGTTTCACTAGGAACTTCATTTAGCTGTAATATTTCAATTGCTGGTAACACACTCAAACTGTTTTTAGAAAGCTTGATTTGTTCATCTAAAATAAGTAGTTTTTCAAGAAGGTATTTTTCTTCCCTAATCAAAAGACATGAGGATTAATTATATGTGCACTGAAGCAAGCATAATATCTTAATACCATAATTAAAAAAATAACATGAGTAAGAATTTAATTTATTATTCATGGGAGATCCACAATATTCATAAAGAAAAGGGGAGAAGGAAGAATATGGCTTTCTAGGCCCTACTGAATATTTCTGAGTAAATCTCCACAGGAATATTTCCAATGAGCCAAATGGGAAATTACTTACCCTTTGTAAGTGGAGTTCTTCAAGATGTGTGATCCCTACCTGTATTCCATTTTGGTACACATGCACTCAATGTGCCTCAGACCATTGGTCAACACCTGTGCCTTTGCTCTCATGGTGTTCTATGCCGAAGGTATAAGGGATGATGTGGACAGACACCGCTCCAGTTCCTCCTCTTACTGCAAATCAGAGAGGATGTGAAGCAGAGGAGCGGAGACTAGATAGTGGAATATGGATAGGGACCACGCATCTTGAACTCCAGTTACAAAGGGTAACTTTCTTTCTTCTTCAACTACCTGTGTGTATTCCACTGTGGGTCACTGACAAGCAGTACTCAAACTCAAAGAGTGCAAGGATGTAGATGGTATGGCTGCTTGTAGAACCACCGCCCCAAAGGATGTCTCAGAGGAGGAGGCTTTGACCAAGGCATAAAATCTCATGAATGTGTGGATGGAACTCCATGTTGCTGCCTTACAAGCAGAGGTAATTCTTGAAGTGATGCACTGAAGCTGCCTCCATTCTCATAGAATGAGCCCACACTCTCTGTTTGGAGAAGGAAGGTGAACCAGATGACAGTAGGACACATCCGGAGAGTCACTTGGAGGTGCTCTGGGAGGAAATAGCTTGTCCTGGAGTTCATTCTGCTATAGCCAGAAACAGATGAGGTGAATTTCTGATCTATTTTTATTTTCTGTAGGTAAAATGCCAATCCTCATCTCACAGAGGGAATGAAGACTTCTCTACAATGGAGGCATGGAGCTTTGGGAAGAACACAAGTGAGTGGATAATCTGGTTTATGTGAAATTCCAAAACTACTTTGGGGTGAATTTCAGATAAAGTTGTAGTGAGAGCTTATCTTTATAAAATATTGTATACGGAGGGTCTACCATTAGCAGCCCCCAGTTTACTACCCATCTAGCCAAGGTGTGGGCAATGA
Source organism: Dermochelys coriacea (assembly GCF_009764565.3). Classification (NCBI taxonomy): domain Eukaryota; kingdom Metazoa; phylum Chordata; order Testudines; family Dermochelyidae; genus Dermochelys; species Dermochelys coriacea. The sequence continues at coordinate 180,052,773 of NC_050068.2, forward strand.
GGAAAGCAACCTTCCTAGAAAGCTGAAATATCAAACAGGTAGCTTCCAGGAGTTCAAAAGGTGGCTAGATAAGTGTTGAAAGTTCTAAATTAAGATTTCATTGAGGCATTGGTCTTATTGCCAGGGGCAAATTTCCAATTAAGCTGTTTAAAAACTAGCAGTTAATTGTCTGAGTAAAGACAAAAGTAACCACGTGTTAAAGAGTGGCACATGCTGATAACTGCCAGGTGAACCCATATCAAGCCAAGGGAAGACCCATTGTCTTGAGGGTAAGAAAGCAAACCAAAATATCAGGAATACCCACTGTTTCTGGAGACATATTGAGCTCCTGGGCTCTGATAGAAAAGGGTAGGTGACATTTCCAGTTTGCTAGATGACATTTTCTCATGGAGTCCTTCCTCTTATTAATAAGAATGACTTGCACAATTTTGGAACAGGAATGTTCTAGTTCCAACATCCACCAAAATGCCAGGCTGTGAGGTGAAAAGCTTCTGGGTTGGGTTGTTAGGTCCTGCCATTCTTTTGAGTCAAGAGAGCTAGGAAGAGATAAATGCTGATGTGTGGCCAGGCTGACATATACATGAGACCTGGGAACTACAAATGCCTGGACCATTTGGGCACAATGAGAATGATTTGTGCTCTTTCCTGTCGAATCTTCTGCAGTCCTCAAGGAATTAGAGAGATAGGAGACTGTCCTGTAGTAGGTAACTTCTGGGTACTCCTCTGGCTCTGTCAATCTGTTTCTTCACTTCAGCAGGTGGGTATTGTAGTTGTAAGAATGCTCGATAGAGATCTTGTAGGTGTTTGTCTCTGTCTCTGAGGGGTTGGAGCAAATGCGGTTGTATTGTAGAGCTTGGCTGTAGACAATGGATTGTGTAGTGTGGTCTGGATGAAAGCTGGAGACATGTAAGTAGGCATAGCGGTCAGTAGGTTTCTGGTATAGGGTGGTGTTTATGTGGCCATCGTTTATTAGCACCGTAGTGTCCAGGAAGTGGATCTCTTGTGTGGATTGGTCCAGGCTGAGGTTGATGGTGGGATGGAAATTGTTGAAATCATGGTGGAATTCCTCAAGGGCTTCTTTTCCATGAGTCCAGATGATGAAGAAGTCATCAGTGTAGCGCAAGTAGAGTAGGGGCATACATCAATACATCCTGTGACCATTACTGAATTAAGTACTCCTTAGTCACATGACAAGTCCCTTAACTTTGATTAGACACTTTGTGTAAGTGAGAATTATGAGATCAGGCCTGTTCTTTTGAAACAGGTACTAGGATCCATAACATAAGGAAAGAATACATTCGATATCAAATGAAAGAATTAGACAGATCCTGGGCCCCCTGAATGAGAATTCAAACTGTAAAGAGATTACATTTGATGTGACAGAAATTGAGTGACGATGTTATGAGGCTAACCTACATAGTGCACAAAAGTAGAAGGATAACTATCAAACATACTACTTTAGCTTCTACATTAGCTTCTTCAAATACAGCTGTAGACATACTGCAGTGAACAAAATATTCATCTAAACTGAAAAAGGACAAAATTTTGCTGAAGCCGAGATCTTATGACAGAGAATCCCTAATAAAATTATATGAAACTAGAGAAACAGAAGCATTAGATGGCCTTAGGTATTTTCCATTGTAATATTTTTGATGAAAATGCAGTTTCTGCAAAAGCCAATTTTTCCATGGGAAAATTTTGATTTCACTGACTCTTTTGCTTTTCCTTTGGGGAAAAAAACAACACATTTATTTTCCAGTCAGTTCAGCCCAAATGAAAATATTTCGTTTTGTTGAACTGATCCAAAGTATTTAGTACGAAATCAGTTCAACATTCAACACCGTCTCCCTGTCGTGCCACCGTGCCTCATGGGAGTTATAACATAGGTGGCTCATGTACCCCCTTTTCTCTTATGGGCTGGATTTACTGTCCAGACTACATTCACTTCCAATGCTGCCCTATAGTCTCCCTTCTATCAAATCATGTGGCCTGTCATAAGAGTTAGCTGGCTACAGTTGCATCATGAGAAATATAGTCTGGCCAATGGAAGAAAATGGGAGCATCAGACACCTTAATTACAACTCCCATGAGGCAATGCAGCACCTTAGATAGATGCAGCTTCATGTTGAACTGACTCAAAATGAAACATTTCAATTTGTGAATATTGAAGTATTTATTTTCAATCAAATATTCTGACACTTCCAAACTAAATTTTGTGAAACTTTTTTCCATGAAAAAAATTGATATTTCCAGATATGTTTTCAACCCAATTCAGAATAAAAAGTTGAAATATCAGAATTTATTTGCTGGAAAAGCACTGTGATTTTTACTTGGCTCTAATCACCATTTATGTTTCTAGGACACAGTTCTGGTCTTTTACCCTGGTGCATCTCCCATTTATGCTAATTTGACTGAGAGGAGAAATAGACTTAGTTACCATACGTGTAGGTCAAGATTATAAATCACAGTCAGATGCTGTTTTGGTATGTTCAGACCATGCATACTCCCTGATTTTGTTAGAAGATGTTGCTTAGTCCAATCAAAGTTGACTCATGTTCAGGGAAAGAGGTCATGAAGTCTTAATATGTCTCTCCAGATATACTGATTACATACTGAGTATAACAAAACTTCTATGCACAGATTATCCAGCTACCTGAAAAGTTTCTCTTTATATTTATTATCTGAGTGAACAGCCATTGCTGATCTCCATATACTGTCAGCTTTAAGTATCTATGTCATTGTTTTTATTAAATGTTTCCCCTGTAATTTTCTATTTATAATATATTCTTAATTTAAAACCAATGGAATGTGCAGAACCCAAAATTTTACATTCTAGTATATATCCTACAACCACTAAACCAAAAAGCGTAGGATGGACAATTACTGGTTTCTTCGAGAGAGAGAGAAAGAGAGAGAGTTTTCTGTAACTCATATATATATACATGAACAGCTTCTAGATATCACAGACAGATATTAGAAAGCCTGTAAATATATTTTCTTTCGCTATATCCTCAACCCCTATCCCAGAGACAGGCACAGAGAGGATATATAATATCTTTAGTCTATGTATATATATAATGCAGTTGGAGCCCAAACCAGGATATGTCATTCACTCAATGAAGTAGCACTGGCATATGCCAGCAATGAAATTGACCTGTTGTCTGCAGTCTTCCAAGCCATATAAACACAGGAATTCTGCAGAATAGTGCTCGGGGGGGGGAATGATTTTTCCTCATTTTTGTTGAAATATTTTTTCCAAGCTTCCACAGAAAGTTTTGGCTTTTTTGGCAAAGTCAAAAAAACTTGCTTTCAGTTTTTAGCCAAAAATTTTGGTTTATAACTAAAAATTTGGAAATACCACTGACTGAATACACCCTTGTATTCACACCCTATACACCATTGTAACAAACATTGTACAAAATATGCCTTGTGAGATATCATTTGAAAACTAATAACTCACTGATCAATAGTATCATGATTAAATGGGTGTAGCAACATTATACATAAAGTTATGAATTCCCTCTAAATGATGTTGGTACCCATGTTCAAACCCAGATAGCCCAATTAGGCAGAACTGGTCCAGCAGGTCTTAAACAAAGGAGTGTTTACCTCAATCTACATATAAAATTGTAAATAGAGTCCTTGGACAGCTAGATGGGGAAGACAAGAGATAAGAAAAAATGTACCTTTCAGCAAACAGAGATGGAAGAGACAGCATGCATCCCCTTTCACTACCAGGCAGACACCATGTCACCTTTTTTGTGGTTAAATAGAATTTGCTGTGATGGGTAACTTTCAGAAAAATAATGTCAAACAGGGACTGGACTATAAAAGCGAGGGGCAAAACCACTCCAAGTTATCTCTCCTTATCCATCTCTCTCCTTTTCACCTAAGATGGCAAAAGAAACAGCTGTTGGACTTTGAAATCAGATCCTGGACTGAGAGTTTGTTTAGCAACGTTACTGGTAAAATGTGGTGAGAGACCTCACCTTGAACCAAGTCTATCTTTATTTCTCTTGTAACCATTTCTGATTGTAATGCCTTAGCTGTGTACTCACTTAAAATCTCTTTATAGTTACATACACTTGTTTTATTCTTTAATTAAAACTAATCCAGTGTTGTGAATTGTTTGGGTAACTTCACTTAACATAGCAAACTGTTCTATGTTGATCCCCTTAGAGGGGCAACAGACCTAATATAGGTGGACTGTCCAGGAGAGGGCTAGACAATGTAAAACACACATTTTGGGTGCGGGAAATCTGAGACTGGGAGTGTGTCGGGGACACCTTGCAAGTAGTAACCAAGACTACTGGAAGCCAGAGTTTGTCTACTGTTTGGTGACAGGCTGGTGGGGTCAGAGCTGCTGGACCAGAGCTGTGGCTATACAGACACTAAGGTATGACCTGAATGCTGCTTGACTGTTTGTGAACAACCTGAGTTGGGAGCTACAGTAGCAAAGCATTGTGAGGCACCCCAGGTTGCAGGACAAAGTGACGACACAGCACTCAATGTTCTGGATTGCACCCTGGAATGTCATAATTGCCATGATGAATCATGGGAGTTGAAGTTCAGGTAGCTCATGTCTCCATTCTCCTTTAAAGAGTGGTCTTCCTAGCTGGACTACATCTCCCGAGAAGTAAGTGGGGAAGACTGTGCTGCAGATACACTGTTGGAGCATCATGGTCCCTAGAGAATGGGGCTATGAGGCAAAAGAGTTCTTGTTTGGATGCCTCATAACTCCATACTCCTGTTGTGGACCAGATTCCCCAAGTTGACCAAACTCTTCTATGATATATGCTGACCAGAGAGTGCCAGGAGGAACCATGGTATCTCAGTACTTTCTCCATTTCTGGTGAGGAAAGGAGTACATCACTGGAATTCCTGGACATGATATATAGTGGGATATATAGTTTAAACCAGGGAATCTGGTCTATATAGGAGAATGGGGGTTATGAAGCACTCAAACTCTCATGAAACACCTCAGCAATATTTCCCCTCCCCCCCCTTTTTTTGGGGTAGAAATTCATTTGGGTTTCAGGTGTTGAGTTTTTTTGATAAGTTGAAAGCAGACACTGTTTGTTTAATCAAAAAAATTTTCCCATCAAAAATAATTTTGAAGATAATTTTTGACTACTCTCATAACAGATTCTTTAGTATAAGCTGATTATGCATATAAAATGTTCACCTTCATGAAACTCCAGAACAAAAAGTGAACCTCATTTCTTAAATCTATCTTCAAATACTCCCAGGCTTCAATCTTTGGAAAATTTCACCAATAATCGTGCAGAAAGTGAAAGTTAACTGAGAGTGGAGGAGCCCATAAGAGAGCAAGTTACGGTTAGTTATGCTCTTTTTTTCCCCCCTAAATGCTGAGGCTTGAATCATCTTCCTCTTCACCTGACAGCTCAAATTCCTTGAATACCTTCAAAGTTTCTCTATATTAGATTCAAGCTCCTCTTCATTATCTTTCAGGTTCTTTGCAGGACTTGCCTAAATCACAGTTCTCATTTTCTTTTTCACACCAGCTCAAGTTATATACTCACCTCAGGTTTTTGTTTTTTTTTAATTCCTCCTTTGTCCCTCCTCACTCTAAACTTCTTGTATTCCATATACTTAGAACAGTCTCCATTTCCTCCTGCAAATCTTTCCTTAAAACCAGGGCTATTTGAAAGTTTTCCATCAAAACTGTTTTAAATAAAAAATTAGGTTTCCTATTATGTTTTATGTGTATATTTTCAATATTTTGTCCAAAAAGCCTCCCAAAAGAGACAACATTTTTAGATAAAACAGAAATATTTTATTTTAAAATGGTACCATGGAGGTTCATGGAATGTATAGTTTAGGTGTGTTATGCTTTCATTTTTCTTTATGGGCCAGAGTCTCTGGCTGGACTACTACTCCCACTACATATCATGTCCAGGAATTCCAAAGAAGTACCTCCTATCCTCACCAAGAGTGGAGAAAGTGGAGCATCATTGGAAATGTAGAAAACTCATAGAGGAGTATGTAGTGGGCATAAAGTACCCAAATTACAATTCCTTTGTGGCACTGACACCATTTTGAATTTAAAAATATTGGCTTTTGATATTCTGCAGAAAAGTCAAAGTTTTTCATGAAAATTTTTCAACAAAAATTGGGAGGGGGGGAGAAGAAATTGTTGAAATGTTCCATGGGAAAACCCCTTATTTTCTTACCATCTCTTTACTTAAAACCATTTTTTTTCAATCAAGCCTTCCATAGATGAATTCTTTGCTACCATCATGCTCACCCTTGGGGCTTATTCTATGTCTATATTATTCCTGTCCAATGTTGATTGCAACTTATGGACCAAATTTAGCATGAACAGGTTTAAGACCAATGAATTTGGCCCTATGTGTTTTGCAAAGTACTGTGCACACCTTTTGTACTATGAAAATAAAACAGTAAAAATGAAATAATTAATTGATCTTTAGTCTAGAGTAACTTCAGCACAGCTGAGCCTCACAGTTTCAACACTACTGATTTGTGTAAAATGGCTAGTTGCTGGGAGGAGCTTCCTCCCTATATTTCAGGAATGCTTTCATGGTTTATCATCTATAACTCTCCTTATTTCTGAGACAAAGATTAATCTTTGACATGGGGGGCCACTTTATTGGTCTTCTGTGTCAATCCAATTATCAGAGAGCCACAAACAGAGATCTTGAGTCAGCAAAGGAAGAACTAGCTTGAGATGCTTCAGCATGGTACATGGAATCCCCCAATATCATTCCCTTGAAGAATCAGCTCAAAAAACAGTACCATATGCCTAAATAGGCATTACACAGCTGACAGAAGGTAGAGATTTCAAGGTTGGGTCTCTGAGACTTGGAAATAGAACTTGAGGGGGGAAAAAATCAGCTTTCATGAAAAATAACGCATTTTTCCACTTTTACATTAAAACACTTTTTTTTTCAGTGAGAAAATTCATTTTTTTTAACCAGAATATTTTTGCTGAAATATTTTTGACAAGAAAAAAAATTGGAAACATCAACAAATGGAATTTTTTCATAAAACTATTCTTTAGTTAAGAGTAATAAAAGGTAATTTTCCTTAAGAATTTCTGAGGAAAACACCATTGTGATTGTTATATTAGAGAGAATAGGATAAATCTGCAGCTGACATTGACTGGTGATTTACACCACTGAAAATCTAGCCTCAAGTTATTTTCCCTAGGGCAGCATTTCCCAAACTTGGGATGCCACTTGTTCAGGGAAAGACCCTGGTGGGCCGGGCCAGGCCAGTTTGTTTACCTGCCGCGTCCGCAGATTCGGCCAATTGCGGCTCCCATTGGTCGCGGTTCACTGTGCCTGGCCAATGGGGGCTGTGGGAAGTGCTGCCAGTACGTCCCTCGGCCCACGCCGCTTCCTGCAGCCCCCATTGGCCGGACACAGCAAACCGCGGCCAGTGGGAGCCGCAATCCGCCGAACCTGTGGATGCGGCAGGTAAACAAACCGGCGCGGCCCCCTAGGGGGCTAACCCTGAACAAGCAGCATCCCAAGTTTTGGAAACACTGCCCTAGAGAATATTCTTTTAACAACAACTTTCTGATTTTTGAGACTTATTGAGGGATCATACTTCCACTAACATGACCTATAGCAATAATATACAATCATTTTAATAAACAACTATGGCTAAATCCTGTGTACAGTTTGAAAATCTCAACCACAGTATGTCCACATCTTTTTGATGGGTCAACCTCAGAACAGGATATCCTTACTCTTTTTAATTGTGTATGACTGTTTCCAAAATAAGATATTTTAGCTGTTTTCTCTCTGTCTTAACCAGATTTAAAAGTGAAGGAAGGAAATGAAGTGGTAGTTTTATTCCATATATGACAGGGTCGGGCCAGATGGCTATAGGAGAGTAATAGAAGGCAGATATATTAGCCCCAAGCTAAGTAGGTCCCTTTTCCCTGGGTAAGATAACAGGGAAGGTTCCAGAACAATCAGGAACCTTCTGGAGACAATTAAGACAGACAGGCTGATTAGAACACCTGCAGCCAATCAAGAAGCTGTTAGAATCAATTAAGACAGGCTAATCAGGGCACTTGGGTTTTAAAAAAGAGCTCACTTCAGTTTGTGGTGTGCATGTGAGGAGCTGGGAGCAAGAGGCACTAGGAGCTGAGAGTGAGAACGTGGCCTGTTGGAGGACTGAGGTGTACAAGCATTATCAGACATCAGGAGGAAGGTCTTATGGTGAGGATAAAGAAGGTGTTGGGAGGAGGCCATGGGGAAGTAGCCCAGGGAGTTGTAGCTGTCACACAGCTGTTCCAGGAGGCACTCTAGACAGCTGCATTCCACGGGGCCCTGGGCTGGAACCTGGAGTAGAGGGCAGGCCCAGGTTCCCCCCAAATCCTCCCAACTCCTGGTCAGACACAGGAGGAGTTGACCTGGACTGTGGGTTCAGAAAAACGGCCAAGCTGAGGGCTGCCGTGAAGCTCTAAGTCAAGCAAATCCGCCAGTAAGTGCATGACCCACCAAGGTAGAGCAGGAACTTTGTCACACACATTAATTTGGGCAGCGTTTCCTGGCTGCTTTCGTACTGTAGAGAAAACACCATTATATACATTTCGGTGTAGTGAAGGTATTGGAGCTTGATAAAATTACTCGCAGTGATTTCTTTGGATTAACTTCAAGTATATACAGCCTTTGTGTCCCCTGTAAATGAGCTGATATTCAAGAATAAGAAACACAAATGGAGATTGGAATTTTTGGATAAGGCAGAGGAAGACTTAGGTATGAGTCTAACTGTGTCCATCCAGGGAATGTGGTGACAAAAGGCAAGAAACAGAACTACAGCTATAAGCTTCAGTGTCAGGTACAAAACAGAAATAAGCAGAGGATAGTCTGTTATGCAAATAGAATGTGTATAATAAATAAGTCGTTGGGATATCCCCATGGTTTAGAAGTGGGCTTTGAACAAGAGCAATATAGCTTCTAGGATATTGTCCTCAGTAGGTCACAAGTTTACTACAACCTGATCATTGTCCCAGACCTCTGGCCACTGTCCAAATAATCCAAATTTTTATATAAAAATAGGTATTTCAAATGGCAATGAGCAGGTGAATGTCAAATGTCCTCTCAAAATGGGACCTGAAGATCAACCTTCTCCAAATGAATATAGTCTCACATCCTACCAGCTCTAAATACCTATTACTAGATTTTGAAGTAAATGTCAGAATATGTAGGAGACATCATGAAATATGTGAACTATTAATTCTAGAAACACCCTGGAAGAATGTACTGTTTCATATTCTGTTTAAATTATGAGCTACAAATGGAAACAGATAGTGGAGAAATTTCTGAGGATCTATGAAACAATTTAATCTCCCCCAGAGCTGTATCCATTTAGGCCGGGGAAAAGAAATTATTTGAAGATTATAATAGATTTAATAGAAGCTCAGACTTTCAGCAGGCATATGGGTTTATGAAGGGAGCTGGAAATGACTGATTACCCCACTTAAAGTTTTCCTTTAAGAAGGGCCTTTAAAAAAGAAATAAAGACATGGAAATCATCCACAGTCATCCAAGCACTTCAAAGACATGAAAAGGAGTTTGTAAATACACAATGTCTAATGGGAGGCTACTAACAAAGATGATTACTTTATGGTGGTCACTTGAATACCTGATGAATCCTCTAACTCAGTGTTTCCCAAACTTGGGATGCCGCTTGTTCAGGGAAAGCCCTTGGTAGGCTGGGCCGGTTTGTTTACCTGCTGCGTCCGCAGGTTTGGCCGATCGCGGCTCCCACTGGCCACGGTTCACTGCTCCAGAACAATGGGGGCTGTGGGAAGTAGCGCGGGCCAAGGGCCACTTCCTGCAGCCCCCATTGGCCGGGCACAGCGAACTGCGGCCAGCGGGAGCCGCGATCGGCCGAACCTGCGGACGCGGCAGGTACACAAACCAGCCTGGCCCACCAGGGGCTTTCCCTGCACAAGCGGCATCCGAAGTTTGGGAAACACAACTCTAAGTCAAACAGAAAAGGAAAGGAAAGCAAAAAACAAAAACAAATTGACTCAAGACTGCTTTTCTTCACTGTCACCGTGCTGCTGCCTCAGGCCACTGACTCTACTTGCCATCACATTGTAGTTGGCACCCCACATTTCCTTTAAGAGTGAAACACTTAATTATCCCTGTTCTGTTTGGACTTCTTTCTGTGCTTTGTCCTTATTTACTTACAGCAATGAGAGTAGAAATTTAAAATAAGCAAGCTGCAAGTCATATACCTCTTTGTACTCTTCATTGTCCGTTTATAAATATTAATCATACACACACGAAAGGATTAAGTATTGGTCTGGAAGGCTATGAATCAAAAGCTGTAGAGAAAGCCCCAGATGTGGAGATTATAATGTTGAATATTGTGTAAGGACACATCACAAACTAGAAGGCTACTCGAGTCCTTTAAACTGCCCTTTGTGGACTACTGAGCTGGGTAACATCCCTCCTCCTGGTTTAATGTTTAATAGTACAATATAATGAATAAATATGCATATATACTGTAAATAACAATCTTTAAGGCTCTGATTCCACAAAAATGTTGTACTTGCACTTATGCAATAACCACCATATGAGGGACTGAAGCTGGGATCTCCAGAATGAACAGCCTAGGCTGCTACAACTTGAGCTACAACCAATGCTCTCCAGCTGGGGCTCTAACATACTCCTCATCTGTGATTGGGCACAGGGGCATTTGTAACACATACTCATCAATTACACTGAATTTTTTACACTGCAAGTAATTCTAATGAAATCAGTGGGACTATTCACGGTGCACAAAGTTAAGCATGTGTGCAAATCTTTGCAGGATTGGGGAATAACTGAATAATTTCTCTTTTAAAATATAATTATTATTATAATTTATCACATACTTTAACAAAGCTCCAGGTTTTAGCATGCTCTTGGCAAATGTTAGGATGTTCAGTGTTTGAACAGATGGAATGTTTTATGACGATGGTCTCATTCCTAACTCTTAAAGGAATCACTTTTGCTAGAGGTCAAAGGTGAATTTATTCCTGATGTGAGCTTTGTCCTGAGGTTCTCCCTAAGCAATTCTGTCAACTGTGCTATACTTCTGCCAAACTAAGTAATGATTTTGTCATGTGGGTTAATATTCCTCTGGGATCCAGCTTTAATCAAATGGATTTCACTAAAAAGAGACTTTTCCAACACAGTAACAATTATAACATTTTGTAGATGTTTAAATGCAGCACAATTTATACTTTAAAACTGGTAAAAAGCAAAAACAAAAGATACCCATAACCACAACACCTAAACCAAAATCCAAAAAGAATTCTTTGCAGCTGATCTGCTCCCTTGAAAACTCATGCTCCTACACAGCTTGGAAGCCTTACGTACCTTGTGTCCTTTACAGTGGAACTCTATTAATAGAATTCAGGTTTCAGAGAAGGAAACTGTCTGTACTAGAGGTGGAATTTTAAGGTTGCTGGTTCATATGTACTCCCAAATAGTGTTCTACTGACCCCAGCGGGATCACACACAGGAATAATAACTATATATGTTTCCAAGATGGACCATTAGGGTAAAATGTGGCAGGACTAGAGAAGGAGCAAAGCACAGGTCTAGGCTTGTGCCTAGGGCTCCAGCTCCTGAAGCCGTTGCATCATTTCAGGGCCAGAGGGTAGGGATGGCGCAACAAGAGGCCCCATGTTGTTGTGTAGTTACATTCCTGATTGCCAAAGTCCAGTCCTGGGCAGCAACATAGTGTTATATGCTTATATTCAGTGTCACTAGGTAAATACATTATTTAAACCCGCTTTGGAAGTTTGCACCTCTTTATCATGCTTACCCAAGCATATCACCATATGCTAATATAACTGCTCTTTTTTATATTTCTCAGTTATTTTGTCTCTGACTTCTATGAATTCAGACCCGAGAGCAGATCAGAAGAGACTGGATAAAAAACAGTCATTTTGAAATAAAATCAACATTGTAAGGCTATAATAAAGACATTAGAGCAACACTGTTCCCACTGATTTTCGAATGAAAGTAAGTTTCTAAAATAAAAATAATCCCCTCCCTCTTGACATGCACTCATCTTCTTACTTATCAAGGTTTGTATCATTAGTACTGACTCATTTAGTCAAAATGTCAATGAAGTTACAACATGATGAATTTGGCCACCTGATTTTTTGATCACTTATATGTTGAGTACAATGATAATGTGTTAACCTTTCTTTTAATAGTTCAGTGTAACCAGGTTAAAAATCTTTTAATGCTCTTTAGTGATTAATTTTTCTTTGCCAGAAAAACTTGTCTCAGAAAAATGGTTCTACAATTAGACTCCAGTTAAAATCTTCCATTATTCTGGCAGCTTTGAATGCTGAACAATGGCATCCAGAACCAAGTTTCATACACCAATTCCAGAGAAATGAGAACTCAGGCACCAAAGCACGAAACAAAATATCAGTGCAAAACCAAATATCAGTGCACTCACATAGGAAATAGGAGACCGGTCCTCAAGTTCATGCTCCACATCAGGCCAAGTGGGGATTTGAGGTTCGGTCTCACTCATCCTTGGTGAATGCCCTAGTCACTGAGCTATTGCATATGAGGGCACCACCACCATTAATTTTTGTGAGAAAGGGACAACCTTGCATATGAGCCTAACTCCAGGAGAGAGTTAATGACTGTGAATCCCAAGGAGCTGGAGGAGCCTTGCATTAGGTGTCTAACTCCCTTTCAGGGGTGTGGCTTAGGCCCATCTCCTCAACATTTCCTCTGGGGTAGTTTACGCAGCTCTCTGCTCGATGTGCTGGTTTTTGACAGTCTCATTCTTAGGTGCTTAATTCTCCCCATGTGTTGTATAGGGATCCTAGATGCCCAAGTCAGGGCTGCAGATTCCACTGGGCCACAGGGCGCCTTAAAGTTGGCATTGTAATACTGAGTCTAAGTACCCTTTGCCGATATAGCCCATAGTCTAAAATTAAAACAGACATGCACCTCTGCATAATTTAGTTATAACATTAGATCTTAGACACATTACCTGGATTAGGTTCCATAATCAATATTTAGATGTTGGAATCAAAGCCTTGATTCTCAAACGGTGCTGAACACCTGCAACTCCCATTAAATTCAAGGAGGGTTGCTGGGACCACCCTTGATGAGCCAAATCACCAGCTGATGTAAATCTGTCTATCTTCACTGAATTCAGTGAAACTATAGCAATTTACACCAGCTGAGGCTTCAACCCCTCAAAAAATCAGGCCACTTTGATTTAAGTACTTAAATATGGATTTAAGAATGTAACTTCCACAACATCTAGGTTTGAGTATACTGGCCTTTATATTTTGAGATGGGCAAAAATCAAACTCCTCGGTCCAAAACACCTCTTATTGTTGAAGGGGTTTGAAATCCCAATTTCAGAAATAGCTTCAAATTTTACAACATACCAAATGAAAAACTCCAGATATTAGTTACAAACCCATAACTTTGGAGTATTCAAAATGTTGATTCAAATAATCCACCTTCTACATTTTATCATAAATTTTTCTCTTACTGAACATCTCCATTGAAACACTGTTCAGTGAAAGGTTCTTGTGAGTAATAAAACTGCTGTCATGAAACCTTGAGCTCATTGAAGTCAATGGCAAAACTCTAGGTGAATTCGGAAGATTTTGTCCTCGACTGGCAGTTCTCAATTAGGAAAATCTTTCAGAACAAACAGGATAGAAATAATATATTTGTTGATAAATAAAGCTTCTTGTATATGAATCTAAGATCAGAGCTGGGTGGGAAACAGGGTTCTTGTCCAAAAAAATTTCAATTCCACATTGAGATAAAAGGATGCTCTTTCAATATTTGTCATGAAAAATCAGAGAGAGCAAGTACACACACTGTCCCAAAGCAGCCAGTTGCCTTGGGGGTTAGGGCACTTACCTGACATGTGAGAGCCAGGTTCAAGCCCCTTCTCTGAATCAAGCAAACCAGGGACTTGAACCTGGGTCTCAGACATCCCATTGAGTGCTCTTACTATTCTGAGGTAGATCACCCTCTATATTGCTCTCATTTTAACCAGAAATTCCATCCTGGGCCAAGAAACCTCTTTAATGATTTTTTTTGTTGAAACATGTTCCCAGAAAAGGTTTAGCTGAAGACTTATTGGCATTTTTTAATGAAAAGCGATTTCATAGAGAAAGTCTTAAGCAGCTACACCAGTGATTACGCCAGCTCATATGCATCAATCAAGCATATAACAGCCTAACCATAGCTTACTTTTCCCTATTTCTATTCCTCCTATTCCCCCTATAAAATGTGGTGGTTAAGATTGGAATAGTGTTCTGAAACCAAACCTCTACATGTGGAAAACCTACATGAACCCACAGACTTATAAGCTTTCCCTTAGCTCTGAGAACTGTGTATCTCTTGAACAACATTTTGACATTCATTTTGGAAAATTTGCAACACAAGCCTCATTTCTTAACATTGCTAACTGTATTCAGAAATATTATTCATAAATCTTTCCTAAATAATGTATTTCCAATAGAGCTGTTTCTTTAATTTCTAACAGGAAGAGTGTGTTCATCTATAGCAATTGCTAAGTAATAACTTTTGTTTGAGATGAGGTGATGTTGCTCACAGTTTCTCACAATCTTCTTTCCATTACCTTTATGCATATTGACAGGTTACAGATGTACTTTGTGGCACAGAATGTTAAACTGACAGTTTTCTTGTTTTTACATTTTAAGTCTTTTTTCTGAACAAGATAATTACTTCAGGCTGAGATTTTTTTAAGATGCAGTCCTACTTGGGGAACAGTGAAGGGCAAAGTGCCATAGCAGGCATTCCAGAAGAGGTTATGCTTTGTTCGGACCTAAAGACTTCTGTAGGAGTCCTTGGGAATACAGAGTGCACCACTTTTTTATGGTGCAATGTGGGCTCTTCCATAAGGAGTTCAGTTGGCTTATATGATATGAGACCAGGGTTTCTTGAGCTGTCTTCACTGCTTGCATATCCACAGAAAGCTGGACCTAATCTAGTTTCTAATTTATAACAGCACCAACATAAACAAACTTGTTCTTCTATTTATGCATTCCTACACATGGCATCCAATTTACAATGTCAGTGCAATCAGCTGAAAAATTCAGATGCCTATACTGAGGTTCTTCTCATCATTATCATCATGAAGGATTGTTCTACAAAAATCACACAGATATACTGTGGAGTCCTCAATGAAAATTCCTGCGATCAGTACAAATCCACCAGTCTTTTGCTGACAACAATGAATACACAATAATACATGAAGGTAATGGACTGTAAGGAGAGCAATGCTTTCCACCAAGTTTTACTGAAGACATGAGAGATGAAAAATTGTATTTATGTATATTAAAATTAAAAGTATAACAATGGTACAAACTAACATTTGAACTGCAAACCAGAGAGTGTTGGGTGACACAATGCAGGATACATCTCAAAGTCTTAGGCTGACTAATTGAATTGCCATTGATAAGATATCACATAAAGAGACATCTTTGGAGTGAAACATGGGTTTGCTTTAAATGACCTGTCATTAGAGTCATGGGCAATGTCCATGTCCAGAATGAAAAATATTGTACCTCCCAGCAATATGCTCAGTAGGAGTTTAAACAGCAAGCATGGTAAAAATCAGTGTACATGATCCACAAGAGAATTATGCCTCAGGTGCTATGTTAATTTGCTTGCTGGCATATATTAATTGAAACCAATCAATAAAGCCTGTGGTCCAACATAGGGAATGCAGAAGAAGTAATTGACTCTCACATTTAGTTATGTTTTAAACCTGAAAAAGTGGAATAATTTAGTCTAAGATTTTTCCATTTGTGTCAATACAGATAATGTAATCAATTACCATGTTTATCTTCTATTCTTTCAATCCTAATTATAATAATTATGATCAATTTTCAACAGATTCTGTGTAAACTAGTCTACTATGCTACAGCTGTTAAATATGTCCTTGGATTTAAATAACTATAAATAACTAATAACTAGGAAAACTTTTTCCACAGATGCTTTAAACCACACAATATATTTTGATACTCCAAAACAACATTTGGACACTTAGGTCCAGATATTGCAAACTCTTATGCACACGCTCAGCTTTATGAGTGGTCTCATTGGCACTGACACAGAAGCTAAAAGTACAGCAACTTAAATGGGTAGTGAAAGATTCTCCACACACATACATACTTTTGTTTACACTAGAGTAACTTGACAACAAAAACTTTTGGGGGTCTCTCAAACAAAAATAAAGGTCAAAATCACAGAAACAAAAATCGCATAACTGCTAATACAGTATTTTGAAATATAAGATTTGCAGTGGCTCAACAAATCTATTCTATATTTACAATATTGTTTACTATAGGGGATTTTAATAGTAACTATATGGTTTTTTTTAAATCAGTCTTTTTATTACACCTGCTAGCGACCTTTATCAATTTTCACCTGGACTATTGCAACCCCTTTCTTTTGGACCTCCTCCAGTCACAGCTCTGTAGATACTAGCATATATATATAGAGAGAGAAAGTGAGTGCTATCAACTTTTTGCACAGACAGCCAAAATACACCCATAAATACCTCTATAGGCTTCATATTCATTCAGCATCTAGTTCAAGATTCCTTACCTTCAGTCTGCTTATACTCCTAGAGATGTCACTGATAATGAGGGCTTAGGCCTGATTTTCCACATCTTTGCACCTTATATAGTCATTTACATCTAGGTAAATCAGAAGCTAAATACTATAATTCTAATTTGGTAGCATTTTATGCCCACTTTGCACAGGCAGGAATGATTATATGAGGTGGCAAGCACTGGAGAATGAAGGCCATTAACTACTCTTGGTGTAAGTGCTTTTTCCGCTGCATCTCCAATCATTTGCAACAATACTCTGGATCTCTCTGTCTCCGCTGATTTAAGATGAACCCATATTCATTGTCTTTACGCCTCTTAATTTAGCTCCATGTCTGTTTTTGCCTATATAAGCTTAATTTAAAGATCATACAAAGGGCTAGATACTCAACTCTTGTCAATCAACATAGCTTCATTAAAATCAAATGATTATTTGCACCAGCTGAGACTTCAGTATATTGTCTTTACACTGTTTTCTGTAATTTATACCACATACTGTTCACTAGTTTGCATTTTTTTAACTATGTAAAGTGGTTTGGAATACGAGAGATGCTATACAAAATAAGGCACAAACTTGTACACACTCACTGCTGGCCAGAGTGCTTATCACAATAGAATTGTTTGCACCTAAGAATAAGTATTTGCAGCATGTCATGTGTTATATTCATCTGAACTAAATGTAATGATTAATTCTGGTTAGATTTTCTACTGAAATATTTTAATGATACCATTTTATTTGCCTACTTTAATGTTAAAAATCTAATTTGTTAAATGATTATTTCCTAAAATAGTCTTAATAGCTTGATATTTAGGAAAAATATTAAAACTACTATGATCTTTTTGTTAGAGAAAGAGATTCTGCAAATGTGTGACAACTACTTTTCCAATGGTTAGTTGAGGAATTTTGAGATTTATTTGCGAATTTAAAGAGGTACTGTCACCTTGAATTGTCTGAAACTGAAAGAGTACCCTTTAAATAGTAAAAAGAAAAAGGAGTACTTGTGGCACCTTAAAGACTAGCAAATTTAATTTGTTTGTCTCTAAAATGCCACAAGTACTCCTTTTCTTTCTGCAGATACAGACTAACACAGCTGCTACTCTGAAACCTTCAAATAGTATCATCTGATTTATACCTTGGAGTCCTTTTAATGACCACCTCCTATCTCTATTCTTATTGTCAGTTGCATTTTCATTCTTCAACAAATCACATACCAACTTTACTTCTCCATTATCAGATTATACAATCTATAAATGTTTGTGTTGTAGGTTCAAATACTGTTTGAGTGATGCTGATTATGATATCAATGTGAATGAGCATTGCACACATCAATGGAAGTCCATACAGGGCACTGCAGCAGGGTCAAGAGGGCTGCACCGAAGCCAAATTGCATGGCCTTAATTATGTCCTGCATTGCATACAGCAGCATGTGGGAAAGCTGATAGTGTTAACTGACATTTCCGACTAAGGGAGAAGAGCCCAGCCTGTGTGCAGTTAACATTCACTAAATAGTTAATACTCATATGAAGAAAAACAAGCTTCCTAGGAAGTATGAGTGGTTAGTAGAAAAACTTATAAAGTAACCAAGCAAAGGTTTTGTTTTGTTTTATTTTCCCCAGTAGCTTATAATAAAACATCTGCTAAAATATTCATTATTGATTCTTAATTTAAATAATAAACTAGTACCAAAGAAAATAAAATAAGGTTACATAAAAGTGTATCAGGGGCATATACCAAGGAAATGTTTCAACATATAAATAATGATACCTTACACTTTTGAGGTCTCATGGTTTTCAGAAGTTATGCCTGGCCTACACTTTAAACTTATACTGGCAGAGCTATATAGATCAGAGTTGGAGGGGGGAGGGGAAGGGGAAGGAGGAGGGACACACTTCCCAATGATATAGCTATGCCTACAACCCCCTCCCCCCAGCATAGATGCAGCTATGCTGATAGAAGAGTGCTTCTGTTGGCATAGCTAGCATTGTTCAGGGAGATGGTCTTTCTACCCTGGCATGACTCCTTCTGTGGGAGTATGCTGCATCTACACTGATAGACTATGCTGGCATACCTATGCTAACACAGGCTTTGTAGTGTAGGCATAGCCGTACTGACTCCCTACATCTCCAGCTTAAGTCAAGGGGAGCAGTGGATGCTCAGCACCTCTGAAAATTAGTCCCGTAAGGCAAGATTTGTAAAGGTATGTAGATTTCAGAGTAGCAGCCGCGATAGTCTGTATATACACAGAGAACATGAAACAATGGGTGGTACCATACAATGGGTGTTACAGTGTGCATGGTAAAACCCATTGTTTCGTGTTCTCTGTGTATAGAAAATCTCCCCACTGTATTTTCCACTGCATGCATCCGATGAAGTGAGCTGTAGCTCATGAAAGCTTATGCTCAAATAAATTCGTTAGTCTCTAAGGTGCCACAAGTACTCCTTTTCTTTTTAAAGGTATGTAGGCACTGATACAGAAAGCCGCTTGGTGGTATTTTTCAAAAGCACTTAGGCACCAAACTCAACAGCATTGTTCCCTTTACACTGCTGGATAAACTGAGCAAGTTAAATGAGTTGCTTAGTGGTTTGCAAACTACCAACTCTTCACTTGTAGCTACACATCAGGGTGAAAGGCAGCCTGTGTCCACATGTGTCACTACAGAGCGTAGCTACATGCTGCATTGAACCACTCCACTGGTGGGAAGCCAGCAGGGAAAGGCATTTTCCCACTTTCAGAGCCTTTCACAGTGACAAAGGAGAGGCTCTGGCAGGAAGGAGGTAGCAAGGAAACACTCCAGTAGCTCCCCATTTCTGATACCTGTTGACTGTGGTGAGAAGAGACTCCAGCAGAAGAGAGGCAACAGGAAAAGGCTCCAGAAGTGGTAAGCTGTTGGAGCCTTCCCCTACTGCAGGTGCCCTTTGCAGCTGCTTCCCCCTGCTAGAGCCTTTCCCCAAAAAGGACACTATGCTGCTACATACAATAGTATAGTTGCAGGAGGCACTGCTTGAGCTGTTATAATATCCTGGGGGTTCAGGCATGTAGGACACTCTACTCTATTGACGTAAGCCATGCCTTACTTTCTACAGTGCTATTTTTACCCATGCTAACTGTGCATTACTCTACAAACTAACCTAAGTGTAGATGTACCCATTCTGAGCCCAAGACAGATTAAGAAATAGAAAGTAGGAGTTCTAACTTCCAGTTCCTTCTTGCCCTTAGAACGCATTGATCTAGAGGCATCAAGAAGCTGGTTCTGATACCACTTACATCTGCTGCTGGGCAGCTCTAAGTTTATTCATTAAAAGCAGCCTTTAATGCATCCTACACCAGTGAAGGATTGATGTAGCTACACCCCTCCAGCACCCACTATGTCCCCTCCTGTGACATGCCCTCCATGCTGAGGGAGGTGTAGGGCAGAAGTACACACCAAGCTGCAGCCCAGTTTCATCGAGCAGGAATTTCCCCAACACCAGAAGAATTCTCCGCTGAAATTCTGATTGAATCAAAACAGCTGGATTGCATTGAAGAACCTTATCAATTGTGTCCTTCAAATAACAGAGGGCTGGAAAGCTCAATAACGCTTGCTTTCAATCTTCTGCTTAGATGATGAAACTAGGAATTGGTTCCCTGAAAGAACTGTTAATAAAGGCCAACATACACAGAAAACAGATTTAATACAATAAAAGTAAACGAAAACTCAATTTAAAATTTTCATAAGTCTACAAAGCCAGCTGACATACATTGAAAGACTCCTTAAGGTGATAGCAACTATCAGTTGCTAATATTTCCCCAGCTATCTTTGTCAAGATGTATGGTAAGCAATGAATACAGAAAAAAATAATTGTCAAGTCTTTAAGCATAAATATTGGGAGGACCAGAAGTTCACAGACAAAATAATTTCAAAGTAAGTGCAAATAGATTTACCCATGGTGGCACAATTAGCTTCAGTGCATCTGTGCATAGATGGTGAATACAGATGTGCAAGTGAGTTTTCAAAGACAAATATAGTTACCAAATTCCCTTCTGGTCATGAAAGTTTAAATGATTGAAATCCAAGAATTAGAAAATTTAAGTTCCCAAGGTTACAGTAATTGGAGCACAGATGCCAAAATACCACTAATCATTCAGATTACCTGACCAAATTCCCTGTTTAACTTGTGATGGAGAAAAGGCCACATAAAGATTAAGTGAGAAACTGGCAAAAAGTGTCATGGGGTGATATTTTAACAAGAACGCACCCATACAAAAAGTAGCAATGAGTTTTAGTTAAGAAAGGGAAATGTTAGGATAAATACAATTAACTATCATATAATAGTAAACTCTCCAAGTCCTCAATCTTGCAAACATTTAAGCACATATTTATCTTTAAGCACATGAATAGACACTTTACAAGTGTGCTGAAAGCAAAGCTCAGTCTCATTAAACATGATGAAAAGGAGTACTTGTGGCACGGCTGCTACTCTGAAACCTGTGATTAAACATGATGTTTGCCACATCTAGGCCTTGGACAATGGAATAATGACCTCAAAATCCTTTAGGAATCAACACAAAAATTATTTGTAGAACTCATTGGGAATCCTCAGAAATGTATGAATAGTCTCCCGGTTGCAGGGGATGGGCTAGATTTTCCAAGAGGACCTTTCCAACCCAGCAATTCACAAATGAATAGATTTATAATCTTGCACCAACAAAATGAAAACCATTAACCCCAGTCTAATCATCATGTCCGATATCCTAGTTTTCCCTTTATTATTCATGATATCAAACCACCAGATCAAAAAGGTTTTCAAGGATTCACAATGGTTTCATACAACATTACTGGTTAAACACCCCCAGGTTGTTTAACTCCCGGATAAACATCTTGAAAGGTCCTGCCCATCTTTACTGTCTTCAGTAGAACTGGGTGAAATTTTTCACATACATATTTTGTTTTGTTGAAAATATGCAGATTCTGGTCAACCAAAACTATTTGTAAATTCAGGTAGCTTTTGGCAAATAGTTTCAGAATTAGGAAATGTCAAAACAGTTCGACTCAGTACAGTATTTCCAAAATGAAATATTTTGACTTAGTTTCAGAAACACTTTCATTTTGGAATTTCCCAAAATTTCACTGTACCCATTTAAGCTGCTAATAATGGCAGTAACAGCTAACTATATTCCATCTCATTTGTCTTGCAGTACTAAAAGCAAAAGCCTGTCCACTTTATTCAACTAACCAGTCACACTTTAAATATTTCATTACCCCTTAAGGTACACTGCATCTTGCAATCTGTCCCGAGTAAGAGGCAGCACATAGCTGCACTGCACCAGGAGCACAGCAATTGTGACTCAGAATTCCAGATAGACAATCCCAGCTCATTACCAACAAAGTCTAGATCATTCCCTAGTCCTATTAGATTAAAAATCACTTCTTTCTTCTTCCACATTAAGTTTATGCATCATTGCCTCAGATAAAATATATTAGATAAGACTCCATCAATGGAACCTAAAGCTTCTGAGTTTACTTTTCATTAATAGTGTAAGATCTTTCCCACACTTACAGGGGAAGAGTTATTTAGGCCTGCTCTACACTACAGTTGGACCCTGTTACAGTTGCCTTACATTGACCTACGACCCACCCCTCTTCCTGGGGCCCACTTGCTGCCCCCAATAAGGCTCAGAGAGGCTTTAGGGTTGGGCAACCCCCTTGTTTTTATTTACATAAGGTTCTCCCAACACCAATGGGTCTCTATATACAAGTCTTGCAGGATTAGTCAACCTCTTTTACAGGCAGAGTCAGCCTTCAGCTAGGAGGCCTCCAGCTCCCTCCCTAACTGATTTCTCCCTGGCTGCCCACAGCCTTCTGGCACCCTCCCAGCCTTTATAGCCCTTGGCTTGTCAGGCCAGCAGGTGTTGCCTATCCTCAGGCCAGCATCAGGCCTTTTCCACCAGCCCCCAATCTGTTTTGCACCAGCACCCTGCTACATACCTCCCCCCTTAAGCTGATGCCAGGCCTGATCTTCCTCAGCCCCGCTTTCCTCGGCCTGGGGTTTTACTCTGGAGGTGGCCTCCCTGACCAGCAGGGTGGTCCCTGGGCTCAACCCTGTGGGGTTTTGGCATGCCCCACCCACAAAAGGTGCATTAGGTAGGAGGTGGGCCACCCCACAAGTCCATCTCTGCCCAGAGGTCATCACACCAGTCGCAACCTTGGGCAGGTCACCCCAGACGCTCTCTTTCCTTCCCTGGTCAAGAAGACGGATCAGAGCCAACTGCCCCAAGGCTACCCCATCTCCAGTTCGGGCTTTCTGCCTCTTGGAGTTTGGGCCTCCCCCTTTTGGGTTTCTACCCTCTGATCTTTCTTTAGCTTCTCTGCCTCTATCACAGGGATTCCCTCCCCTGAGTGGTCCCATCCTGGGACGTTTGTTCCTTCACAGGTCCCTCCTCCCATAAGGTCCCTATCCTGGCTGTGTTGTCTAGGGTTTGTATCTTTCTCCCCTTGAGGTTGTGGGGACTCCCCTTTCTCAGAGTCAGCCCCCATAGAGGCCTGGACCCCTCCCTCCAGGGTCCTCTCTCTTGCATTCTCTGTTTGTCTCCTCCCCATGCCCTCTTTCCCTTTTGGGGAAGGGTTCCATCCAACCCCAGGACCACCGGGTAGGGCAACCTCTCTATTACCTCCACCCACTTCCAGGCAAACCTTCCCTGCACCTCCAGGGGTACCTGGGCCACGGGACAATACTCCCCATCCCTGTGGATGCATTCCACCAGCATCCTTTCTCCAGGGATAAGCCAATGCGGCTTCACCAAGCGCCGCTGTATGAGGAAGTGGGCCAAGGCTGTATCCACTACACCCCTCTGGGGCTTTCTCCCCACCCGCATGGGGATGGTGGCTATTCCACACCTCTTCTTCTGCCTCCCAACCTTGGTCCAACCACAGAATTCAGCAACCCCACAGTCCATCACTGGGCAGTCACAGCTCTTATGCCCCGGCTGTCCACAGCACCAGCATACAAGCTGTCCCAGGCGACTAGGGGTTTCCGTGGGCTCCTCCCATTGCTTGTCTACCAGTTTTCCAGCAGGGTGCTCAAGGGGTTTCTTGCCTCCCTCTGCCTCTCACAGGGTCCAAGAAGTCTGCCTCTGCATATTCCTTCTTCCTTTTGACAGCAGCGTCTACGGTGCCAGGCTGATGTTGCCGCACCCGGACCCGCATGCTATCTGGGAGGCACTGTACAAACTGTTCAAGGATTACCTGATCCATACTCTGCCCCACTGTTTCAGCGTCGGGCCTCAACCACTGCGTTGCCCCGTCTGTTAATCTCTGGGCAAAGGCCCGGGGCCGCATGCTTCCTGCCCACTGGGCTGCCCAAAACTGTTGCCGGTATTTCTGTGATGAAAACCCCAGGTGGTCCAAGATGGCAGCCTTCACTGTGTCATAGTCCATAGTCTGGGCATCCACCAGGGCCATATACACTGCTTGCACCTCCCCAGCAAGATATGGGGCTAGCTGCAGGTCCCAGGTTGTCCTGTCTCATCCTGCACCCAGGGTTACCTACACAAAGATGCCCAAAAAGGCATTGGGGTCATCTTACAGAGACTAAGGATCAGGGGCCATCTCCCCCCGCAGGACTCATCAGTTTCTACAGGAGCTGCTGCTGCACCATTGCCTGTTCCTTGATAAAGCCCTGCAAAGTCCATTGTTGCTCAGCCTGCCAACCCAGTAAAGCTTGCCTCTCCAGCTGGTGGGACTGCTGAAAGGCCTGCTGTATTTTCTGCATCTCCCAGTGTTGTTCTGTGAGCCACTGCAGAGTGCCCTCCATCTCCGGATCGCCAAACTGTGTCTCTGGCAAAGGATCCCGGACAAGCCCCCACGTGTAACAGGGTTCATGACCTGCCCCTCTTCCTGGGCCTGCTTGCTGCCCCCAATAAGGCTCAGAGAGGCTTTAGGGTTGTGCAACATCCGTGTCTTTATTTACATAAGGTTCTCCCTCCACCAGACTCTCTATATACAAGCCTTGCAGGATTAGTCAACCTCTTTTACAGGCAGAGTCAGCCTTCAGCTAGGCGGCCTCCAGCTTCCTCCCTAACTGATTTCTCCCTGGCTGCCCACTGCCTTATTCTGGCTCCCTCCCAGCCCTTATAGCCCTTGGCTTGTCAGGCCAGCAGTTGTTGCCAATCCTCAGGGCAGCATCAGGCCTTTTCCATCAGCCTCAAACTGTTTCCCCTGATTGGAGTTGACTGGGCAGGGGCTTATTAGGTGCTTTTGCACCAGCAACACCCTGCTACACACCTTATGTCTACCTAATGATGTCAATGTACACACTACAGCCTTGTCCCACAGATGTAAGTGCCTTACTACACCAGCACAATAATTCCACCTCCATAAGAGGCATAGGGTTTATGTTGATACAGTTAGCGAGAGGCAGTGTTTGCATAGACACTGCATTATTTATACTGGCTGTTAGCTGTCTTGTCAATTTCAGGGCCCTATGCTGGAGCTCTGAAATTGACAAGAAAGCTGGGCAGCTAAAGCCCAGCTCCCCACTCCTAGCCAGGCTGCACCTACTGCACCTACCTGGCTCTCCATTCCGGCTCAGGGAGCACAGAAGCCTGGGCGGCTTTCCCCCAGTCCCAGTGGGTAGGCAAGACGCTCAGGTGGTTGCCTCGCACTCCTAGCTGGGAGGGGGCAGCCAAGAGCCCACGGGCAGCTGGGCTTCCAGTAGGGAAATGCACCGAGAGCTCTGGCTCTCATCCCCCCACAGTATCCCTCTTCAGACGATGTTAGCTCTCCTGGTGAGACCTAAAATAGGTCAACTTACGTCTGTAGTGTAGACATGCCCTTAGACAATGCCTTACTACAGGTTTATTGGACACTTTTCAAGGATGCAAGAAAACAGGTCTCAGTATGAAGTGTTTATGATAAATAACAAAGGAATAAAGACAGACAAAAAAAAAGACCTTATCAGGAGAAGACAAGAAACAGAAGGATGGATAACGGTGAGTGAATGGAGATGGAATAGTTCTTGATCAGGCAAAGCTCTCACTGAAGACAATGGCAGTGTTGCTTAATTAAATGATGCAGGATTGGATCCATCATTATTTTTGTTTGTTTTGAGATTGTCCTGGATTTTGGAAGGCTTTAATACACAATAAGTTTATAAAAATAGCACTTTAGCAGAAAATAGCGATAAAACACAAAGCTAATTTACTGCTTTGAATCATTTATATTTGTAAAGAATTACTCTGACTTAATTCAATGTCTTAATTTTATGTTCAAAGAGTCTCTTTTAAAAATGGATATTATTTAAGATATTCATCACATATCCCCAATTAATTTCTCAACACTTTCTACTTACTGACTCATATGCTCATAAAGACATAATTTAGAAAGCACTAACATCAATATTTAATTTAAGCCAAAATTTTAAAGTTACCTTAAAAGTAAAAAAACTAAATGTCTACCACAGGAACACAAAAACAAAAAGCAGATTTCAAACACAATGTAAAATAGCTACCTATCAATCTTCCCCATGACACTTTCAACATTCATACCATCTTAGCCTGCAGATCCAATTATCCTCCAACATTTGCTGCTCAACCATGCTGAGATTATTCACCAGCCCTCTAGTTATACTATAATAAAAGGTCTGTAGGGTGCATTTGCACTCAGAGAAATAAGGTATAGGTGTTAGAATTGCAATTGTCTTCTTTTGAGATACATATAATAAACAGGTTTCAGAGTAGCAGCCGTGTTAGTCTATATTCGCAAAAAGAAAAGGAGTACTTGTGGCACCTTAGAGACTAACAAATTTATTAGAGCATAAGCTTTCGTGAGCTAGAGCTCACTTCATCGGATGCATTTGGTGGAAAAAAAAATAAGTTTTTTTTTCCACCAAATGCATCCGATGAAGTGAGCTGTAGCTCACGAAAACTTATGCTCTAATAAATTTGTTAGTCTCTAAGGTGCCACAAGTACTCCTTTTCTTTTTATATAATAAACACAGTGCAATGACAAATCAGACTACTTCCTGCTAATTTTTCAATCAATTTACATGATACATTGACATATTATTAATTATCTATAATAAATATGGTAGTGGTCCAAACGTGCTAGGTGCAGAATTGACATAAGAAGAAAAAGTCCTTTGACCTGAAGGAACTTACAATTCAAGGCCCTAACCCTGCACTAAGGACCATTTGGATGAATCCCTATTCTCATTCAGAGTTCCATTTAAGTCAACATGGCTCCACAAGGAGACAGGGGTCTGTCCACATAGAGCCAATTGCAAGACCAGGGCTTAAAAAAAAGAGTGGAATCTCATTAATCTGTACACATTATTATCTGCACAAAAGTTGGCAGATACTTGCACCTCTTAGCAAAAATGTAATAGCACAGACAACACTGTAGGTAAATCTCACATTTCTTATGCTGCATTGTTTTTACGAAATTAAACTATTGTATATTTAACTGTATATTGTAAAGAATATTTTAACAATCCCAGCTACAGGACATCTGCAGGGTTTTTATCCTAGTTACCAG
The DNA here is from genome assembly GCF_009764565.3 of Dermochelys coriacea. Lineage (NCBI taxonomy): Eukaryota > Metazoa > Chordata > Testudines > Dermochelyidae > Dermochelys > Dermochelys coriacea. The sequence goes on from NC_050068.2 coordinate 180,079,924, forward strand.
CAGACCCCTACTGCCTGAGCTAAAGGAATACTTTCATTAGCTGGCAACAGCCACTCAGTGACATGACCTAAGTAGGTGATGGTCCTTCACATACACCTTTCTTGGTTGATTATTTATTATTCAAACATAAAAAACACTTGTTGAAAATCCTGTGAGTTGCTAAGGGATAATAAATGCAAACACATAATCATACTTTCACCTATGCCAGATTCTTACACATACACTCACAGTCAGTTCCCATAAACTATCCATTCCCATCGTGAATTAGTTCTACTCATTGATGTGATCTTTCTGACTATGATTGATTTGCTATAAAAAGGGACAAAGTGTATTAAATAATTTGAATTCTTTGCTATGGGTACATACTGAGGCATCTGCATGCCAAAAGGGTACCAAAAGAGGTGAGACTTCCTGTCAGATTATCTGAAATTAGTGATTTTTGGAACACTGTAATTAAATAACAATATAACTTTTCAACCCAATAGTACCTAAAACAGTTCAAACATACTGAGATTTGTAATTTCAAAAACCTTTTCCCCCCAAAGATATTCAAGACAGATAGAACTAGAAGACTGTAAAGATTCCTGTTGGGGAAAATTCTGATGCTCCATTAAATATGGAGTCACTATCGGAGTTTCCTTAATATACCCATAAAATAATCGCTTCTATAAATAAGTATAAGGGGATTATATACAATTTGAAAAGATACAAATCATTCAGTAATTTGTCTTTTTCAGCAATTTAGTATAGGCCAAATTGTGGCCTGGCTAGCACAGAGTAAGGAGAGCCAGGTATTCGTATCAAAGAAAACAACATGGGAAGAGAAGCAAACTCTATTGGAAGTGGACAGAGCCTTGTCTCCTACTCCACCCCCCTCAGTGAACTTGGCAAAGAAGCTGTGCCAGGTTTAGACCCAGTACATTTTACTCCTTCTCTGCAGCAACCCTCTGGGGATGCTCTGGAGCAGTGCAACAATGTACTAAGGTTTCAGAGTAGCCACCATGTTAGTCTGTATTCGCAAAAAAGAAAAGGAGTACTTGTGGCACTTTAGAGACTTAAGTGAGCTGTAGCTCACGAAAACTTATGCTCAAATAAATTTGTTAGTCTCTACGGTGCCACAAGTACTCCTTTTCTTTTTTGCGAAAACAGACTAACACGGCTGCTACTCTGAAACCTGTTATTATGCAAGGCACTGAATTTAGCCATATGGAGTGGAAATTTTTCCACCGAATGCATCCGATGAAGTGAGCTGTAGCTCACGGAAGCTTATGTTCAAATAAATTTGTTAGTCTCTAAGGTGCCACAAGTACTCCTTTTCTTTTTTGTGAATGTACTCAGGGTGGATTGTAAACTCACAATCTAGCCCTATATAATGTACGACACTGAAATTGATGCATTTCTCCTTGTCAACTCTATAACATTGTCTATTCTGGTCTTGTCTAGCACTGGTAAGATCAGGACATGTTTTATCTTTAGTATAACCTTGTAAAATGCTGCTTATTGTTAGTAGATACATAAAATATAATAATTTTATTGCAGTAGAATAAACAAGTAGGTACAGAAGAATGCTTTTGATAGTATTCACAGCTATGTATGAAAGGAAACATATATATACTGATTATGTCAGTCACTAAAATAGCCCAAGTAAAGCTATGTTTTAGAGAGTATTTTTTTCATCTTAGACAAATTTAGGAGACATTTACATTTGCAGCTAACCTAGGCTTTTCCATAAAAATATACTTATAAAACACTGTAAATGATAAATAGGGCTTAGTATAGATTTTAGTGGTATTACAGTAAAAGAGTCCTTTTACAAAGAAAAAATGTACAGTATCTTAAATTAATTAAAAAAATCAATTAAAAATTACAGCATTACTGATGTAATAATTAATGCTCAGCCTGCTCCTGCTCCCTTTGAAGACTTTAGAGTATTGCCTTTGACCTGAATGGACTCTGTTTATATCTCAGACAAAAAATCCTGTTAGCCTGGAAGACTACCTGTCAGTAACTTAAAATAATATTGTACTTACCCAAGAACAGGCAATAGAAACCTAGGAAAATCAAAGTTAAGACTGAACTTAAAAGAAGTTCATACATGGTGGGGAGAGGGGATGCACAGTTTATGCACTCAAATAACCTTAACTCTGCCCTGTAGTGATGTCAATTTTTATTAATGCATTATAGTGTTTGACATGAGTATTCATCTGAAAAAATAACGAGGAGTCTGCTGGACCTTACAGACCAACAGATTTATTTGGGCATAAGCTTTCATGGGTGAAAAACCACTTCTTCAGATGTATGAAGTAAAAATTACAGATACAAGCATAAATATACTGGCACATGAAGAGAAGGGAGTTACCTTACAAGTGGAGAACCAGTGATGACAAGGCCAATTCAGTCAGGGTAGATGCAGTTCACTCCCAATTATTGATGAGGAGGTGTCAATACCAAGAGAGGGAAAATTGCTTTCGTAGTGAGCCAGACACTCCCAGTCCCTGTTCAAGCCCAAATTAATGGTGTTAAGTTTGCAAATGAATTGTAGCTCTGCAGTTTCGCTTTGAAGTCTGTTTTTGACTTTTTTTGTTGCAGGATGGCTACTTTTAAATCTGTTACTGAATGATTGGGCTTATGCCCAAATAAATCTGTTAGTCTTTAAGATGCCACCAGACTCCTCATTGTTTTTGTGGATACAGATTAATATGGCTACCCCTCTGATACTTGACACCATGCAAGGCACTGAATTTAGCCTTATGAAGTGGAAATCCACAAACTTCATGAAAAAGCTCACACAGATAGAGACAGACATCATCTTCCTATCGAAGTGCAAACAGATGAACATCATACCAAATAGACGGAAGGTAAAAAAATCCATTGCAATCGACATATTACACTGACTGTGGTGACAGATTGTGCCACACACTCTCAAAGAAACTGAAGAACCACCTGATCAGCATCCTGTACAGCAAACAGGAGAAGATCAATAATGAACTCTCAAAACTGGAGACTTTCATACAAAACCAACCTTCCACATGGCTGGACTTTACAAAAACAAGAAAAGCCATTTACAACACACACTTTACTTCTCTACAGAGGAAAAAGGACAGTAAACTATCTAAACTCCTACGTGCCACAGGGGGCTACAACAGTGGTACCCTTAACGCACCCAGCAACACTGTTAATCTATCCAACCACACACTTAGCCCAGCAGAAGAGTCTGTCCTATCTCGGGGGACACTCTTTCTGCCCCACCACCCCCACGCACATAATACAGTTCTTCGGTGATCTGGAAGCCTACTTTTGCCATCTCCGACTCAAGGAATATTTTCAGCACACCACTGAACAGCACAGTTATCCACAGGAACACTCCTACCAACACTACAAGAAGAAGAATTCTGTGTGGATTCCTCCCGATTGTCGAAATGATAGACTGGACATCTACACAGAGTGCTTCCACAGATGTACACAGGCTGAAATTGTGAACAAACAGCATCACTTGCCCCATAATCTCAGAATGCAACGCCATCCACAGCCTCAGAAATAACTGACATTATAATCAAAGGGGCTGACAAAGGAGGTGCCATAGTCATCATGAACAGGTCAGATAATGAACAGGAGGCTGCCAGACAACTTTCCAACACCACATTCTACAGGACACTATCCTCCGATCCCACTGAGGAGAACCAAAAGAAACTACACCATCTGCTCAACAAACTCCCTGCTACACCAAGGGAACAAATCTACACAGACACACCCCTAGAGCCCCGCCAGGAGTATTCTATCTGCTACCGAAGATCCATAAACCTGGAAACCCTGGATGCCCCATCGTCTCAGGCATTGGCACTCTTACAGCAGGTTTATCTGGCTATTTAGACTCTCTTCTCAGACCCTACGTTACCAGCATGCCTAGCTATCTTTGAAACTTCCTGAGGAAACCACAATGCATTGGTGATCTTCCTGAAAACACCATCCTGACCACCATGAATGTAGAAGCTCCTTATACCAATATTCCACATGAGGATGGACTACTAGCTGTCAGGAACAGTATACCTGATGAGGCCACGGCACACCTGGTGACTGAGCTTTGTGACGTTGTCCACAACCATTTCAGATTTGGGGACAACTTATACCTTCAAGTCAGCGGCACTGCTATGGGTACCTGCATGGCCTCACAGTATGCAAACATTTTTTATGGCTGACTTAGAACAACGCTTCCTCAGCTCTCATCCCCTAGCGCCCCTCCTCTACTTGCTCTACATTGATGACATCTTCAACATATGGACCCACGGGAAGGAGGCCCTTGAAGAAGTCCACCTGGATTTCAACAATTTCCACCCTACCATCAACCTCAACCTGGACCAGTCCACACAAGAGATCCACTTCCCTGGACACTACAGCGCAAATAAGTGATGGTCACATAAACACCACCCTATACCGGAAACCTATTGACCGCTATTCCTACCTACATGCCTCGAGCTTCCATCCAGGGCACATCACACGATCCATTGTCTACAGCCAAGCCCTAAGATACAACCGTTTTTGTTCCAATCCCTCACACAGAGACAAACACCTGCAAGATCTTTATCAAGCATTCTTACAACTACAATACTGCCTGGGGAAGTGAGGAAACAGATTGACAGAGCAAGATGGGTACCCAGAAGTTAGCTACTACAGGACAGGCCCAACAGGAAAATAACAGAAAACCACTGGCCGTCATGTACAACCCCCAGCTAAAACCTCTCCAGCACTTCATCAACGATCCACAACCTATCCCGGAAAATGATCCTTCATAGGCCTTGGGAGGCAGGCCAGTCCTCGCTTACAGACAGCCCTCCAGTCTGAAGCAAACAGTCACCAGCAACTACATATCACACCACAAAAACACTAACCTATGAACCAATCCCTGTAACAAACCCCGTTGCCTACTCTGTCCCCATATCTACTCTAGTCACACCATCATAAGACCCAACCAAATCAGCCACACCATCCGGGACTCATTCACCTGCACATCTACTAATGTTATGTATGCCATCATGTGCCAGCAATGCCCCTCTGCCATATGCATTGGCCAAACCGGACAGTCTCTACATAAAAGAATAAATGGACACAAATCAGACATCAGGAATGGCAACATACAAAAGCCAGTAGGAGAACACTTCAATCTCCCTGAACATTCAAAAACAGATTTAGAAGTAGCCATCCTGCAACAAGAAGGATGTGGAAAAATTGGAAAGAGTCCAGTGCAGGGCAACAAAAATTATTAGGGGGCTGGAGCACATGACTTATGAGGAGAGGCTGAGGGAATTGGGATTATTTAGTCTGCAGAAGAGAAGAATGAGAGGGGATTTGATAGCTGCTTTCAACTACCTGAAAGGGGGTTCCAAAGAAGATGGATCTAGACTGTTCTCAGTGGTACCAGATGACAGAACAAGGAGTAATTGTCTCAAGTTGTAGGAGGCTTAGGTTGGATATTAGGAAAACCTTTTTCACTAGGAGGGTGGTGAAGCACTGGAATGGGTTACCTAGGAAGGTGGTGGAATCTCCTTCTTTAGAGGTATTTAAGGTCAGGCTTGATAAAGCCTTGGCTGGGAAGATTTAGTGGGGGATTGGTCCTGCTTTGAGCAGCGGGTTGGACTAGATGACCTCCTGAGGTCCCTTCCAACCCTAATAATCTATGATTCTATGACAAAAACTTCAAAAACAGACTTCAAAGAGAAACTGCAGAGCTACAATTCATTTGCAAACTTAACACCATTAATTTGGGCTTGAACAGGGACTGGGAGTGGCTGGCTCTCTACCAAAGCTATTTTCCCTCTCTTGGTATTGACACCTCCTCATCAATAATTGGGAGTGAACTGCATCCACCCTGACTGAATTGGCCTTGTCATCACTGGTTCTCCACTTGTAAGGTAACTCCCTTCTCTTCATGTGCCAATATATTTATGCTTGTATCTGTAATTTTTACTTCATGCATCTGAAGAAGTGGTTTTTCACCCATGAAAGCTTATGCCCAAATAAATCTGTTAGTCTTTAAGGTGCCACCGGACTCCTCGTTGTTTTTGTGGATACAAACTAACACAGCTACTCCTCTGATACATCTGAAAAAATGTGTTTTTCTCCCTCAGAGTGTCACAAAATGAAAGTGATAAGGTTGTTTGGATGCATTAAATGCACATTTACAGAAAATACTATTTTGGGATTTCTTTAAGGGCAGATGCTTCCATCATTCTAATGAAGATTATTAGGTGGACATAGCCAAAAGAGTTGCTACTAAAGGGCTAGGGCCAGAAGTTTCTCCTCCATGTTCCAGTATCAGAAAAGAAAAAATACAGATTGGTTTAGATAGTGCATAAAAGGGGATTCATAGATTTGGCATCAAGAGTCTCTCTCTGTCCCACTCTGGATGTCATCATGAAGGTATTGGTGATTAGGTGGTTAAGAAAAATAATGCAGTATTCTGTTTCTCAACAGAAAAAAAACAAAAAGGGGATGTGTCACAGTTCTTCTGTTCCTCCAGTTTGGCATAGTTTTTCAAAAGATTTTTGCAAAATCTTTACTAATTGATGCTATCATTACTATAACTACCTTCTATATTAAGGCACACTAATATATAATAGATACAGTGAACACTGAATCACTCAAAAATATAGTGAACAAATATGAGACTGTCTTGCAGTCTAAAATCATGGTGTAAGATAAAATATATCTTGAGGGTTTATTCCCATTCTCTCCTCTTATTAGTTTCAGAGGAAACGTTCCTATCTGTTCATAATCTGTGCATAGATGACTACATCTGAAAAAAGTGCATTGTTTTCTTCTAGATTCTGCACACTCTAATCTGAACAGGAATCTGCACGAAACAATTATAATGCAAATTTTTGCTTTACTCCCTGCAGGAGTTCACTGATTGATTCCTTCACTGCATGAACTGCAAGCAGTGGTACATTTCAGCTTTCTTTCTTTTGACTTTTTGTGTGCATATTGCAAACAATATAGTATAGAGGCTTTGCTTTCTTTTGTTTTGCTATGTTATATTCAGAAGCTGCCTTTTTAAAATTACACAAACTATTGGCCAAAAGTTACTCTCAACAACATGCTCACAGCTTCCTTTAATTGCACTAGGACTGCTATGAGTATTTGTGAGACCATAATTTGGCTTTATGCTCAATTATGGTTGAGATTTTTATACTCAAAGTCATTAATTTAAATTTAGGTTTCCATGGCAACCATAACCCAGCCCCTTTGCACATAAGATCAAGGTTTTTTTGTATCACTCTTTATGGTACCACCTGTAACATATAGTGTAACTATGAAAAATGGGTTTGCAAATTTAATATCATGTGGTTTCCTATTTACTTCTTTTTGACTTCGTATAAAGTTTGCTCAAGTATCAAAAACAACCAACCTCTCTCTCTCCAACAGGCTGTTGTGACAACTCAACATGGGTTCATAGTTGGCTGTGTGCTTTCATTCTCATTCATCATTACCAATACTCCTGACCCAACTGGGATGCATTTGATATGTACACTTACAGATGATCTAATTTGGATCAGTTTTACTGAAAAGAAAAGAACACAGCTTGACTTTCAGATGCTAGGTTGAGTGTGAAGGACTGGCTAAAACCTTTTTATATGGAATCTGAGTGAGCCTACAAGGCCATTTTTACCAAACCAACATTCAAAGTAGAACCACACTTTAATGTCTTACTATACATGGAACACTGAGGAGTTACAAATGCTATAGCTATTGTCATTTGAATTTTCTTATTTTGAAAAGGCAACACAGTGGATCTCACACTGTACTGGCAGTCTGGAGAGTTGGGTTCTAATCCTGCTGCGAGGCCTTGGACAAGTCTCTTCACCTCTCAGTATCTCTGTTTCTCCTCCCATCCTTAGTTTGTCTTGTCTCTTTAGACTGTACATTCTTCAGGGTAGAGACTGTCTCTTACAATGCATTTGTACAGTGTCTGGCACAGAGGGGCTTCTAGGCACTATGGGAATACCAATAATAAATAATATTAATAACTTTGTGCATGTATGGTCTCAGCCAGTATATTGCATTAATGACATTTTTGCATTCCATTTCAATGGTTTCTTTTTAAAATTAAAGAAGCAAAAAGGTCTCTGAACATTTGAGTATGCTATTGTACATCCAGAGATCACACAGTCATATAAGTGTACCAGAGTATTTATTTGAAGTTATAATAATTTTATCACACATTGAAATCACATTTCTCTTGCTTTTAGGTTTTGCAGTTCAGAGAGCATGATGAAATAAAGAGACATTAGGAAATTATTGTAGGGAGCAGAAACCTAGGTCACCAGACCTTTTAGACTCTTTCACATGCTAACTTAAAGGTTGGAATAGACCTGTTGCTATGGAAAGGAGGTAGGGAATGCCAGCTTTGCATCCCATCCTCACTGCTTCCCCTCCACTTGCTTCCCCTCCCTGAAGATCCCTCTGTGTGAGCAGGAGTACTCTGTACCTCTCCAGCTGCAAATGGTCACCAGGTCCTCAATGGCCACCTGAGGTGCTGCCCTGATCAGCAATAATTATTGAAAGGAGGATGAAGGGGTGCAGAACTGGCATCTTATATATTCTGGCTGACTAAGGAAGGGGGTCCAACACAGAATGATTCACCTGTTCACATAACCACTGAGAGTAGAGATGGGAAATACCCTGACACCCCCATCCAATGAGAGAAAGCCTTGGGATACTGGAGACTGAAGATAAATTGAGTGCCTGGGAAGGACCAATTTGCTCGTGGTGGGGAAGGGGACAGAGAGGTGGAGGAGGGTGCCCAAATTGCTTGGGATGAGAGGAGGAAATCCATCTGCTGGAGAGGGGAATTACAGAAAAAGTCAGTTTGCTAGGAGGAGGCTACTGCAGAAAGAGGATCATTTCATGGGTGGATTAGTTTACAGGAGACAGAGGATGAATTGACTATGGGGAGAGAGGATGAGTATAGTTCGGGGTTTGTAGAGGATGGATTGATAATCAGAGATTTGCTTGGGGAGACAGAGTAAAGGGATGGCCTGGGGAAGAAATTTGATTGGGAACTTGTAGGGGAAGGGAGAAGAATCATTTGAGTGGTGAGCCTGAGGTGGGCAGAGAGAATACAAGACTGGAAGCAGAGGATGGACTCATGGAAGCAATGCTGGACTGATGAGGCTGAAAGGGCAGAAGCTCCACTGGGGGCTGAAGGTAGGGCAGAGGATGGATTGGGGCAGATAAATAATTGGAGAGGATTCTAGGAGAAAGAATTAATTGTGGCAGAGGATTGATGGTGTTGGGGGGCAATAAATGGATTGGGGGGCTCATAACTGATGGGAAAGAGGATCAGAGGAGAGACGAGAATAAGAGATTGATGGATGAAGGGGACTGGGCATGTTCAGTATGGATTAAGGGGTCAGGTGGAACAGAAGATATATGGATTGTTTGAGTGGAGAATGGAGTGAAGTGTTTTTCTAGTTCTGTGCGTGTTTGATGAAAGTGTTTTGAAGTCTCAAATTTTCATTGCATATTTTGTGTTTCATTTATCTCCACTTATTCTAGAACTGCAAATAAATAGCAAGTAGAGTTCCATTTATGTTATTCTGGTTTGCTGTTTTCTAAAATCTTTTGAAATACATGACATTCCACTTGGAATGTCACAAATTTTAGGGATGGACCCATAGGTCTCTGTTCATATTTTTATTGCCTTTCCTCAGCATTTCAGAGCCTCACAACTTTGTTACCCAGTGATAGGTCTAGGTTGGAGGATTCAAATTTTACACTTGGTATACTGTTGCATAGTCTTTTCTGGGACATGCATCCCCACAGCTGACAAAATCAGATGTGGAAACGTAATTTAATAATTGAATGTTCAGCATAATTAAATGAGCGTCGTTCTCTCCTTTTTACATAGGATACTCTTTCAGCATCTGAAGTGTCATTTAATCCATTGTACAAGTTATTCTGGGAGTTATAGGTGATTTCCAATTTTTTAATGTGGAATATTTTGATACCAGTAAGGTACATAGGAACCAGGATTCCTGTGAATCAGTCATTTTGATCATTGGTTTGTTGAGCGCCCCTCTACATACTGCCTTGAACAAAAGAAGCCTCTATTATTACATTAATTTTTATATATACCACTTCCCAAAGGCACTGTAAAATATGTAGCAAAGCTTCAGGAAATTCTCCCCATCTCTAATCCATATGAGTATCTTTAATGTCCACCTTGAACATATGGCTGGAGTACCAATTTTGTTACATTTTGATGTGGCCCGGGAGAACTCTATTGTATAAAGCGAGGTGGCCTCCATAATTTTTTCCATTGACCTTCATTAAATAAGTATATTGATGTGGCACATCTGTCATTCTGCCCACTTTGTTAATAATTTTACCAAGGGTGAACATTCTGGAGTCAAACTGATTGACTGCCTATTTGTATTTGAGAAGTGGCATCCTCTTCCACTTCCCCTCCCCCAACCCCAACAAATTTAATGGAGTCAATCAAATTCCATTATTCATAATGTCTAATTGATAGGTGTTGCTAGAATTTTTATTTTTTGGCGTCCAAACTTTTGTTACATCTTTAATATGTTATTGTGGCTTGTACATGATATGAATAGCATACCTTTTCCCATCCACTATTTCAGCATCATTGATTTTTCTCCACTTAGTAAGGATGGATTATGGTGGATTATTGAATCCTCACATAACAACAGATCAAACAGTAGCTCACAGCTTAGTGATTCTTTCAGCATATTATAGTTGGAGCTGACAGCAAGACCTATAAATTAAAAATGCCCAGCATTTTCTATTATAAGACTATGTTCACTAATTTGGCCAAAATTTAATCATCCAGGCAGAAATTTTCTATGCCAGATGTCTGCCTTCGGCTGAACTTTTTGGAAAGTTTCAGCGTAAATGTTTTATCATATCTAAGAAAGAGGTATGGAGAAAATTTTATTTAACCAATATTCAGAGATTCTCATAACTGTTTCATTGAGTAGCTGTTGCACCTCCATGCTTCGGAGCAGTGACTTGATATTTGGCAGGTACTTTGCCCTGGGGTCAGACGGGTGTCAAATTCACCAAAATTTGGTTGAGTTTGAAGACAGGGACAGAAGGGCTTGTAACCATTAGAGCACAATCTCCTCCAGAAACTAATATTAAACCCACAATTCCTGAAACTCAACATTCTTCTGCTGTCTGGAAAATAGCTGTGAGCCTCACTGACTAAGAGTGTCCCTCAACTTCCTTTAGAGGCTGATCTGCATAACAGATAACAACCTATTACTGCTACCAGTTACTCCATTAGCTTCAGTGGCATGGGACAGTATTGTGGATCTAAAGGTTCCAAGCCTATGGTGGTCAATATAGTATCACATGATGTAATTCAATTTGAATATCTAAAAGCTAGTAAGTTATATGAAAATATCATTAAATATCATTAAAAAGAAAACTAAAATTGCAAAATCAAGCATTCAAAAGTTAGGAAATGGATTCCACTTTGGATAAATACTTAAACAGTAATTGAGCCAGAAAAGAAAGTGAGAATGATGGTTAGTGCATCTACTGGGACGTGGATGACCAGCTCTAACGACTAGTTATTTAACCAAAGTGGAACATCTTCAAAAGGACAGTGAAAGACCCTCATCAGAATATCCCACAGCCTAGTGATTAGGACACTCTCTTAAGAGGGGGACACCTGTTCAACTCTTTTCTCCCCATCAAGCAGAGATGGGAATTGAACCCGAGTCTCCCACATTCTAGGTGAGCCCTCTAACCAAAGAGCTAAAAGTTTTCTTCCTCCAGATTATGAATGGAGCCTGACCGCATACACATACCCAGAGCATGTCTACTGAATCAGGCCCCATAGGCAAGATAGGAAGGGCAATGTGTATCTTCCCCTGGTTTGAAGATCACCCTGTTGGGAGACAGGTCCCCGGACACCTAGACTGAGGCAGCAGTGTGCATGTGTAATGCCCACATACCCTGGTCATCAGTGCGCAGGATTGAACCTGGGACCTCTGAAGCTTAGTGCATGAGCCTGTACTGCATGAGCTAAAAGCCACATGGTTCTTATCTTAGGCTATAGCAGACTCATTAATCTCTAGGTGGTCTCAGTGCCACTACAGGGGGACAGAACACCACACCCAGGAGATGTGTGGGTTATACATGTCCAGGAGCAGAAACTTAGGCACTTAGGGATTTTTACAGAGGGGGAAAAAAAAATATTCTCCAATTGAGTCTAAGGTACCTACTGGGTTAGCCAGCAACTGAGCAGGAGTTTTGTGGATCACAATGGCACATAAAACTGGGATTAAGGGTTTCAACACACTAGTCCTTTTTTGGATCTGGGCCCTAATGCCTCAGTTCCCCATTTGTGAGATGGAGATAACAATACCACCTCACCTTAAAAGGCTGTTGTAAAGATAAATTCATTAACATTTGTGAAGCAGTCAGATACTATGGAGATGGGTGCCATAGTAAACCCCATGAGGAAATTCATAATTCTGTAATCCATGCAGGGTTTGAATGGTGTGGAGTAAATAGTGTATCGGGCCACACATTCAATTATGAGGATAATAAAGAAATATTTAGTATCTATCCATTCAGGGAAACCATCCACTATGCAAGGAGCATGCAGCTCAAGTTAGGATTGAAGTATGACAGTGCAAAGCAGAAAACTCATCTTTGTGCTTTCTCAAACCTAATGCCACTGAGTGCAGGGACAGTCTCCAGCTATAAATTAAACCTGCCTAGGGGCTGCTCTAATTTAGACAGCTGCTAACAGCCGTAAAATAATAAAACCACAGCTGGAAATTGTTACTATGTATGGCTGTTTCAGCTTTCCTTTGGCCACATCCCTTTTTCCTATTATACAGGCAACAGGAAAGTGGGAGATGGCATAGAATCTTCTACAGTGAGTTTATACCACCATCGGATTCCCGTTACATTGTGCAAGAGAAGTGGGCATTCCTGATCTGGATAACTGGCTCTTTGTTAAGATGCTGCTGATGGTGGGGTGCAGTCACTACTTTGCAATGGAGGATATGGATGACTAGATTTTGAATGTAACCTTATAAAATACTTTTATTTCTACTATTTTACTGAATATAGGTAATTTGCCTATAATTATTTACTTTTAAAATGTTTAGTAAACATTTTTGAATTCAAATACATAGTCTCATATAAAAAGTCAGACACATATAAATGCAATCCAGTTAGAGCACACTCATTTTTACCAAAAATGGGGACTTATTTTCAAAATGAATCAAACATTTTCTGAATTGTTTTCCCCAAAAGATAGATGAATTTGCATGACTATTACATTTTAACCCTCATGGAAGAGCAACACATGTCAGCAGTCTGATACACAATGATGAGCTTTCTCAAAGAGCACCAATGCCAATATAACTGTGCCAGTCTTGAAGTGCAACTACTCTGATATTTTAAGCTTCTCCTGAACAGGAAAGACCAGGCCTGCTAAACTGTGCAAAACCATAGGCATGTTTTTCCAATTTTAATAAATATGGTCAGACTGATATTGATTGAACACATTTCTTTTTTGGCCTGAGTCAGATCTAAAGTAGAGTCTCTGGAGGAGATTTATCCAACTCTAGAAACTAAAATTTATGTTTAGGCTTTTGAATAATTTCTCTCTCTTCCTTTCAACAAAAGATATATATGTGAAAGTCTACCTTTCTGTGACTCTGTTGTTCACCACTGACCATGCTGAACATCTTAGATCATCCATGGAGAAGTCTATGAAGAATTTATGAAGAGAGACTCCCACATTATTTAGTGCATGTCAAATAAAAGGCTGAGCACAAATAAATAATAGTACTCAACGGGGAAGGCCAAGCATGCCATATAGGGAAGCATCCAATTAATCTCCCATTTGCTAAGACATCAAGTCAGTCCCTTCTACACAGCATGTAGGGAGTGTAGACCTCATCCAATATTTGACAGAGAGAGGGTTAAATCTCATCTCTTTCTACAGCAGCATGAGACAGACCACAGGTGCCTGCACTCATTGCAGTGATTGCACTGTGGGATATCTGGAGATGACGGAGGTTTCAGCCAACTTATAACTGGTGATTATTCCCCTTTATAAAGAATAAAAAAAAAAAGTTGATTTGTAACTAGAAAGTCGAACAGCAGCAGCTAAACTGTCTTTCAGATTGGTTGCGGGATCTAGACTCTTATGGGTCTTATGTCATTGATTTTTAGTTAGCAGTCCCACTGAAATCAATGAAGATTTCCGTTCAAACATTAATGACATATTACTATTGTAAGTATTTCTAGGGTATCTGGGCACACACAAACAGCTTGTGAATTGCAACCTAATCTTGTTTGCTTGAGAGACTTTTGTTTGGTGAAGCCTCACTCAAAGACTTCAGTTTACAATGCTTTATCCGCATTGTCGTCTTCCTTCCCCCCACCTCATTTCCAAACACTGGGCCTAATTCTCTACCAGGTTTATGCCAGTGTAACTCCACTGACTTTGATAGAGTTACCCCAGTATAAAATTTATGTAACAAAGGAAAGAATCAGGCTGTTTGTTAGTAAGCCAGCCTTAATTCCTCCATTTACAGCAGGAAAATCTTTATTTTCTTTCACTTGCAAACTGGTTCCTGCAAAATGTTATACTTCCCAGGTGGCAGAAGATGAGCTTTGACTGTAAGGAACCTTTTGTAATGCAGTACACTTTGCCTGCAGAGGCCTGGATTTAGCCTATGCCAGCTGGTCTGGGAGCTGAGGACCAACTCCTTCCACCTACAGAATGCTAGGAGATTGCCTGCACTTAATACATAATACAAAGTTGTTGTTTCTCTTTGCAAAAACAAACAAAAAAACAAAAACCACCTCTTCAGTGTTTAGGATAACAAATGGTTGTGTTAATTTCCCTTTATTTTTTTTTTTTACAGGACTACTTACCGATGCAATCAAGCTTATATTTGTAAACGAAAGGTGACTACTAAAAAATAAATAAAATTAGAAAATTATTTTAAATCCACTTGTTAACTAGTTAACCTTTAACCTTGAAAGGCTCCCGTGGGCTTAGAGAAACTCTGCCAACTTAAAACATACTGCAAAATAGCTAATTAATGAAGACTCGGCACAACGACCCCTGCTCTAACTACTCAAATTTGAGTTGGGCCAAAATATTAAGATTATTCCAACCCCCTCCCAAAATGCAACCCAAAACTATAGGACCTCTAAGGACAACAAATGACCCGAACTTGTCTTTTATGCAAAAGGTGGAACCTCCACTATCTTGCTGTAGGTTTCAGAGCAGCAGCCGTGTCAGTCTGTATCCGCAAAAAGAAAAGGAGGACTTGTGGCACCTTAGAGACTAACCAATTTATTAGAGCATAAGCCTTCGTGAGCATCGGATGCATTATCTTGCTGTAGTAAAGGCTCCTTACAGCCATGTATTGAGTGGCCAGGGTCATCACACAGCAACCGGGCATTCCTGGGAAGCCTCCCTTCCATGTACTAACAAGGCCAAATTAAACCCAGGGACATTCAATTACGAGGTCATAATAATGACAGGTTTCAGAGTAGCAGCCCTGTTAGTCTGTATTCGCAAAAAGAAAAGGGGGACTTGTGGCACCTTAGAGACTAACAAATTTATTGGAGCCTAAGCTTTCGTGAAGTGAGCTGTAGCTCACGAAAGCTTAGGCTCTAATAAATTTGTTAGTCTCTAAGATGCCACAAGTCCCCCTTTTCTTTATAATAATTACTATGACGCCTTAATTGGCTTTCAACCATTACAGAGAAACTGCCTCAGCCACTGAAATCCCCGCCAGGCGGCAACCCCCCCCCCCGTTGCGGTCAGAGCGCGGGGAAGCAGCTCGGCGCTCGTCTGCGCCCCCGCCCCCCTTATCCCGGGAAGCCTCGGCTGGGACCTTCGCCTCCTCCCACGCCGTGTCAAATGGTGCATTGCACCTGCTCGCGCAGCAAGAAGCCCCCCCCCAGCGCCTTTCCCCTGCCTCTTGCTCATTCAACTCAACACGCCACATGGCGGCGGGGGCGGGGGCGGGGGCGGGGCCGCTGTCCTCCTTCGCCTCGGCACGCAAACAAGGGGCGTTTCTGAGACCTGCCTGAGGGAACAGTGGCAGTGCCCTCGCTGGAGGCGCGCGCTCCCCGGTTACCTGGTGCCCCAGGCCAGGGCGCAGAGGTTCCCCTCGCGCTCTTGCTTCCCCAGAGGAAGACGCAGCAGGGACGCTACCGGGACAAACTTCCAAGCACTTTAGCAGGGGCGGCGCGAGCTCCCCGGGTGGCACCTGCTACCCACCGCTTCCCGCCCGCCCTGGGGCACAAGCGCCTGTGCAAAGTGCGGGGACTCCAGCGCGCGGGGGGGGGGGGCTTGCGCTGCTCTCCGCCCCCGGAGGTTTTATGGCAATTACTTTTGTCAGCCAAGCAGCGGGGTTGGGAGGGGGGGGGGGAGGAGAGGCGGAGAGGGAAACCACAAGCCCCCCCCCCCCCACAAGCGCCCCACCGCTCCCCTCCCTCGTGAGGCGGCACCTCTCGGCCCCCTCACGCGCCAGCGCGCCCCTGCCGAGCGGCTTTCCCTAGCGAGCGCCCGGGGCTGGGGAACTTCGCAGGGCCGCGCCTGGACGCTCTCCGACGGGGAGCTTTTGCGGCACTGCGGCGGGGCCGGGGATCTCCTTCCCTCCCCCCGCGCCAGCCCAGAGGGGGTCTGCCTCCATTGTGTGCGGCGGCGCGCACTGCAGACCCGAGCCGGAGCACTCAGCGCCCCCGCAGCCGCCTCAGAGAGGGGACGCCCGCCCCGGCAGCAGCTCCCAGCGCTTCGGCCGCCGCCGGGCTCCCCTCCTCGCACGACGCTCCCACCGCAGCTGAACGCTACCGAGCGTTGTACTCCCAGGCAGCCCAAGGGGAAGTGGGGGCAGAGAGAGTCTCTCCTTTTATACCCCCGGGGTTACAAAGGGTTACATTGTTTCCCTCTTGCCCATCGCAAAGCGGCGGGCTGCGCCAGGGGAGACGGGAAGCAGAGTTTACAACCCGCGGCATTTCTCCTCCAACGAGACAGCCGAAAGAGGAGGAAAGAAATTAGCGGAGCCCCTACGAGACACAACGTCTCGCTCACGTACACACGCGGCACACGCCAAACCGGCCCGAACAGGGGAAAGTACAAGGGGACCCCCCCCCCGGCCCCGAACGCTGCTCAAAGTTGCAGAGCTCTAGTGCAGGAGCGCTGGCCCCCCTTTGCCGGCCCCCGTTTGTTGACTCAGCTCGCCCACAAACCATCAAAGCGGCGCCGAGCCCTGCAAAGTTACCCCGCCGAACGCAGAGAGCCGGCAACTCATTCCGCAACCGAGCCATCCGCTCCCCCGTTTCGCGGCGACAGCCCCGACGAAGGCGAAAGGCGAAGCGGAAATGCACCGCGAGATCGCTCCAAAAAGATGGGTTAACCCGCGCGCTCACGCTCAGATACAGCAGGGGATGAAGACTGCGCAGCTTTAAACCCTCTTGCTTAATAAGGTTAAAAAACGAAACAAAAAAAAACAAAAAAAACCCCAACCCCAGTGACAATAACGCAGAATCCCAAGCCACAATAACCCGACAACGTTAGAGACAATAAACAAAGCTACAGCACCTGCAAAGAAACTCGTTGGATTGCTCATTGTACGAACTGTGCGTTTTGCATTAGGGTTTCCCTCTTTGATCATTCCCCGTTTCTTTTAGAAACTGTTGACTTCTTTGAAACCTATTCCTGAACGCAGCATAACTACAAAACAATTGCATCCCTTTTGAACTCCTAGACGGGTCTTTAATATCATCCGCTGCTTTGTTATTTGGGGGACTTACCCTGTGAGATAAGATTTTCAGAAAACTAGCAGTTCCATGATTCAGTCCTTGCAACTTTCCTTGCATAGAGAGACCTTTTTTTTTTTTTTTTTTTAGAGTTTAAGAAAACAAGCTGCTCAAGAGACTTTTAAATATAAAGGGGGATGAAACCGGATTTCTTCCCAATATCAGGACCCTGGACAATCAAATCCTTCTTCAGAAGAGAATTCTTTCAGACCCGTTATCTGTATTACTATTAATGCGTAGAGCAGAAGGCTTGCATACAAATAGACCCAAGTATGAGCTTCTATTGGTGGCTGTGGAAGGCCCCTGGGTCCTATTGCTCTGTCTCTGAGAAACTACAAAGCAGCAGCAAAATGCAAGCGGCTTTGGAGAAGGAATGATTTGGAGGGGAATGGGAAGGGAGAGGAAGAGGAGGCGGGGGAATCTTGTTTAATTGATTCGTTACCTCTGGTATTGTGATACGTGTTGCAATGGTTAACCAAGAAAAAGCCACATTAAATGGATGTCATGCAATCTCCCCTTTCAGACCTGCTTTTTCAATAACGCTGTGGAGGATGGATATGGGAAATCAGCTGGATTTCAAAGGAAAATTTGCAGAGAAGTATTCACACAAGTTGGCTTTATCTTGGAAAATTTTTCCCTTCCCTGTCTAGATTATCCATCATTCATATGTTCTCTAATAGCTAAAATTATTTACTGGAATTAATCAATTATGTGTTGAATTCTACTTACCCACGCCTTCCTCTTCCTATGCTTTTAAAAGACTCATCTGTTTCCCTGTGCAAAGAGGAAAAGCAAACGTTTTCTCCAAAGGGAAATAACTTAATTTAACTTTGAAAGTGCTAATTAAGAATAGATTTAGTATGTATAAAGAATATCAATAATTAAGAAATAATTTTAAATTGCTCTTATTTTATAATGCAAATACATTGCCGATTCATTTTTCATTAAGTACACATTATTTCTCTTATTTGATCAAAGAAATGAACACACTGAAGTAATATATCCTAGATGAAAATCAAACCCATCAACACATCTAAATAGAATTTGATTTGTATTTGTATTTGATTTGTAAAAGCTAAAACAAGTTTAAGTATTAATAAAATAGTAACATAGGCCAAAATAATCTAAAAATGAAAGCATAATTTTAACAGTTAAGGATTTTAAGGTTGTCCTGATAAATTAAACATTTGTCATTAATTACTATGCTACCTTTCCTACAGCTTCAGTATAGATTGGCACATTAGTCATGTAAATTACAAATCAAGGAGATTTAAAATTATGTGTGTGTATGGTGACCAGCTTTTTCCAGCAATGTATGTTTCCATTTTTAAAGAATAGTTCTCTAGAAAAGACTATTAATAAAGGGATGTTTTCTTTAAGATTAAAAGAAACCCTGTTAATTAATGTCTTGAGGGACTGCATATTTAAGGACCTAAATACTTTGTAAATTATTCCTTGGCCCACCATTGAACAAGTGATGGAACTCTCTGCCAAGAGTACATTCTTCACAAGGTCTTATTTAGGATACTTATTGATATGACAAAGCGTGCAACAATATATGTTCCTTGTACTTCAGTTGTGTACAATCATTGTAAATGTGAACTTAATTACAAATTATGTCTGCAGTTTACAGTTGAATGCTGCTGGAAAGTGATGCATAGAATAAGGTCAACAGCAATCAGCCCATAATTTCAACAGACATGTATAAACAAAACAAAGGAAAACAAAACAAAGGAAAATACTGAGAAATTGATCTTTATTCAGCTTGTACTTTGAGCATCAACTGTATCTGAAACACATTATCTGAATTATTTTGGACTCTAATTTGGAAGTGGAGGATCAGTACTTTTTCCATCAGTAACCCTTGACAACAGAAGTGTTACTTCAAAGCCAGGTCTCATTGCTGAATTTCAAACCTAACTTACAGCTTACGTCATTGTTGGAACCACAATTTAATTATTTGTACTCTGAGTTGTGTGTTGGTGAATTTATTTATTTACTTACTTATTTTTAATGCTTATTTTTAATTTTTACTTATATTTAATGTGCAAATACAATACAGCTCGCTTTATTTATCGCTAGTTTCAGAGTAGCAGCCGTGTTAGTCTGTATTCGCAAAAAGAAAAGGAGTACTTGTGGCACCTTAGAAAGTACTAAGGAGTACTTGTGGCACTAACAAATTTATTAGAGCATAAGCTTTCGTGAGCTACAGCTCACTTCATCGGATGCATATTTATCTCTAGTTACTGATTAACAGCAAAGTAGGTTAATGCAGTTCTCATCACAATATGTATAGGTATTGCATTCATTGTGGTAGTATTTTCATTGTCACTGAAGGTCTCCCTGTTCTAACACTGCATCTAATAAAATACAGTTAGTTATATTCAGTGTCAAAACTATTTTTTGATCCTTCCCTAATCACAGTCTTCTTTATAGCAACACATTTAATGTCATCCAAAAGACTTACCTTACAGATGCATTATTCTATTGGGGGCAGCAAGTCATATACTCTGTTATATACCTTGGCCATTAGAAAGCAGTTTATGAAGAAGAAATAAAAATACGTCTGTTTCTAATTCTGAGTGAATCGATTATTTTTTAAAAACACTGTACACAAGTGGTTACTATGGGCAAATTCTGCCCACATTTACATGCAGCCATACTGAAACAATGGAGTTGCACAAGAAGGCAGAAATTAGTAGTCTGGGTGCCATTCTGCTTTCAATTACATTGGTTATCCACTAATGTAACTCCTATAACTTCAGTGAAGATACTCCTATCAGTTTAAGTGAGAGCAGAATCAGGCCTGTGATATTTAACACAACAATGACATTTTTTAATAAATCTATATTATCTGTTGCTTTAACAAAAATAGCAGAATCTATATGTGCAAATTCAGCATGGTGTAACTAACAATAGTTAAGGAATTTCTGTGTGAAGGCAAGAAATTGTCATTCCCATTTTAGATTCTGTAAGAATTAACAAATTATAACTCTGAGAGTGGTTTAACAGATAAATTGGGTGGATGGTTAAACATCTGAGCTAATATTATTGCTCTGAAATGAAACAAAACAAAGAAGAAGAATCACAAATAATCACAATCACTCTATTACCACAGTTAAAATGCAATTGCTTGATCAATTATCACTCTTTGGATAATTCCTTGATGCAGGCAGAACAAATAAATAAATTAATAAATAAAAAAGAACCATTAAACTAACAAAACACCCCAAGTATAATAACGTCTCTGTGTGTGTGTGTATATATATATATATATATATACATATATATACACACACACATATCTATATACATATGCTTATACAATATATATAATAAAGTTTTGCCACTTACCTATGTTATACCCATCCTGAAGAATAGTATAAATGATATATCATAATGATAGTTCTCATTGTTCAGAGCTGAAATATACATCTTACATTTAAATGTCTAAGACAATAGTTTCATGTTTTCTAGATGTGTAAGAATCTCCTTGTTTCATTATTTTTACTCATGGAAATTATCTTTGAATTTTTCATCTTGGAGTAGTTTTCAAGGTCAGTATATTATGACAGATGCCTATTTCCAGCTTGTCCTTGGAACATGAGGACAACTCCTTATTGTACTTCCGGGCGACATATAACATCTGTGGAAGTTGTAAAGCAAACTATGATCGTCATCTATCAGCATTACATTTTTCTGTCTTGTCGTAATCAGTAAAGCATGCAATTCTAGGTAGCTAGGTAAACAGTTACATACACATTTGTGAGAAATGAAATATAGTCAGTAGTGGCCTAATGCAGTGCTCTCCTTATATATGTACACCTTGTAAGCACCTTGTAATTCACAGTTGGGAGAATGTTTCCCCTTTTACTTTATTGGGATTAGGTCAGACACTAAGTATGACATGTGTATGGAAATGTCCAAAGTGTAAACTTTTCTGCATGATCCAAATGAAAATTATTTTATTTTCAAAGAAGAATATTTTTATGAGGCAGTATTTTAATAATTAATGTGATTACTTATTATCAGCAAATTATGTTAAGTATAGTGCTTATGTAACTTATATTGTTTACCAATAACATGGGTGAACAAAAATTCAATAGAATAAAGATTAATATTGAGGACCTGGGAAGAGATGGGGTGAGCTCAGGTGATCTTCTTTGGCATCTTTCTGATGTAAAGTGCAAGTGAAAGAAAAATGAAGACTGATACGCTAGACCAAATGATGATTGTAGTAATGCTGGAGACAGAAGTGCTTAGTTTTTTTGTTTGGTTGTTTGGTTTGTTAGAGCATTAGAATGCTTTCTCTGATGAGAGGACACTTCATGGATCTGACAGTGTCACGCTCCGTACTTCACTTACGCACATGCATAACTTGAAATGAATTGACTTCCCTGGTACTACTTGTGAGGTGATGAGTTATACCTAAACTAGAGCCTGATTAAGCCACAGGTGGTGATAAATCATTCCTGTGTTACACTCCAGCCAATCTACAAGCCAGGAACTAGTCTGGTGACTTTCAGGGCAGGCATTTAAGCCTCATAGGACCTCAGTCTGCCTAAAATCACTTCATGCCTTGGAACTGGCCTGATAATGGGGACCTAATCCAAAGGCCTGAGTCTGCTCCAGCCTTGTTTCCAGCCCAGCTCTCAGCCCTTTTCTTGCTGTTCTGAACCCACTTCTGACTCTGGTTTCAACCTCTGGCTGCAGTTCCTGGCCTGGCTTTCATCTCACTGACCACTAGATCTGGCCCTCCATGTTTCAGTTTCTGACAGTACTCACACATTTATATTTATGCGTGTGCTTTGCTGAATCGTGGCCTGCATTTCCTCCTAATTCTTCTATGAGAGAAATGGGATTTGTTCACCTGCAACAAAGTGATACAAAAAGTTCGGCCCATAAATTTCACAGAACCCTGGAGATCCACCACAGGCAAGCAGCATCCACACTGTGGCCCCTTAGATGCATAATGTCATCAATTTTCCTGCTTGGTTGGCTATATTCTTTTAGGTTGTTTGAAAGAAGAATTCAGCAGAATATTGTTGGCCCTCCCAGAACTTCCTCCTTCCACACAGACAGAGCCAAGGATTCCACAAGTGAAGACTCTCTTTTGTTCCTGGAAGTAAGGGCCCCATCAAGAGGTCTGTTTAAACTGAATATCATAAAACCTACTGACAGAGAGATATATTGTTGAATTCTATAAAGGAAATGACAGAAGAACATCTCTACAACTGTATCTTGCTGGTTAAATCAACCAGAAAAACTGTTGCAAAGTATAAAACTGAATCTTGGAGCTCTGCCAATACAATTTGTTGGACCTGTTCCTAAGTTTCTGTTCGTAGATTTTCCCACAAGACAGTTCTACTCGTGATGGTTTGACAGAAAGTGCAAAGGAAAAGAAAGGGGGAAGGGAAAGAAAAATTAAGAAGAAACCCTGAAGGGAAATGGTACAATGTAATGCTACATATAGACAAAATCTACAGTTTGACAATACCACATCAAACAGAACTACGTGCCTTAGAGTCATGGGTAATAGAATATATAAAAAAAGAAAAAATAGAAAAAAATAATTTATGGTCTTACAATATACGTACACATTTAAGGTCAAATTATTTAATTAGTTTATGCAGCTCCTAAACTGGAAGGACCTGAGTAAACCATTTTTTGTGATAGTCAAAATATGAAAAATGAGAGCAATTAAAAGGTAATAGCTAATAGAGGCATTCATTCTGCACTGCCTTGTGTAATCATATATACTAATCCAAAGTGCAAGTAATACAGTACCATTCTGATTTACAACTACCATCAATTGGTATGAATGATTTCAGAATACAGTACCATGGCGATGCACTCTTTCACCACGTTTATCCAATGTGTATATGAGACCATTAGGAGTACAGCAGGTCAAAAGTTGGGGGAAAAAAAGGTTGTTTTGTTTGGGAACAAAAAATAGATATTTTGAAATTTCCCATGGAAGAGACATTTTGAAAAAAAAAACAGTTTCAGAATAAGTAAAATACTTTGTTTAGAGAAATTGAAAATTAAATTCCACCTAGGCGATAAAACTCGGAGTCTCCCAGCTCAGCCATAGCTCCCAGATCTTTCAGGCTCCCTGATGGCTGTCAAAGAGCCTAGAAGCCATAAGAACCACGGCTTGAGCTGGGGCTCCCAAGGCTTCACCACTGGTGGGCTCCTATCTCCTTGGCAGAAAGCCTGGAAGCTCACAGCACACAGGGTGTCCACACTTCTAGCACTGTGGCAAGGAACCTGGAAGTCCTGGGTTCCCTGACCCTAGAGCAATCAGTATGATGGTCTGTCCAGCAGCTTGGCCCTGGAAGCCCTGGCTTCCAACTCCATGGCAGTCTGCCAGGTGGGCTGCCAAGAAGCGTGGTTTCGTTCCTGTGAAATGTTTCCATTTCAACGAATTGGCAGTTTCCAATGAAAAAAATCTTCTTTCAGAAAATGTCTGACTAGCTTTAAATAGGAGAGTGATTGAGGAGTTATGGGATGAAGTATATTAAGTATGTTGATAACACCCAGCTTTCTCACTTAATCTCAGCTGGTCCACAGACTACAGTCCAATGAATTTCCCAGTGTCTGGGTGCAACTGGGGTATAGATGAGAGTGAGTTGGCCGAGTTGCCTGAGAAGACTGAGATAATAGCAGTTGGTGAGGGGAAGCCGTCAGAGAAGTTTTATCAGCTCTCTGCCGGAAGGTGACATTTGTGACACAGTCCACAATTTAGGGAGGGAACTGTGCATACCCCTAGCTGCTTGTGGACTATCAAATAGCAGAGGTAATGAAGACTGCTTTTTCTATCTGCATATGCTCAGGAGGCTGGAGATTTTCCTTTCAGAGGTGGAACTTGTCACTGTGATTCCTGCCTTTGACACCTCTATGCTGGACTAGTGCCCTGTGCTCTACATGGAGTTACATTTTAAATCTATTTGAAACCTGCAGCTAGTGCAGAATGCAGCAGCACCCTTAATAAACTGATTTCCTGTTAGCACATTAGAATTGTATGCAGGGATCTGTACTGGATTGTCTACAAACAGAGATCAAGATGTTGGTTTGACCTAAAGGGTCTTGGGACCTTCTGGTCTGAGAGAGTGCCTTTCTCCCAATGCCATAGTCATGTAGCTAAGATCAGTGGGGACTCCCAAGCTGGAATCTTGTTGGAACCTAAGAGAATCTGAGTGTTCTTTGAGGATATCACTTTCCTTTAAAATCCCACGCCAAATATGTTGACCTGTGCATGCTGCAAAAAACATTTGTTTAAGATGAACAAATGGAGGACTGAAGCAGATGAG
The DNA here is from genome assembly GCF_009764565.3 of Dermochelys coriacea. Taxonomy (NCBI): domain Eukaryota; kingdom Metazoa; phylum Chordata; order Testudines; family Dermochelyidae; genus Dermochelys; species Dermochelys coriacea. The sequence goes on from NC_050068.2 coordinate 180,105,072, forward strand.
GGTGTGATTTCTGTATGGTGGAAATGCATGAGTCTGTGAGAGTTTTAAATTCCTGTGATCTGCTGACGGGTGATTGAGATGGAATAGAGTGAAGGAGAAATGGTGCCACTTTGGATTATTTATATCATAAATCCTCTAGTACTGTGTTTTTAAATGTACGTCAAGGAAATGTTGAGCTTTGATTGGGCACTCTATGCTGTAGATATTTTAAAAATAAAAATAAATACACACACACATAATAAGAACAGTCCAATGTGTTGCAACAAGGTATGTTCAAAGACCACAGTTAAAAATGACCATGGATACAAGGTGGAGAAGTGTAAAAGAATCAAATATTTGGTTAGTTAAGGTTTGTGGGGGGGGCGGGAAGATAAAGAAAGACAAAAGCAAAATGAATTAGTGCTAACCAAAGAAGTAATGAGGGAATAAGGGCTTTTAAAAATATGTAGCAGGGGGAAATGAAACACGAGAGAGAAAAGTGTTCCACTGGTAAATGAAGAGGACCATGAAGATTCTAAACTGGCTGAGTTACTAAGCTCTTTTTTAAGTTGTTCTTAAGAGACAACAGACAGAAAACGGGTGCAGACAATCAATAGGAGGTAGTATCTTGTCAATAGAGAGGCTGTTGAAAAGCTGACATGAAATACACAGGAAACTTGAATCTATACTAGTCATCAATTCTAGATGATATTCATCTTGGGGTTTTAAGGGAATCAGTTAATGAACTTAACTTTAACAACTGACAATTATTTCTGAAAAGTCATGAAGAATTCTGGCACTACCAATATGAAAATGAAATTTGATATCAGTATTTATGGAGCAATATTGGCAATTATCCAATGATAAACATAATTTCAAACTATACTTAATGATTATTAATAGAATGCATATTAAAAGGAAAATCTGTCTGTGTTATGGTGACATAATAACACCATTATAGTTAAAGTTGCACCTAGATTTTTATTTTAAAAGGGCTAAAACATTTTGAATCTCTTGTTTTTGAACTGGAAGATCAATTTGAAATATATATTGTAGTTTATGAACAATTTGAATGTTCTAAGACATTTTGAAGGGGAAACAACCCATGACGTTAGAGGTTAGAACTAACTATTTAAAAAAGCATGTGATCAAAACTTTGTAGCAGACACTGTTTTCTGCAGACCACTTTTTAAAATGTACATGAGCAGCTTCAGATGAAATTAATGAGTGTGATGTTTTGCTATGACAAATTGGGATGAATATTTATTAAAAGTTGCAACATGCTTTCTATACATAGTTATTAAGGTTTAAACATTAATATTTTGAGTGTTGATTAAAGGGTACATCAGACACAATACTACTAATGGCAAGAGCTATGGTAACAGCATAGAAGTTTAGTAAAAGAAGTATTCTGGGACCAAAATGTAATCAAATTTCATTCTGTGAGCAAGTTAGTTAGAGAAAGATGATGAAGATGTAATTTGATTCATAAAAATCTAATCACCACTGTGGCATGGCAAGGGGGATTTGCTGTTCCCCCACCTAGCTTCCAGTCCTCCAGTTGGTGAAAATTTTGATAAGACGAGGTCATTGGAAATGGGTTGAGTTGGACATGAGTTGAAAGCTCTTTCTCCCATGAACACAATGGTATCAAACATGGCAAATTGAGAAAAAAATATGTAGATATATAATTGAGAAAGTGTTTAAAAATCAATTTTTTAAAAATTATATCTTTACACAAGCATGCATTGTAAAAAGACACCGATCTTTGGTAATCCTAGTGAAGTTAGCCTTGACAAGAAGGACTGAAAACATTAATACATCAAAGTTATCATCAGTGACATCTTCACCTAGGGGTACCACCGCTAGATATGTTTTCACACTGATCATCGTCCTCTCTGCACTCGCACATCCCTGTACAAGATAGGCTGCTGGCCAAACATTTGTAGCGTGGTGAGCATCTGATCTTTGCACATGAGCACTCTCTTAACTGAAGGATTGATTTGGAACTGCATTATATTTTACATACAACTGGTGTGATCAGTTGATCTCCCAGGACCCATCCATGAATAATAGCATAGGGTAGTTTGGATGTAATTAATCTTCTCAAAGGGCAATAATGTGCCCTCTTGATAGCAGGTATAAATGCATGCCTTGCAGTTGGCATTTTTTCTCTGTTTGTCTGTTTCTTGGAAAACATCCAGCAACATAGCTCTGGAAAAGTTGTAATGTTGGTCTTCAAATGGTAAACTCGGCATATGAACGCCTCCAGTGCATTTATGACCTCATCAGTGATTGCCTCTGTATTCCGAACACCTTCAGAGTGAGGAGAGAATCTTTGATGGCTGAACAAATGCCTTCCAGTAAGGTAATTTTATCTTTCCAGTAGGGCCGTCAATTAATCACAGTTAACTCACACAATTAACTCAAAAAATTAATCACGATTAATCACACTTATAACAATAGAATACCAATTGAAATTTATTAGATATTTTTGGTGTTTTTATACACTTTCAGTATTGATTTCAATTACAACACAGAAAACAAAATGCACAGTGCTCACTTTATATTATTATTGTTGATTACAAATATTTGCACTGTAAAAATGATAAAAGAAATAGTATTTTTCAATTCACCTAATACAAGTATTGAAGTGCAATCTTTTTATTGTGAAAGTGTAACTTACAAATGCTGATTTTTTTGGTTACATAACTGCACTCAAAACCAAAATAATGTACAATTTTAGAGCCTACAAGTCCACTCAGTCCTACTTCTTATTCTGCCAATCGCTAAGACAAACAATTTTACATTGATGCGAGATACTGCTGCCTGCTTCTTATTTACAATGTCACTTGAAAGTGAGAACAGGCGTTTGCATGGCACTTTTGTAGCTGGTGTTGCAAGGTATTTACATGCCAGATATGATAAACATTCGTATGCTCCTTTCATGCTTTGGCCACCATTCCAGAGGACATGCTTCCATGCTGATGATGCTCATTAAAAAAATAATACATCAATTAAATTTGCGACTGTAGTCCTTGGGGTGGGGGTGGGGGGAGAGAATTGTATGTCTCCTGCTCTGTTTTACCCGCATTCTGCATATATATCATGTTATAGCAATCTTGGATGATGACCCAGCACATGTTTGTTTTAAGAACACTTTCGCAGCAGATTTGACAAAATGCAAAGAAGATGTGAGATTTCTAAAAATAGCTACAGCACTCTACCCAAGATTTAAGAATCTGAAGTGCCATCCAAAATCTGAGAGGGACGAGGTGTGGAGCATGCTTTTAGAAGTCTTAAAAGAGAAACACTCTGATGCAGAATGATTAGTGATATGGAATGGGTTCCGTATGAGGAGAGATTGATAAGACTGGGACTTTTCAGCTTGGAAAAGATATGGATAAGGGGCAATATGATTGAGGTCTGTAAAATCATGACTGGCATAGAGAAAGTAGATAAGGAAGTGTTGTTTACTCCTTCTCATAACACAAGAACTAGGAGTCACCAAAATTAAATTAATAGGCAGCAGGTTTAAAACAAATAAAAGGAAGAATTTCTTCACACGATGCACAGTCAACTGTGGAACTCCTTACCAGAGGATGTTGTGAAGGCCAAGACCATAACAGATTTCAAAAAAGAACTAGATAAATTCATGAAGGATTTATTATTGGCTAATAGCCAGGATGGGCAGGAATGGTGTCCCTAGCCTCTGTTTGCCAGAAGCTGGGAATGAGCAACAGGGGATGGATCACTTGATGTTTACCTGTTCATTCCCTCTGGGGCACCTGGTACTGGCCACTGTCGGAAGACAGGATACTGGGCTAGATGGACCCTTGGTCTGACCCAATAGAGCCATTCTTATATTCTTATGGAAACTACAGAACCTAAACCACCAAAAAAGAGAATCAATCTGCTCCTGGCATCTGACTCAGATGATGAAAATAAACATGCATCAGTCCACACTGCTTTGGATCATTATCAAGCAGAACCCATCATCAGTGTGGAAGCAAGTCCTCTGGAATGGTGGTTGATGCATGAAGGGACTTATGAAGGGTTTAGCACATCTGACATGTAAATATCTTGCAACACCAGCTACAACAGTGCCATGCAAATTCCTGGTCTCACTTTCAGGTGCCATTGTAAACAAGAAGCAGGCAGCATTATTTCCTGCAAATTGTAACCAACCTTGTTTGTCTGAGTGATTGGCTGACCAAGAAGTGAGACTCAGTGGACTGGTAGGCTCTCAAGTTTTACACTGTTTTATTTTTGAATGCAGTTTTTTGTACATAATTCTACATTTGTAAGTTCAACTTTCATGATAAAGAGATTGGACTACAGTACTTGTCTGAGGTGAATTGAAAAAAAATGTTTTGTTTTTTACAGTGCAAATATTTGTAATCAGAAATAAATATAAAGTGAGCACTGCACATTTTGTATTCTGTTTTGTAATTGAAATTAATATATTTGAAAATGTAGTAAACACCCAAAATATTGAAAATAAATGGTATTCTATTGTTGTTTAACATCACGATTAATCATGATTAATTTTTTTAATTGCTTGACAGCCCTACTTTCCAGCCAACCTTCCAGTAGTGTCAGAGCTTGAAAAGGCATGGAAACCTGGCAGCGTAGCAGCTTTTAATGGTCTGAGTGATAGAAACACATCTCTGAGGGATATACAGTGATTCTGTTTCCCAGCAGCCAACACAAAACCAGAATCTTGGGATAGCATCTCACAAACAGCACTAGAATATATGTGTTTTGTGCAAAAATCCAGAGTTTAGTAGCAACTGTCTCTGTGGCACTGATGACATGGAAGATAATTTTAGTGTCAGCCTCATCATGGGAACTATAAGAAACCCTACTGAATGATGCAAGGCAGCAGCTTCATTATGTCATGCAATGACAAAATTCTTCAAGCAATTCTTCACATGCTGGATTATTTTTTCCACAAGGAATGTGGCTTACTCATCCTTTGTGTGAGTACAAGATAGTCAGTTCTTAATTTTGACATTGGCAATGTTTTTGGAGTTAATAAGTTTGTACTGGACAGGCACAATACCATGGACCCTCTTTTTTTGGTAATTATTTTTAATTGATTCCTCTGCATACATGTCAAACACAAGGTAGACTTCATCATTGAGCCAGTATTTCCTCTGTAGCCTCATAATGAAGTGTCCAGCCAAATTTCAGCAGGTATTAATAGTTTCTCGTTTGTTGAAAGCTTTTACCTCAGCCATACCATCTATGATTGCTACACTGAAAAGTAGCAAAAAGAAAAGGAGTACTTGTGGCACCTTAGAGACTAACAAATTTATTTGAGCATAAGCTTTCATGAGCTACAGCTCACTTCATCGGATACTCACGAAAGCTTATGCTCAAATAAATTTGTTAGTCTCTAAGGTGCCACAAGTCCTCCTTTTCTTTTTGCGAATACAGACTAGCACAGCTGCTACTCTGAAAAGTAGCAGTTACATTGTTAGTAGGTGCTGGCTTAGAAAGACCATTCCAGATATGCATTCGTTTGCTTTTCTCCTGGCACATGTCTATTGTATTTGAACATTCATCATACTACTACACAGAACTTATACTTTTCCAAAGTCTTAAATAGATCAACTTCATCATGAGATCTGGACAACCAAGAGACAAGCAAACAATTCCGGTCTGAGATTAGTTCTGTAATAGTCCCCACCACTTTCACTCTAATTTTATTCTTTGCGTTTGAGCACAACTTCTGTTTATTCTTCTTGACTGGAGTCTTGGATAATTCTTTGGCATCTGAAGGCTTCATAAAGGTCATGACCAAAGTATGAATTCAACTGACAACTTTAGCTATCTCGTCACTGAAGACTGCTTTTGTCATGATATTAATAAACTCCGGCCCATCATACACAAATAGGTTGCCAGTGGGAATAAGCTCATCCTTTAGTTTTAAAATTGCCCCTTCTTGGCATTTATCAGGACCTAATTAGTCTAGATGGTGCTGGGTTACTTCTAGGGAAGTGATCCCAGCCACGCTTGATGTTTTGTTAAAAACTGGATGGAGCTCTTGGGTTGTCAGGAAAAAAACTAGGAAAGAGCATTTGAATGTTGCGTAATGCCCACCATATTCTAGGGCTTTATTCAAACCACGTGCACGGAAGGGAACTGGTGACTTTTTAAAAAAAAATCCAGATTTGTTTTCTAAATTCCTCCCATATGTCCCATACACCTCTTATTTCAGTGAGGTTTCAGTCAAATCTACATCTAAAGCAAAAAATATTTCACAAAATCAGTGCTGTGAGGTTCAAATTCCAATTAGCAGTCTTAACAGATCAAATAAAGAACAACAAAGACTCAGCCATCTTCATGTATCACCATGCCATCCCAAAAGTTGGCTTTGTCACTGAGTCAACCTCATCAAATTGCTTGATCCATTCTGTGATATTACAGATCTCCAATTTGTTAGTCTCTAAGGTGCCACAAGTACTCCTTTTCTTTTTGCGAATACAGACTAACACGGCTGCTACTCTGAAAGATCTCCATTGTGTGCAATAGGTCTTTGAGAGCAGAATGTACACTGGATGTGTGGAACTGGTTTTGTAAGTCCTATACCTGTTGGGAGATGAATTCAAACACATCAGTATGCTTTTCAAAGAAGACATCTCGTAGCAATTTTGAAGGGTAACTAGTATTTGGGTGTATGCTTCAATAGCATGTTGCAACATTTTCCTTGAAATAATTTGGTTTACAGTACTGTCACTATACAAAATCCCCCAGATCTCAAGAATACCAGTGCTATCAACAAAGCAGCTGATTGTATGTGTTGCTTTAAAGAATATGTGCTGTTGTCCAGGACATAAAATCTACCATCCATGAAGATCATCATGGGCCATTATTAGCTGTTGAACAGGTCTGTAAAGGCCCATATCTAGTGTCATGACATATTTTGATTCAGTTCCACAGATGTATTTGTTCATGCATTACAACTGCATAAGGAATGTTAACTGAACTGAGCAATCAGTGGGGCTAGCAGGTATGATTGGTAGGATGCATACATGGGTCATTCACTTTAGCACCTCATGCAGTGTCGAGTTAAAGACTGACCTTGTTGAACCATGACCTTTCTCCTGAAATGGTGTATTATGTTATGGTGCCCACATCATTTGCAGGTACATCTTCTATCTCTTCAACTGAAGCTATACTCAGTGATTTTTCACCTCACCTCACTTTTGCACAATAACCTAATGAGGTCAAGGGTAGTGAATGTAGAATGCTCTACTATAGTTGATTTAATTGCTTGTACACTGGAAACTGGACTTCTTGGCTTCAGGATTTTTGGTCCTTGCTAGGAAAGTAAGTGAATCATGAAGTCAGAAAGCTCCTTCAAGGAACAGTTTTTGATGGCCCAGACAACACTTGAGGCCAGGTCTGGTGCCCATTAATACACTCCTGATAACAGATCATAACAGTAGCATGAATGGAACCTTTGCCATCTGTTGTATCTTCAAGGAAGTTTAAGTTATTGCCACCACAACATATAAACCTATTCTTGATGAGGTCTGAAGACACATACAACCCGTCCTTCAGTGCCATGCTGTGAAAAACTTAACTTGCAATTGCAGTCTATAGGCAGAGCACATGTACATTGTTGTATTCATTGGAGAAGCGAATGCTCTGCATAAATTGCACAAGGATTTTGCTATGGGTTTTGGAATGAATTGTTAAACCAACAGCCATTTGTAGTGGCAGATTATGCGTATGCTGCACAGTTGTCATACATGTGTTGGAAACCTGCCTTTCATTCAAGCACTCGTATGTGCGGCATTATGATGAAATGGCAGCCTTAGGCTCCATTTGCTTACTGCCATATGTGCTGGTGCTGAAATCACTGCAACCATCAATGCACCACTGAAGTAAATGTCACATGGTATAATTTTTTTCAGGTTTGGCATCAGTTGTGGATCCCTGAAACTCCCACATACTTCAGGACAAAATGTTTTTCCATAAAAATTCAGCATCTGCAAGTGAAGTCTTCATCTTACTGTTGATATCAGGGCTGTCTTCTACTTTTGATAGTGCCAGATCTTTTGCAGCTTTAGAGGGTGTGGGCTGTGATTCATTTCTGTGGACAGGATTGCCAGAAACTACACCCATATCCCACAGTTCATCTTCAATAAATGTTTTAAGAGCTTTTCTGCTAAGCATCTGGTCCTCTTCAGTCCCATTCAAAGTACATATTTCTCTGTACTTAGCCTCTGCATTGACCATCACCAACACTCTCCCATCCATTAGATCAGAGATCTTTAATCTGTGGGAGTAACATTCTGGGAGCGCAGCTGGGGCCAAGACCAGATCTCACAGGGGTGGGGAGGGAGTGACACCCAGGTTCACTCTTGGCCTCAGCCCCGGCTGCCTGTCTGGTGCCTGGGGTCCCAGCTGCCTGCCCGGGGTCCCGGTTACCGGCCCCGTGCCTGGGAGCCATTCCAAGCCATGGCTGCCAGCCCTGTACCCAGAGTCCCGGATGCCCATCCCCAGCTTCAGGCCTTGACCCCCGGATGAAGATCCACTCCCAAACCAAACCCCCAGCTATGGACCCAAACTTATCCCCTCCTCGAGCCACAGCCCTGCATGGCTCCATCTGGGGCCGGTGTCATGGAGAGAGGTAAGGTGGGTGTGAGGCAAAAAGTTTGGGAACCACTGCATTAGAGCCTCTGCGAGGCAATTTATGAACTCCAGCTGAGTCACACAGTTTGTAGTAGTACCAGTGCTTGTTTCTGTTGCTTTTACCTTTTGACCTTTCTTTGTGTAGCACTTGATGTGATATGCAGTGTCACCCATTCTCTGCGTGTCTTTTTGGTCAATGCACCCACTTTATTTTCCATGCTAGGTTCCTTCTAAGAGTGACTGTTTCGTACATTTTCTTACCTCTCTTGTGTTGAAACTATGCTTTATGGATGCCTTTGGGCTTCTAGCTCACTGCAGAAGAAGCAGGTTTTCTTCTTGAATCACATCAAGAGATCTAGTATAATGTGAGTATTGCCAACCCTGGCACTTGTTCTGCAATCTTAAACTTTTTCCTCATGCTCAATGTAGGAAACAAAGGAAACATCCTTTCCTACCTTGTCAAAATCAGTTTATGTGTGCACTTCTTAGAGCATATAAGGTGCCATCGAGCATTGTGTTTAACCAGGTCCCCTGCAGTGATATTCTCCAAAGATTCAGCTACTAATCAGTATACTTTGTCTCCCTATTGATGCCTAAAAATTATCAAGACCAAAGTAAAAACAAGGATTTTGTAATAAATTACTTTGGGATGTTAATTAATTATGTTATACAATGTATGTTATAAAACTCTAACCCAGGGATCGGCAATCTTTGGCACGCTTCCCGCAGCCCGATTGTCCTGGAATGGTGAACCGCAGCCAGTGGAAGCTGTGATCAGCTGAATCTGAAGACACGGCAGGTAAACAAACCGGCCCAGCCTTCCAGGGGACTTACTCTGGTGGGCCACGGACCAAAGGTTGCTGATCCCTGCTCTAGCCCTTCTGCCAATTAGTTTTGTTGGCCACAAGGGCCAGATTCAATATTTAGAGGTTCCTTTTTAACAATACAACACAAAACTGACTCAAGCCTCCACCCAGTAACCTGGGACAATTACTCACCATCCCCTGGGCACCTCTAAAAGGCAATACTTCCCCTCTTGCAAGAACAGAGTCTGAACATAGAAAAGGCACTTTTAATAAAAGAAGGAAAGTAACCTGGCATTCATTTGGGAAAACACCACAAGCAGGATTCATAAACATAAAACCATGAGTAAAAGATCCACTCCAGAGTACGTTGGGCAGTATCCTTTTGCCTCAGGTTCTTAAGTCCAGCAATCAAAAATTCCTTCAACGTGTCCCGCCCTTGTCTGCATCCCAGTCACAGTTGTTTTCCTTGGTCAGTGCATCTTCAGAGTTCATCTCCCACCCAGGCTGTGAGAAGGTACCTTGCTCATTCCACAGTCTGGGCACTCATTCACTGCTTGCCTCTCCGGCAGCCACCGTACTCTACAATGTCTTCAGGTCTCCCACTTAGTAGAGGTTTCAGTGATTTCTGCTCTGTGATATCAGCACTCATTGATTTCAGCTGTTAGTGGGGGAGCCTCACTGCTGGTGCCCACTGATCAGTCTCTTGCTTCAGAGACACAGTCCCAAAGCAGGTCTAATAACCTGGTTATCAGCTATGTGGTGTGTAACAAGACTCTCAATTGAGTCTTAATCAGCTCTGTTGTTACACAGTGGAGAGAGAAAGGGTCAAATGATGTGTAGGACCCTTAGGCAGGGCACACACCACCAGGTATAAGTACCTGTCCCCAATCTTTCTCAACTCCATTGGGCTTTGACATCCATGACCCCTGACTAGCAAGTGCAAATTAGTTGAGGGTGAGTCCCTCGATCAGGGTATGCCAAGCACAGTTCTTGCCCCCTTGACTCACACAATAAGGATAACAACCCTTTAGTACCCCACCCCAATAATGAACTGACTTGCTATCCAACACCAGCCAAAGCAGTCCCATCACGCTGAACATCTAGGCAGGTTGGGTGTGCCCATGCAAACAAGGTTGGCTCCTGAAGTCCACTTCCTCAGCTCATCACTAGATGTCAGAGAAGAGCTCATTGACTAGCAGACAGACTAGTGTTAGTCTGTATTCGCAAAAAGAAAAGGAGTATTTGTGGCACCTTAGAGACTGATACATTTATTAGAGCATAAGCTTTCATGAGCTACAGCTCACTTCATCGGATGCATTTGGTGGAAAAAACAGAGGGGAGATTTATATACACACACAGAGAACATGAAACAATGGGTTTATCATACACACTGTAAGGAGAGTGATCACTTAAGATAAGCCATCACCAGCAGCGGGGGGGGGGGGGAAGGAGGAAAACCTTTCATGGTGACACGCAAGGTAGGCTAATTCCAGCAGTTAACAAGAATATCTGAGGAACAGTGGGGGGTGGGGTGGGGGGGAGAAATAACATGGGGAAATAGTTTTACTTTGTGTAATGACTCATCCATTCGCAGTCTCTATTCAAGCCTAAATTAATTGTATCCAGTTTGCAAATTAATTCCAATTCAGGAGTCTCTCGTTGGAGTCTGTTTTTGAAGATTTTTTGTTGAAGGATAGCCACTCTTAGGTCTGTAATCGAGTGACCAGAGAGATTGAAGTGTTCTCCAACTGGTTTTTGAATGTTATAATTCTTGACGTCTGATTTGTGTCCATTCATTCTTTTACGTAGAGACTCTCCAGTTTGGCCAATGTACATGGCAGAGGGGCATTGCTGGCACATGATGGCATATATCACATTGGTAGATGCGCAGGTGAACGAGCCTCTGATAGTGTGGCTGATGTGATTAGGCATTATGATGGTGTCCCCTGAATAGATATGTGGACAGAGTTGGCAACGGGCTTTGTTGCAAGGATAGGTTCCTGAGTTAGTGGTTCTGTTGTGTGGTGTGTGGTTGCTGGTGAGTATTTGCTTCAGTTTGGGGGGCTGTCTGTAAGCAAGGACTGGTCTGTCTCCCAAGATCTGTGAGAGTGATGGGTCGTCCTTCAGGATAGGTTGTAGATCCTTGATGATGCGTTGGAGAGGTTTTAGTTGGGGGCTGAAGGTGATAGCTAGTGGCGTTCTGTTCTTTTCTTTGTTGAGCCTGTCCTGTAGTAGGTGACTTCTGGGTACTCTTCTGGCTCTGTCAATCTGTTTCTTCACTTCAGCAGGTGGGTATTGTAGTTGTAGGAATGCATGATAGAGATCTTGTAGGTGTTTGTCTCTGTCTGAGAGGTTGGAGCAAATGCGGTTATATCGTAGAGCTTGGCTGTAGACAATGAATCGTGTGGTATGATCTGGATGAAAGCTAGAGGCATGTAGGTAGGAATAGCGGTCAGTAGGTTTCCGATATAGGGTGGTGTTTATGTGACCATCGCTTATTAGCACCGTAGTGTCCAGGAAGTGGATCTCTTGTGTGGACTGGTCCAGGCTGAGGTTGATGGTGGGATGGAAATTGTTGAAATCCTGGTGGAATTCCTCAAGGGCTTCTTTTCCATGGGTCCAGATGATGAAGATGTCATCAATGTAGCGCAAGTAGAGTAGGGGCATTAGGGGACGAGATCTGAGGAAGCATTGTTCTAAGTCAGCCATAAAAATGTTGGCATACTGTGGGGCCATGCGGGTACCCATCGCAGTGCCACTGATTTGAAGGTATACATTGTCCCCAAATGTGAAATAGTTATGGGTGAGGACAAAGTCACAAAGGTCAGCCACCAGGTTAGCCGTGACATTATCGGGCATACTGTTCCTGATGGCTTGTAGTCCGTCTTTGTGTGGAATGTTGGTGTAGAGGGCTTCTACATCCATAGTGGCTAGGATGGTGTTTTTAGGAAGATCCCCAATGGACTGTAGTTTCATGAGGAAGTCAGTGGTGTCTCGAAGATAGCTGGGAGTGCTGGTAACGTAGGGCCTGAGGAGGGAGTCTACATAGCCAGACAATCCTGCTGTCAGGGTGCCAATGCCTGAGATGATGGGGCGTCCAGGATTTCTAGGTTTATGGATCTTGGGTAGCAGATAGAATACCCCAGGTCGGGGTTCTAGGGGTGTGTCTGTGCGGATTTGTTCTTGTGCTTTTTCAGGGAGTTTCTTGAGCAAATGCTGTAGTTTCTTTTGGTAACTCTCAGTGGGATCAGAGGGTAAAGGCTTGTAGAAAGTGGTGTTGGAGAGCTGCCTAGTAGCCTCTTGTTCATACTCCGACCTATTCGTGATGACGACAGCACCTCCTTTGTCAGCCTTTTTGATAATGATGTCAGAGTTGTTTCTGAGGCTGTGGATGGCACCGTGTTCTGCATGGCTGAGGTTATGGGGTAAGCGATGCTGCTTTTCCACAATTTCAGCTTGTGTACGTCGGCGGAAGCACTCTATGTAGAAGTCCAGGCTGCTGTTTCTACCTTCAGGAGGAGTCCACCCAGAATCCTTCTTTTTGTAGTGTTGGTAGGAAGGTCTCTGTGGGTCAATATGTTGGTCAGAGGTGTGTTGGAAATATTCCTTGAGTCAGAGACGTCGAAAATAGGATTCTAGGTCACGAGAGACTGCTGAATTGGAATTAATTTGCAAACTGGATACAATTAATTTAGGCTTGAACAGAGACTGGGAATGGATGAGTCATTACACAAAGTAAAACTATTTCCCCATGTTATTTCTCCCCTCCACCCCACCCCCCACTGTTCTTCAGATATTCTTGTTAACTGCTGGAATTAGCCTACCTTGCTTGTCACCATGAAAGGTTTTCCTCCTTTCCCCCCCCCTGCTGCTGGTGATGGCTTATCTTAAGTGATCACTCTCCTTACAGTGTGTATGATAAACCCATTGTTTCATGTTCTCTGTGTGTGTATATAAATCTCCCCTCTGTTTTTTCCACCAAATGCATCCGATGAAGTGAGCTGTAGCTCATGAAAGCTTATGCTCTAATAAATTTGTTAGTCTCTAACGTGCCACAAGTACTCCTTTTCTTTTTGCATATCAGGAATATCCTTCAAAAATCGCTCCAGTCTTAAAACAAAATAAATTCTTTCCCAGCACACACCCCAGAATAACACCAATCAAACACCATCCTCCAGGAAAGCCTTGGAGAAGAGGGCACTTTTACAATATGCAACCAGTCTTGTCTCTGGATATCCCATGTGGGAACTTCTGAGCCAAGGACCCCTTACCAATTATGCCCTGGTAGCAGTACTCTCCTTTTAAAACCAAGAGAGTGATCATAGTTGCTCTGGTAACACCCAGGAAGCTGTTTCTCAAAGGTCCTCATCCGGAGACCACTGAAGCCAATAGGAGTCTTTCTATTGACTTTGATCAGGCCCATAGACAGAAGCCAAACCATTCAGGGTTTCATGGGCTAAAACTAACACTTAAAAATTCATGCAGAAATGAACTGGGGAACTACTGAAAATACTCCATTTATGCATCACTGTAATCTAATCGTTGTTTTATAGATCCAAAGTCCATAAGGGAGTATCACAAGTCCACATATGTCCTTCAAAGCTCAATTTAATATTTTGATGTCTATATTAGATGTCTAAAATTTCATGTAGCCATATAACTCCCTCTTGGTTATGCATTTGATAAGGCTCAGGAGCATAAATTATTCCAGATAAGGTCAGCGGAATTTACATTCAAAAATAGGTTCAGTATCTACCTATTCTAAACAGTGAAATAAATAAATTAAATAAATAAAAATATTCAGATCTATTTTTCTCCCTTTTTGAGATCTACTGTTACAAATATGAAAAACTTTAATGTTTGGACAGTGCTTTGAACATGTAAATTATTGCTTAAGTGTCAAATATTGAACATGTAAAGTACTGCATAAGTGTTAAATATTATTTCTTGCAGAGCCACAATTTTGCAAGACAGTTCAGACTTCATTGAGACTACTTGGGGAAGTATAGTGCATGTTTTTTTGCATTAGAATTGCAGAATTGGACTATCACTGAATACCTTCATGGGGGTAACATGCACCTACCTAATTCGATTGGATCGCCATCTACAAGAATCAATGTAATTTTAAATAGCTTACATTGCATGCAGTTGATATTACTCTTACTGCCTTTTGAAAGTGCATGATCCAATAGTTCAGTGTCCAAGAATCTGCCATTTACCCAGATGGACAGGACAAGAAATTGGGAGGAATATTTGTTTGGGAACATGTAAAACAAAGATATAGTTTTAGAGCTTCATAAGAGTCAAGTGAAAATAGAACAAACATCTTCATTAAAAAACAAAACAAAACAGGGAGAATTTAGGGTGGCAGAATCTAATCACCCGAGTCAGAAATAACTAATAAACTGGATTTAGTACCTTACTGTTGTGAAAGCTTATATAACTCTAATGCCCACAAGTGGTCAGGACTTTGATTGTATGTCTCATCTTACAGTTGCCATCTCAAAAAAGGACAGTGCCCCTCTAACAGCATGCTGGGACATTGGTTCAGGATTGATTCAGGTCAAAGGGACTCCTTACTTATTAAAGCTAGGCACCTGCTTAAGTTCCTTACTCTATCATGGCCACATTCCATCCTTAATCATTGTGCACTCCTGTCTTTGCTCTGTGGCCCAAGTTTTTCTCTGGGATGAGAGGACTAATTTTATTCCCTGGTGCTTGGACTGTAATTAAAAATTGAACTTGATCCTTTCCACAGAGTAAGTTTGATATCCCTGCCTTGATGGCTGCAGACTATTCATGAATTATAGATGAGAGGTGTTTGTAAGCTCTCCAGACCAATATGGAGGGGGAATTGAGGCCATGGCCCTGCCTCCTCCCTGCCCTTTTATACCAGCTTTGGGGCACACACAAAAGCAGTCTATTCACTCCCTAAAACTCAGGGACTGCAGTTATTACAGACCTTTGTGCAGGCTATCATAGTGAATTCTCCTTGTGTGCTTGTTGCCTACTCCTGCCCATTCATCCTGTAAAGACCTGTCATGAAATAATTAATACTTAGTAACCCGGTAATAGTGGGAGATATTATTGTTCCCGTTTTACAAAAGAAAACACTCAGACACAAGTGAAAGCTTACCTTTTCAAAAATGTCCACACATTTTGGGGGCCTCCTTTTCTAAATGACCAGGTTCAGACACCTATGACTTACTTGTCAAAGGTGTTGTGCAGGAAGTGTTGGTTCTCAGTGTCTCTGAAAGTCAGGCCTATCAGTGTCTGAAGTTGGACTTTTTTGAGAAATGTCTCCTAAATAGTCCGCAGTCACACAGTGACTCATAGACAGAAGTGTATAATAGCAGGACTTGAGCATCTGTGGTAAATTCAACGGAAACTATCAACTTGCAAATCAAATTTCTGACTGGAAGTTTTTGACCCACTATAGTTACAAGTAACATCTAAGATTATTGAAACTGCAAAGAAAATGAACAATCATTTTTAGTTTGTTTATGTGATGCATTTGACATTATTTTGAGTATAGTCATTTTCACAACATAAACTAATAATCAAATTTCCTTGCTGGAAACAACAGAGGTACAAAACAAAAAAAGCCCCTTATAAAAAATTAAAAAAAAATTGTTCACTGGTAATTCACATTGTCAGAGTTCCCCCTCCACCTTCCTGTGGCAGATTTCAGACAGTAGGCATAATGGCACCATCTATGAGGGGGAAAAAAGGAGGGGGGAAAAAAGGCAGAGGATAAATAATTGCAGACGTCCTTCCCACCCCCTTCCCTTTACTTAGGTTTAAATCTGAAAATTCCCCTCCTACATAGACTCCCTAGTTTCATAAAGCCTGTCATTCAGCCACCTCTTCTCTTTTCCTGTGGGAGTTTCAACTCAATCAAGCAGACCCATAAAAAGAGGGGAGCTTAACTAAGAGACCCCTGAAAAATTTTATGAACTAAGTTTGCCTCTGGTATCTAAGTTATGTGATGAATGTGCGAGGCAAGAATGACACAGATTTCCTGTGTGGTCACTTCAACCTCTTGCCCCAGGAGGTGGAAATGCGTCTCCTTTCACAAGCATAGATGGTCTCATCTTTTCACAAGTCAGGCAGATTCACAGAACTTTTCATAGTCAGCAGATGCAGGGAAACTTTTTATGCATGACCTCAGACTGTGGAGAACAGAAGACACATTGAAGGGTAATATCTGTGATAACTGGTTTCCGTAAAGAGAAGGCTTTGAAAAAGTTGGGTTGTGAGGATAGAAAGTAAAGCCCATTGGCCTCTGGGAGGCCCAAATAGCTGAAAATCCAAATTCTGAGATGGGAGAGTTACAGACCCTTCTTGAACCTAACTAAAACAAACTCAAAGGCATGTTGTAGGGCACAAATTGAGGGGGTCTAAAACAGAGAACACCCATAATGTCTCTGTGGTGCAGTAGGAAGGACCTGAAAGCTAATGAGGGAGAATTTTGGCAGGCAAGCCATTGATCTGCCAGCTTTGAGAGGAGAAGTACAGCAGAGAAAGGCTCAAAGAAAACTGGAAGGAAACCTGACATTGATGAGCCAGGAGGAGAGAGATAGAGAATATTTGGTAATTGAGAGACTTAACATGAGTTCATGTCTAGCCAGGGGTGAAAGTAAGCCGGTATAGTCCAGTATGGCGTACCGGCAAGAGCCAGTATGCTGTGCCGGATCAGTCTGGTTTCCCCAGGCTGGCGCTTTAAAGGGCCCCAGGCTTTCCGCCGTGGCTGGAGCCCCGGGCCCTTAAAGTGCCACCCAAGCCCCGCTGCCAGAGCTCCTGGGGTAGCAGCGGCAGGGCTCCGGCAGTGATTTAAAGGGCCCGGAGCTCCACTGCGGTAGCAGTGGCCAGAGCCTGGGGCCCTTTAAATCGCCCCTGAGCCCTGGGGTTCCCAGCTGCCTCTGCAGCTGGTAGCTCTGGAGATGATTTAACGGCCCCCAGTATTTAAAGGCCCCACCTCTTCCAATCGAGGCTCCCCCGCTCAGGATTCTGGAGTACCGGTAAGTCCTTTAAGTTACTTTCACCCCTGTGTCTAGCTAACAGAGCCTGAGCTCCCTGGGCTTCAGCAGAAAACTGGAGGTAAACCTAGAACTGAGGAGCAGGGGTAGGGAAGGCTGAAGCCCAGGTACTGAGACAAACACACATTCCCATTGAAACAAGAGGTGCTGAACTACTAAGCCAGGGCAAAAATGGAAGGGAAACTTTACATTGTGGAGTGAGCTACACCTGATATGTGAAATGCAAATAAAAGTTCTTTCTGAACAAAAGATCCTGGGATTCTGGCTTGTGCATTAAGTGTTTGATGGGACAATTAGGTAGAGTCCTCTGTCTCAAGATGTAGTAGTCACAGTTTGCTGAGGGACAGGAGAGCCAGAGTATGAGCACAGCACTTCAGCCCTTGAGAAGCTAGGAACAGACTGCTGTGCTGAATCACATCACAAAGGAGTTTTGCTCTGAGGTGTTAGACTTAGTCAGACAGACCTTCCTTGGGGAAAATTTGCAGGGAAAAGCACACATTTACATCACTTAATAAGTTATTGTGCCATTCTTTTTGGTGAGGTTTCTCTTATTTTAAACCCCTGCTTGTGAGAAATTATTTAATTCATTAATTTATTTATTGTTAAACACAATAGGGAAACAGACTATACATACGTCCTTGCCTCTCTTCCTCCTGCTTCAACCCCAAATTAAATTTCAATAGGTCCACAGTATGGAGTAAATACAGGAAAAAAGTGAATAACTCTCAGTGCAAATTTTTACAATGAACACTGCTGCTAAGGGGCTACTCATGTGTTTAAAATTATGTATATGCTTAAATATTTATTCGACTGGGACATACATTATGTAATACTGTACTCTGAAGAAATAGAAATGTTGTATTGAAAGGCTGAAACTTTCTTAACTACCATACAGCAGTACGAGCAAAGTGGATTCTGATATCTTTTAATTTGCAATACTTTTCTACGTATATTTTTGTCAATTTCAAATTGCAGCAACACTTTATACATTGAAGTAAATTAGTGTTTTCATGGATTGACTTATATCACAAGCTTAAGGTTAATGCAATCTAATCAACCTATAGCACTGGAGTTGATGAAATGACTGATGAATGAAACTGATAAACATTTGAATGATATTCTAAACAGTACTGAAGACAAAAATAAAACTTTGCCAGGCTTGAACAATTCTCACTGCACCAAAAATCTCCATTAAAATAAAAATGGTGGCTGTATAGGGAGAATTGTCATGGAATGTCACCTGTGCTGAGTTAAACTGCATTTTTAAAAAGAGATGTCCAAATCTAAAATGATTTAAAGCCTAATCCTGCTACCATCACAGTCAGTGCTGGACATTTCCATTGCCTTCAGTGGAAATAGGATTGAAACCTGTATGATTATCTTGACAGCAATAATCAAATGTTTTGGAAGGAAAATTTTCGAGTACTAAATATAATCTGACAGTTGAATGTATTTCAACTGTTCTTTTAAAACTAACCTGTACTTTCATCCTGTAACATAAACTATTAACTAATCTAAGAAAGTAAAACATGAAAATAATTTCAGCTTTTATAATAATTTAGGTGAAAGTTAATATTATTCCTTGGTTATATTGGTAGATACTAACTTAAGAGGAAGGTAGAGGGTTCAGCCCCTAGATAAAATAGACACTCCAAAACTTGTAGAAATGTAGCCAGGAATCTATAATCCTCTGTATACTCCTCATCCCCTGAGAGTTGTACATACATTTTCATTGGGGATTATAAGTATCATCATTTACACAGTATTGCACAGGCTGGATATGGATAAATATATCTCTTGTACAGATGTGCATTTTCAGAAGCTAGATGTGCAAAGTGCAAAAAATTGTCAATATAATGGCTTTGGACTGTATCCTATTTGATTCAGGTTAATATTTGTCATTCTAAAGCCTCAGTTCTTCAGTATGTGAAGAGCAGAAGTAAACTTGCTAAAAATGTCTTCTGACATTTTACTGCTATTTTGGAAGCTTTACTACACAGTAGACAATAAAGGTAAAGGTCAGAATCATAAATAACAGAACTTTTAGTAGCGATTTTTTCATCTTTGTGAATCTAAGACAGCTAACTCAGTTCAGATTCAGTTTCAATCAAAACAGTGGGATGGTTTTGTCATTGACTTCAGTGCAGCCACAATTTCACGTCAGATCTCTAACAAATGCACACTCATTATGCTAACACAAACTCATATTATTCTGACATTTTTCAATTTGCAGTACTACTAAGGAAAGTTATCTGAGGTGTAACTACTCTAAGGGTTCACAGGTACAAATGCTGAACACTGGTGAGAATTCAGCAAAGTGCTTAAGTATGCACTTAACTTTAAGCACATTGAATGATCTAATTGAAGTCAATGGGACTACTCAACATGATTTGTTGTATTAGAACGCAAGAGCGTAGTACCTTGCAAGATCTAGCCCTCTATACATTTTTAAAATGTAAAGGGGGAATGAGAAGCAGTGTTGCATGTTGAGTTTTTTTTCAAGTAATTGATGTGACCAGTACTATATTTTTATTTGGTCTGTATTGCCTCACTCTGCATCTTATCACTTTTTCTGTTAAATGAATATATAATATGCACATTATTCCAAGCTTTTTTTTTTTGCTTTAAAATACAGTACTATAACAGAATAGCAGAACATAAAGCACATTTTTGCTGCAATGGTTATGTTAATTGACTTTTAATGTTGTTTTATTTTCTGGTTATTCACCAGCAATCTCTAAAGTTTAATAAACCTCAAAACATTTAATTTTATTGCCTTGAAGTATTGATTATCTGTTTAAAACCAAGAATGATGTGATCTACTACCTGTGCCACACTGATTGAGTGAATTATCTAAAAGAATTAAGAGACATGGATTAGAAGAGAATCTTAATGCAGTGAAAATATTATTGTATGCATTACTCATGGCTGTTTTACAAAAACATGCAAACCTTTAATCTCAGTCTCATAAAAGAAAGAAATTTTATTGCTTCACAACTGAATTAGATATTCCCTGGGGCATTACACTAGCATTTACATCTCTACTTCTTGATTTTATTGCCAACATAAGCTTATTTAAATGAATGAATAACAGACCGTCTATTTAAAAGGAAGAAGAGAAACATTAAGAATAATACTTTAAAAATGATTTATCAGGGGGCTTTTATTTCATTTGTTTAAAATAATATTTTATGTAAGGAAAATAAAAGGAACCATAACAATCACAATGAAATAAGACCAAAAAATACAAAGGAAGATAATTACACAGCTATATTAATTGTATCCTAGAATAATATTTTACATTTATTTACTACCTAATGTTAAGAAAAATCAGAAAAAAGAACAAAAAGCAAAGGAAAAACTGGAATGAGCTATTGGAAAGGAGAAAAAAATGGCAATTAGAAAGCAGTTTGTTAGACCAAAGAAATACAATGCAGAAAATTGTCATGGTACAATGCCGTGAATCTCAAGTACTATTTCATCAGACCATTAATACAGTTCATATGTACCTCTCTATTCCATAATTATCTGTTAATGCATTGACTCAAGAAATAAATACTAAATGTGATCAAATCAATGTACTTCTATTCTTCTTTCATAAGTTTCTCTTTCAAAAGATGCCATAGTACTTAATGCAATGTACCAGTTGTCTATCTTGTGAGGTAATTTCCAGTGTTGTAATAGCAGATATTTGGTACCAGTGAGCTCATAGGAGTTCTTGTGAATCAGTATGTGCAATCTTGGGAATAGCGAACAGCTGTGGCTGGAATAAAAGAGAAGTATTTGATAAATTAATTCTTAACTGTATTACTTTCCAAAGTATCAAAAATTTTGGATAATTCCATAATTTATGTAGTATGGACTGGGGTAATTCCATCTCAGACACATATCTGTATCTTTAATACCTACTTCGGATACACACATCAAGTCCAATGCATGTGTAAAACAGTCTTCTGGTGAATTAGCTGGAGATGGACACCCAAAGAAAGCATTTTTTGTTCAACTATTGTCAAGGAACTCCCTCCATCCTGGTTCCATTTGCTTTAGAATACCTTTGTATGTTCTTTCCTTGGGCTATACTTACTAAACATATACTGATGCAGCAAGTTGTGCATGTTGCCAATTTTTTCTCATAAATTTTAACAAGTTTGGAGATTCTGGGGTCAGTAGCATGTAGGTGTTGCCAAATTGATTTTTTTTGTTATTTATTTATTTATTTTGTGGAGGACATACTTTTGTCACTATTCTTCAAATGTCTTTAATATACCATTGAAGGTTACACATGGTGAGTGATAATCCACTGCTTCAGCATCAGTTTGACTCTGTTTAATCATAGTGAATTATTACACCAGAGTGTTTAAATCTTCATGTAGCAGTGGATGAATTTTTAGTGGTGCTGTTAAATAAAAACCAGGCTCTTCTCACAGCATCAATAACTGGTGATTTCTTCAGTGTATATATATCATATGTAATACCTATGCAGCCAAAAGGGAGATTGTAGGACATGCTGTTTTTTATAAAGATCCATGGTGGGGCATTATGGGGTATGTTTAAGGCCATGTCTACACTACAAAGTTAAGTCAAGTTGACATTGAGCCTCCAATTTAAGCAAGTCGATTTTGCGTGTCCACACTATGTTCATTGTGTCAGCAGAGTGCAAACCCTCTAGCAGGGCTTGCATCAATGAATGGAGCACTGCCCTGTGGGTAGCTATCCCACAGTGCATGTAGCCGAGTGGAATTTGGGTTGTGCTTGCAATGCCTTATGGGACCAAAACATTTGTGCAAGTGGTTATGGGAACATAGCGTTAGCCTCCCATGATGCACTTATCTCCCTCCCTCCCTGAAATCAATGGCAAACAAACGAAGCCTTTTTTGCATCTTTTTTCATAAGGCTAGGTTACCTGCGCAGATGCCATAGCACAATAAGCATGGACCCCACTCAGCTGTACACTGTTGCTGTGAACATTACAAACACCTTGTGCCTTATCCTGCAGAATTTACATAGTTGATACAGAAGCTGCCGCATGGAACAATGTGATGCCACGCTAGCAGCCCTGCTGGAAGACATAGAGCGGAGCAATTCACAGTTGCTGGTGAGAGTCACGCATCACCTTGACACGGTTGAGCACTGCTTCTGGGTCCGTGAAACAAGCACTGACTGGTGGGACCGCATCGTTATGCAGCTATGGGATGATGAGCAGTGGCTGCAGAACTTTCACATGCATAAGGCCACTTTCCAGGAACTGTGTGAAGAGCTTTTCCCAGCCCTGAAGCACAGCAATACTAAAATGAGAGCTGCCCTGACACTAAAGATGCGAGTGGTAATAGCTCGGTGGAAGCTTGCAATGCCAGACTGCTACCAGTCAGTGGGGAATCAATTTGGAGTGGGTAAATCTACCATGGAATCTGTGGTGATCCAAGTTTGCAGGGCAATCAACAGACTTCTGCTAAGAAGGCTAACTCTGGGGAAGGTGCAGGACATAGTGGATGGTTTTGCTGTGATGGGGTTTCCTAACTGTGGTGTGGCTATAGATGGAATGCATATCCCTATTTTGGCACCAGACCACCTAAAAAGTGCATAAACTGAAAGGGGTACTTCTCAACAGTGTGGCAAGCATTGGTGGATCACAGGGGTTGTTTGTGATGTTATTGACTTGAACTATGACCGTATAGATCATTGTTAGAACCAGGGTTCTTTGCTGGCACCTGGTCTTGTACAGAGGAGGTCAAGTGGGGTGTCTATGGAAAGGTTGTAGTTTGCTTGTTATGATTATGCTGTCTGTATGTGTGTATCATTTTTTATTTGAAGTTATGAATATTGGCTATGTACTTGTATCTCAATGTGTTTGGTTCTAAGTAGCCTCAGTGAAGAATTTGGTCAGCTTCTTGAGAAAGGACTATTTTCAGTAAGTGCCCAATCAAGAAACACTTAACTGACAATGTACTTTGGGAGATGCCAATCCACATCTGAGTTTTCCTGGGAACATTCAAACTACCATGTCAACAATGGCATCAGCCTGTAAAAAGCTGAATCATTCATAGACATGTGATTTTCCCAGGTGGCTCCATCTTGTTGATGTGATTTTTCACAGGAGAACAAAGGGGTTTCCGCCCACAAGAGAAAGAATATAAAAGTCCCTGGAAACCCCTTCATTTTGTCTTCAGCTGGCTTAAGAGATGGCCTTTCCCCCCCCCCCCCAAAAGACACCTGAAAGAAACTGAAAGGACAGTAATTACGGGGTGTGAGTGATTGCTGAACCCAGACTAGGAAGGAGTCCAGTCTGTGAAAGAAGCTTATTGGAACATCTCTGGAGGTGAAATTTTATTTGAAATCAGTTTCTTAATGTATTAAGCTTAAACTTGCATGTTTTGCTTTATTTTGCTTGGTAACTTACTTTGTTCTGTCTGTTATTACTCGGAATCATTTAAATCCTACTTTTTATATTTAATAAAATCACTTTTGCTGATTAATTGACCCAGAGT
Source organism: Dermochelys coriacea (assembly GCF_009764565.3). Classification (NCBI taxonomy): domain Eukaryota; kingdom Metazoa; phylum Chordata; order Testudines; family Dermochelyidae; genus Dermochelys; species Dermochelys coriacea. Next base: position 180,129,030 of record NC_050068.2, read on the forward strand.
GAGTAATTAATACCTGGGGAAATAAACAGCTGTGCAAATCTCTCTATAATAATAATTATAGTAAATAATAAAATGGATTTATTTGGGGTTTGGATCCCATTGGGAGCGTTTCTCTGCTAGAGACAAGAGCACTTCTTAAGCTGTCTTCAGTTAAGTCTGCAGCTTTGGGGTGAGGTTCAGACACTGGGTCTGAGTTGGAGCTGGCATGTCTGGCTTGACAAGGCAGGGTTCTAGAAGCCCAAACTTGCAGAGAAAATGGGCTCAGAGGTAGTCTCAGCACATCAGGTGACAGTCCCAAGGTGGTCTCTGTGACCAAACCCGTCACACCATTTCCCCAACATCAATGTGGGATGATTGGGAAAGGTGCATGATGAGTGCATTTTTAGGAACAGAGGTCTGTTCAGAAAGCTGCAAGCAGCGGCTTTCTTTCTAGACTGCAAAATAACCATTGATAATGTTGAAATGCTAATCGTGATCCAGGGAGACCTGGCCTACCCCTTGCTCCCATGACTCATGAAGCCGTACACAGGCAGCCTGGACAGCAGTAAGGATCGGTTTAACCATAGGTTGAGCAAGTGCAGAGTGGTGGTGGAATGTGCCTTTGGACATTTAAAAGGTCGCTGGCATTGTTTGCTTACTAGGTTAGACCTCAGTGAAAGCAATATCCCCATTGTCATTGCTGCCTTCTGCATGCTCCATAATATCTGTGAAACAAAGGGAAAAAAGTTTCCGGTGGGGTGGGGGGTTGAGGCAGATCACCTGGCAGGCAATTTTGAGCAGCCAGACACTAGGGCAATAAGAAGAGCACATCGAGGGGCTTTGCGTCTCCGTCAGGCTTTGAAAACTAGTTTCAGCAGTGAGCCAGAGAAAGGTGACTCTTATCTGTGTTGTTCTTTACCAAAATGTCCCCTTCAATGCATTTTCTCCTCTGTAAACTCCACCCCCACTAACCACCATGTGTTGAATAAATAAAGAGCCTTTTCTCCTCAATCCGTTAAGTTTTATTATGCACACAAACACATAGAAACAGCAAAGAAAAGTAAGATAACCTGGGGCAAAAGGGCTGCTAACTCTGTGGGGGGGGGGGGGGGAGAAACAAGGACAGCTTGTTTACAGATGCACTGCAACAACAAACAAAGGTGACAGAACAGGCACCTTCTGGCCCTTTTACCCTCTCCTGGTGTTGAGTGCAAAGGATACTGGACTCCCCCACCCTACCCCATCTCATAGGAGGTTTGGGGGAGGAGGATGTGGAACTTAGTGATGATGGCAGCAGGTTCAGCCTAGGTTGCAGAGGGAGTCTAGCATCAAGCTGCCTTTCTTGAACCTCAACCAGATGCCTCAACATGTCTAATTGCTCCTTCATAATCTTCAGCATCTCTTCCTGCATGGCACACTCTTGTTCTTGGCAAGCTCTCCTATCCTCTCTGTCCATGTCCAGGTTCCCACACAGTATGATCCTCTATGCTCTGAGCTCCGTTTCATCACTCTCAGAGATGTGCATTAACTCACTGAACATGTCCTCCTGAGTCTTCTTTTTCCGCCTTCTAATCTGGGAAAGTCTCTGTCCTGGTGTGGAGGATGCGCCAACGGACAAGGTTTCAATTGCAAAGAATACAAAGCACAAGAGTAGCATTGACAGTACATACATTGATTCTGGTGCAAGGTTAATTCTTTTTTTAAAAAAACACCCCTCAATGCAATTCACTGCAAGCCACCATGTAATCACAACTGCTGGCTACTACAACAGTTGGTTTACTGCTTCAGCCATGGTGAGTAAGGCCACAAGGCATGGGTGAGAAGTCTTGAACTGCAGTTTTTGTGAAGACATCCTTGGAATCACTGGTTGGAACTTCCCCTAGCCACCTGGATGGTGCTTGAGGACAGGCCACAGTGTAAAGCCCCACAAATGATTTGTTTTTTTTTACAAAAGCGGCAATGGGTTGTGGGGGAAGGGAGACAAACAGGAAGCCACCCCCTTTTATTTTTAAATACTGGTTGCAATACACAGTGACCCCTTCCAACCACAATCATGGCACATTTGGAAAAGCGTGGTTGTGTGTTTCACCAAACAGGGGCAGATTACTTATTGAATTGTTTGCAGTTTAAGGACTAGCTTTGAAAACTTCCCCCATTTCCTCTAGGCGGACATATGCATTATCACTCTCCTGAGTGTAACAGAGGCGGCAAGGGTACAGATGCTGCAAGCGTCTGGGTACAGACCTGGTCCTTATGCTGCAATGCTCTGTGCTGCAATGATGCCAGCAGCGTTAATGCTGGAGTAGCGTGGGAAAGTTCTACTGTGGTGAACAAAATAAGGCACCCCTTCCCAGAAACCTTCTGCAAAGGATTGCAGATTACCTCCATGAAACCTTCCTTGAGATCTCCAGGGCAAATTTGTGGGCCATCCCCGTGCACATAAACAGTCTTTTTCAGAGAGCATCCTCTTTGTATCTGGAGTGGCCACCAATACCCACTACACCTACTTTTTTGTTCAGATTAACTATAAAAAGTAATAGCATGTAACCCCTACTGTTTGATTGGAAAGGTGTACTCACCAGAGGTGCCATCCCTGGCATCACGCTCCACCTGCAACTGGTCCTGTGTAGGGATGGGCTCCAGGGTTAAAAACAATTCTTGGCTGTTGGGGAGAATGGATCCTCCACTTGCCTGCCTCACATTCTCCTCCTCCTCCTCTTCCTTGTCAACAATGTCCTCCTCATTGTTGCTCAAGGTTGCCTGGGGCTCCTGGCAGATATCCATGGAACCTTTTGTGGTAGTGGTGGGGTCGCTGCCAAGAATCACATGCAGCTCCTCATAAAAGCGGTATGTCTGTGGAGCAGAACCAGAGAAACTGTTCACCTCCCTTGTCTTCTGGTACCTTTGCTGAAGGTCCTTTATTTTCATGTGGCACTGCTGCATGTCCCTGGTGTAGCCCTTCTCCCCCATGCCCTGCGGGATCTTGGCATAGATGTCAACTTTTTTTCTGCTGGATCAGAGCTCTGCCTGCACACACTCTTCTCCCCACACAGCAATAAGATCCACCACCTCTTTTGTACTCCATGCTGGAGCGCGTTTGCGGCCTTAAGTCTCCATGATCAGCTGTGCTGGTGAGCTCTCCATGCTGATCAAACAGGAAATGAAAAACTGAAAGTTCCTGGGGCTTTAACAGGGGAGTGTCTGTTTCCTGTGTACCTGGCTCATGTGCAGTGGAGTTGAAAGTGCTCCCCAGAGTGGTCACAGCGGAGCACTGTGGGAAACCTCCTAGAGGCCAATTCATTTGGATTATACAATGCAATGTCAACTCTATCCCCATGTCGACCCATGGATGTTGAATCAAGCACTATACCTCTGGTGGAGATAGAGTACAGAAGTCGACTTTACAGGCCACTTAGGTCAGCGGAATGAACTCAGTAGTGTACACACATACATTATTAAATCGACCTAACATGGCTTATGTCGACCTAACTTTTAGTTAGTGTAAATACAGTTTAATCTAAAAACGATTTGACAAAATAATGAATAGGGATGTTTTGTCCAAGAGATTAGGAACAATGGGAGGTAACAAAGAGATGTCATAAAATATGTAAGATGATGTGAAAGTTGTGTATTCCAGCTGTTTGGCTAAGACTATAAATGTCAGGGCATTTCACCTTAACAATTTGTCCAGCCTAGGGGGCAGTAGAAAGTCCTGCCACTGACTGAGCGGAGTCCATTGTAAAAAGCACACATGTGTTAGTGTAACTGTAGACATTGATCCAGGGACCTAGTACCGTGCTTTGTTGACAATAAACCTAGCCAAACACATTTGCCACTGAACTGAGCCTGTGGTCTTTCTTTATAGTAAGATCTAGGTATGCTGAATGAGCAAGCTGCCTTATCTGATGTTAGAAGTGATGACATTTGGAGGTCCAAGGACAGAAGCTCTCGGCAAACTGAACAGTGTTTTTGAGGCAACAACAATCAAGCTTTCGGCACTTAACTACACTGGTTAGTACTATTGAGGTCTGCTGAACTAGCTACCTGTGCAGAGCTGGATAGCACACTGAATGAACACACACTCAAGCCACTGAGAACAAGGGATAGAAAAAAACATGAAGCAGAGTGCTGGGGGAAGGGAATTGCGATTAACAGTAACTTTTCCTCCAGAAAAAAAAAAAGACCACAGCTTATCTGCTTTCTCCTTTTAGGCCAGGGGTTCTCAAACTGGGGGTTGGGACCCCTCAGGGGGTCATGAGATTATTACATGGGGGGTTGCAAGTTGTCAGCCTCCACCCCAAATCCTGGTTAGCCTCCAGCATTTATAATGGTGTTAAATATATAAAAAAGTGTTTCTAATTTATAAGGGGGTCACAATCAGAGGCTTGCTATGTTAAAGGGGTCACCAGTAAAAAAATTTGAGAACCACTGTTTTAGGCTGAGATTCAGGCTTTTGGAGAATTTCTCAGGACTGTCTCCAAATTATCAGCCATTGATGGTGCAAATTCCATGGCACAGCACACTGTTGAGGGTTCAGAAATAAATAAAATATATATATAAATAAATAAAATAATGGCTGCTTGTTCTAGAAAGAGAATAAATGAGAAACAAAGTCTAGGTCAGCTGCAAAAATGAAAGATTTCATTTATCCAGATTCATTTAAGATCAAATATATTTTATTTTCCTTATAATAATACCTAGCTCTGATGCAGTAATTTTCATCTGTAGAACTCAAAATGCTTTACAAAGGGGGTATCACTATCCCCATTTTACAGATGGGGAAACTAAGGCATGGAGCAGCAAAGCGACTTATCCAAAGTTACTGGGCAGGTCAGTGGTAGAGCCAGGAATAGAAGCCAGATCTCCTGAGCCCTAGTCCTCTGCTCTATCTGCTAAAGCAATACTGTCTTCCTATATATCATATGTACATAAACAGGAAAATATATCCTTGGTCTTAAATGAAGATGAGGAAGATTTTAAAGACATCCCACACAAAATAGGTTTCTGACTCTTTAACTATATACTATTTCCAACTGTTGAGTCCCATATATAAGGAATATAGGACTGATGTGTTCTGAACCAAAAATAATAACTATGAATGCTATTTTTTTTAAAAAATAATTTTCCCCCCACCTACTTTCCTTTTTCCTGTAACCAAAATGTAATCTCAGTGCAACAAACTAAGTGAATGCAAAATTGTTGGAGAGTTTAAACCCAGAAATGTCAGAAAATGTAGAGATACAATTTCTATGGTAACATTAACTCTTCCCCCTTTCACATACATATTATGGGAGGATCTTTGATAAGGACAATAAGATATAGTCATATGTTAAGCATATATCTATATTACAAATGCATGCTCCTATTTTTCATTTTACTAGTTCTACCATCACTGAAAGCAGTTCTCAGATAGGAAAGTTTAACTCGGTGAGCCTATCCATCTGCTTGTAATATCTCTCATTAAGAGTTAATTTTGTAGTGGAATTAAATTTTAAACCATGTCTAAACAGATCAACATCAAACTATAACTAGGTGAAACTTGCTATATCTTAGCAGATTCACTGTTTAAAGACAGGCTGTTTCTCTCCCCCTCCTCTCCACGCACACACGTGTACCATTTAATTCCAAAGAAACAAGTGGGATTGCTTTCCACATTCATTTTGAAAATCATTTGACTAGTGAAATAAACAGACATACAAGAATAGTGCTTTTACTTGGAAGGATGACATTTAAATTGCTATTGATCAGTGGAAAGTTCAGTTTGTATAAAACTAAAGCATATTTGATTAGAATGTGCACTAAACATTAGGTATATGCTTATTAGAAAAATGTATTATGCACTTGCTGGAATCTGTAATATTTTCTTGAATACTCTATAGTGTGTTGCAAAAGTACACATTGAGATATTGCTTAACTAGAAGTTATGCTAAGAGAGAATAAAAGATTGGGTCTCAAGGTTAAATCTGGAAATATACATGTAAAATTTTAATAGAGAAGAGAAAGAAGAGTTTGTTAAGAAATATATCTTTAACAAATCGGGCATACTGGTGGATTCTTTGGCAGCTTATTGGCTCAGCTGGCAATGCTCTGCACTATTATAAAAGATAGATAAGTTTGTTTTTATTCTGAGTGTCATCATTCTGGTAGGTGATGGGAGTCTTCTAGAGGCAAACAGCCTAACCCTTTGCAAGCGCTGTTATCCTGGAGGCTTTCTACTGTAGTGATGTGACTGTATGGTTCGCTATTCCACTATAGATTTTATTACTTGTATTTTTTGTGTCCTCCCCACTATGTGAAGTGACAACATAGGTTTAGTCTATGTTTATTTGGCACTCTCCAATTAAAAACAACTTTAAAATATCTTGTGCTTTTGAATGCTAGAATGTTTTCTATGTCCGGTTAATATTTCCCCTCTGATTTTAATCTATTCAGTTATTCACATGGCCCTCATCACAGTAGTATCTGATTACCTCCCAAGAAATTTAAAATATCAGTATCAATAACAATCTTTCTTCATTCCCAGCATGTAGGAAGAATGGCTTGATTAGTTTTTTACAATGTGTGTGAGAGAGAGTATGTTGTGTGTTTGAGGAACTTACTGAGGAAAAGCTAAATCAAAGAAATGGGTTTTCCACTTAGTTCTCAAAGTGGTGAGGTCCGGGGACACTTATCTTATCTGTATTTTGATATTTGCTATTTCCTTCCCCTTTTTTCATTTTCATATTTTACTCCCTTGTCTTTATTTAATTAATTTCTCAAACTCATTTCTGTTTGCCTTCCTTACTTTTAACTACTTTTCCCATTCTCATTCTCTTTTACATGTTTCACAGTGTAATACTACTTCTAACTTGTGCGGATACATCATGACTCTTTTCCTCTTCCTTCTGGAACATCTGGTATAGATAACTATTGGAGATAGGCTACTGGACTAGATGAATTGATATGTTTAAGTTACAGGCTCAGGTCCTACAAAGTTTATTTTGAATTTTGAGGACTCAGTGCTTCTGAAAATCAGGTCTATAAATGATAAATCATTAGAACTATGAAGGTTTTGAAAAATACTGTACAGACACCACAGTCAAGCAGGAACTTCTTATGGCAAGATATTCACGATTCTTGTGTTTCAAGTGAAACCTGTGAGAGTAAAACTTTAGATTTCCCTGAAATACACAAGGAGAATTGGAGAGAGGAATAGAAACTATGCAGGGCTTATCTGTGTTCAGTTTGTTGGACTGTAAATTCTTTGGAGCAGGGAGTTTGACATAGCTTCTGCTTCTTGCCAAGGTGGAGTAATTGTGCTGACAGGTGAGTGCTTTCCTATTGGCATAATGCGTCTTCAGCAGACAGCTGCACCGATGTCGCGCTGAAGTGTAGACTCTGATCTCTCTTCCATTTGTCTTCCCACCACTTTCCCTCTAGGTCCTGCCTCTGTCCCATAACCATAGTAGCTATGCATCTTTCTCTCTTGTCCTCTGGCCCTCCCCAACAGCCCTTGTCTATATATGCTTATTCTGCCACCCTTACTAGCTGCTATGTGTGCTTTTGCAGGATGGTTGGCCAATCCACATTTTGGATTTCTAGAGTACATTGTCTTCAGTCTTCCTTTTTACTTCAGACAGGAAGTGGAGCAGTGGTTCACTTTTTGTCTTTGTCAGCCCCCCTTTTAATACTTATGTAAGAAAATGGCTACTATTGTCAACAATTATGTATATTTTATGAAAATTTAGTAACCAGAAGTGTTGAATTAGACCCTAATGAAGAAGCTGCAGAACATTCTTATGCATCCACAGATACACATATAACATTGTGTGTTACAGAGCATTCCTTTTTTTATCATCAAGTCTGTTCACTAGCCATTTAACCAATTAATTTACACTTCCGCTGAAATGGCTGATCTTTTAATTTAGATCACTATTAGGATGCCCATCACAAATTGCATAGCACATGATAGTGTCTTTCGAGGATGGCTAACAGTGGTCTAAATTCTCTTTTCCCACAGAAATTTCTCCTTCTATGGAACATGCTTGTCACTCTTTTACCCTCCTGAACAGGGGACCCGTGTGGGCTGGGAAGCCAACCTTCAAATATCTTAGAGCAAAGTGAAGGACCATAGGTTTATGGAAAAAATCTGGTTCTACCTTCAGTTTTTTTCCCTTTCTTCTGTCTCATTCAGAATTTTATTTTTCCTTCTTAATTAAATGGAAACTTTCTAGCAAAGATGAAATTATCCAGTAATATCTGCCTAAAGTGATAAAAAAGGTGAATGTTATTTTAATACACAAAATTTTTGTGCTGAGATTTTAATCAAATTAAATGGAGAATTATATTAACCAATGATTGAAGTTAAAGGAAGGCAGTGGCCTGCCTAAATTTTAAAAATATTTTTAATATTGTATTTCCAGTGTGATTTTCTAAAGACGCTCCACCATTTTTCAGTTATGTTGGCACCTTTTTTCATAACCTTCAATTCCATTTTCTCTTACTCATGTGCCTATGGTGATTTAGGTTAATTCACTTCCAATATTACTTAAGACCATCAACTGCGTACCCTGGAATTAGGGTTCCTTTGTACCTTTTTTTCTGAAATCATTGTATACACCTATGACAGAACCTAGTGCATTTTTAGAAACAAAGTTGTGGTCTAGTGGCCTGAGTATGGGAATGTAATTCAATGAATCCAAAATTTTAATCTGCCTATGATGTCATTTCTTTTTGAAGTGTGAGGCATATTATTTTACCTTCTTCTCATCTTTTCTCCTGCACTAAAATTGGAATAATAATTTCCTGAGTGTAGGAAAATACTGCAATGCATTTTCTGCAAATATTTATTTATTATATTAATTCACTTTGCATTCATTTTCTACCAATAACATTTGTAGCAAGAATCTTCACTGAAACAGCAAGTACTGCAAAATGGTTGCAGAATGCAAATTTCACACTGAGAATATACATATGAGAAACTTGTTTCAGTATGAGTGCAACTCACAATCAAAAAAGTTACGACATGTCCAGACCAAACACCTTGAAGTTTGAATATTGAATGTAACTGTCACAAATGAGCTAAAACAAAGGATTATTAACAGAAACCATTCATTTAGAAATGGAATCTGTTCAAGAACTATTTGCAAACAGAGGTCACTTCTGTGTAGTGGTGCTTCCCCCCCAAGTGGTGGGTAGATAATATTTATTTTTATTAGCACCTTATTTACCCTTCCTTCCCCCCAAAATAAAATACAAATATCCAAACCCTTTTTTTCAGTGACTGCTCTTCACAAAAGGCTAATGTAGTGCCCATCTTTAAAAAAGGGAAGAAGGAGGATCCTGGGAACTACAGGCCGGTCAGCCTCACCTCAGTCCCTGGAAAAATCATGGAGCAGGTCCTCAAAGAATCAATCCTGAAGCACTTAGAGGAGAGGAAAGTGATCAGGAACAGTCAGCATGGATTCACCAAGGGAAGGTCATGCCTGACTAATCTAATCGCCTTTTATGATGAGATTACTGGTTCTGTGGATGAAGGGAAAGCAGTGGATGTATTGTTTCTTGACTTTAGCAAAGCTTTTGACACGGTCTCCCACAGCATTCTTGTCAGCAAGTTAAGGAAGTATGGGCTGGATGAATGCACTATAAGGTGGGTAGAAAGCTGGCTAGATTGTCGGGCTCAACGGGTAGTGATCAATGGCTCCATGTCTAGTTGGCAGCCGGTGTCAAGTGGAGTGCCCCAGGGGTCGGTCCTGGGGCCCGTTTTGTTCAATATCTTCATAAATGATCTGGAGGATGGTGTGGATTGCACTCTCAGCAAATTTGCGGATGATACTAAACTGGGAGGAGTGGTAGATACGCTGGAGGGGAGGGATAGGATACAGAAGGACCTAGACAAATTGGAAGATTGGGCCAAAAGAAATCTAATGAGGTTCAATAAGGATAAGTGCAGGGTCCTGCACTTAGGATGGAAGAATCCAATGCACCGCTACAGACTAGGGACCGAATGGCTCGGCAGCAGTTCTGCGGAAAAGGACCTAGGGGTGACAGTGGACGAGAAGCTGGATATGAGTCAGCAGTGTGCCCTTGTTGCCAAGAAGGCCAATGGCATTTTGGGATGTATAAGTAGGGGCATAGCGAGCAGATCGAGGGACGTGATCGTTCCCCTCTATTCGACACTGGTGAGGCCTCATCTGGAGTACTGTGTCCAGTTTTGGGCCCCACACTACAAGAAGGATGTGGATAAATTGGAAAGAGTACAGCGAAGGGCAACAAAAATGATTAGGGGTCTAGAGCACATGACTTACGAGGAGAGGCTGAGGGAGCTGGGATTGTTTAGTCTGCAGAAGAGAAGAATGAGGGGGGATTTGATAGCTGCTTTCAACTACCTGAAAGGGGGTTTCAAAGAGGATGGCTCTAGACTGTTCTCAATGGTAGCAGATGACAGAACGAGGAGTAATGGTCTCAAGTTGCAATGGGGGAGGTTTAGATTGGATATTAGGAAAAACATTTTCACTAAGAGGGTGGTGAAACACTGGAATGCGTTACCTAGGGAGGTGGTAGAATCTCCTTCCTTAGAGGTTTTTAAGGTCAGGCTTGACAAAGCCCTGGCTAGGATGATTTAACTGGGACTTGGTCCTGCTTTGAGCAGGGGGTTGGACTAGATGACCTTCTGGGGTCCCTTCCAACCCTGATATTCTATGATTCTATGATTCTATGATTTTTTTGGCAATTCCAGGAATTGACTTAGTAAGTGATAGCACTCCTACAAGTGGTACAGTTCCTGGTACATTTAGCTATGTATGGTTGTGTTCTGTGTACTGCACTTTTAAATATTTCTGGTGCCTGGCTCCATAGTGGGTTAGCTGACACTTTTAAAGGCAGAGCTTATGCTCTGTCAAAGAGTTAATCTTTGTTCATTCTTGTTTTCTTTTGTTGTTTACCTTACCTGAAATATGTCAGTAGTAGAGCTAGTCAGACAATTAAAAAAAGCCAAAAAACCCCAAAACATTTTCTAACTAAGAAATGAGAATTTCTTTTAATTGGGAAGTTCAGTTTATTATTATTATTATTATTAGTAGTAGTAGTAGTAGCAGTAGTATTACCGTAGCATGTAGGAGCCCTAGTCATGGGCCCATTGTGTTAAGCACTGTCAATGAAATACTCCCTTCCCCTCATTTTTGATTTGGTGTGAACATTAGGACTGAAAGTTTTTAATTGCTGTTTGTGTATGGAAAACATAAAACGGTCTTAACTGAAACATGATTTCATACATTTAGGTTGAGGGATATTCTGGAAGTAATCCATATTTACAGAACATAGAGCTCAAGGCTGTGGTGAATACATCAAGAATTTTACTAAATGTTGCCAAGATTGTCATCTAACATAAAAAGAGTGAAACATTCCTCCTCTAGATATGTCTGGAGCCTCTTATAACCAAGAAAATTTACTTTAATATCTATAGCTTCATAGATATGCATGGCACTTTACAAAACAAATCTGGACAGATTCCTTGATAAAAAAATGTTTGCACTCTAAAGGTATGTCTACAATTACGAAGGCATGTATAGACACTGCAAGCCCAGCTTGCATGGGTATAAATAGCATTGTAGATAGTGAGACACTGCTTAGGTGAGTAGAGTACAGACACACCAGAACTGTAGGATACATACCTGTCAAGGTTCCTTCCCCACTATGAACTCTAGGGTACAGATGTGGGGACTTACATGAAAGACCCCCTAAGCTTATTCTTACCAGCTTAGGTTAAAAACTTCCCCAAGGTACAAACTTTGCCTTGTCCTTGAACAGTAAGGTGCCACCACCAAGCGTTTTAAACAAAGAACAGGGAAAGAGACCACTTGGAGATGTCTTCCCCCAAAATATCCCCCCAAGCCCTACACTCCATTTCCTGGGGAAGGCTTGATAAGAATCCTCACCAGTTGGTACAGGTGAACACAGACCCAAACCCTTGGATATTAAGAAGAATGAAAAATCAATCAGATTCTTAAAAGAAGAATTTTAATTAAAGAAAAGGTAAAAGAATCACCTCTGTAAAATCAGGATGGTAAATACCTTAAAGGGTAATCAGATTCAAAACAGAGAATCCCTCTAGGCAAAATCTTAAGTTACAAAATATACAAAAACAGGAATATACATTCCCTCCAATACAGCTTATTTTACAAGCCATTAAACAAAAGAAAATCTAACGCATTTTCTAGCTAGATTACTTACTAACTTTACAGGAGTTGTAAGGCTTGCATTCCTGATCCGTTCCCAGCAAAAGCATCACACAGTCAGCCCAAACCCTTTGTTTCCCACCCCTCTCCAGATTTGAAAGTATCTTATCTCCTGATTGGTCACTTTGGGTCAGGTTCCAGTGAGGTTACCTTAGCTTCTTAACCCTTTACAGGTGAAAGGGTTTTGCCTCTGGCCAGGCGGGATTTTATATCACTGTATACAGAAAGGTGGTTACCCTTCCATTTATATTTATGACAATACCCAACATGGCTCTATATGCGCTGAAGCAGTGCCTTCCACACCTGCACAGCTATTTTTAGCAGTGTAGCGTTCTGCTTTCTCCTGGCTGCCAGAAACTTTCATCGCTGCTGTGAAAGGCTCTAATAGAGGAGAAAGGCAGTGGGGAAAGGCTCCAACAGCTCCTGGCTGCCAAAACCTTTCACTGCCGCATATAGCTAGACACCAAAGTGTGGACGCAGCCTGCCTTTCACCGTGGTGTGTAGTTACATGTACCCTACATGCTACCACAGGTGTAGAGAAGGCCAAAGATAAGATAAGAATCATGGGAGAAGATTGCAAAATCAGGAGGACATAGAGAAGTGCGTGGGGGATGATAAACAATCATACTACCTAACTCTTATGTAGCACTTTTTGTCTGTAGATCTCACAATGCTTTACAAAAACAGTCAATATCTTTCACCCCATTTTACAGATGAGGAAACTAAGGCTTGTCTATACTTAAAATGCTACAGTGGCATAGCTGCAGTGGCACGTCTGTAGCCCTTCATTGTAGACACTAACTATGTGAGCAGGAGTGGCTCTGCTATTGGTGTAACTAATCCACCTCCCTGAGAAGCATTCGTCCATTGACCTATGGCTGTCTACATGGGGACTTATAGAATCATAGAATCATAGAATATCAGGGTTGGAAGGGACCCCAGAAGGTCATCTAGTCCAACCCCCTGCTCAAAGCAGGATCAAGTCCCAGTTAAATCATCCTAGCCAGGGCTTTGTCAAGCCTGACCTTAAAAACCTCTAAGGAAGGAGATTCTACCACCTCCCTAGGTAACGCATTCCAGTGTTTCACCACCCTCTTAGTGAAAAAGTTTTTCCTAATATCCAATCTAAACCTCCCCCATTGCAACTTGAGACCATTACTCCTCGTTCTGTCATCTGCTACCATTGAGAACAGTCTAGAGCCATCCTCTTTGAAACCCCCTTTCAGGTAGTTGAAAGCAGCTATCAAATCCCCCCTCATTCTTCTCTTCTGCAGACTAAACAATCCCAGCTCCCTCAGCCTCTCCTCATAAGTCATGTGCTCTAGACCCCTAATCATTTTTGTTGCCCTTCGCTGTACTCTTTCCAATTTATCCACATCCTTCTTGTAGTGTGGGGCCCAAAACTGGACACAGTACTCCAGATGAGGCCTCACCAGTGTCGAATAGAGGGGAACGATCACGTCCCTCGATCTGCTCGCTATGCCCCTACTTATACATCCCAAAATGCCATTGGCCTTCTTGGCAACAAGGGCACACTGCTGACTCATATCCAGCTTCTCGTCCACTGTCACCCCTAGGTCCTTTTCCGCAGAACTGCTGCCGAGCCATTCGGTCCCTAGTCTGTAGCGGTGCATTGGATTCTTCCATCCTAAGTGCAGGACCCTGCACTTATCCTTATTGAACCTCATTAGATTTCTTTTGGCCCAATCCTCCAATTTGTCTAGGTCCTTCTGTATCCTATCCCTCCCCTCCAGCATATCTACCACTCCTCCCAGTTGAGTATCATCCGCAAATTTGCTGAGAGTGCAATCCACACCATCCTCCAGATCATTTATGAAGATATTGAACAAAACGGGCCCCAGGACCGACCCCTGGGGCACTCCACTTGACACCGGCTGCCAACTAGACATGGAGCCATTGATCACTACTCGTTGAGCCCGACAATCTAGCCAGCTTTCTACCCACCTTATAGTGCATTCATCCGGCCCATACTTCCTTAACTTGCTGACAAGAATGCTGTGGGAGACCGTGTCAAAAGCTTTGCTAAAGTCAAGAAACAATACATCCACTGCTTTCCCTTCATCCACAGAACCAGTAATCTCATCATAAAAGGCGATTAGATTAGTCAGGCATGACCTTCCCTTGGTGAATCCATGCTGACTGTTCCTGATCACTTTCCTCTCCTCTAAGTGCTTCAGGATTGATTCTTTGAGGACCTGCTCCATGATTTTTCCAGGGACTGAGGTGAGGCTGACTGGCCTGTAGTTCCCAGGATCCTCCTTCTTCCCTTTTTTAAAGATGGGCACTACATTAGCCTTTTTCCAGTCATCCGGGACTTCCCCCGTTCGCCACGAGTTTTCAAAGATAATGGCTGACTTAAATCAGCTTAACTATGTTGCTCAGAGGTGTGCATTTTTCACACACCCTGAGTGACTTAGCTGGGTTGATCTGATTTTCTAGTGTAGATCAGTCCTGAGACAGAGAAAGGGGAAGTGACAGGCCCAAAGTCACCCAGCAAACCAGTGGCAGAGCCTGAAAGAGGAACTCCAGTCTCCTGAGCACCCAGTCCAATGTGTTATCCACTGGGCCATAGCATCGCTTGGATGGGTATTATATGCATCTTGAGGGTTACAAACCTATTCTGTTTTGTTAATACACAGAAAACTGTGGTCCTGATTCTTTTCTCACTTACATCAGTGTAAATCAGGAATAGTTTAAATGAAGCTTGAGGAGAGTCAGGCCTACCATTTTATAATTCTCCTCGAAGAAGATAGGCTAGAGAAGGAAAAAGAGTGAACACATGGCATGTGAATTCAGGATGTGTGTCTCAGGAGTAGGAGGCTGCATATAATAAAGAATGCAGATGCACACAGAAGAAGGACATGCCAGGGGTAATCAGATAAGCAGCTTGGACTGAGTACAGAGGGAGTGTGGAAAGAGAATAAAAGCAGATGACCACTATGGGGAATTTAAGTCTCCAAAACAGAACAATCAGCTTTTAAGATGGCCAAAGACAAAGTAGAATTACTATTTTCATACCCTTCAAACATAAGAAGATGAACCCTTAGGATGTAATCGTGAGCAATATTCTTTTAGATCAACGGAAGGGGATTATGTTGTAAAGCCATTCATGAACTGGACACGTTGGTTTTACCTCCACTTGCAGGACCCAATGGAAATAAAAGGTTAGCAGTAAGCAACAACAATTTCAGGAAAATCAACCAATGTCACCTTTTAGGGTACAGAAGTTACAGTGACTGATGTTTTAAGTGGCTCCACAGCTCACTGGGATGACTTACAGTTAACATTCTCAGCACAACGCTGCTAAGAACTAAAGGCCTACTCAACAGAAGTAACTTAAGGGGAATATACATTGCTTGTTCATATGGGGTCAGTGTGAGCTGAAAATGTTTCATATTATACTATCATTAATATTACTAGATAGGGAATACAACCGAATGAAAGCAGGGCTAGCAATGACCTTGGGGTAAGGGACAAACACCTTATTTCATAGTAGTTCACAAGTGACAATAAGTCGTGCGGCTGACAGAGGTAGCCATCAAATATAAGTAATTAAGTAAAGTGATGCAGAGAGGATGCATGAGCTTGGGGATGCAGGCCAAGAAAGAAGTAGAAAAACCAGACAGAGTGTAGAAGAAAAAGACATTGTCCGGCCATACCGAAAGAAAGACAGGAGACATTTGATATGGTTTTAATCAAGCTGCAACTTTATTATTAGATCTCTGGAACTTCCTGGCAGATAAAAGTGTACAGTGCAGGTAACCCCATATTCATTCAATAACTACCTGGGGGCTTCCGCCAGTCCCACCCTTTTTCCATCCAGGTCCCCCAGCCAATCCATTGCTGGGACCTTACCCTCCATCCTACCCCATAGGAGGGTTAAGGTGGGCTATAAAAAAAGGGCTTGGCTCCCTACTGTACCAATCGTAGGAACCCCCCACCTGTTGCTTTAACCAACACCTCCTTTTTAAGTCTTTTTCCAAGCCATTTATCCGGTCACTGTATTCCTTTCCCATGGAGTACCTGCACTGGACATCCACCCCACACTTACATAATGAGTTGCTACATATAGCCTAAATCCCTTAAAAAAGCCTTCCCTGAACCCACTGTGGGGAAGGCAAAAAAACCCCAACTCCACCTAGGCCAATCTGGTGGTAAGGGAAAAATTCCTTCCCAGCCCCCCTAAATAGAAGCAGCTAGCGTAATGCCCAAAGCACCTGGTATTTCACCACCTAACAGGGAGGGAGGGTGGGTGCTGCCTGAGACTGCTCTGTGTAAAAGAGGCTTCATGCACAGGGCTATCCCCTTTTAAGCCCTTCTGCCCACCCAGTTCCAATGGGATGAGTCAGTGTTGCCATGCTGTCCCATTGTCCCCTTTTGCTGCAGTTTGACCTCTTCCTCTCCCGACCAGCCATAAAACACTGATGCCTCCATTCTGCCAGCCAGACAAACCCTCCCTGCCCCCTCAGGTGCAGTCATTTTTATTAAGGACAGGAGACTTGTGAATGATCTTGATAGTGGCATGGGCCAACTGAGAAGTGGAGATATAAATGGATGAATGCTATGTGAAAATAAATATCTTGGATGGCTTCATGTCACATGAACGAAACTCACCTTCTTTCTTTTCTCAAGCAAAGCATCTGGTTATGATCTCTAACAAGTCATTACATATATTTTGGGAGAGAAAGGGCAGGGCCAGTGTGACAGGGCACTATTAGTGGCATCCAGATCACTGATGCTGCTGAAGCATGAAGAATGCTGCAGGCTCAACTATGAGCAATTAAACACTGATGGGGGGATTATAAACACCTGGGTGGTAATCATGGCTAATGATGTGAATGGGAGGATATAAGTGGAAGGAAAAGAAAACAAGGGGAAGCGGAGAGGGTGAGCCTGGAGGGGAGGAGTGAAGGCTGTAGGGAAGCTGCCTCTTGCTGTAAGCCTGAATAACATTGTGATGTGCTGTAAAGGAAGACTAAATCCACATTTGGTGAAAGAGTAAAAACCTGGTGTATATTTGTGACCAGGAGACCACATGAATTGGCTCAGCAGTGCAGTGCAATACACTGGATAGTGGCAGAGGTGCCCTGTGACAGCAAGATTAAGGCATAAGCCCCAGGGTTAAGGCTCAATTCCTGGAGTCATTTCCTAAAATCAGAATCTCTACTTTCATTTTTTTTAAAAAAAGTCTCTAGCCTTTATGATTGTGAAATAAAAGCTTGAAAATGTGACTCAAGTGTAACCGAGGAAATGGTGCCTGCCTGAGTCAGAATACAGCCTGAAACAATAGCTCTGAGAGGTTTTCATTCCAACAGAGATCTTTGTGTGTGGCAAGAGAATAACAATGCCATGGACCCAACCCACGCACCCATTGTATTTGCTCCAGCTGTTGGGATAAATGCCACTTTTTAATGGGTGTGAAATTGGTATAGCCAGTACTTATACCTTCATCCCCATAGCCTGTGGAGCAGGGTTGTGTTGAGTGTGGGGTGGTGGCATGGGCAGTCTATTTTCAGCTGTGATATGGTCTTTAGGAGACCACTGCAAACTAGCACAAGTTAGAGCAGCCCCCAGGGTCTAACCTGCACAAGGGCTGGAGCAAAGAATCCAAAAGCTGTGATTCTTAACTTCTCCTTTCTCCTCTCTCCTAGACTTTTTTGGGTGGCTGTGTATGGGAGAATACTCTTCCTTTGCTAAGTGCTCCTGTAGGCTCAAGCAAAGTCCACCCAACTCCTAACCTGGTCCCCATGGGGCTCCCACAACCTGTCGGGGAGCGGGTAATAGAGCAGCTGGAACTATTTCCTCTTCCCTCCCCTACAATACATCCGGCAATCAGCAGGAGAGATGCTGAACAGCTGCCATAGGGGAGAGCTAGCAACTGCTCAGAGAACTCCTGGCTCACATCAAAGCTGCTGATGGGGCTGCATGGGAAGTGGTGGGAGTTGTCTGAGAGAGAAGATAGTAACAGATTCTTCACTTTAAAAATTATAGAGCATGGCTCAGGAAACACATTTCTGTTCAGAACCAAATAAAAATTGTCTCCTTAAATTGTGGGTGTGTTAGAGCCTCAAGGGCCAAAGGGTGGACACCCCTAATCTATCTAGTAGGAAGTCACTGAGGGCCAGATTTTGTGTTTAGATGCATATTTTCATGTGTTCAGTACCTACAAGTAGGACCAGATTTTCAAAACTGCTCAGCACCCAGAAGCCCCTATGAAGACAATTGAGGTCAAATTTTCTAAAGCTCTCAGAACTCAAATAGCCACTTATTTTGATGCCTAAATTGGAATTTTTGGAAATCAAGCTGAAGGGTATCACCTGCCTTGCATTCATAAAAGATAAAAAAAGAACATTTTGGTTCGCTTCTTCTAGTGACACAACTGCTTTGTGGCCTCCATACTGGTTGAAGTATGACCCATCAGGATCAATCCCCAGGTTTTAGCTTAAATCTAGAAGAAATTAATGGGCAGCACTGGAGAAGTGGTGGGGATTGTTACCTCTTCAGGGGAAGGTAGGTTAGTCCTTTGTGTACTTACACACTGAGTCTAAGATCTTTGGCCTTAGAAGTATGCAAAGATAACTATGCAGATATTTATTTTTATGTAGAAGTTCTCCAATCTGTCTTCACTTCTTCAACAATATGAATCATATAATCATAGACTTTAAGGTCAGAAGGGACCATTATGATCGTCTAGTCTGACCTCCTGCACAACATTCTCATCTTCTTTTGTAATTAGAGAATGACTTTGCACAATGATTGTGCAAAGTTATTTCTTTATGGAGTTGTCAGGCCTTTTTGGTAGTGCCAGAGTTCTGCATTGAGGGGAACATTTTCATAAGGATCTAAGGATTTAGGAGCACATTTTCCACTGACTTCAGAAAAATCTTAGATAGCTTTGAAAATCTTTCCCTAAATGCCTGACAGGTCCTCTTTGTTAAGAACTGCATACAAAGAACAGGACACAAGAAGCCATTTGAAGTGCACAATACAATTTTCATTGGTTCTACAAAACCCAGAAACAATGCTGCATATTCACGAGTGTCCTTTATTGGAACCTTATGTATTCACTAATACCTATTACCTGTTAACTAATACTAATGCTTACATATATACTGACAGCTCTCTTTTCTTGAAGACTCCTGGAACAATTATCAGCCTTCCTGTTCCCGCATTTCTCTGGGGAATGTATAATATTTGAAATTGAAAACCGATAAATGATGTCAGCTTTTCTTAAGCACAGCCCCAATTAGAAACCATTGTGAAAAAATCAGTGTGGTTATACATGTTCATATCATGTGAGGTTGCTCCTATCTCATGCACAGATACAATTTGGTGTGTAGTCTTGTTACAGCGAGTGGTACTTTGGTAAGATGCTTCATATTCCTCTAACTTCTGAAACTGATAATATTTTGAATTAGAGAGTCATCAGTGGTTTTCTGTGAGCAAGTACCTGCAGTATTTTACTTACTCATCTACTGTCTATCCTTTCTGCTAGAGAGAGGAGTCAATGAAACATTGCAGCCTATTCAGTTTGAGTGCAGACTCCTTTGTTACTTGAAAACTTCCTCATGTAATTCATGAGATTTTCATCATTTTGTGGAATTTGTGAAGTTTCCCTAATTGACAGATTTATGCATATTCATATTCCCTAAAATTGACAGATTTATTCATATTCTTCCCAAGATGAGCATTTGTTGTAAAAGACAGCAGAGATTTGTATGAGGGAAGGACTCTTTCACCATAAAACAATTCATAAAGTTTGTTAGAGCATATTTCCAAGTATAGTATAAGTCCAGCTGGCACTGTCTACTACTTGATTGCAAATCTTTGCCAATCTACACTTTAAATACTAAATGGGGTTCTGTGCTCACAATCTTCCAATTGTGCGCCTCATATTTTTATATGCTATTTGTTTTTAATACTTCAGCCTGGCTGGCTTACACATTTATCATTGAATTATTTTCCATTTTGTTTATTCTCTAGAGCCTTAAAGAGTTTGGGCTAGTACTGGTCCCTAAATGATAAGAATTAATAGTCCAAAAAACTTCCTCTGCATCTGCACTTGGTTTAATCCTTCAAAGCCATTTAGCTTCACTGACTGGCCCTTTGAAAAACAGCCTGCAGAAACTGCAAGGACAGTTCCCGCTCTCTCTTATTGGGCACATTTCCAAGGCTGCTGATAAGTCAAAACCACATACATATTCTTCAGTGGGGTTGCAGGGATTTACTGAGAGCAGACTTTGTCCCCTCTGGTGCATGTTCTATGCCCCCATTTCTGGTATTGTTTTACTTGCAGAACTCTCATTGAAGTGAGGGCCAGCTTTTTATCCTATATGATAATATGCTTTTTTCATCTTAATAGAAATTGACCAGAACAATAGACATGAAATGTATGGGGTAACATGAGAACAGAATTTGGCCCATTATATGTGTGAGGGGGCTGAGTTGTGGCTCATGTGGAAATTAAATTTTGAATTTCATGACTTGTGTGTGGGTAAAAGTCCAGCCAATTTGTTGCATTAATGAAGTGCTGTTTGGTGGGTTTTTTAAATTATGAATTAATATACAGTTGATATTTTCTTGTGTAGCATATAATGCAAATCGATGCTTCTGTAGTTCATAAACGTTAAGAATTAGATATACAGCCATTTATTTAAATATATTATTTATACTTGATTTTTCGTGATGTGCTGTGTTAAAAAGGTAAAGAAAAACTATTATACCAGACAGATGTTCATTTACCTTGGGATATTTTTCCAATTTAATTTAGCATTGCTTCTCTTTTATAACTCCAGCCTGTTTGTCATAACTTTTGAACAAATTGTCATTTGTTAAATACTTATAAGCAACAGGAAAAAAATATAAGGAATATGTCTGGAGAATTTGTACTAACAATTTGCCCAAATAGAGTCCTATCTGTAATTGGTACACCTTAGTTAGGAGCTTAACTTGTCAACTCTAAACCCTTCCAATGAACAATAAAAAGTAAACAACTAAAAGAAGTCCAAAGAATTTTTTCCCTCTCACAAGATACTCATAATAAATTTCTATAATATTTATTGCTTTATGTGTGCCACAAACTGCTGCAGCTCAAGTCTGCAGTGGTAAACTTTACAATGGATCCACCTCTATAAATATCCACAGGAAGTTTCACTTCCATTATAGAGCTCAGACTGATGTTTTAGTCCCATATTCTCAGCTAAGATAGTCAATTGAAGCAGTGTACTTCTCCTTCATTTTACTGCTCAGGTTTCAGCAGATTATGATGTCACCATCCTCCTCCTTCCCAGGGAGTTCTCAAAAAACAAAACAAAACAGGGAAGATGTCAGGAGACATATTTAATTCCTCACCCCTTCCCCCAACTACTACCAGAATAACAAATTAGAAGCCATCTTTACATATTACCAAAGAGGGCACATACATGTAAAAATGTTTTCCAGTTCATCTTTAAAGCAGACTAATGTTATGCCCTTTATATAAATCAGTGGTAGAATGTTCCCTGGAATTCTCCATTAAGTTTCAGTGAACTAATTTTAAAATACAACTCTTTTTTTTAAAAAAAAATCATATAAGAAATAGAGAAATATTACAGGCAGTGCCACAATTTTTTGTTGTGTTTTTTACCAGTGGAACCAAGACCACAGCTCTCTCATATGACTTGAGCTTTCATGACCATACACAAATATTGCTTTTTTCTTTCCTTTTTCTACATCCAATTCTTTGAATTAATCAGAAAATCAAGACTTAAAAAAATTTCTCAATAGCCTCATTGCACCTTGCTGGCTCACTAATTATTGGCTTTCAGATATCGTTTTAAACAACATTCCCCTCTAACACTATGACACAGGTGGATCTCCTCTCACAAGTCCTAATCCTTTATCTAGATCAAAAGTTACTCCGTTGACTCGTATACATAGCTAGGGAGATATTCCAATGAGAGGTTATTCCAAGCAATTCATATCATATTTGAAGTCTTCAAGAAACCTAGAAAATGCAAAGAAAAAAGAAACTTGTCTGTATATGATTATGACAAACACTGCCCTACTGATAAAAATCAGAAGCTGTCTGTCAAATTTCAAACATTCTAGAGTTTCTCCAGCTTATGTAGTTCCAACTGTTAATTTGAAGATGTAGGTTTTGGTGGAAAAACGTTTCCTTGGACATGATGATCCTTTTATTCTCTCTATTTCTTTATCCTCATATATCTCATGTAGATTCATTAAAATAGCCCACATGTATCAAATTATACAAATATCAAACCTAAAAATACAGTAACATCACTCCCTTGGAAAATGACCATTTGAACCCTATGCTCTTTGTTATATTTTTTCATTACACACAAGGAATCCTCTTGCCTGGAGACTGAGTGATGGGTTAACCATGCCCACAAAGGCACAAGCAACTTAAATTTAAAAAAAAATGAATCCATATGTGTCTTTAATAAGCAAGACAGGAGAAGTCTTCCACTCTTCTCCATGCTAATTAGGCTTCAACTTGTGTCCAGTTCTGGGTGCCACATTTCACGAAAGATGTGGACAATTGGAGAAAGTCCAGAGAAGAGCAACAAAAATGATTTAAGGTCTAGAAAACATGACCTAAGAGGGAAGATTGAAAAAAATGGATTTGTTTAGTCTGGAGAAGAGAAGACTGAGAAAGAACATGATAAAAGGTTGTTACAAGAAGGAGGGAGAAAACTTGTTCTTAACCTCTGAGAACAAGAAGCAATGGGCTTAAATTGTAGCAAGGGTGGTTTAGGTTGGACATTAGGAAAAATTCCTAACTTTCAGGGTGGTTAAGCACTTGAATAAATTGCCTAGGGAGGTTGTGGAATCTCCATCATTTGAGACTTATAAGAGCAGGTTAGATAAACAGCTGTCAGGGATGGTCTAGATAATATGTAATCCTGCCATGAGTGCAGGGGACTGGACTAGATGACCTCTCAAGATCTCTTTCAGTCCTAAAATTCTATGATTTCCCCTATGTTAGCTCTGGAACATCACCACAGATCCAGCTGAGATACTTTTAAAGCTATAAACCCTAAGAAACTGTAAATTCATACCAATTATGTACTTGGGTTGGAAAGATTCAAGACTAGATGACTACTCTGCTATGAGAAGACATATTTGTGGTAAATTCAAATTATGTATTCTTCAGTGTCATAAAGAGAAGGAATCCTCTAGGCTGGTGACTAACTGATGGGGGTAAGTAGCAAGCAGTCCAGCCTTCAAGAAAAATGGTGCTAGGGGAAGAACAGACTTAAATGAGAAGATAGCTCAAGGAAGAAGACTATAAATCCTGATGGATAAAGGCAGCATCTTGTGAAGTTAACCTATTTATGGAGATTTCTAGATGGTCACTTTGCAGATCTCCTCAAAGATACTTTATTTCTTTTTGCCCCAAATAAGGAGACAGATATTGTTAAATATTGTCTGAGATTGGAAAAGTGACATTCTTCTTATAAGTTTTTAAATTAGTAGATCTAATGCACCTGGAGATGGTTGTCTTAGATGCTATGAGATCTTTGTTCTTGCCAGTTTAAGAGTTGAATATCCATCTCATATCTGCATCTGGCTTCCTGACAACATTGTCATGTCCAGGAGGAATTTGATGAGTCTGTAGACATCAGACAGAACCTTCTGAGCTCTTGATAAACAGGTTTAGGCTATTATTGTCTTCACTGAAGTGATAAGGAGACTCTTCCTTCAAGCAAGAATTCTGGACTTATTCGAACACCATTTTGTCTGGGAAAACTTGAAGAAAAATGAATTTCCTAGTTGGAAGAGAACAATATTTCTGGGGGCTAAGACACTAAAGTTTGGAGTGTGAATTTGAGAGATTTAGGATTTTCTGAACTATCTGAGGTTTAAGTGAAAGACTCCATAGAACTATGTGAGTAGCAGGAAAATGTTATTCATGAGTATTTTGGTGAATTAGAAAATGAATATCTATTTACTATGTTGGCACTAAATTTATGTTTTGCTTTCCACAAACATTAGTGGAAACAAAAATGTGTTAATGAAAAAGGAATTTTGAACCTGAATCCATCATTTGTTTAATGAGTAAACAAAATCCCGGAAGAGAAGCAGTATGGTAGACATCTTAAAAGTCTGTTTGTGCAGTTTCTGAGTAAAGGAGGAGGCAGAATAGGTAAGGAGAGGCAATGGAGGAGGAAAGATCAAAGATGCAGAGAGGGGCACTGAAAAATAAGGAGAGAGAAAGGAAATGACACAATAAGTATGATGATGAAGAGAGAGCAAAAGGAAAGACAATGCTAGGAGGACCCATTCTTCGCTAACATGAATCCATGTCACAGAGATTACAGCAAAGAAGATCTATATCTCTGCAACCACAGTGAGAAGTAGGTGAAGAAAGATAATGTGGCCATCTCAGCACTTTGGGGGCACTTTTGTAGACCCTGTCTAGAGATCTATCTCCAAATTCTGACAGTATTCTTCTTTCAGTCATCAGCAGCTAAGTTGCCCATCCACTGAAAGGCAGTAGACAGGGCCCTAACACAGAATCCTGAGGGAAGAGTGAATATGTTTGTAAAAATCAAAGTCTGCTTGCAAACAATTAATGAATAGGGGGAAAAGGTGAAATTCATCAAGTAATTTGTTCACTACAGAGAGTTCACCCAGTTCTAGTCTAATTAAACCTCAAGTTCACCCAGCACTAGTCCATTATATGATGTTTGGTTTTTATTGAGATGAGATTGAGACTATCCTAATGACATTGATACATGAATTTACAGAGTAATAATTTTTTAATTGAACAGAAGAAAAATACTTGTGGTGTCAAAGTTTTTAATAAATGAGCAGATTAAATGTTCCATGAAAGGTACCATATGTTTTTTTTTAAATCTGTAAATTAGTTGCAAAGGCACAGTTAATTTAATTATATGGTCTCACTGTCTTGGATAATAAAGCAGACTGAGAATTATAATAGAGTTAGTCTGAGGATGAAACCTTACTGTTGAGATACATTTTGAAAATGAAACAGAATGGCTAACTGCTATTAAATGATTCTGCTTACATTCATAAGGATATTATTTTAAAGATAATGGCATATTTAGATCATAATACAACTGATTGGTGTTAGGCAATTCATTGACTTGTACTTCATTATTTTGTTATGTTTTTCAATTTAACATCTGTACACATGCAAATTTTGCTGTCGATGCCTCTAAAATACTTTTGGGCAAATTTAGGATGCTAGCACCACTGGACGGCTTGTACTCCCTTACAAACCCAAACAGCCTGAAAAAGACAATACTGGATTTTTTTGCTTCAACAGGTGAGGCCTCCAACAAGCGCTTGACCCGAGAGCAGGCTGACTACTAGTCCCACCCTTAATCTGGTCTGTGGGGTACGTTCGGGGGCGGAGCAGAAAGAGCAGCCTGCACTGGTTCAGGAAACCCCAGAATTTCTGATGATACCTGTCAAATCATTCAAGCAGTGGCATTTCGGGGGCTGGTTCCAGTGAGGCATAGTCTGCTCGGGTACATAGTGCCACCACTTCTCCCCATGAGCATGCAAAGGGCTTGCGTACGGTCTGTGCTAAGGCTTCAAGTAGGCTACTTGCTCATGCAGGTTTCTTGCTTCCAGTGCACACTACATAGCGTGAGTCTGTAGTGTGAGGTTCTCTGCTTGAACCAGGTGACTTGGTCCTGCACGTCCTGGGACCTCAGTAGGCTGCTGGTTAGAATGCCTCCCACCCCCTCCATCATCTGTGAAGGGGTTGGATGGATTGGGCAGGGGAGACTGGTCTGAGCAAACTGTCATGACTGGGGCATCAGACTTAGTGGTCAGAGCAAAATTGGGTACCAGACAGTCAGAGTCTAAGGCAGACCAGAGGGCAAACCAAGAGTCAGGCATCAGGAAGCAGTTAGAGTCAGAAGCCACAGACTGGCATTTCTCACACACAAGCTCTGAAACAAAGACAGTCAGGCAGTCTGTGTTGTTGCTCAGAGTACTCCCCATCATGGCTTCCTGACTTAAATACTGTTGCCATTAAAAGAGTGGGCTGTGAGAAACTGCCACTCAGGTCCTGCCGAGCCCAGCGTTGTAGGGTCCTCCTGCAAGAGCCCACCATAAGCCTCCTGTGTGATGTGGAGGCATCAATACCTCCAATTGCCTGCCCCATGTTCCCAGGTTCTATTCCTGCAGGTTCTTACAGCTACCTACTGGCAAGTCAAGTAAAACTGTTTAGCTTCTCTTACAGAATTTATTTTTTTCAATTAAAATTTCTTTTCATATCTCTGCTTTTCCAGACAGGAACTCTGTCTTCTGTGAATGCCTAGTGTTGTTTAGTGGCTATAACAATATAAATAAATTAATAATAAGATAGAAAATACACCCATCAGAAATGTTCTATGAACAATTTTCTTCAAAAATGTATTTAATAAAATCTGAGCTGATAAAATGTCAATTAAACTCACTGACCTGCAAAAACTAAGACCCCCATTCCTGAACTTCTGTCTTATTAAAACCTGGGTAAATAGATAGTCTTGAAATATAAAATGATTATCAGAATATTTAATAGTCATCTGATTTATTATAGTAAGGTAAAATGATCAAGAAAGGCTAGGAATTATGTCCAGCAGCAGCACTTATTTAATAGAAAATGTGCCAACTTTGAAGAAAGGAAATGTTCAACATACAGAGGAAAGGGCTATAGATATCCTGGATCATTAAATGGATCTATAGAGAAAAATTTAAAAGGTATGTTCTCTCTTATCCCCTCATTTATTCAGGCATAATGGTGTTTCCATAGTCCCAAGATATGATATCTTTTATTTAATAAATGACAATTTCCTCCCCCACCAAAATAACCATGTCTGTTCAGAACCATGTCTTAAGTACTTTCATTCATAATCATATATTCTAGATTTATATAATTGCTTTCATTGTTTTTAATTATTTTAAAATATTTTCTGTATCTTCTGATTATGCATAATGTTAAACAAACTATGCAACAGATTTTCCTGTAGACTATGGAAATTTCCACACATACACAATACACTGAATTCTTGCTGCTCTGAATAATCCTATTACAGGGAGGTAAAACAAAACAAAATAAACCACTACAGCTAAGGAGATTGGAACTTTTCTTTATGGAAAATAGCATCTTTTACAGTCTTGATATCCTGCTTTCCAAAATGCATCTTTAGAAAGCATAATGGGCTACATGCAGATTGACCAGTAGTTGAAAAGACCTTTTGTATTAATACTTCTGCACCCTATGATGATGAAAATTGTTCCCACTGACTGGTAACTTGCATTTCAGCTAACTGAAACAATATTTGCTAAAAAATATTTTTTTTAAATGTTATTTAAGGCCAATTTTATCAAAACTTCTTTGGTGTCTAACTGGCCCAATAAGAGGCTAAGTGGAAGAGGACTGTGAAGCATAGTATTTTTAAAAGGATTTCTTAGGTGTAAAGAAGTCTACTCCATGCTCAGGGATTGTTGTGCTTAATTTCTGGGTGTTGTGGGAAATGACAAAAGACTAAGGCTCAAGTGGGTGTGGGTGAGGATGCTTGTGATGTCGTAGCTATCTGAAATTTAGGTATGTCAGGTTATGCTCTGGTAACAGGAACAAGTTTCCCTTAGGTGCCAGTGCAGTGCTGGACAGATTGCCCAGGTAATGCAGAAATAGATGTTGAAGAAACATCCTGAGTGTGATCCAAATGTGAACTTTATCAACAAGTGATTTTGGGTTCAGAAAAGAAAGGAAACGGAAAAGGCAAGAATTCAAAGGGGAGTATTAATAAGCTTGCTTCTTTTTGGTGGATGTCTGAGGGTATGTCTACACTGCAATTAAAAACCCACAGCCGTCCCTTGCCAGCTGACTCAGGGTTCAGGCTAAGGGTCTGTTGCATTGTTGTGTAGATGTTTGGACTTGGGCTGTAGCCCCGGTTTTAGGACCCTATGAGATGGAACAGTCCCAGAGTCCTTTCTGCAGCCTGAGCCCCAAAGTCTATGCTGCAATTAAACAGCCCCTTCGCCCAAGCCCTGTGAGCCCGATTCAGCTGGCATGGGCCAGCCACAGATGACTAATTGCAGTATAGTCACCCTAAAACAGATTGAGACTGTGCTTTCACCAGTTGAGTGTTAACGTGTAGTTACACTACCTGGAGGCAGGGCCCTAGTTGTGCCACATATGGTGATGGTGGGAAGGTGGAGGCATCTGAACAATAAGATAGTGGGGAAATCCTTTCAGCATGATAGGATTGTGAGAAAGGAAACAAAGTACTGTCAAAATCAAAAATGGCACACTGAAGATGTTTCTTATTAACTGACTGCCTTTCAAAGTCAAAATCTCTGCTGTCTCCATTCTGGGTGGACTGTTGCCTTGCTTGTGAAGACAGTAGGGGTCTAAGGATGAGTGAACCTTTTTTGAGGTTGGGGTACATAGAGCAGTGTATATGGGAGTTTGTCAGTGTTTTGTGGGCTTTAGTATTTTGCAGGGGGATGAGGCATACTAGTGGGAAATTCCAGCTAAATTATTTATGCAGTAAAACGCACACATACCTTGTGCTAAAGAAGTATTTACTTGCAATGTATCTGGATGCTCATTAGTAACCTCTCAAGACTCACTACTGAATACTGTCTCTGGTACCAGAGTCTTAACAATTGTGCTGTTTGTCTGAGACACCTCTAGTCACCTCCTGTTCTGGCCACTGGTACCCAATCTGTTGTTAGGTGGTCAGATACCTCATTCACCTCCACTACTTCTCTGTGTGTGCCAGCCCAATCCCATTACCTCTGATAGCATTAAAAATCTGGAGTTTCCACCCATATTCGGTCTTTCACCAGCAGTACAGACAGTTCCTGCCTGACTTACTGACATGTAAGATGTCCCACTGAAGTCATTGAATGTAAAGTCTGCTTGATGGCCTATTTGAAATACATTGGTTGTCTCAGTAATAGTTTCTTCCAATCTAAGAATAAAATTGTTTTTTTTGTTATAGTTTATTGGCTTCAGTCTGGTACTTGCATAAAGCAGGATTTGGTTGTACGGTTGAGAAGGGTAATGTGACTACAGCCTTAAGATGTATAAAGGGAAAGCCTGATGTATTTCAGACGGTGCAGGATACATTACAGATACTTATCATTTCACATTCATCTTAGGTTAAGAAATGGAAGAAGGAATAACCAAAAAGTAATTTTTCCTTGTTTTTTTTTAAAGATAATACCTCTTCAATCTTGCACAGCCCATATTTAGTCGGGTGTTCTGACTATTACAATTCCAGCTACTCCTGACTATATATTTTATCTTCTAAGCCCACTTTACACAGCTCAAGAAGCACAAAATGGACATGAAATGACCAGCAGAAGTTTTCCTGTGAAGTTGAGTTTTCCACTGGTGGAAAGATGGGGGAGGAGGTGGAATGGTTCCTGCATTAATTGGCCTCCTACCTTGCGTAAGGCATCAAAGGAAAAGTGTCAGGGTCAGGCTGGGGGCAGGGCAAGGTGTGGTAAAGCAGAGCTCCCATTCCTTACCTGGTGTTAGATCATTGAGGGA
Source organism: Dermochelys coriacea (assembly GCF_009764565.3). Classification (NCBI taxonomy): domain Eukaryota; kingdom Metazoa; phylum Chordata; order Testudines; family Dermochelyidae; genus Dermochelys; species Dermochelys coriacea. The sequence continues at coordinate 180,158,772 of NC_050068.2, forward strand.
CCTTCATGCAGGTATTATAATTTACAACTGCTGTGCAGCGTTCCTATCACAGTTTAGACCGAGGCCATGCAGGTTCAGGGAACGTCAACCAGCGCCAGGCAGTTCCTCTCATTGGTTTGTCCACACAGGGCTCAGGCAGGTGGAGAACTCAGCACTATGTGTTCATTGTGTAACATCTATCTAGAAACTGCATCTTAAAATGCTTTACAGAGTTAAAAATAATAGCAGGTATTAAGAAGCACAAAGAAGGGAGCAAAAAGATAATGGATTACTGAGTAACTGTTCAGTGGCATATGATACAAAGTGTAAATGGAAGAAAATATATAACAATGCAACATAAAGTTCACCTGATTAGCTGGATATGACAACAAGATATGACAACAAGACTTTTTGAATTGTAGATTAGGAACTTGTATCTGCAATTAACACTCCCCTTTTCCCCCAAAAAACTAGTATGTCATCAAATTACTGAAAGTGGAAAGGAAATGTTTCATCCAGTGCTCAGAGGGAGCATCCAAGTTTACATGACTTGTAGAAGTAGAAAAAAAATTAGAGCTAGGTCACAGCTGTGTGATATGCATGTAAGAAGAGATGTTTTCCCCTCTCCAAGAAAAAATGTGGATGGTCTGAGCTGCAGATTCCCTGTTTCTATTGCATCAGGTATTTTGCCATGCTAAAAATGTTCTGTATTGAAGGGTATTTTTCAGAGGAGTATGTCTTTCATATATATTTCTACCAGCCTTAATGGGCAATATATTTTAATAGTTATCTCAGCATACTATTACCTGTCATATAAATACCTTGGAATTTCCTCAGTAACTAAAGGATTAAAATACAACCTTAAAAAAATCCCTGCTGCAGCTCTGCTAAAATATGGGATCTCAAACTGTTAGGTAGGAATAAGAAAAAAAATGGCTCAAGTCATTATCAATGCATCATATCATGAGGGGTTTTAGGTAGAAATCACCCAAAATTTCACAACAGGTGAACCAGCTCACACATATAGGCATTATGCTGCCAAGGTCTGGTCTCACTTTGGCCCTTATTCAGCAAGATGCTTAAGTGTATGCTTGCTTTTGAGCGCTCCTACTGAAGGCAAGGGGAGACTAATCACAAATCGGGGATTTGGGCCTGTCTTATTGCACCCTCTTCTGGCTGGACCCCGGCTTACTTTTCCTGAGCCAGCACCCTCCCTGGGGGAATTCTGTCTGGGATTTTCCTGGAGTCCAGGGAAGGTAACTTCCAGCAGTGTCAGTGTCATGGTTTCTTTTTCTTTTATTTCAAGTCTGCTCAACCAAACAAGATCAAAAGTTCCCCAAGTCTGTCCTTCACTTTCCCATAGGTTTCTCAACCCAAAGTTACTGGCTCATTCCTCAAAGCCTTTGTGATAAGAAGACTTCCCACAGTATCTCATCCGTCCATTTTGTCCCAGCAGTAGCTCCAGCCTCTATCAGGTACTGTTGATCTCCTTCTCCATTTCCTGCTTCTCCTTTTATGATAATCAGCCTGTTAAGCTGCGGGTCTTTCCCTATGGGCAGCAGGCAGGGCTAATCAGCATACCAGTTGGCTGTTGGCCTCTGATTTCGGTGGAATGGTATCCCTTATACCTTCACAGTTATAGGCAACTAGTACCTGCTGATAGTAAAGGGGTACAATTTAAAGGGTATTGGTGGTATTGCATTGCCCCATACTTGGTTCTTGCAGCATAGCCCAAATTTAGCCCTAACAAACCTTACAGGGACACTGTGAAACTGACGATACACAAAGTGCCATCAATACATAAAATAAACTAAAAAAAATGTAGAGGAGACTCTTCCTGCCTCACCACACACCCCCTAATCTCTTTTGGTTCTCGTAATCTTACTTGTTAGCTTGTCACTATAGTAGGTACAAAGTTTTCAGACAAAAATGTGATTTTCAAGTTGAGATTGTACCTTTAGCCATGATCCTACATTTCTGCCCACCTGGAGAGGAACGCAGGACTCCTAGAACTGTAGAAAATTCCAGACTGACTGTCCCAGGCCTGGTATAAAACAGGACTTGGATGGTGGCCATCTTAATAAAAAATGTAAGCACTTTTGCAACCCTGCTGTCAGGAAATATGACTCTACAGCCAACCTTAGATCTTTCATATATACAGGAAACTTGACAAATCATTATCAATCAAGCAGTTTGTGCTCTAGAAAGACTCCAGGAGGAAGTATGTTTCCAGAATCGCTGAAAGTGGTCTGGTCCCTATTTGGGAAATTGTGTCTCCCTCAGATATAGAAACACCCAAAAAGAAAAATGGTGGAAAAATGTCTGCAGAGAAACTCCCTGCTGTTAGTAGGAGGAGGAATTTGTATGGTTTATTTTCAAGTTGGAACAATTACTACATATTTGTACCCCTATAACAGATGCTTTGACAAGAGCAAAATAAAGGTGACAGGCATTCATGGAGCACCACCCTGAACTGGGAAATTATTCTTTAGAGCTCCTGAGATCAAAAAAGACACTGGGAGGTTCTATTGAGCTCAGGCCTGAAGGAACTCTCATGATCAGTCTATCCTCCTGTTAATTGGAAGGGATAGCTAGATGCACAAGAGAACTTGAGCACACAGAATTGTTCTGTGTAACAAAGGAAACTCAATGGGTCTATCATACACAAGAGTGCATCAAACCATAGTTAAACATTATAGGCCTATATTTCTTTGCACTGGTGGGGTGAGTCTATAATGAATTTGAGGACCCATACCTTAAAAGGCTCAAAGTGAACAACACACTTGAACTATATAAAGAAAAGGAGGACTTGTGGTGCCTTAGAGACTAACAAATTTATTTGAGCATAAGCTTTCATGAGCTACAGCTCACTTCATCAGATGCATATATATATAGAAAGACATAGCCTGCTGTTAACCATGAATATCCTGATAACTCCTCAGTTTTTGACTTGCAATAAAAGGAATATTTCTTTTGCAGAAAAAATAAAAATAAACTGAATGATGAGTCAGCTGGCAACATACAATTAAATGCAGCACTGTAGTGCACTATTAGAAATCCACAAAATAAATGCATATTTACCCACCTTTTCTGACCCTGCCTTCAGCATTCAATAACATGAATAGTGCAACTCAGGATTTATTGTGAAGACGGCAGTTTAACAAGATGAATAACAGACATTGCTTAGTTTATTAAGATTTTAATTTTTGTATTTTGTTTTTTGTTTTGCTTTATTTTTAATACGTAAGTTGGTTAGAGAGTTCACATTGCATAGGGTTCAATTAATTTTATATATATTTATATATAACTGAACACCCTCAATTTTAAATCTAGATGGACTCCAAAAATCTGTCATACTTGTTTCTAATAGCAGGAACACAGAAACTGCCAAATTATCAGACTGACTCAGACCAGCGGTCAACTTAGTTCAGTATTCTGTTGTTAACAACGACCAGTACCAGATGCTTCAGAACAAAGTTCAAGAAACTCTACAGTAGTCAGTTATGGTGTAAGGTGCCCAAGGGAAAGTTTACTCCTATTCCCCAATAACAGAGGTTAGCTTATGCCTCCAGCTTGTTAAGGGTTTATATTCCTTCCAAAATTCCTCGGGATATTTCTTTTAATGTAAAATTACTATTATAACTTGGATATTCTTACTATCCATAAACGTCTAATCCTTTTTGGACTCCTCAGCTTCTGGCCTCAATGAGATCGCAGTGAGTCCCACAAGCTAGTTTTGCATTGTGTGAAAATATAATTCCCTTTACTAGATTTGAATTTGCCTTTCGATTTCATTTAATATCCCTTTGTTCCCACAGTATGAGACAGGGTGAACAGAAGTTCCCAATCTACCTTCTCTGTACCATTCATTGTTTTCTACACATTTATAAGGTCCTCTCACATTCATCTCAGCTAGGATTTTCAAAGGAGCCTAGGAAAGTTAGACACTGATATCCCATTCAAGTTCAATGGGAATTGGGTACCTAACTCCTAGGGCTCTTCTGAAAATCCTAGCACATCCTTCTGGTAAACATGCCAGTCTTTTCAATATCTTTACATATGAGAGCTTATCCATGCTTCGAATCAATCTCAGCACCCATGCCTGAACTCCCTCTATTTCTGCTTTATCCTTATCCGATCCGATCTGTGCATAGTATTCCAGATGAGGGCATACCATTGATTTAGAAATTGGCATTATTTTACTCACCATTCCATACGTATCCTAACATTTTGTTTGCTTTTTAACCCCTGTGGTTGCACAGTGAGTAGAGGTCTTCCCTGAGCTGACTGCAGTAATGTTCTGCTCTTTTTCCTGTTAATACAGAATGCACTTCGGTATAAGACTAGATAAAATTACTTCATGAATTATGAAAAAAAATTGGTATAAAGCTTGGCTAAAATATGGATGTTTAAATACATATTAGATAAAAATGTGATAGTGTACCTACTTTATACCATTTAATTGAGTTGTGGTAAGGGCACTTAAGTGTAGTGAACTCTCAGGCAAAGCAGCTACTTCTCTCAGGAGAAAACTTACTATATCGCAGTTAAAGAGGAAGACAGCAGAGTCTTCTTCATAGCTTCTGCTAAAGGTTTTACTCCTCCATTAAGTGCAGAATTGGGTCCTCGGATTGAAACCATATTGTACAAACACTGCAATTAGAACTCACACAAGTAATCAATGCACCAACATTAGCTGCATTTCACATCATTACCCTAATTGATTTCAGTAAGAACACTTGTGTAAATAACATTGAACATGTGTAGAAATGTTTGAAGGATTGGGCCCTAATCTGCTAATTTAGGGAGTGCCACATTATTAGTCACAAAACTCTGGAACTGCTAACTTAACTCATTCCTGAAGCATTTCCCATAGTCTGACTTGATTCTGCCTTGCAAAACTCCTTACACGCATGGTAAATAAATTTTGGGGGAGAAACAAGCAAGTAAAATATTGCTTTAATTAAAATATTGTAAATTCAGCTTAGTAGAATTTGTGCCTCTGCTGGTAAAATTTCATAACAAATTTGCAAGCATGACTCAAATGCAAAATGTATTCATAGTCAAGGAGGAATGAGTAACTTGCACCAAGTTACCTTGATATCGCTCATATGTGAGTTACTCAGTTCTATAACCTTGCATGACAATTGCTCTTAAATGTTCTACAAGTGTTGGTTGCAGATTTTTTTTAAATGCCCGAAGAACAATAACTGTTGCCTCAAAGAAGGCAATAACCTCCAGACACACACCAAGATTCCCCCACCCCTTTAAATATGTGCTCCAGTTAGGCTCCATGAACCAATTTTCCAAAATTGAAACTGATGGGTGCTTTGAAAAACCAGGCCAATTACTTAGGAACCTCAATAAGGATTTAGGGCTCTAATCCTGTTCCCATTGAGATCAACAGCAATGGTATCCTTGAGTTCAGTGATTCAAGTTAATACCCTGTGTGCTTAACTTAAGCACCCATTCTTTAAAGTCTCATTGCTAATATTTTAATAAATACTTTGTCCTTCTATAGCACATTCTTCAAAAGTTTCACAGAGAAGTTCATCATCACGTGCCATTCTTAGCTCAGAATTATCCCCATTTTACAGATAGGGAAACTAAGGCAGAGAGAAATTAAGTGACTTGCATAAAGATAGAATGTACAGCAAAGCAAAGATAACTCTTCTGCAATTTTGAAGCCAGTGTCCATGGCATGATGGAAAAACTTTTTGCTCTACAAGTAAGGATATTTGTGTGTGTGTGTGTGTGTGTCTTTGCCATTCATTTCCTATTAAGAGGGCTAGAGTTTGTTTGAAAACTATGACAGGAAAACAGGAGTGTGTCTTGGCAGATCTCTTTGTAAAACAAGAGGTATGGCAAGGTTAAGAAGCCTGAGGCAAAGTAAAGAAAAAGAAGATAGTTTCTTGCACATACGGCTGTCAATGAAATAATGAACAAAACAGGAGTTGTCTACAGTGTTCATGGCTAACACAAGTGACACTCTTATGAAATGGTAGCAATGAAAAAATATAAAATTAGAGGGGTGGAATAGGACAACTACTTTTTAAAAAGTATCTAAATTCTTAAATAAATTCAATGCTAGTAAAAGATGCTGAATTAATGATCCTAGAGATTGAAGTGTTTTATTTATTTACATAACCAGAAGAGCATTGGTAAAATGTGATTGTTAGAGCTGGTCAAAAAAATTTCTATTGAACAATTTCACTGAAATCAGAACAAATCACAGGGAATGTTGATTTTTTATTGGAAAAAGAATACATTGTTTTGACTTTCTCATTTTGTTTCAATACTGTCATATTGTTTTGGTTTGGCTTCATCATTTAGAATTTTATATTGAAATATTAATTGTAATGCTATATTATTGTATATGTATTATTATATGTATTATTATATAAAATATATTTAATATATTAATATAATATTACACATCTGAATGAAATGAATCAACATTATTGAAACCAAATGATTTACCTTGTCAAAACATTTCATTTTCACATTATAAAAACAAAACTGTTTGATATTATCAAAATGAAATCTTCTGATGGTTCTGAATTGATATTTTTATGAATTTTTGTTCCACGGGAAATTTTGAAATTTCAGCTCTTTGTTCCAATTTGGAACAAAAAATTTTCAGAATTTTGGAAGTTTTGACTAGCTCAAGTGATTATGATGAATGTGAGTACCATTATTTCTGTATAACATGCACAGATAAGGTAATACTTTTAAATTCTCCAGTATTCTGAGGAGCATTTATTTTAAGTAGGTGGGCATTAAAGCCTAAAATATTATATTTTAAAATGCCACCCTCCTGCCTCAATGGGTGGGGAAGCTTGGTAGGGCCTGCAATGAAGGGGGATAGTTCCAGCAATAAGGGAGGGAGGCACTTGCTAAGGGTCACTAGGTAACTCCTCCCCATGGGAGTCTCTGGCACCCATGGGCCAGCTGTGGAGAGGAGGAGTACTGATTGGCCAGCGTTCCCCAGCTCCCAGGATTTAACCCAACACAGGGGGCATGTAGAACCTCTTTTGTCTCCATTCCAGCAGCCTACCCTACTCGAACTAGGAATGGGAATCCAGTGTGACAGATGCTGCAGGTCTAGCTGATCACCCATTTGCGTATCCGGAAGGAACTTTTTCTCCCTGGGCCAATTGGCAGAGGACCAGGAATTTTTTTGTCTTCCTTGCAACACCTTCAAGCCACAGTGTGTTAAATAGGAATGCACTTAGTACCTAACTAAGGTACTGGGGTGGAATTGTTTATTCATTGCAACTTGTAGCCTGTTTCCAGTGCAGTTAAGAGAATAAAATGAATGGTTCCCAGAGGTAAGAGACCTAGGATTTGATGGGCCTTCGGCTCATGTGATACAATGAGACCTTGTGGTCCTTGTGGCCCGAGGTTCCCACCCTTCTGCACCCTCTGTTCCCCCTGTGGGAGGCAGGGTGCTAAGACTCAGAGAGAGCTTAGTCCTGTGGAGTAGGCTGAGGAGACCCTACCCCCACATTATGGGTTATATGGTAAGGAGCCCTTTAATGCAGGCACCAGTTACAGGTTATATGATAAGGAGCTTCTAGGCACTCATTTAATATTACTACTACTAATATTGAAAAAGGAATCCAGCCATTTAGAACTCACCCAAAAGAGTACAGTGTACAAAGAACTCGGAGAGGGTTTGTTTGTTTGGTTTGTTTGTTTGTTAATAATTAAGGTACTTGTTAAAAGTTAAGAAATTGGAGTTGGTTTTAAAAAAATGGAAATTAACTTCACAAAAAAAAGTCAAAATTTCTAATTTGTTTCCATTTCAGAGGGTTCAAACCGAAACAATTTGTCACTCAGTTTTCCTTTTCACACTCTCGTTTTTCCAAATTTGAGGAAGTTTTTTAGCTTTTCAAAACCGTATATGAAATGAAAATGTCAGTTTGAAGCAAAACAATTTTTGTTTCATTGCATTGACATTTTTCATAGAAAATGAATAATGAATAAATTATATTTTCCAATTAAACATTTGGTTTTCAACAAAACCCCATTTTATTGGGATAAAAATTTCTTGGTTGAAAAATGTCAACCATTTCTATTGTAAATCTTTGCTTTCTCAAAACTGATGAAAAATGGCTATTCAGAATTAAATAATCACACTTTTAATCTTCTGTGCATATAAGGAACATATATGGAAATGCATCTCAAATAGATCATAGAGTTAGAAGGGACCGCAAGGGTCATCTAGTCTAACCCCCTACTAAAATGCAGGATTTGTTGTATCTAAACCATCCAAGACAGATGGCTGTCCAGCCTCCTTTTGAAAACTCCAGTGGAGAAGCTTCCACAACCTCTATGGACAGTCTGTTACATAGTCCTCCGGTTCTTACAGTTCGGAAGTTTTTCCTGAGATTTAATCTCAATCTGCAATGCTCTAGTTTGAACCCATTGCCTCTTGTGCTGCCCTCTGTGGCAAAAGAGAACAACTTTTCTCCATCTTTTTTATGGCAGCCTTTCAAGTTTCTGAAGACTTCTACCATAACCCCTCCTAATCTCTTTTCCAAACTAAACATACCCAGTTCCTTCAGCCTTTGCTCATATGGCTTGTGTTCCATTCTTTTAATCGTCTTTATCTCTCTCCTTTGGATCCTTTCCAGTTTCTCTACATTATTTCTATATATTGATGACCAAAACTGGACACAGTACTCCAGCTGAGGCCTAACCAGTGCTGAGTAGAGTGGTACTATCCCCTCTCATGACTTGCATGTTGTGCCTCTGTTAATGCAACCTAAAATTTCATTTGCTTTTTTTTTTTTTTTTGCAACAACATTCCATTGCTGATGTTGAGGTTGTGATTCACCACAACTCCCAGATCCTTCTCAGCAGTGCTGCTGCCAAGCCAGTTATCCCCCATTCTGTATTTGTTCATTGGCTTTTCTTCCCTAAGTGTAGCACCTTACATTTGTCTTTGTTGAATTTCATTTTGTTGTCTACAGACCAATTCTCCAATTTATCAACATCTCTCTGAATTTTAGCTTTGTCCTCCAAAGTATTGGCACCCTCCCCCCAGTTTAGTGTCATCTGCAAACTGGATCAGTAAGCTCTCTATGGCTACATCCAGGTCATTAATAAAGATGTTAAACAACACTGGAATCAGAACAGATCCCTGTGGAACCCCACTTGAGACCTCCTTCCAATCTGGTTTTCCATTAATAGTTACTCTTTGTTTGCAATTTTTTAACCAATTATGTATCCACTTAATAGTAGTTATGTCAAGTACATATTTCTCCAGGTTACTTAGTGGGATTGTGTCAAAAGCCTTGTTGAAGTCCCCTCATGCACCAAACCAGTTCCCCTGTCAGAGAAGGAAATCAGACTGGTTTGGCATGATTTGTTCTTGGTAAATCCGTGCTGTCTGCTAGTGGTTACCCCTTCATCCTCCACGTATTCTCAAAATGAATGTTTTATACATTGCTCTAGTAGCTTCCCAGGTATCAAAGTCAGGCTGACTGTTTTATAGTTTCTCATTTCCCCATTTCCCCTCTTTTTAAAGATGGGCACTATGTTAGCCCTTCTCTGGGACCTCACCTGTCATCCACAAGTTTGTAAATATTATTGCCAGTGGCTCTGAGATTTGTTCAGCTAATTCTTTCAGTATCCTCGGGTGAACAGCATCTGGCCCCGCTGATTTGAATTCATTCAAATTGGTGAGAAGATCTCTGACATGTTTTTTACTTATCCTGATCCGCATTCCTTCTCCTTTATTGTCTATGGTAACTTTGCTGGTCATCTGATCACAGGTTATTTTTTGTGACAAGAAGGTAAATCAGGCCTAAATCCCTGCAATCAGACTCACATGGACAGACCCTTATACCCACATAATGACACAAAGTGAGCTGTAGCTCACGAAAGCTTATGCTCTAATAAATTTGTTAGTCTCTAAGGTGCCACAAGTACTCCTTTTCTTTTTGCGAATACAGACTAACACGGCTGCTACTCTGAAACCTGTCATTGTTTTCATTGAGACTTATTGACTTCAGTGGGGCCAGGATTTCACCCTGTTAATTTTTGCATATAACTTATCTTGATTTCCCAGTGTGGAAATCACAGCAATTTCTCTGTGACTTCACTGTATATGGGCTCAATTCTGTTATGACCAAAGCCAAAGGGAGCAGAATTGGGCCCTTCCTATTTTCATATATCTTGCTTTTTCCAGTACCATGTATAATGAAAAGAGTTTTAACTTCCCCAAGGTATGTAAATGTAAGTTTCTCATCAGAGTTATTATGCATGTCTGGCTTCCCATATTCTCACATCATCCAGAGGTAACTGATTTTTTTCAGTACTTATTCAAGCTTTAACTAAACAGTACCATATTAATTAGAAACGCTCAACTGTATGTTGAAATTATGCAAAACTTTAACTTGAGTTTGAGACCCCTAAGTAATAAATACTTGAGATGCAAGGGGATCATTAGAAAATGTATAGTTTGCTTTGACATTTGTAGTTAGAAAGTGTTACTAACTATGGAAATTCAGTACTGCTTTAGGTTGCAATACTGCAATAAGCTTCATGTGTGTTAACCCCGATACCTGGGCAAAGCTCATTGGGATATCAAGGTCTTAAACTTCCTCCATTTCCATTCAGTACAATATGGACTGTGTAGGGTAAAAAGCTAGTGCAAAAATTGGCAGAGTCCATTCTGAGAGATGTAAACATCAACAAAATGTAAATGGTAGTTTACTGTAAATCTGAGCAGTATTCTATTTATCCATGATATTTTATTCATTCTGTTTCTAAAATGGACCATATTACCAAGAAGAAATGAGTAACAAACACATTTTATATTCCATGTGACTTGGATACCTAAAATATTATTACTGTTAGTTAGTTATTGGTATCCTGGTAGCACTATAAATATGCAGGGCATTTTCTACTCAGGAAGACACACACTTCACCTCTCTTCTCCAGCACTTATTTTTTCCTCAATCCAACACCCACACTATAATGACCTCAATGCACATTAAATGGAGGAGGCCATTGTCTGGCTTGTATGAAAATGTGTGTGGCCCATTTCATGGCTAGAGAGCCAGAGTGACTTGCTGTGGCAGCTTCAGATCAGGTCAGAGTAGGGATGCTGACACATTTAAACCTCCCCCACCAGATGGCCAGAAGGGAGGGGGAACTATTTAGATCCAGACTGGTGCAGAAAAGGCCCTTTTACCTGTACCAGCAGAGCAACACCCTCCCTCCCACACATGGGAGTACTTAAAGACCAGGTTTTGTCATGATCTACTGTGGGCATTACACTAGTTGCTCCTTTTTGGGGGTGAAGCTGGGAAGGACATTTCCCTTACCACCAGATTGACCAAGGTGAAGTGAGGTTTGTTTGATTTTTTTTTTTGCCTTCCCCACAGTGGATTGGGGCTTAGTTGGGGCAAATATAAAATGAGGGCTAGGCTATGATGTTGCAGCTCATTATCTAAGCTTGGATTGGGGTGGATGTCCAGTGCAGGGACTCCATAGAGAAGGGATACAGCAATCAGATAAAATGGAGAGGGAAAAGATTTAAAGGAGGCATTCTTTGAAGGATCAGAAACAATGCAGGGCTCATGGGTCCTATGACTGCTGCGGCAGGAAGCCAACATCCCTTCCCCATAGCCCTTTCTCCCAATCCTTGAGGAGGATGGCAGCAGCAGGCTGGTTGGGGACCAGGATGGATAAAGGGGGACGGCTGATATGTAAATGATTATGGAATTACCTGCACTGTTCACTTTTGTCTGCTGGGTAGTTCCAGACATTTAGGAATAAAGTTGCAGTCTAATTAAATGATATCCAGTGACTCCTCTCCTTCTGCCACAGCGAGACAATTGGGGGCTGGAATTGAGGCTGTTTGAGGCCACAGTAACTGATCAAAAGACACCCTCAATAAAGTTACACACAAGAAACTATGTTACAAGACTGAGCGAAGTGGAGTCTTATGGAATAATTGGTATGTGATCATTTCTTTAAAGACAGTATGGTAATTCATATGGACAAAGGGACCGAATTAAGGTTGCTTAGGCATTCATTCTCACATTTACTAACCTAAGAGTCCTTGACATTGTAACCTTAATGCTCTTTTAAATTAGTGTGTGTGTATGTGTAATTTCATAGTTTTTTTTAAAAAAAAGCAAACTGAGAAAACAAATGTTTTCATATGGAATCATACTGATGGCTACATAGACCAACAGCAGGGTTAGAACATTTAAATCCACTGAACAGACTTATACGACTTGAGCTAACAGAGTAACTGATGGCAGTAGTAGGTTGTCATCCTCCATGCAGACTAGAATTAAAGGGCAGGACGATCATGAAACACACACTTAGCCAGTGGGTTTCTCAGATATTTGCTGAGAGCAGAGGAATGGTGAGGCTTAGTAATTTTGGTTTCCATTTAAGGTTCTGAAGTAGAGTGTGGTTTGTGGTCAGAGTCCCTTCTGCCTGCTTCCCCTAAGCCTGACACCTTCTGCCTCCATCTCATTCAGCCTGTCATGCCCCAGTCCTAGGTCTTTTCCACCACCTTCCCCCACAACTCCATATCTCAGTCTGATCCCTCCCCACCAGCTCTGTGTTCCAGCCCCATTTGCTCACCTCGTTTGTCACAGTCTGCCCACCCAATGCTCCTCTTTTGAGTCCCAGCTTCATCCCACCCTGGTTCCTCATCCCAGTCTGCCTTCCTGGGTTCCGAAGTCTGATGTTTCTCCTAGGATACTTGTCCCAATCTCCATGACCAGCTAGTCCCAGTTTGTCCCTTGATTACTCCTCTGATCTCACACTTCCTCAGCGCACTGGCTCCCAGTCCCCATTTCCCTCCCCTCACTCTGAGCTCTGAGTCTCCTTTTCCCATCAGTCTCTCTCCCCCACTTTTATTCCTCATCCAATATCTTTCTTTCCCCATCTATGGCTCTCAGTTCCCCTGCTCCCAGTTCTTGTATCATCCTCCAGGCTTCTTGTTCTAATATACTCCTATCACCCCCTCAAGTCTGGCTCTTTCTCCCCTCTGCAGTCAAGTTAGGCTGTTTCCTCCTCTGTACTGCCTGGATGCCAGCAAGAGCAAAGGACAAATAGTCTCCTTGATCTCAGTTTTGGTGTCTTGTGCCACAACGGCTCACAGCAGCCAGGAACAGCAATGGCAGAAAAAGTTCTGCTCAGTCTCTATATACCTGGGCTACAGCAGGCACAGTACAAACAGAATCTTCAGAGAATTTACCTGCCAAACTCTAACAAATATTTACTAAGTATGTGAACTACAGTTTTTTAAAGTCAAATTTGGATATTTTCCCATGTTTAGAGCAAAAGGCCCATCCCTGACACCAGGGCAATGGCTTCTGCCAAATATCAAGTCCCTGCTCCATATCATAGAGGCTCTAGAGTGTCTACAACAATAGGTATAAGGATTTATTTAACATGGGGAAAACAACATATTTCCCGCAATCTTCTCCAAAATAGCTGAACTGTTTTTACTGAAACTTACATAAAAAAATCATATTACTGTACATGCTAGGTACAAATAGATGTTGCACATAGATATTATTTCCACTATTCTAACCTCTATCCTTCCAAACTACTGTAAGGAAATCCTCATTTGTATTTCTGCATTTGTATTTCACTTCTTTTTGTACCCTATTTGCCACAATCCAGTTATGTGGTAAAATATTGTTTTGAGAAGTAGCCTTTAAAACTCCACTCTTACAGAGCAACTGGTATAGAATGTATTGCTCATTCCACTAATAACTCTATTCTGTAGACTGACATGAAAATATCCAAAATGTATCCCTTTTTTCAGTCTGACAATCGTGTGTAAAGTATCAGCTGTAGCAGCACCAGATCTGAGAGCATTAGAATGACAGCATCTGCAGTGTTAGTTGACTGAGGCAGCTTTCCTGTGCATTTCCAATTAATCCCAGCAGGTTGTCTCTTTCTGTCAAGATACCATAAAAACTGCACAATAAGTGTTGTGGCATTGTCTTTTCTACAGATTGAAAATAAATTCCTGGTGTCTTATTTCAAATACAACTATTTATATATTTTATATATTTCTATATATAATATATATATACAACTATATCTATATCATCTATATCTATATCTATCTATATAGTTGTATTTGAAATATAGACACCAGGAATATATTTTGAATATTCTTATATATTTTGAATATTCTGGAGGGTACAAGCACCATCTAGCCAATGCTCTTTTCCAGCTGAAGTTCACATGGCTTACCTGGAAAATCAAAGAGAAAACACATGCATACATTAGCAAAATAGTGAGAGTAAAGTCCTTTGAATCAATGCGGACTAAATAATTAATCTAAAAATAGGAAAAAAAGTCACTATAATGTATTGTTTTTTATGTTTGAAATATCTGTTACATGAAGTATCTATATGCCTATTTTGTATGATACTGTTCATCGAAGTGTATCTACGGGAACATACTATGCCAAGGAACAGACATTTCCAATGTAATGTCAAATTATGTTACAATGAATACATGAAAATACAAGTTTCTATTACCTCAGCTTGAGGTAGCACATACGCACACACATGCGCAAACACCAGCCCTTAGAATTCCTGTAAATCGTTAATTCTTTAACAGTATTGGATTTTTTTCAGACACAAGGATTTATTATCCCGCCCCCCCCCGCCAACTATCAAAGCATATGTGTATCAGTGAATGGATAGTTTATTATAATCAATTGTATTCCATACAGAGTGATACTCTTATCATTTCAAATTGCAAATGAATAGCAGCACATCTTTTGGATTTGTTAATGCATGCTCGATCATAGCCAAATAGCCACTAGCTACACACAATATGACACTTCTGAATTCTCTTGTTTTCTACGAGGGTGATATTTACAGAAGCAGAAATGGTTAAACCACTAAGCATTTTTTTCTAATGACTTCATGAGCTGTATTTAAAACCTAGTTGCATGAATAAACAAATATTGGTTTTAGAAATTAAATTATTTTGAAAGTATATTATTTTTACAAAAGTATATACATATATATATATATATATATCACTTTTTTTTGTATTGTTCTGGTAAAAATTGTGTTGAGCTTCTCATTCTCTTTCCTATTCAATCCAATCTGTTTACCAGGGATTACAGATTTAGATATATAAACTTTTACAATAAATTAATGTTATTTGCATAACATTCTTATTGAGTTATTTAGCTAAAATATATTAACTTGTATTTAACATGTCAATGTCTGGTTAGATGAAGCAAAATATCCTTCTGGATCAAAACATTGATTGTTTTAATTACATTTTAAACACAACCCAAACATCTCTGTGCTATTCACTCATATTTATTAGTTAAAGATTTCCACAAAAAAACCTAAGAATAAATATTTTCTGTAAATTACTGGACATAAATTTGCAAAAGATTATATGGATTCTTGTTTTTCAGGACCAGTCTATAGTAGATGATTAGATTTTAAAATTGAAAACAAAATATTTCTTTCACTTGGTAAACTCCAAGCTCTAATAGCGTGGTAAAATAGATATAGTGCGGTAAAATAGATAATAGGTAACAGCAGGAAGTAGTCTTTGATGTATTCTTTGGAAGTTCTGTACAAATGGTACCTTTCCATGAACGTTGACAGAATTGAAAACTAACTACAGGAGTTAGACATCAAATATATTTCACTACAATGCTATTTTAATGATCGTGGTACAAAATTTTATAAACCAACTGACTGTGCCAAAGTACTAGACTTTATATTGATAGTGTGGTTATAGAAAAGATAGTTCTTTCACAAAGATCTACATTATATTATCTGAAAATAAATATTGCAGCAAACATTTTTAAAAGTTAGTAAATAACAGAGCTGGTTGAAAATTAGAATTTCCATTTCTCTGGGAATTCTGATATTGTGAAATATGTTTTTTACCCAAATTGGAATAACAAATTGAAATTCTGCAATGGTCCTATTATACTGAGGAGAACAGAAATTACACCTTACCTAAGAGTCCAATGAGATCCATGTCTTGTTGTCTTAGGAAATCTATTGCTTACTGTATGTTTAAGTGAGAGAACAGGAAGGTGCTAATATAAGCTTCTCTAATCACTAAAATAGTCATTTTATTTAAATGTAGTGTTTCAAAATGGTAGAGGTCTCTGCTTTTGATGCTCACGGCTGAAAAGAGCTCACATTGTAGCGTCATGTATTTTTGTACTCATAATCCTGGGTTTTCCCCTCACTGATGACCTGTTGGGGCTGGGGGTTATTACAAAATGGTGGGCCATGCTTGTCTTTGAAATACTTTGAATCTCAGACATTGTGGACAAGCTTCCCGGAAGAGGAGAAATGTATAATGCATTGGCTAAATTTGCTGGGTTACTTGTCTTGTAGCTTGTGCACAGGGATGATATGAATTTATTATGGCTCCAAGGTAACAGAATTCTTCTTTTGGCTCAAATGCAGAAGTCTGTGCATTTTGGTTCCAAAGTGATGATTCCAGACAGGATCCATTGTAGTGGGTAATTACAGGACAAAATATCTATTCTGAAGATAGATGTGGGATGCAATGATAACAGAAAGAGAGTACCAGATGCTTCTACCATTTATACCCCTTTTTTTTTCTGAGAATTCAGCCTGCATTTATTGAACTTGTTGATAAAATGAATATTTTTATAGAAATAAGTGATGGGTAGTTTTTGGTGCAGATAAGTAGCTACAAGTCTGGAAGCTTATCCAACGGTGAAAAAACCTCTTGAGTCTGCAAATCTTAGCTGGTATTAAAGTTTTACATCTAGACATATTAATGAAGCACCACTGATAGAGTTGATGTTGTATTATAAATTGTTAGCCCCTGTTCTGAAACTTCCAGTACATAATACTTTTCACTATTAATTTGTTATTATACTTCATCATCAGTAATCTGTCTAGGTATCTGTTATTATATATATTTCATGTGGTGTCTTTCATGGAGTCTTTTTGTTTGGAATACAGAGTACTACAAATTGCTATACATGTGTATTTAGGGTTGAAGAAAAATATATAACATCATTATATGTTACGTGAGAAACAGTAATGATCATAAAGCTAGACTATTTTCAACGCCTGTGCATAAAGAAGATTTAAAGTTACGTATACTTTCTGACTTTTAAATGCTTAGGGTGAAATTCCTACTCCATTGAAGTCAACAGCTAAACTCCCATTGATTTCAATGAAGCCAGGATTTTATCCTTAAATTCATATATTTGGCATTACATTAACATTAATTTGCATATGTTTCATGACATTTAAAATATGAGAAATGTAGAGAAGAAAACATTTTATGTAAATATAGCATTTTTAATTTTATTTATATATAGGGATACATAAAATATGCTTATTTCTTCTTTTCTAATTTTCTTCAGTTTTAAATGTCATGATACTTACTGATCCAATATTTTTCTTCTCTTTGTCCTTTTTCTATGTTTATATTTTTTCCAACACAGGGCTATATATTCCCATCCATACACACCTTACTCTATGATTAATCTAACTAAAATCA
Organism: Dermochelys coriacea; assembly: GCF_009764565.3. NCBI lineage: Eukaryota > Metazoa > Chordata > Testudines > Dermochelyidae > Dermochelys > Dermochelys coriacea. The sequence continues at coordinate 180,176,283 of NC_050068.2, forward strand.
ATGCTAGCAAGTTACTTCTCAACATGAATAAGGGTGACAGAAACTGGCCCACAATTAATTGAAAAGCCTTCTAATTTTGTCTTTGATAATATATGTAAATCTTTGTATGATCAGGACCTACCTAAGGTTATCATATTCCTTGTTCTTAATATTGCAAATAATGTACCAAGGAAGTACTATTTAGTTACAAGGAAACTGAAAAGTTTCTCTGGGTTACCACTCTTCTGACAATTTGATATTTTCTTTTCTCAGTAACACTGTGATTTACGGAAATAAAATACTGTAGTCCCTTACTACGCAAAATTTGTACTATTCATGTAAAGTTTAAATAGCACCCAAATGATTATTTAGGCCAAACAAGTTTCACTGTGACTAGAGAGCATCAAGCAGGAACTTATTGGGATTTGCATAATAATTGGTTTGAAACAAGTGATATACATTACAGAACTATGTACACAGAGTGTAATGAATATGGTAGCCACTGCCTGTTAGATCGGTATCAGGAATATAATGAAAGTTGAATATTTTTCAGTCTTTGGAGGTTTTGAAACATCCATACTTGCAAATGAGCTAATTTAGATAAGCATTAAACAGGAATTTAATTACATTACTCGTCATTATTATCAGGCAGTACATATAAAGGCCTTTTAGTTTCCTTCAAAAGTCGTAATTAACCATGAAAAAATTATTTGACCTCATTAACTGAATATAAATAACTAAACTAAAGAAATAAGATTTAATGGGTATGTTTGCAGAGAAACTTTTTTTCTTATGTGTTATTTAGGTGAAAGCATCAGAATATGTTCTCTTCTATGTGTGAAATTAACAATCAAAGTTAGATTATGCTTCTGGAAATATCTGGTGAAATTAAAAGATCTGAAAATCAAATTCTGGGCATTTTATAGGCATGTTCTAGTATATATGTGCCTTATTCAGGGCTAGTATCTGTCATCCTTACTCTCATTGGACCTGATCCAGCAAAGCACTTGAGCACATAGAATCATAGTACTGTAGGGCTGCAAGGGATCTAGAGAGGTCATCTAGTCCAGCTTCTTGTGCTGAGGCAGAACCATCCCTGACATGTTTGTCCAACCTATTCTTTAAAACTTCCAATGACAGGGATACCGCAACCTCCCTTGGAAGAAGTTCCAGTGCTTAACTATCCTTATAGTTAAAATGTTTGTTCCTATTAGCTAACCTAAATTTTCCTTGCTGAAGATGAACCCACTGCTTCTTGTTCTACCTTCAATAGATCTGGAGAACAATTGATCATCTTCTTCTCACAGCCCTTAACATATTTGAAGACTGTTATCAGGTCTCCCATCTCAGACATCTTTCCTCAGGATTCAATATGGTCAGGTTTTTTAATTTATCCTCATAGGTCAGGTATTCTAAAATGTTTATAATTTTTGTTGCTCTCCTCTAGATTCTCTACAGTTTATCCACATCTTTCTTAAAATGTGGTGCCCAGAACTGGATATAGTACTTCAGCTGAGACCTCACCAGTGCTGAGTAGAGTATGACAGTTACCTCCCACATCCTGTTAATACGTCCTGAATGATAATAGCCTTTTTTTGCAATTGCACCATATTGTTAACTCATATTCAATTTGTGATCCACTCTAGCCCCCTGATCCTTTTCTGCAGTACTACTGACTAGCCAGTTATTCCCCATTTTATACTTGTATATTTGATTTTGTCTTCCTAAGTGAAGTACTTTGTACTTGTCTTTACTGAATTTCATCATGTTGATTTCAGACTAATTCTACAATTTCTCAAGATTACTTTGAATTCTAATCCTGTCCTCTGAAGTTCTAGTAATCCCTCCCTGCTTGGTGTCATTCACAGATTTTATAAGCATACTCTCCAATCTGTTATCGAAGTTATTAAAATTAAAATTATTGAATAACAACAGATCCATGCAGAACTCCACAACATGTGTCCCTCCAGTTTGTCAGCAAACCATTGATATCTACTCTTTGAGCAGGATCTTTCAACCAGTTTTGCACCGTCTTTATTAGTAACTTTAGTGAACTTTAGTAAGTTCATTTAGACCACATTTTCATAGCTTGCTTATAAGACTGTCATACTTTAAGTATATATGGAACACCCTGAATGGCACTTCTGACATGCTCAAACTTAAGCATGTGTTCAAGTGTTTTGCTGGATTGGAGCAAAAATATTGCTCTAAAATATGTCATGATGCTGTGTTCACTACTGAGCCAAAAGTTGTAGGTGCTTAAAAATGTCAAAAATGTAGAATCTGTATATTTTCTTAAAGTGCCCATGTTTGAAAATTGGGTTTATTGTAAATGTTCAGATAACTGATGTAGATATCTTTTTAGTCCTTGAGAGATTGTTTGCTTGCATATCTTAGTCTAAAACCATGTGACTGGTTATCTTTTCTAGCAAACATTCTAATATTTGATCATAGTGTTAACTCTTGTAGTTGGTGTATAATGCAATGGTTTTCTGACAGTCTGTTACTGGAAAGGAAACCTTAATACCCCCCCTTTTTAAAAATTATTGCAACTGAATTACTGCTCGCAGAATGCTAAATGCATTCGTTGATATTTGTTTTTTCCATCTCTCAAGTATCTTCAGTGATGATAGATATCTAACAGCCACTCACACCTTACTTTTTGTACCTTTTCCACTAGAGGAGTGAACCAACAAAATTAGTGCAAAATTCTATTAATTAATTCAGGAAATAGCAAAATATTTTAGGCTCTCAGCCTGGCATATGGATTGTGCCCACAATTTCTGAATAACTTGTCAACTGGTAAGACCAATGCACTAAAGAGATCTGAAATATATTCAAGAATGGATCTTGCATTATTTCACCTTTCTGCAAACAGCTGAAAAGTAAAAGATGCAAGTGAAAATAGCTAAAATATTATCAATTTTTTCAAAGGTGAAGCCTATAGCTGGTTAAAAATACTAATTATTTTTCAGGGACATTAAAAATCCATTTTTTTCCATTTTCATTGAGATTTGTTGTGACTTTTGTTGATTCAAGCTTTGATTTTCAACATTTTTCGTCCAGGAAAAATATTTTGGTTAAAAATCTGTTTTTGAAAAAAGTGATTTTCTTTTTTAGAAAATATTTATTTTATGTCAAACTTAATTTTTAAAGAGAATTTTTCAGGGTTTTTTTCAACAAAGCTTCCTAAGTGAAATCACACCCATCTGAGCCAAATCTGTGAATTTCCAAGCAGCTATTTTCAGTATACATATACAATATTTTCCTTTCAAACAAAATTGCAGTTTGTTTTTTAAGCTATTCCATCTGAAAGTTAAAGGGAATACAAATAGCATGCACTAAAATTGCTGCAACTTTGTGTGACCTTATTTCTGCATGCATAAAAACTCAGATTTACATGTGAAAATTATCTAACTATTGTAGATGCAGTTTTGGTCACAAATATTGGTTTATTCAGAAATTGTGGGCACAATCTAGATAGCAGGCTGAGATTCTAAAATATTTTGCTATTTCCTAAATTAATTAATAGAATTTTGCACTAATTTTATTGGTTCACTTCTCTAGTGGAAAAGGTACAAAGAGGAAAAAAAGTAAGGTGTGAGTGGCTGTAGAGGTAACCAAAAAAGAAGCATGTAAACAAAATGCTCATTCAGTAAGATATCATTAAGCCATCTCAGTTATAGCTATGGCCATCTTCGATTGTAGCCTATTGATTCACAGTATCTATTTTAAACTAGTTGCTTAGAGAAAGACGCATAGAACAATTTCTATACAATGATGTAAATAGAACATTCTTTAGAAAATTAGAGTGATAATGCTGAAAACCACAAAAATCCTGCACCTGAAACTACAATAAGCTAAACATGAAATAAAACTACCATGGTGTCTGATGTAGAAAAATCCAGCTGTGTGTCTATGCATAGTTTCACTTTTTTTTTGAATGATTTCATGGCTATTGCAGTCCTATAGTGCCAAATTCCTAAGGGGAAAGGCTTTCATCTCTCTCAAGTGTATTCTGCAAGCATTGTATATGGTCTATGTGAGAGGCCTGTAAGAACTAAAAAAAAGGATCTTTCTAAGAACTGCATTTGGAGTGTGTAGATCACATTTAAACGGTGTACAATGTAATACTTACAGCTCATCAGTCATGTTCCTTTCATTGGATACCAAAATATTATTTTTAAAAAATTTGTATAGCAGTCAGAGATCATTTTCTATTAAATGACAGAACATACAATATGTTTTCAACAGTATTTGAGACTTGTAGCAGCAATTACTTATTTAATTGTATTGCTTATAATTAACTTTTTAAGATTTGTTTTTTATAAACATATTAGGGGATATAGTGTAAATTGGCCCTGGAGCTAGGTGGATTTTCACCAGCTGAGGATCTGGCATTTTTATTCTATAATAGGGTAAAATGTTTCAAGCTGTTTTTTGACGAGAAAGGCACTATGCAAACTGTAGTCCTTTTTCTTATCTTGATGAATTAGCATGTGCCATCAAAGACAGAAGAAATATTTGCCTTCTCTGCAGGCCATTTTCCTGCTCTTGTGTGGTTTGTGCATAATCAAATTAAAACCATCCTACCGGTGGTTTGTAACCTGTGTAGCTACTTCAATCAATTAGTCAAGTTTACAAAACTTCTTACTGACCAGATAGGAAAAAAATCTATCTTAATATCTATAGAAGCAGAGAGTGTCAGTGGAAACTCATTCTTTCTGAAGATTTTAGTGATGAGCAGAAAGTTGTGTATGGATATGTAGGCAAGCACCAGCAAGGCAGATGTTATATGCTCACTGACCTTCACTCACTGAAACCGATAATCAGTTTGGCTGTCATTCATTGCCCTTTGAGGCTTTCACATAGCAAATCAATGCCAAAGAGACATATTTGATCCTACAGGCCCTGCCAGAAATTAGGTTTGGATTTGGATTTTCTGGAATGAATCCGAGCCTAGTTTGACAACAAAGGGGAAGCTGCTGCAGGAATACATGCAGAAGATATGCTTCTCAATCTGTGTGCTCCAGAGGAAGGAGACATTGGAATCCTTTTGCTGTCTTTCATGCAATTCATAAATATGAAGGCAAAATACACCATTTATACACAGAAGCTTGCTACTGAGACTATGTTAATGTAATTAAATTAACAGAGTTGTTATCGAAGAATATCTCATTTTCTCCTTATGAGCTTCTCAAGCATGTGAGTCTTTAATGGTAACATAGGTACTACAGGAAGAATAATTCTCTTCAGATTGTGTTTTCAGAACTACAGACTGAAACTGAGTTCACAAATCAACAAGATAAATCATTTCTCATTTGATTAATGATGCTCCAGGTACATGTGAGTAAACATCCACCAGCTCAAACTAGTTAGGTAAAAGGGAAGTACTTCTGAGCTTATTTTCTTCACCATTTTTTCTCCCAATACTTTATTTTGTGATTTTTCTAGATATCAAAAAGTGATGCTATGGAACACAAGAGTGAACAACATTGCAATGATACACACCATTATAATCTTGGGAGTTGCTGCTTGCAGATAGTTAACATTTCTACGATTTTTACAAAATTTCCTGTACAAAAAATAGGGAATAAATAAAGTATAGGAAATAGCATGATAGCATAAACTTGTCAAAGGCAAAAAGGTAAAGACTTTAATGATGATCATTATACCTGCTGGGAAGACAAGAAGACATCAGGGAATGTCCTACTTACACTATAGAAATCTTATGCAGAGTAGCCTAGGCAGGTCCCCAGTGGGAACCTACCATGTCCCCCTGTATATGGCTCTACTTTTTTGGTCAAATCTAACATTGATTGCAAATTACATATTGAGATAATACAATGATATTTTAAACATTACAGATATCATCTATTGCAGGGGTTCTCAAACTTCATTGCACCGTGGCCCCCTTCTGACAACAAAAATTACTACATGACCCCAGGATAGGGGATCAAAGCCTGAGCCTGCCTGAGCCCCACTGCCCTGGGCGGAGAGGCCAAAGCCCAAGCCCCACTGCCCAAGCTCAAGGGCTTCAGCCTCAGATGAGGGGGCCTGTAACCTGAGCCCCACCAACCAGAGCTGAAGCCCCCAGGCTTTGACCCCAAGTAGTTGGCCCAGGCTTTGACTCTAGTGACCCCATTAAAATGGGATTGCAACCCACTTTGGGGTCCCGACCCACAGTTTGAGAACCACAGATCTATTGGTAACTGAATTTCTTAGCTTCTGGAGGCTCTGAGAAAAAATATTCACTTTGCTGTGATTATGTATTGTCACCTGTAATTAATTGCAATAATTGGTGTTGCAATTTGAACCTTCTGATCCAAATGAAGAAAATCTATGCCACTTGAACTAAAGAAATTTCAAGTAGCTAGTCGTATAGTAGTTCCATTACTCTAGTTGTAGTATATCAATGTTTATTTTGGCCTCCACCCTCTAGGTGGGGGACTATTACATATGTCCCTTTTTACAAAAGATTCAACCCTGAATTTGTTCCAGCAGCTGTATTAGATGACTGCACCAGAGGTCAATTAGGGCAAACTCATCAAACAGCGATTCAAACCACTGTGCTACTGTGATGAATGTGTTTGTCTTAAAATTTGAGCTGAGGTCTTTCAGATCCAATTGAAGCAGCTGTACTTAATGAACTAAAAAGGAATCTTCCTTGACTTTCAGTAGTCTTATTTTTGTGACTTAACCACTAGAGGGTGAGACTTTTACATGCTATTGATGCCCGTGAAGACAGCATTGACATTAGAGCTGGTTGGAACATGGGATAAAATTTGGGGTATTTTTAAAAAAATGTTTCTGTTTTCATCAATTTTATTTTTGCCTATTTTTCCAATTTGCTCTAATTTATACAAACATTTAAATATGAATTGAATACTCATGAAATGTACCAGTTCACAGCCCTGAAGACTGAAGACCCTATCAACACAGAAAACGTAAGTCACAGGTTGCAGCAGTAGGCCATCACTGTGTCTCAAACCTGTGCTGGAAGGAACATCTTCAGAAGCTGAGAAAGTGTGAATTGTCATGGTGTTTCAGTCTCTTTGAGATCAGATTACAGTGACTGAAAATTGTTAACATCTCATGATTACAATTTACTTGAGATGTGTTAGTAGTCTTAGTAAAGTTCTTAATGGATTAGTATTGTGGACATCTGTCCACTAAGAATTCTTCTAAGACTACTAACTCATTTCATATAAGTTGCAGCCATGAGATACTAATGATTTTGTCACTGTATTCTGATCTCAGAGAGACTGAAGGGGTCAGTAGAGGAAAACAATTCTATTTCTGGTGAACTGGTGAGCTATTTTACCTAGGGTGACCAGACAGCAAATGTGAAAAATTGGGACAGGTGTGGAGGGTAATAGGAGCCTATATAAGAAAAAGACCCAAAAATTGGGGACTGTCCCTGTAAAATTGGGACATCTGGTCACCCTAATTTTACCAGCCCATGAAAGAAACAATGCCTAGCCCAAGTCTGTTTCAGCTTTATGCCTCAGGGCACAATTTATTATTTAATCAAACAAACTTATGAAGTAGCACAAAACAAAGTGATTCCTCTGGCCAAAGCAGGCTGAAGAAGCCAGAAGCTGGAGCAATCTGCATGGAACCGGGACGGAAGAATGCAAATTGCAGGAGGGAAGAGTTTGGTGGAGGTACAAGGAACTTAGTCTGTGTGCACATGGCTGGAAAGCTAACTGCAATTACAGCATCTCTGTAAATAGTTGCCTTAATAAAGAGCCAATTTAGTTTTAGAAACAAGGAATGCTATGATATGCCTCCAGCAGGCAGTAAATGAAACTGAGGCCTCTCTCAGCTCTGGAAAGAGAAAATGCCCATATCTTTAATATTCTGCTAAGTCATTTGGCAGGCAGGCAGCCCTTAACCCTTTCCTGTCTCTTTCACTCTGTCGCAATCCTATTTCCAATGCCATGAATCTTTCAGTCATCCCTGAGATATAGAATAAAAACACTTACAAACATAAAAAGAATGAAAAAACTCAAACACTAAAGTATTCACAACTCTTGTTATATCTGAACATTGACTCTTGTATATGTAATGCAAGAAATGTTTAGTGTATGTTGACTGAAACCTGACCCTTCTGAAGTCAATGGGAGATTTGCCATTGACCCCAGTAAGGCCAAGATTTCACCCCTACTGTTTATATATACCAAACTACTGTTTGCACACTGGGTAGGGATTTCTTTCTTTATGTGTCTCAGTAGAAACTCAGTCAGAAAAAAACATGCTATGATTATAAGTCAGAGAAGAAAAAGAAGCCAAATTTAAAACAAAAAAAAAAACAAAGAAAGAAAAAGGAAAGAGAAAAAACAAAGATTGTTGGCATAAAGTAAATAAAACACTGATAAATACTGGAGATCAGACTAGAAGGGCCCAGTCCCTCCATGCAGCCATGGAACACACAGCACAACTCAGGAGGCAGGTCACCTTTGTATTAACTGACTCTTGAGTTTACTATGTGCTTGTCTGGTCCTCCAGTATAAGTTAGGGAAGCCAGAACAGCTGTGATCAGTTACACCAGCTGTAATGGCCCCAAAGGACTATTATTTCAGCCAGAGAGAGAGTGGGGTTTGGCAGGGAACACATGAACATCCCTACTCTCCTCCCTGGCCCTTCATCCTATACTCTGCTGTACAAGAAAAGTAGCATAGGAGTAATTACACCAGCCCTACACCACTGGGGTGATCCTTTCATGGCCATCTATGCTGGCTTCAAGGCTCCTATGCACCACTGGTACTAAGTAGGCTCATCATAGTCAAAGATTGGGGACAAAATATCCAATCCTACCTCCAAAATATTAGCATATATGGTCTAGTTCAGTTCCCAGTGCTGAAATGTAATTTGAGAAACTCTGCTTTAAAAAGAAATACTTAATTGAAGACCTCTAACACACGATGAGCTTCAATGGTGTTCAGAAGGCGAAGAATAGCAAAATCTTTATAGGCAGGGTGACAAATTCTGACTTCACTTATATCCATACAGCCACTTGTCTATAAGATTTTGCATAGGATGTTTCTTGCAAGTGAACATTTTGCCAATGGCTTTTTAAGACTTACAAACATGAAGCTTAATATCTGATTTACTTTTTTCTACTTTTAATTTCATTATGAGTGACTGTGTAAATATATCCACATTAACTTGTAAAATCAATGTCAGGAGGAAAACTCTGTCTTTGTTTTTGTTTGTTGGTTTGGTGTTTTTTGCTAAGTCAAATGTGCTACTTCATGGCAAGTAAAATTTTATCTATAGCACTAAAATAGCTCAGAGAGTGGCAGTGCAAACTATTGAATCCTCTGTATTCTGCGCTGCCTAAAATCTTAATCTTGGACTTGGAAAGAAAACGAATTTCTAAAGATGGAAAACAATTCTCTCTCTAAAATAGCTTAATCCTAGGACTTTCTTTAATATAGATATACAGTTCTGTAGGAAAAAGGAATTATATGAAGCTGAATGCTTGTATCCATGCGGTGCCATATAAGAGGACCATATGATTTCAATCTGAAGAATTAATCAAGAATTGGCCTAAATCTGAAGAATAGGCTAAAATCTGTGTTATTTTCCAGTTACTTTGGCTCACAAAAAGTAAGAACTAAGAATTTTAATGTTTTCTCTGCTATGTGTATTAAAATATAAATGTGCCATTATTATTATTGGCCATTTCTGTGTATTTCATTAGACAAATTATGTTATACTCAGAAAATTATTATGGTTAGAGGAAATACTAGACTGAAAGCAATGAAAAAGTTGTTAATTATTTAGTCCTTTCCATATAAAATGTAAACAATATCTTTAATACTGTGTATAAATATACAAATATTAATCCATCAGCCAATTCCATTTTATTTATAAATGGGCCAAATATCCTCAGCTGGTATAAATCAGTCTAGCTCTCAAAGTCAATTAAATTGTAATGTATTTCCCTTCACCCACTATCTAAGTTGCAGATGGGTATGGTTTAAGTGTATGTTGGAGGAATAGGAATTGAAGCAGAGCATTTGGTAGATGGGTTGGGCTGCCTGTCACTTGCTCCACAGCAGTGGTGCAGTGGTAAAAAAAGAAGTGGGTAAAACTAATGTAACTTAACTTGAATTCCATATTCCCCAAAGGAGAAGTAAGCACATTCTGTTTATTCACACTTACCGATGACGATGCTAGTGCTCTAGGGGTGGCAGAGGCTGGTGTGTGAGTGCTCTGGCTGCATTAACATTTGTGGGACTTTCAGACAAAAGTGGTCCTGCAAACACCCTATGCTGGACTCAGCAGACATTCTATTGAGTCAGTTGTTGGACAAACGTGGAATGCTGGTGCTGGAGATGTGATATGTGTGGCACAGAAAAGCTCCTCTGTTAGGTCCAGGCCACTGATGTATCAGTAAAGTATAGGGACATCAATGATGAGTAGCCATTGGCATGCTGGGGCCCCTGCCAGTGACTCAGAGGAAAAATTACTTCATCCTAATTTCAGTGGATTAATTGTCCCAGGATCAAGAAGCATTTACCTTAACCATTCAGGAAGTGACTACAGTTTCTGAAGTCCTGGTGGATGGCTTCTTTGTATGATCTCTGCAGAACTCACTGTGACCAGAGGAAAACTTTGAGGCTACAGTGTTCTTGCCACGTATTGTGGTTCCAGAAGGCATGAACAACTGCACTGCACCTCCAAAGTGATGGTATAATAGAGAAGCATTACTGCACTCTGGAGGTGCAGCTCTCTCTCTCTTTGTAGAGCAACAGCAATGAGACTGGGATGTACATCTGCCTTTGTTACTGACAGTATATTGGACTGCTGTGTCCCGTGGCCCAGGCTGCTTCCTGCAGCTCCCATTGGCCTGGAGCGGTGAACCATGACCAGTGGGAGCCGCGATTGGCTGAACTCGCGGATGCGGCAGGTAAACAAACCGTTCCGGTGCGCCAGGGGCTTTCCCTGAAGAAGCGGCGGACCAGCTTTGAAAACCACTGCACTAGACCACTGGGGGTTTCTCTGTCACCATGATGTTTGAAAGGGAGCTAAAAACTCCAACAGAGCTTCTGCTAGGGGACCACCTAGGAAGAATAAGAGGGAACTTGGACTGGAAAATGTTCACCAGCTGCAGCACTGGAAGGATGTGATCCATCACTTCACATGGCTGCACATCCAGGAGGAGTTAAAGCACCAAGAATCGTAGGATGATGTTTGGGCCAGGGAAACACACTTTGCCCTGGGGACAAGGTGTGGTCATGCATACCACAAAAAAAGTTGGGAAGGTGCACAAAACTGTACCATGATCAGTGGAACTGCAGTCAGGGGGCCGTGTTCCCCAAAGGGACTGCTATTTCCTGTTCCCTGATGAGACACCAGTGGAACAGCAAATGTGGGGAGTTAGGCTGAAATAAACTCAGCCAAATGGATGTGCAGTCCAAAGGGTTTCATAAAGTTTCACTTGTTCAACTTAAATTGCATTCAGCCTCACATTTTGTGAATGAAACAACAAATAACTAGTGCCTGGGAACGTCTCTACACCATCCTAGAGAAACTGTGAAGATGTAGTGTATAGGGAGGAGCTAAAATGTCAGAGAAAAAAATCTTATTTTACACCAGGACAGGCTAGCACCACAATGACTCAACAGGAGGCCAAGCATAAGAACTGCCATGGAGTCTGCTGAAGGAGACAGCAACCAGGAAGAAGGGGGTGGAACCAGCTGAATCATCAGATTCTGAGGAATCACATATTCTTCTTGATGTGATTCTTCCATTTCCCTCAGCCAGTGGACACCTGTTGAGCAATCCTCAGCCCTCAGCTGACTCCAGAGAATTCAAAGGCCATCCATACCTTGTCTATGCTGTTTAGATTCCGAGGGGCCTGCCTATCCATAGACATGGAAATATTACCCTTAGCGTGGGAGTCCAGGACACCATTCCTGAGTACAAATTTGTCTGGTGGAAGCCAACCTTCCCCTCCCCCGCTAGCTGAGTTTCAGAGGGGTGCATTTTGAGAAAGATTGGGAAAATAGGAATTGAAACAAAGTGTTCTTTTGGTGGTTGACAGAGGCAGTGCAAGTCCATTTGGGGGCCCTAAGCAGCAATATTTTAGCAACCCCCCCACAACAAATAATAAAAAGCAAATAGGAGGGCCCCTTGGGCTACTCAGAGCCCAAAGCAATTGCTTATGCCAGTGGGTAAGGCCTCCTGTCACCAGATCTAGGGAGGGTAGGCACTGGTGTGTGAGGGCTCTGGCTTCATTAAAGTTGGTAGGAGTTTTGGACAACATGATCTTATCTCATTCCTCCAGATACCCCTCATACTACAATATTGAAGTCAATGTTGCTGCTGTGATTTACACCAGCTGCAGATCTAGCCAAAAGTTTGATATTCTTTTATATTTATCTACAGCTACATTTAATGTAACTTCTCACAATTACTCACTTTTTCACCTTGGAGGAAAGTGAGATTATTGCACAGTACTGCAACATTAGTCCTAAAAAATCCCATATGGCAATTATGTGCCTGATCCTGCATCTCAATGGGAGTTCTGAGCACAGATCAATGGCAGAATCAAGTTCTGTGTAATTACTTCATGTCAATGGTAGATCTGCCTGCCTATAAAAGTATGAGAAAGGAACATGGTTGTAATTAGAGCAAACCCTTGAATCATCAAAAGATACAAATCCTAGCATAGCATGTACACTAAACAGTTGTTTTAAAGACTTATTTCTTTAATATAATGATCACAAAAAGGAACCCAATAAATGAACAATGTTTTTAAAGGTGTTAAAATATTTTGTACAAGAAGGGCTGTTCTTTGCCATCTGTGGTTTCTTATGAAGAAATGTAACATCTGGTTGATAAAGTCTCTTGGGATAAATTTGCTATATTGGAAACATGGATTTTCATGAAGCAATTGCTATTGATCATTTGATGTGGTATCACATTACTTCCTTTCTGGCAAGCTGGTCAGTAATACAGCAAACTAGTTCCACCAATCCTGGGTCTGATGTTTAACCAATTGTGTGACGAAATTGATCTGATAAATAGCTAGCTGACTGGCTCCAAGAAAGGACATAATAGGACAAGTTTCTCATCTTCAGTATTTTATAAGGTGCCTAAAGCTATCCTGTTGTCCTAGTCCTTCTATGTTAATTCCAAATAGAATTATCAAGAAAATAGATTTTGTGTTATTGATGTCCATTACTGGCAGGTACAAGACTGCACACTTAATATTATGAAAACACTAACACTTCAGATAAAGAAATTACATATAATTTTTTGTATCGGCCAGGGAACTTCTGTCAGTGTATCTATCATTAATATGGGTTTTCAAATGGTCTCCTTAGACCATAATTAGAGTTGAGCAATTTGGCTAAATAAGAATTCACCAGATATTTTGGTCCCAATCTGGAATCAAACCTGTATCTTTTTCATGGGTTGAGAAAAGCTCTGTTAACTTGTATTTAATTGTAAAAATCTCTTATGGGCAGGGATGTATCTTTTTATTCTATGTGAGTACAGAAAGACTATGATTCCTGATTCGGTCCTCTAAGTGCGACTTGAATGCAAATCATCATCATCATCATCTATACCTAATTAATAGAATAAAATATAACTTCAGAGGAGCTTTAGGTGCTTAATCCCTCTTGGAATAAAACTCATAATGAGTCAGGAAGATGGCACCATAATCAGTAAAACACAGTTGATCAGGAAGATGGGAACGTAAACATGACTAGAGTATGAGGGACTTCCATGTATGCATTTCCAATAAATAATATATTACCCACTGGTGGAGACTGCCCCTTTGTGGTAGAATATTGTGTGCATTATAACGTCTGCTTTTTCCTTATATGATTACAAAATGGCAACCTGACATTTAAAATCTGCTTTTATATGCATAGTGTATTAAAAACTTACGAAAGAAACCACAGTATCCAGCCAAGTATTTGGGAAGGGATTTTTATGTAGAATACCATGCAATCAACAACCCAATTTCATGCCAGACAGAAAATTTACATTAAAAGATATATGTTTGTGAACAGTAAAAAAACCAAAGAGCTGTTTGGGTCAAGATCGACTAGCTAAGCTTGGGCTCCTAAATGTTTTTTTTAGTAATTGATCTGATTTTCAGAAAGGCCGAGCATCATGCAGCTCCCAGTGATTTCAATAGAAACTTCTGGGTCCTCAGTACTTCTGAAAATTGCACCAACTATTAAGGTAGCTAAATAAAAATTTAGGACCCTAAGTTTTGCCAACCATTTTTGAAAATCTTGGCCCTATCTTGTAGCACTCTTTGATTATTTACATTTGCTGCATCCATCTCTAAAGACTGATTACATTAAAAGTTTTAAGGTCGAAAAATGGAAGGAATATGTCATGAACGTTTTGATGAAAAAAAAATATTGTTTCTCATTGAAAACTTTGAAATTTCAAATTTTCATACCAGTTCTAATTACATTGATTATTATGTATGAATAGTCTGGATCAAGTTTCAGAGTAGCAGCCATGTTAGTCTGTATTCGCAAAAAAGAAAAGGAGTACTTGTGGCACCTTAGAGACTAACAAATTTATTTGAGCGTAAGCTTTCGTGAGCTACAGCTCACTTCATTGGATGCATTCAGTGGAAAATACTGAACTGTATCAGTGGTTCTCAACCTGTGGCCTGTAGGCTGCTTGGAGCCCAATCAATACACAGTTGTGGCCCATGTGACATAGAATAATATAATCATAGAATATCAGGGTTGGAAGGGACCTCAGGAGGTCATCTAGTCCAACCCCCTGCTCAAAGCAGGACCAATCCCCAACAAAATCATCCCAGCCAGGGCTTTGTCAAGCCTGAACTTAAAAACCTCAAAGGAAGGAGATTCCCCCACCTCCTTAGGTAACACATTCCAGTGCTTCACCACCCACCTAGTGAAAAGGTTTTTCCTAATATCCAACCTAAACCTCCCCGACTTGAGACCATTTCTCCTTGTTCTGTCATCTGCTACCACTGAGAACAGTCTAGATCCATCCTCTTTGGAACCCACTTTCAAGTAGTTGAAAACAGCCATCAAATCCCTCCTCATTCTTCTCTTCTGCAGACTAAACAATCCCAGTTCCCTCAGCCTCTCCTCATAAGTCATGTGCTCACCAGCCCCCTAATAATTTCTGTTGCTCTCCACTGGACTCTTTCCAATTTTTCCACATCCTTCTTGTTGTGTGGGGCCCAAAACTGGGCACAGTACTCCAGATGAGGCCTCACTGTCAAATGGAGGGGAACGATCACATCCCTCAATCTGCTGACAATGCCCCTATTTATACAGCCGAAAATGCCATTAGCTTTCTTGGCAACAAGGGCACACTTTTGGCTCATATCCAACTTCTCGTCCACTGTAACCCTAGGTCCTTTTCTGCAGAACTGCTGCTTAGCCATTTGGTCCCTAGTCTGTAGCGGTCCAAGGGAATCTTCTGTCCTAAGTGCAGGACTCTGCACTTGTCTTTGATCAGATTTCTTTTGGCCTAATCCTCTAATTTGTCTAGGTACCTCTGTATCCTACCCCAGCAAATCTACCACTCCTCCCAGTTTAGTGTCATCTGCAAACTTGCTGAGGGTGCAGTCCATGCCATCCTCCAGATCATTAATGAAGATATTGAAAAAACCGGCCCCAGGACCAACCCCAGGGGCATTCCATTTGATACCGGCTGCCAACTAGACATAGAGCCATTGATCAGTACCCGTTGAGCCCGACAATCTAGCCAGCTTTCTATCCACCTTATAGTCCATCATGGCCATACAGGTAGTATATATACAGGTAGTATATATATTGTATGGATTTGGCCCACATAACACACAAAGAGTTGCATATGCGGCCCACAAAGATAAATAGGTTGAGAACCTCTGGTTTTTATGCTTTTCATTAAGACTAGAACTGGACAAATACAGCAAATGAATATTTGTGAATGTTCTTATAAATATTGTCTATTCACTTTGCTGGTTTTTGTTACTCATTTTATTCATGTATTTGCAAATATTGGATGAGTGAGGTTTTATTGACATGAATTTTTGTGAAAAGCAACAACATCACAAGTACTTACATGTGTGAGGTTACTCACACTAACATACTCTTGTGGCATTTTTGAAAGCTCTTTCTGGGGTAAGATATGCAAAGGAAAGAGGATTTTTGGGTGAAAAAATAAAATAATTGTTATTACCAATGAATGTTATTGGCTAAAGTATACAAAACAATATGTGTAAGTAGAATTACACATATTGGCTAGATCTATTGATTATTCACTTGCCTTTTAAAATAGAGATCAATGTTCAAATCCTTATTAATCTGAAATATTGAAAATGCTTTTGAATAAATGTCTGGGTGGCTATCAAATGTCTGAAATGAAGGGTTTAGTTGATTAATGCAATCTGCATTAGAAACATATTCTTTAAAAAAAACTGTCTCTCTTATGTACATTTTTAATTCTATCACTCTTTCAGCAAAACTCTGTTGCTCTCAGAATCTGGAAATGTCAGATCTACACATTTCTTTCTTCTCTGTGTTGGGAAACAGAACTGGAAAAATTCTTCTGGAGATTATGGGAAATGGTTTAATATGTAACTATGTTATTAATTCCATATCCCACAAGAGACTAGCATTCAGTTTCTAATTATACTACTTTTCTGAACTCAGAAGGCACGAGATTAAGACAAAGCACAGCAGCAAACAGATTACCCTTCAGAACATAGTTCCATGTAAACAAACCTAATGGTAAACCAGAATGGGAAATGTTCATGTCTTTTTTATTGAAATATCATTATACAATTATAAACAGTATGCTTGAGGCGTTCGTGTGTGTGTGTGTGTGTGTGTGTGTGTGTGTGTGTGTGTGTGTGTGTGTGTGTGTGTGAGAGGGATGGGGAGGTGGAGAGAGGACTATAGTTGTTCCCATAGGTTTCAGCTTTGTTGGTTTATGGTACTGTAATTGTATTTGTGTTTGCAATTTCATAGCTGTGGTTCTCTTTCTCTTTTGTAAGATCTTTATGTAGATCTCTCTGTCAACATAATCCTGTAAACCCTGCATATGCTTGTGATAGTCACTTAGAGATCACAGATCCATGTCCATGGGAGTGCTGATAGGATCAACCCTTGTAACTGCTATTTATAGAGGTTTTTTAGCTATGTGCAATAATCATAACTGATATTCTTCATTCTCCAGAATTGATTGAACTCACATAACTGAAGCTGCAGATGTTTGTATTATTCCACACACATAATACCACAATACAGTAATGACTAAAACTTGAAAAAGCGAAACAACCCAGAGTTATGATTGAAACTGAGCCCTTGTACTGTTCTAGTCTAGCTAGATATGGCAGGGAACTCTAAATAGTGTGTTAGTTCATGTAAGTGGCAACACCTAGATGCGAATGGTTAAAAATAGACCTTTAAGCTGACCTCTGGATTTCCTAATCACTGCTTTAAATGTTCATCATTTATCCTAATTTAAATGTACCCTTGTCTTCACACATCTGTCAGTCCAGGACAATGCATTCTGTGACGGGGCAAGGGCAGAGGGCTATAGAAAAATAGTGGGAGATAGATATATTAGCTCCAGGATAAACAAATCCCTGGTACCAGGTTAAGTGAAATGGAAGCTGCTCCAGGTCAATTAAGACACCTGGGGCCAATTAAGAACTTTCCAGGAGGCAGGGAGAATGCTATGTTGATTGGGACACCTGAAGCCAATCAGGGGCTGGCTGAAACTAGTTAAAAGCCTCCCAGTCAGTCAGGTGGGTGTGCATGTCAGGAGCTGTGGGAAGAAGTTGTGTGGTTGGAGAGGCTGAGTAGTACACACCATATCAGGCACAAGGAAGGAGGCCCTGAGGTAAGGGTGAAGTGGAGCTTGAGGAAGTGAGGGCTGCTCTGGGGGAAGTAGCCCAGGGAATTGTACATGTCATGTTTCTAAAAGGTCAGCTACCATAGCTGATACTATTAGGGTCCCTGGGCTGGAGCCCAGAGTAGAGGATGGGCCCGGGCTTCCCCCCCACACACACCTTTGCCCCCTGTTTAATCACTGAGACTGGGAGACAACAGAGACTGTGCAAGGAAGGATAACTTCTTCTCACCTCCCTCGCTGGCTTATGATGAAAATGGCTCGGTAGACTGTGACCCTTGTCTCTAGAGAAAGAAGGGTTACGTGGAGGGTCACAGTGAGCCTCTGAGGCTAGTGAAATCCGCCAGGAAACGTGGGACCTACGGAGGCAAGGATAGAACTTTGTCACAATTCATATACATTTGGCTCTTTCTTTAGAATGACAAATTCCCACCTTTAATGGAAGGAGAAATTAGGTGAGCTGAAAATGAGGGAAATCACTCAGCATGTTAAGATAGTGTCTTTATAGTAAATCAATCCTAAAATAGTTTATCTTTCTTGTGAGCCTTTCAAATGCACATGTGGTAAAATCCTACCCACTCAGGCTCTGTTTAACTGTTTTATTTCAATCTCAGTTACATCCTCTGTCCTCAATCACTTATAAAAAGTGCTCCTGAATCCCTGCTCACCTTCATGTTTCACGTCTCCAGAATGTTTCAGATAGATGGGGTGTATCATGACACTAAAACATAGGATCCACTTAATAAATCAACTTATCCTTAAAAAACAAATCTATCTGCATTAAAAGTGACACAATTACTTTCTCTAGCAATATCCATGTCATTAGCAGATCATTATTGTATTATATGTAAAAAACAAAAAGAAACATAAGTTTGAGCTATCAATTACTCAAGCGTGAGTATTCAGATTTAAGCTTGTACTCCCATGCATATATGCCTTTCAACAGTTTTCCATTATATGTGCTATTTACATTATAAACTCTTTGGAGCAAAGAAGGACTAAGGCTATGTCTACACTACCACTTATGTTGGCAAAATTTATATCATTCCGGTGTGTGAATATTCCACTCCCCAAGCAATATAAGTTTTGCCGGAATAAGTGGTAGTGTGCTAAATCGGTGGGAGAGCTTCTCCTGCTGACACAGCTACTGCTGACCATTGTGGGTGGATTAATTATGTCGACAGGACATCTCTCTCCCATTGGCATACAATGGCGACACGAGAGCTTTCAGAGCAGTGCAGCTGTGCCACTGTGACTTTTCTTTGTTGACATAACCAAACACACAAAAAGAATTATGCCTAGAAAGGGTTCAAAAGGAAATAAGAAGAAGTTCTTGACATTCATTAAGAGGAAGAGAAAGATGAAGGAAAGTGTAGGTCTTCTATTTAGTGGGGAAGAAAAGCTAATTGATGACATCAAGAAGACTAAGTTGTTTAATGCCTGTTTTGGTTCAGTCTGCAATAAAATTGTTAATGGTGACGAGATACTCAACATTATTAATATTAACAACAAAGAGGGGAAGGAATGCAAGCCAAAATAGGGAAATAACAGGTTCAAGAATATTTTGATAAGTTAGATGTATTCAAGTAGTCAGGGCCTGAAGAAATTCATCCTAGGGCAGTTAAGGAAATAGCTGAAGCAATTTTGGAATCAAAGCAATTATCTTTGATAACTCCTGGAGGGTAGGTGAGGTTTCAGAGGACTTGATAAAGGCAAATATAATACCTACCATTAAAGAGAGGAACCAAGATGACCCAGGAAATCATAGACCAGCCTAACTTTGTCAGTTAGGCTAACTGTGATATCTGGAAAGATACTGGAGCAAATTATTAAACAATCAATTTGTAAGAACCCAGAAGATGATAAGGTTATAAGAAACAGTCAGCATGGATTAGTCAAGAACATATCACACCAAACCAAATTATTTTCCTTCTTTGACAGGGCTATTTGCCTAGTAGACATGGGGAAGCAGTAGATGTGATATATCTTGATTTTAGTAAGACCTTGGACACAGTTCCACATGAGCTTTCCCATAAGCAAACTAGGAAAATTTGGTATAGATGAAATTACTATAAGGTGGATACAAAACTGGTTGAAAGACCATACTCAAAGAGTATTTATCAATGGTTCATTGTCAAGCTGGGAGGGTGTATCAAATTGGATTTCACGAGGGTCAGTCCTGGGTCTGGTATTATTCAATGTTTTCATTAGTGTCTTGGATAATGGAGTGGAGAGTATGCTTATAAAATTTGTGGATGCCAGAAAGCTGGGATGGGTTGCTAGCACTTTGGAGGATTATAATTCAAAATGACCTTGAGAATTCATAGAATTGATCTGAAATCAACAAGATGAAAATCAACAAAGACAAGTGCAAAGTACTGCACTTAGGAAGAAAAAATCAAATGCACAACTACAAAATGAGGAATAATTGGCGAGTCAGTAGCACTGCAGAAAAGGATCTGGGGGTTATAATGGATCACAAACTGAATATGAGTTAACTATATAATGTGATTGAGAAAAAGGCTATTGTCATTCAGGGATGTATTAACAGGAGTGTTGTATGTAAGACACATTTCAGAGTAGCAGTCGTGTTAGTCTGTATTCGCAAAAAGAAAAGGAGTACTTGTGGCATCTTAGAGACTAACAAATTTATTTGAGCATAAGCTTTCGTGAGCTACAGCTCACTTCATCGGATGCATTTGGTGGAAAATACAGTGGGGAGATTTATATGCACACACAGAGAACATGAAACAATGGGTTTTATCATACACACTGTAAGGAGAGTGATCACTTAAGATGAGCCATCACCAGCAGCGGGGGGGGGGGGGGAAGGAGGAAAACCTTTCATGGTGACAAGCAAGGTAGGCCATTTCCAGCAGTTAACAAGAACATCTGAAGAACAGTGTGGGGTGGGGTGGTGGGGAGAAATAACATGGGGAAATAGTTTTACTTTGTGTAATGACTCATCCATTCCCAGTCTCTATTCAAGCCTAAGTTAATTGTATCCAGTTTGCAAATTAATTCCAATTCAGCAGTCTCTCGTTGGAGTCTGTTTTTTAAGTTTTTTTGTTGAAGGATAGCCACCCTCAGGTCTGTAATCGAGTGACTGGAGAGACTGAAGTGTTCTCTGACTGGTTTTTGAATGTTATAATTCTTGACATCTGATTTGTGTCCATTTATTCTTTTATGTAGAGACTGTCCAGTTTGACCGATGTACATGGCAGAGGGGCATTGCTGGCACATGATGGCATATATCACATTGGTAGATGCGCAGGTGAACGAGCCTCTGATAGTGTAAGACACAGGAGGTAATTATCCTACTGTAACGGGCACTGGGGAGACTTCATCTGGAGTACTGTGTCCAGTTCTGGGCACCACACTTTAAGAAAGACATGGGCAAATTGGAGAGAGGCTTGAGGAGTGTTACAAAAAATATAAAATGTTTAAAAAATGTTACCTATGAGGAAAGGTTAAAAAACTGGGCATATCTAGTCTTAAGAAAAGAAGATTGAGAGGGAACTTGATAATGGTCTTCAAATATGTTAAGGGCTGTTATTAAAGATGATGGTGACCAATTGTTCTACATCTCCACTAATGGTGAGACAAGAGGTAATCATGTTAATATGTAGCAAGGGAGATTTAGGTTAGATATTAGGAAAAAAACTTTCTAACTATAAGGGTTGTTAAGGTACAGAATAGGCTTTTATGGAATCCCCATCACTGGAGGTTTTTAAGAACAGGCTGGAAAAGTACCTGTCAGGATTTACTAGGTCCTCTCTCAGTGCAAAGGGCTGGACTTGATGACTTCTTAAACTCTCTTCCAGCACTCCATTTCTATGATTTTGTGGCTGCCCTTTTGTTCTGTGTTATACAGTTCCTGGCCTAAGGGGATCTCGGTCCAAGACTGGGGGTTCTAGGCACTACCGCAATACAAATAAAGAATAATAAATACACAGTATAAATTCAATAATACAACCTCATTGTTATTTATATTTTTCAAATATTCCAGTCAAAATCAGAGTCCCACCGGTCTAGCAGCTGTGAAGCCACACCTATTTCTAGTCATCGATCTAATTTTATAGAAAAAGATTAAATTTAAACATTAATCAGCATTGCACAATTAAACTTTTTACATAATCTTACAGAAGTAAAGTTTCATAATTCATTTGTATTCAGGCACAGCTCTACAATAGGGGCTGTACGGAACTGTGCTGGTGCAGAGGCAGTGTTGCAAGGAACAATGCCTCCTATAGATCACAGATGAAGAGTTGAAACCACCCTATTAAGAGGTGTAACTTATTTCCTTTGTGTGACTTATCAGTTCTGTTGAC
The DNA here is from genome assembly GCF_009764565.3 of Dermochelys coriacea. Classification (NCBI taxonomy): domain Eukaryota; kingdom Metazoa; phylum Chordata; order Testudines; family Dermochelyidae; genus Dermochelys; species Dermochelys coriacea. The sequence goes on from NC_050068.2 coordinate 180,198,461, forward strand.
TGGCATGTACGGAGAGGGGAGCCTTTGTTGAGCCTGTTCTCCAAAGCTCACTGGGGAGTGGTTAAGGAACAGTTTGTCGGCTCTCCTGAAAGCAAGGACTGCAACTTCACTTTGTCTATATGTGGGCCACACAATGACAGTGTAGGATCCTTACCTAACCCTTCCAACCCTTCCACTGCCCCTCTGATCCTCTGTGAATAAGGCTCACAGGGGACTGCAAAAAACATAGGGACTTTGGAGCTTTGGCCTCAGGTGAATTGGTTGGTTGAGTAGAGGTAGTATTCCTCCCACCCTTTCCATATGAACAGGAATTAGGCCCTCAATTTTAAGTCAGTAAAACAGTCTGATATCCTGGTGTGTAATAACAGCAGCTATTCAAAACTGGTTTGTGACATAAAGTTTGATCCAGAAAGCAAGGGCAGGTGAAAAATATGAGCAAAAAATTGAAAAGGAGGAAGATTTACTTGAGTCATGAAAGAAAGTTATTACAGAATCGAGATAAAAGAGAACGATAGGGCTATGTGCTGTTTGGGATACAGGTGCTGCTAGCATCGGATCTATAGCCACCCAGCATTAAAGCACCAGTGATTCTCAGAGTGATGCATATGTGTAGGAAATTGAACAGTTGTTCTTTCCTGAATGCCAAAGAAAAGATAAAATGAGTCTAGGAGGTTTCAACAAAGGTAGTTTGATTAAAAAAAAATCCTGTTCCAACTGATTGTGACTCTTTTCTTTACCCTGATTATAGGTCAGAATGTGTACCCTGTGTTTGCAGAAATGTTATGGAAATCTCACCGGATAATAATTTTAAATAAAGAAAAAGGGTCAGAATTGAAATATCTTCTATATACTGGTTTATTCCAAGGGCATTCATTGGTAGCTGCAAAAACCTGCATTCAGAGGTATTTTGAATTCATCCCTGTCTTCCATACAGAATATGACGAGTTTATTTTTAGAAGTACCCCTTCTGGAAAGAGAGATTTCCATGATGAATTTCATGGTGCTAGCCAATTAGCCTTTCTGGCATTGAAAAACTATTTACACAAATACCCAACCTTTTTCATGCAGTTCTTAGTTCAAATATGAAAGCCAGAACAAAACCCTTGGATTCTCAGGAGGTGTTAAGCTGTCATCACCCCCATAATAGAGCAACACATAATGGACTTAGATTTGAATGCTGCTGAATTTTGTCTGAGCTGGAATGGGGGTCAGAATCTAAGCATCTTTTGCAGAATCTTTTGCAGCTTAGGTCTGTCTCTAGTGTGTATACCATGCTGATGACATAAACTGCAACATAGTGCAAATACTGTGTTATTTGATCATAAGATACATAACCATTAGTACCCATGAGTAATATATGAGTTGGGATTTTTACTCCTGTTTTAGTCATGTCTGAGAGAGCCAGTACCTTACCCATAAAATATGCCCACACAGAGGTATTGCTCTATGTCCTGATTTCACCAGCTGAAGTCTCTTTTCTTTTGTCATAGCGATAAAGTATGTGTCAAGCTTCATGAGTATCTCCTGTTCTCCCAGCTTTCAGTGCTGCAATTAGGATCATACTTTGTCATATTCAGAGCTCAGTGACTGGCAAATGTGCTATGCCTGCATCATACTAACTGCTCTATCAGTCATTTTAGATGACCCCCTTGAAAATTGCTGCCAAAAGTTTATATGTCAGAATTCACTTTCAAAATGCTTATGAGGTGAAGAATTTTCACAGTCCTTTACCTATTCAGATACGCAGAATTGTCAGTCAAGGAAATCAGACACTGCACTTTATACTCTAAGCCTGTGTCTACACTTCCAATGCTACAGTGTGCCACTGTAGTGCTTCAGTGTGGACACTCACTACAGCAATGTGAAGGGTTCAAAAGGGAATGAGCTTTGCTTGAACAATTACTACCTACCATCTGTCAGCAACTGGGATCTGTGTTTAGTCAGTTGTTAACCCTAACTCTATAAAAACCATTGGAATTCACTACAAGAGATCTGCCAAACACCTCAGCTCTATTTTTAATATGGATGATCCAGAGCCATTTGGGAGATTGTGTCTAAACTCAAATGTTATCTGCAAATTCAGTCTGGAGCTCAGGAAATCCCCTGCACCTTAGATAGAACTTTAACATTCCTGGACTCGGGCTGGGGGAAAATCTTCTGTCAAAGCTACAGATGAAATAATTAAATAAATACTGTATCCCACATTGTAGCAGTGGAACCTCTCTTTGTTTTGAATCTAAGCACATTATTAATTACAGGTGTTGAGAAGAAACATCCCTTCCTGCTAGTATATGAGTACTCCCTTTTTAAATAACACTTGAATCCATGCAGAGGTGTCTTCCAACATCACTAATGAGTGGGATAATTAGATAGTTGTGGAATCACCCTCTGTGTTTTGTTACCTAGGGGCTTTGTAGTCAATGGAAAAACTCCAACTGACTTCTGTGAGGCCATCATCAGATCCTGAGTTGCTAGCTTGCTCAACAGACAATAATTGGTGGCGGGACCATGCTCATGTATCTCTCGACTATACTATGTTTCACGGTACTGCAGGCACTGGAACGGATTCTGGCTCTCTCTGCTGCATTCCTACATGGTTAGGCTCTGCATTTACTGAGCCTTGGGATGGCTACAATCAACAGTGGGTCAGGTGACTGAATAAGGGAGAAAAATGTTGTCGCTCACAGACCACACTCATGCATCTGAGGCAAACCAGGCAGAGAGGAGCTCTCTGCTACTACCATGTTTTGTTGGTGAGGCTTCAACAGAGCCACATGAGGGGCATCCATATCTATCAGCCACCTTTTCCAATGGAGGGGACCTTCCCCTATGCCTGAAAAAGGGGTTACTACCTCATTTCAGGTCCAACCATGCTCTTCCCATGCCAGGATAATGGGGGGACGGGGAGGCAGAGGAGAGGACAGCTTCTGGGAGGAGTAAAGCAAAGAGGAAGGGTGAAGGAGAAGATGATAGCTAAGCAGGTTGAGTAGAACAAAGGGGGAGAGTAACAAACAAAGGAGTAACCATGTGGCAGCAATGAGCCATACTGATGGCGGGGAGAGAGGTCTTTATGGTTGCATGGGGTAGAATTTGTTTTTCTATTTTTCTTTTTACAAAACTGGTTTATTTGATTCACTATGTTTGGAAACATCCATAAAAAACAGTGTTGTAGTTAAACAACGTTATAAGTTGTCAATTAAGGGGGACACAGCAAAACCCTGGTGTTTCCTGTTTCAGCCATTTGTCACATACTTTGATTGCTCGTATCATACAGTGGCAGGTGTGAGGGTAGGGAGGTATGCATGCTTGTGAATAAAGCTAGGGGGAAATTTGTGAACAAATAGTTTAGTCAAATAAAATACTGTTTCTGTTGACCTTAAACTATTTGTGAATTTGATACAAATTTACCAAATAGATTCAATGAATTTGGGGAGGCGGGGGAGAATGTAAGTCACAAAATGGGGAGAGGGGAGTCAATTTCCCACTCTTTCTGATATGGAGAAGCGATTTGAACTTGGTTTTCCTATCTCTGATGAGCATGCCCAAACCACTGGACTATGGGATAGTCTGGGGCATTGCCCTCTCAATCTCTCTTGTTGAAGCTGTTCCACTTTGTAGAAATAATTAGTCATTGGAGCAGGGATTGTTTTGGGTCTTCCACATTCGAGGTGAATGTTTCACCAGTAGTCTATAAAGGCATGCTCACTCTTTCCCTGGCCTAATGACTATTCATTGTCATTAATAGGGCAATTTGGTTACTCATAATAGTACTCCTCATTCTCCCTTGGACATTTTGTGTACCTCACCCTTTAAAAATGCCTGAAAGAAAACATTTCAGGACAAATGATGACAAATTTTGTTCAAGCTCAAATAGATTTTTTTTCAATTTGCTGAAACTTTTCTTAATGTTTGGTTTGAGCCAAACTGATTATATATAATATATATACAAACCGAACTGTCAACTAACCGAAAAAAAAAATACCCAGCTCTACTCTCAAATTCTTGGGTAGCCCATAATCAAAAGGAGTGATAACATGGTGTTGAATGTGGCTCAGAGTGCCTCCTGGGCCTTTCCTGTGTATGGAGGTCAGACAGACACTATTATGCCTCTTCGAAGGATGCAGCCTAACTGTTTTGCATCCCTGCCCACCTGTCCTAGCTGGTGTAGAGGTGAAGGCGAATCAGGACTCTACCTGAGCAAAAACCTTCTTTGCCAACTTTGGTTGTGCTGTGTCCCCCCAACTGGGAGTAATTAGGTCTCATTTGCTGCACTCCTCTGAGCACAAGGACTGCAGTTTTGCCTAGGCATTTTGCAGAGCATGAGAAAGGAAGGAGACTCCTTGCTCTCCCTTCCTCTCTGTACATCTGTAACAGGGACAGCTAGAATCTTGTCTTGCATAAGAACTTGTCAAAAGACAGTTTTCATACCCTTTTAACTATATTGGTTCAGATTATAGTTAAATAGTACAACCCCTAGTGTAGATACAATTCTAACAGAAAGTGCTTATACCAGTATAGCTTATTCCCATAAATAAAACAATAAGTGATACTTGTATAAAGTCAGCTTTACACCAGTATAACTGTATCCACACTAGGAGTTGTACTGGTATAACTATATTAGTATAAAATCACACCCTTAACTGTCACAGTTAAATCAGTACCAAAATTGTGCATAGACACTGTCTAAACAAAGCATATTTGGAACTAAGAGCAGGAAGCTGGTAAGTCAGAATGTAATTCATATGTGGAGGATTTCTCTTGATATCTTTGCACATTGTAGAAAGTTAAGCCTCTTGTTAAGCTCTTGATGATATTAGTGAAATTTGTTTGGAAGTAAAAAAAATGAGAAAGAGCCAGCATCTACAAATAAGTATCCAGCTGACCCAGAAAAGAAATAAGAGTGGTAACTAACTTTAATATAGAAGTTGCTATGCTTTTGCAATATGTTGCTATTGTATCATAATGCTATTCAACACATGCTTCTGCAGGTATATTGCAGTGCAGAAAATTCTGAAGAAGGGTGTGCAATAATGATACAAAGCCATATTTCTAATGATAAGCTAAACAATTTGTCAGACTGTTAGTTTCTCTCTAATGGTTGGTTGGTAAGGAAAAGGAGGGTTAGCTGTCTGTGAACAGAATATTTACTATAGGTGTCTGTTCCTATTGTTCCCAGCCTTTTAAAAAGATGGAGGCAAACGAAATGTGTTTGGTTTTAGGCAGGGCTGGATTAAGGCTGGAGGTTTGGGGGCTGAATCTCAGGGCCCCGACTCAAGGGGCACCCCAGAAAAATAAATCACAGGCAGTGGTTTCCAACTCCGGGCTGCTAAAAGTCCTGCCACGCAGCGGGGCGCTCAGGCAGGCTGCCTGCATGCCATGGTCCCACATTGCTCCCGGAAGCGGCAAGCTGCAAGCACGTCTCGGAAACCCCTGGCGGGGGTGGGTGGAGGCAACACTGTGTGCTGCACCTGCCTCCAGATGGGAGCTATGGGGGTGGTCCTTATGGGCATGGGCAGCACACAGAGACACGCTGTCCCCCTCCCCCTAGTGGCCGCAGATATGTGCTAGCAGCCAGCTGCTTCCAGGAGCAGCATGATGCTATGGCAGGCAGGCAGGCAGCCTGAGCCCTGCTGCGCAGCTAGCCGGGAGCTCCTGTGGTAAGTGCCTCCCAGTCAGAGCCTGCACATCAACCCCCCCGCCCAGCCCCAGATCAGAATCACCCTCCTGTACCCAAACTCCCTCCCAGACCCTGCACCCCTCCTGCACCCCAATTCCCTGCCCCAGCCACCTCCTGCACCAAACTCCCTCCCAGGAAAAAGACTTGTATATAGGACCCTCACAAAATCTAATAGCCCTGGGACTACAGGAGAGTTAATCCATTCCTGGTCTTAGGGGGAGCAAACTGCACAGGAGGACCCTGAATCAAAGCCCACTGAAGTCAAAGGGAACCTTTCCACTGGTTTCAATGGGCTTTGGATAGGCCTAAAAAGAGAGATTTTGGGATTCTCTCTGTTAGGGGGCTTATTCCTTCACCCACTTACTTCCCTGGTCCTTCTCGCATGAACAGAGAGCAACAATACCCAAAGTCCAAAGGTCCAAACAATTCAATGTTTATTGGGGTGAACTTCCAGCAAGCATGATTCCAGTTTCCTTCCTTAGTGTCCACCTTCCCAGCTCTGACACCACAGAGCCTTACCTGTGTCCCTGTTCCCATTCCTGCCCTTAGTTAAACATGATTCCAATTTCGCCACCTCCATTCCCTGTTCCCATTCCCCCCACACACATACTTCCTGATTGACTGCAGACTATATAGTAAAACTTGAGTTCTGCTTAGCTATACCTTAACAATCATTTTACTGAAATTTAACTAACCAATCCTAACATATTGTAACATGATTATTTAACCAATTATATCCCACCACCTTAATTAGTTTACACCCAGCAAAATTAATTATAAGGCAGCCAGAAACAATCACAGAACCAGACAGAGATTATGCAGACAAACAATAGGGAGATGGGAACGACAGTGATAGAACAAACACAGAAGTGAGGATTTCACATCCCAGCTAGTGATAAGTGAGTTCTTGCCAGACAGGATGCTTTCAAACTAAGTTTCCTTTTACATCTTCTAGGCTCTTCCCTTTCTCTGGAGGCGATAGGCACTATCAAGACAGGATTGTATTCCTAAAAGCCCAATAACACCTTATTTCAATGTGACTAGTTTGGAAGGTGAGGATGTGACCGTTCGCTTCCCAGCTTATGGCTGCCTCTGCTGCTTAGCCAGAGGCCTTAGCGTAAGAACAAGGCCTCAGACTGTCACAGTGATAGAAGGCCTTTACACCCACAGACAGTGATTTTGATTCTTTCTTTTATACTTCTAAAAGTAGCTAAATGATAAACATATATCTAAATTCTTAAAGTATAGGCCTTTACAGGCAGGCCTGCATATCTATATCCTAACACTTTGGAGATCAGATTTGCCTTGGGATGATGGGAGAGACAGAAAGCATTTCTGACAGTCTGTCTTTCTTGCATTCTGATTGTAAAGAGATTTTTTGCAGTTTGGCCTACCCCTTTAAACCCAAAATCTCTGGATGGGCATCTATCCCATCCTGACAGTGGCCAATGCCAGGTGCTTCAGAGAGAATTAACAGAACAGGTAATCATTAAGTCATCCATCCCCTGTCATCCATTCCCAGCTTCTGGCAAACAGAGGCTAGGGACACCATTCCTGCCCATCCTCGCTAATAGCCATTGATGGACCTATCCTCCATGGAATTTATCTAATTCTTTTTGAACCCTGTTATAGTCTTGGCCTTCACAACATCCTCTGGCAGAGTTCCACAGGTTGAATGTGCATGGTGTTAAGAAATACTTCCTTTTGTTTGTTTTAAACCTATTGATTATTCATTTCTTTTCATGACCCCCTAGTTCTTGTGTTGTGAGAAGGATGTATAACACTTCCTTATTTACTTTCTGCACACCATGATTTTATAGATCTCTATCATATCCCCCCTTAGTCATCTCTTTTCCAAGCTAAAAAGTACCAGTCTTATTAATTTCTCTTCATATGAAAGCTGTAACATACCCTTAATAATTTTTGTTGTCCTTTCTCTACCTTTTCCAATTCCAATATATATATTTTTTGAGATGGGGCAACCAGATATGCATGCAGTATTCAAGATGTTGATGTACCATGGATTTATATAGAGGCAATATGATATTTTCTGTCATATTATCTATCCCTTTCCTAATAATTTCCATCATTCTGTTCGCTTTTTGACTGCCACTGCACATTGAGTGGATGTTTTCAGAGAATATCCACCATGACTCCAAGATCTTTCTTGAGTGGCAACAGCTAATTTAGATCCCATCATTTTATATGTATAGTTGGGATTATATTTTCCAATGTGCATTACTTCACATTTATCAACACTGAATTTCATCTGCCATATTTTTGCCCAGTCACTCAGTTTTGTGAGGTCCCTTTGTAACTCTTCACAGTGTGCTTTGGACTTAACTATCTTAATTAATTTTGTATCATCTGCAAATTTTGCCACTTCATCATTTACCCCTTTTTCCAAATTATTTATGAATATGTTTAATAGCACATGCCCCTATACAGATCCCTGAGGGACACTACTATTTATCTCTCTCCATTCTGAAAACGGAAAAATAAAATAAAAAGGTGCCTTTTAACATAGGAGAGCTGATCACTGTGTAGGAGAGGAGAAAGGGATATGTGGCTTTTTCACAGTAGTTAATGGTGAAAATGTAAAACATGCACCCCGGGATCCTGGTTATACTCCAATTTGTTGCTTCATCCCTTCTCTTAATTTGGTTTTCCATATTTTCTTGAGAGAGAATGTTAGTGACAACCATGTTACAAGGTTTGCACCCATGCTAATACCTATACAACTTGCAGGAATCCTATATGAATTCATAATATCTGACTGGTAAGAAACTGTACAAATCAGATTAAGAGAATGGGTGAAACAATGGATGCAAGTGGAACTGGACTCTTTGAGTACTTGTTATATTTGCTACCATTGCCTAAAATGGTGACGTTTACATGAGATCTGGGAGCAGATTCATATATGAATATATCATTCTAACTTCTTGAGACTGCTGTTAGCATATTTTCCTACTAGCACACATACCTATCAAGAGTACAGCATTTTTTTATGTGTGAAAAAGACAGATGCTGGATTTTCTGTCTAGTTTTCAGGGTCAGAGTGAAAGCACCAGTGACAAGCTCATAGTCTTAGAATTAAGCCTCAAGGCTAAAACTGCCTTGCCTGCAAACATGTCTCCCTTAGATGACAAAGGTATTGTCAAATATGAGGGACAACAGTGGAGAATTTAATCTGGACAACGCAGGATTACAGTTTATGATCAAATATCTTTGCATGCTAGAATTATATCTTATCTACTGAAAGGTAGAAAAGAAAATACTTTTTCACTAAAGAAGATTGAACTAACTTTTGGGACTGGAATCTGTCTGTGTATTCACACCCTTTTTATGAAAGAAATTATATGTAAAATCATAAAACATTTACTATTAGCAAGGTATAGGGCTACGGAGGGTCTCTTGAAAAAGCATGAGAGAAAATGATTTTAGCACAACCAAAAGGTCTACATGAATCTCTCTTACCTAAGCTCTACCCCGCTGTAACAGGAGACTAGGGAAACTTGTGTTCTTCAGGCCTTCCAACCAGGGTCTCTGTGTGTGAGCACAGCTTCTGGGAAGCAACTGCTTTCCCTCCTAAAAAGAGAGATGCCTTTTAACTGCCAGAAGTCCTCTGTCTTCTGAGTTTCCTGGACTCTTTCCCCATATCCCCAATGTTTGACAGACTGGATTGGTGAGCTCAGTAAGGGTCATAGGTGGAATATTAAAGCAAATGGTTCTTACATTCCCTCTTAATGATGGGCAGCTATCATGCTGTTTCCTGCCTATGTGCAGTCAATCTCTTCTTGAATTAATCCCATGTATTTAGACAGAAAACTTCCTTACAATAATCAAACTAACATATGGTATTCATAAATTATTACAGAGCAACTCTGGGTCCAGCTCATGTATTTACTATTGGATTCAAAACAAATCACTGAAACATTTGTTTTATCCAACTTGAAGCTCTCAAGGCTTAGTGATGATTGTATTCCTCTGTCCTGTGAAGAAAGGCTAAAATTTTCAAAAATTAGTGGCTAAATTGTGCCTCCTACATCCATATTTAGACATACACTTTTGAAACATCTGGCCAGATTATTTAACTCCTGCATCAGGTGATACTAGAAAGCTTTGCCCAACATGAAGATACAAGATAGGTACTTTTGTGTAAAGGTGTTTATACTCCTGTAACAATAAGATTGTATATTTTGAATTGTCATCTAACAATGAAAAAAGGTGTACTGTATAAAAACAGTGAACATTTTCCTTTAAATAAAGAACTGAAGAACATTTTGCCACAAATTGTTTTACTAGAGTTATTCAAAATGTACATTAATAATGGTAAGGAGTCAGCAACATGCAGGGAGAAGTGTTTAAGTTATTAACAATAATATATTCAAAGGTACTTTTTTCTTGAGCTGATTGGTATAATTTACATCTCACATCCCTGGAGAAAACATTTCTTGATAGGCTTTCTTTCTTATGGTAAAAAAAATTTCAACAACAGAAATAGGAGGAAAGTAAGGTCAGATTGGTTCCTGTCACTGAAAAACCCAAGAGAGGAAAATGGAGAGGAAAATAGCAAGAAGTTCTCCATATACTGTTTTTTCCCCACATAGAATCATAGAATCGTAAGACTTGAAAGGACACGGAGAGGTCATCTAGTCCAGTCCCCTGCACTCAAAGCAGCACTAAGTATTATCTAGACCATCCATGACAGGTGACTGTCTACCCTGGTCTTAAAAATCTCAAATGATGGATATTCCACAATCTCCCTGCAGAATTTATTCCAGTGCTTAACCACCCTGTCAGGAAGTTTTTTCTAATGTCCAACCTAAACCTTCCTTGCTACAATTTAATCCCATTGCTTCTTGTTCTGACCTCAGAGTTTAACAAAAACAATTTTTCTCCCTCCTTGTAATAACCTTTTATGTACTTGAAATCTGCTATCATGTCCTCCCTCAGTCTTCTCTTCTCTTCTCCAGATTAAACAAACTCAATGTTTTTCAATCTTCCCTCAGAGATCATTTTCTAAATCTTCAGTAATTTTTGTTCTCCTCCGGATTTTCTCGAGTTTGTCCAGATCTTTTGTGAATGTGGTACACAGAACTGGACACTATACTCCAGTTGTGACTGTATCAGTCTAGAGTATAGTGGAAGAATTACTTCTCGTGTCTTGCTTACAACACTTCTGCTAATACATCCTGGAATTATGTTTGCTTTTTTTATAACAGTGTTAAGTGGTTGACTCATATTTAGCTTGTGATCCACTATAGCCCCCAGAAACCTTTCCACAGTGCTCCTTCCTAGGCACTCATTTCCCATTTTGTGTGTGTGCAATTGATTGTTCCTTCCTAAGTAGAGTACTTTGAATTTATTCTTATTGAATTTCATCCTATTTACTTCAGACCATTTCTCTAGTTTGTCCAGATCATATTGAATCTTAATCATATCCTCCAAAGCACTTGCAACCCCTTCCAGCTTGGTATCATCCACAGACTTTATAAGTGTACTCTCTATGGCATTATCTGAATCATTGATGAAGATATTGAACAGAACTGGATCTAGGACCGATCCCTGTGAAACCCTACTCAATATGCCTTTCCAGCTTGACTGTGAGACAGTATCAAAAGTCTTGCCAACGTCAAGAAATACCACATCAACCTCTACCCTCCCACCCCCAAATCCACAAGGCTTGTTACCCTGTTAAAGAAAGCTATTAGGTTGGTTTGACATGATTTGTTCTTATCTGGGTGTTTGCAAATTGATTACTTAATTATTTCCTCCATTAACTTCCCCTGGTACTGAAGTTAAGTTGTAATTCCCCAGGTTGTCCTTATTTCTCTTTTAATATTTAACAGTATATTTTCCCTTTTCCAGTCCTCTGGAATTTCTGTTGTTTTCCATGATTTTTGAAGATAATTGCTAATGGTTCAGATATCTCCTCAGTCAGCTCCTTGAGTATTCTAGGATGTATTTCATCAGGCCTTGGTGACTTGAAGACATGTAAGTTGTCTAAGTCATTTTTAACTTGTTCTTTCCCTATTTTAGCCTCAGATCCTACCTCATTGTCACTGGCATTCATCATGTTAGATGTCCAACTGCTACTAACTTTTTGGTGAAAACTGAAACAAAAAAGTCATTTAGCATTTCTGCCATTTCCACATAGGTAGAATGGTGTTTGGCGTTGTTGAAAAAACAGAAGGGAGACCTTAGATATGCAGGGAAAACTGGCTCCATCTCTGCACATGCAGAAACATCCACATAGGGAGCTGGCTGCTGCCCACTCTTCCCTGCCCCTCAATAGGCAGCATGACTCAACTGCCTGACCTGCCTGCATTCTTTTCCCCAGCTGAATGGTGTGCTGCTTGTATCAGCATTAACTACCAAACAGATTTCCATTAGAAAGTCTGCAGGGTGCATACTGAGGAAACCAGCCATCCCTGGGATTCACTGCCTTCTAACTTGTTGAGATCTCCACCTGTGATTTGCCTGCAGAGGGAGTTCCAGAGAAGGACAGAACATACAATGAAGTAGATGGCCCCCCCACCCTATCCCCAACTATACTCTTTCCTGATTATTACTGGGTTTTTGCTTCCTAGACAACCCTGGAAGGGGAGCCTTGTGGCTAAGGGGAACAGGCTATTCTGCTGCTAATGTACTAGTGAATAGAATTAATTAGGTTGAGATGTGACTGAAAACTAATCTCTTAATAAAGAACCATTTAGGTGGGTTTATGCACTGCGCATGTGCCATTCTAGTTTATGCTGTAATTTGTTTAAGGTCTTAAATAAACAGAAAACTGAATAAATTAAGATGAAATCATCTATATTGCTTAGAAATCAGGAGTTTTATAGATTGCTTTGCTATTTAACGCTTGTTTGTGATGATATGTTTCAAATTCCTTTAAAAGCTTCTGTTCCTTCAACTTGAATAATCCTTGAGCCCTGAAAAAAATGGAAATGAAGCATGGTTGAATTGCTTTTGTTCTCTTATAGCATACATTTCACAAAAGAAACTGACTTCCAGACTATAATTTGCACAGTACTATATAGCATACATGCATCTGAAATTTATAGTCCACTGCAAAGTGTTTAATACGCAGCACTTAAACTGTTGTGTTTCCACAGTAAGGTATAATAACGGGAGATTTAATACAGAACCTGATATTTGGACCGTTATTAGCATTGTTTTCTGAGTATTTTATTGCTTGCTTGTAAACAGTAGTTTATTGAAATGTACTAGTATATTCATGGTCATAGAAAATGTATGAGAGAACTGGTTGTTCCTGTTCCTCACCAAAGGTTCTGCAGATTAAAATATTTGGACCTTGAACTTAAACATCCAGTTCTTTCTACAGGAAAAATAAAGCTCTCAGTTAACATTATTCTGACCTTTTTTGTATGTTTAGTCTTTTAAGTAAGAGCCCTGGAAGGCCAATGCTTTAGTGCGTTATAAACAATTTTGCTCTTTTCTTCATTTTGAAGTAGGGTTTTTTTTTGTTCATTTAAAGTAAAACTGTAAAAAGAAATGAGGAAGGAAGAACATTGCTAAGTTACTTTCTTGTTTGCACTGTTGGTTCTTGTGCCAGTGCATAAAGCAGTGGAGAGCCTATTTCTAATATACTTCACATACTACAAATGCATGAAAAATTTCACTTGCTGATTATGACTTGATCTTTGTGTGAACAGGAAAGAAGCGACTTCTGTGATCACATTTGATTTCCCTATATTTTAGAATATCTGTTTGCATATTCTCTTTCACCTTTGGTGAATGCTTCAGGGACAGATGGTAGACCCGAAGAATAATGGAAAAACAAGCATTGGATATCCAATGTATACAGTCCCTGACACAAAATTAACCCCAACATCAGCACCCATTGAAGTCACTGGGGCTATGATATTGACTTAAAATGGGAATGGGTGTATACTCAATGTTTTGAAAATCGGGGCCACTTAATTAGGTGCCTAAATCAGAATTTAGAGGCCTACCTGTAGCCACCTAATTCTGAAAACTGTGGCATAAGTGCCTGATCCTAGCTCTGTATAAACAAATGTCTACACTTCTAGGGTGAGATTCTGTGCTGAACCCCTAAAGGTATGTCGACACAGCCTGCAGCAGCCCCAGACAGTGAGCCTTCAAGTGCAGGTCGACAGGCTCGGCGGCTCATGCTGCCATGTTAAAAAATATCTGTATGGACAGTGCTTTTAAGCTATGGGTTGGACTGGAACCCATGCTCTGAAGCTCAACCCCTGCTCCCTAGATTTCAGCCCCTGAGCTACATCTATACAGCTATTTTTAGCAAGGTAGCATGAGTCTTCAAGCCCCCCCCCTCGTCCCCCTGCCCCAGGTGCCCCCATACCCTTTTTCTAGGACACATCCCATTTATTAATAACTATCTGTGAAATAATCGTAGCCTAATGTGTAAGCATCAATACATTAAAAAACACTACAAGGGAGAACATGGGATAGTGAACATTAATATTGTTCATATTTTGGATGGCCCAAAATAAAATGAGAGTTCAGAGGTGCAATATATCTCCTGGTTGCTGATATGTTTGAAAATCATTTACCAGCTAACCATAACCATCACAGAGTTAGTATTTTGACAGTGAACTGATTTTAGGGGAATGGGGAGGAGCTTGAGTGATGGTGATTTGTTTTTTGTTTTTAATGCCAAATTTGAAATTCCTGTTAGTTTGGGATAAGGTATTTTTAGTCTACAGTACATAGCAAACATAGCACTCTTATTTCATAATAAGGAAAATATCTAGCAAAGAGAGAACAAATCCAAGTTTCCGTGAGAGAGAACACATAGTGACTTACTCTTCAACATTCTGCAGCTAAAAGGCAATATAAAATGGCAGCTGTCTATGCAGCTGGAAGAGTTCTCTACATTTAGGGTATGTCTGCACAGCAGCTGGGAGGTTAATTCCCCACTTGGATGGACCGACATCCACTAGCTCTGCTTGAGCTAGCATGTTTTAAAAATAGCTTTGTGGCTACAGCAGCTTGGGCTACTTGTCCAAGTATATGCCCAATGAGTTGGATGGGATTATACTCTGGCTACAAGCCCAAGATGCCCCGGTCACACTGCTATTTTGAATGGGGTAGCTCAAACAGAATTAGAATGTGTGTCAGGGGTTCTCAAACTGGGGTTTGTGACTGCTCAGTGGATCGTGAGGTTATTACGTGGGCTGTCAGCCTCCCACTCAACCTCGCTTCTCCTCCAGCATTTATAATAGTGTTAAATATTTTTAAAGTGTTTTTAGTTGGGGTGGGGGGTGTTGCACTCAGGGGCTTGTTGTGTGAAAGGGGTCACTAGTACAAAAGTTTGAGAACCACTGTTGTATGTCTATCCACACTGAGAACCACCTTCCTGGCTGCTGTATAGATAAATCCTTAAAGATACAGTACATAGCAAACAGAATGAATAGCTGCTTTGAATCACATGGCTACTGTTTTTATAGGCTTTGGAAGCCTATGTGATGCTCAGATCACTTACATGAACACAGAGCAGAATTATCCTCTGTTTCAAGCCATGGTTATTTTTATCCACAATGTGGATTATTATTGCATATTATATGAAATTGTGCTGAACGTAGATCTTCCATTGATGCCAATGGGAGACTAGCAGAGTGAAGGAGTGCAAAAATATATATCAGAGATCCACATAGGTAAGAGATCCACCAGCAGAATTTTGCCCCTCATAGTGCCTGTTTGAAACCTAAATGAGATCTGAAATGACTTGTGTGATTTCAGTGTCTCTTCGACTGAGAACACCAGTTTCATATAACACAAAAGTTTAAACTGTAACATGAAAAAACAAGATGGAAAGAAGAAAGATGTGATGTTTGTGGATGTTTTCCTTAAACTATCCTCTCCTCCTCCCATCCTACCTTAAGTAAATCAACTGGCCTCTATTATAGCAGTACAAGTGGTGGTACATATTTTGTAAATGATGTTTATCCACCAGATGCTAGTTTGTTGTGGGATCATCTGTGTTTATTGTATAGAGAGGAAAGGAAGAGAGGGAAGTCAAAGCACTTTTAATCCTGCTCTGTCTCTTTCAGACCCTGACTGTTTTTCATTTCCTTTCACTTTCAGATTCCCTAAAGCTGTATGTAACCAATACTATATTATTTTAATGAAGAATCCTTTCACTCCAGGGACACTGAGAATAATTTCAGCAGCTGCTGCTGATAGCCGCAGTATGTCTTCATTGGTTTTGATAGGTCTTTCAGCTCATGTGGTGATGGGTAGATGCTAGTTCTGTCAACCCCAAGTGTTCAAAAATCATGTGTCACCCTCACACTCCAATCCTGAAACTGATTTAGAAATCACGAGGGTTGTTTTTTTGTTTTTGTTTTTAATAATGCATAGGGTTTATTTTTTACTAACCTTCCAGTTTTCAAATCTTAGAGTATACTTGGTCCTGTTTTTAAGCTTTTTTTGTTAATGCATCCATAAGGGCAGAAACATTCCTTTTTTTTTATTTAAATGAAAATTGAAATAACAGATTCTCATGACTCCTGGAGCTGGGGCTTAAAGAATAAACAAAATATTGAAAGACATGTGACACAATCACAGAGTTAGAAACAATGGGACCAATAAAGTGGCTATTGCAGGGCTGTATTTTCCTGTGGTCCAAATAAGCCAAGGATGAGGGCAACACCAAATAAAAGGGTTACAGCTAGAGCCCTGCAAATCTTTGGTATCTGCTTTATATCTGTGGATATCAGCATCTGTATCATGGATGGATGTGGATCCAAATTTTATATCAAGAGCCCTGCAAATCTGTGGATATCCATGGACCATGTTTGCGGATCAGATGGGGATACAAATTTGCATCTGTGTGGTGCTTTACTACAGACAGTGATCAAAAGAGGGTGAGAAAATGGATACATAGATAATTTTCCAAAAAATCTTTATAGATTTTATTTGATTCAGCCCCATGTTGTATTATGGTCCACTGATCACTTAGACAATGTGACTGACGCATTCTCAGATAGACAAAACATAGTTTAACACCAGTACCCTTGACAGCCTGTGTTTGGTGGGGGCAATATTTGTACCTCATGCCCTTGCGTAGGATGGGCTGGAGGCATCATTTTAGTTTTGGCTCAAGATGACAGAATGGGTTGATTTGTCACTAGGCTATGGGTAGAGACACTCTGATGTTTGTGTTTCTTATCTTTGAGCTCTGTTCCAGTGTAGACCTCTAAAACAAGAAAGAGGCAGGAGGAAAGTTCAGTGAGAAATAGAACAACAATATATGAGAAGTTAGAACATGATTGTATCCAGAATCCAGACTAAGATAATATTGTGCTATTGTGTTCCTGATACACTTTTGAGTGTATGCTAGGGATAAAGCTTGAAAAGCCAATGATCAACACCACTCCTGCAATGTGAACTCAAGTTTCAAATCAATCTCTGATATGTATTTCTTTTTTTAAAATTTACTTACATAAAGAGAGAAAAAGAAGTGGAAAAGTACAGGTTATTATTATTGCCTAGAACAATGGTTCTCAAACTAGGGCCGCCGCTTGTTCAGGGAAAGCCCCTGGTGGGCTGGGTCGGTTTGTTTACCTGCAGCGTCCGCAGGTTCGACTGATCGCAGCTCCCACTGGCTGCGGTTCACCGCTCCAGGCCAATGGGGGCTGCAGGAAGCGATGCGGGCCAAGGGATTTGCTGGCTGCCCTTCCTGCAGCCCCCATTGGCCTGGAACAGCTCACCGCGGCCACTGGGAGCCACGATTGGCTAAACCTGTAGACGCCACAGGTAGACAAACTGGCCCGGCCCACCAGGGACTTTCCCTGAACAAGCGGCGGCCCTAGTTTGAGAACTACTGGCCTAGCACATCAAACATGGAAGACACAGTGTACACCCATTTGGGTAGAGAGAATCTCAAGCCACACAGAAAAAGGGTGGGGGGAAGGGCTGTACTGTACAAGAAGAGTGATTTGGGGAATGATTAGGGTGACCAGATATTCTGATTTTATAGGGACAGTCCCGGTTTTTGGGTCTTTTTCTTATATAAGCTCCTATTATCCCTGCACTCCCTGTCCTGATTTTTCACACTTGCTGTCTGATCACCTTAGGAATGATGGACATGTGGCCCTGCTACCTACATCCTTGCTTGTTCATTTTTTTTTAAGTTAAACACATTGGGTCTGATTCTCCATTGTCATGCATTGTGTGTCAAAATTTACACGTGTGTCAAGTAGATGTAAAATACTGCCTAACAAGAGAATTGCCATATTATGCCCACTTTGAACAAGGATATATTTCTGTACATGGCAGAGAATCCCCTCGCACCTTGTGTAATCATTTATATTTGTGCATAGTGAATGTAAAATGCTACTGTTATGATTTGGTAACGATTTACAGCTATTTCTCCCTCACCAATTCCCAGCTTGAAGTTGAATTTTTTTTCCTGACTGATTCATTTGCAGTCCTATTTGTGACTAAAATCACATTGGCCAGCTAGAGACTATGGCTCATGGGCCATTACAATGCTAAACAAGCTCAGAACAGCTACACATTGGGAAGGTACTCATTCATAATCTTACCCTTATACCTTTAAAATAACTAAAAGCTTTCCTAAATTGCGGGGGAAAGTTGAACTCCTCCTCCTCCTCTGAATACTAACAACACACCAAGTTTGAAGTTTTAGGGTCAGATTTTTTCTTGTCTTGCTGCCCCTTTGTGCCATTCTGGTGAATCCCAGGTGCTGGAAAGCAGCTGGATCTAGCCAACTAACAATTCTATCAACATGGGGCAGCTGTGAACTGGTCCAGAATTGGTTTCAGCCTGCTCCCAAACGTGGTTGAGAATGTGTGTCAAGGGCAGTGTGGGTGGAGGAAGGGTGAGGCTGAAGACCTGTGCACTCCAACAATCCCCAGTTAGCACATGCACCTTTGCAGGGCAGGTGAAGACCGGCCCACAGATTCAGGGAGTCATAACAAGTGCTCTGCACCTTTCCCCTTCCCTTCTCAGAGTCCTGCACTGACTAGATCTTGGCAGCATAGCAAAGAATCCTGGCCTTTAAGTTCAGATGCTGTTGGCACTGATTGCAAGATTGCCAACAAATGAACAAATTCCTTTTCTAAGTGCAAAATTGAATTTTTAATCATGTTTACCTAAATCACAAAAAGCTGACCTGATTTTACCCAAGCTTTCGCCGAAAATTCATCACTGAGCTGAAACCAAGATGTGTAGTTTCAGTGTAAAATGGATTATCCTTAATCACAGTGATACTTACATCGATGCTTATCCTGATATGAATGTAATTAATAGAATCCTTATACAGATACTACTGATCCGTACAACCAACGAACCAAAGTGATTTAGGCCATATAAAATAATTTTAAAAAGTTAACAGTACAAAACACCCTGATGTCTCCAATGTGCATCTTATATTTTTTCAAAATACAGTAAAAGCTTTGTTATCTGGCATGTTGCGGGAATGTGGGGTGCCGGTAAGTCAAACATTCTGGTTAACTAAGAGGGAGGGAGTTTGGGTATGGGAGGGGGTTCAGAGCCAGGGAGTGCGGGGCGCAGGCTCTGGGAGGAAGTTTTGGTATGGTAGGGGCTAGGGGCAGGGGATGGGGCGCAGGAGGGGTTTTGCTTGATTGGGGCAGTGCTTACCTCATGCGGCTCCCCACAAGCAGCAATGCCATGACGTTCCTAGGTGGAGATGCAGCCAGGCGGCTCTGCGTGCTGCCTCTGCCTGCAGGCACCACCTCTGCAGCTCCCATTGCCCGGGGTCCCCGGCCAATGGAAGCTGTGGAGCCAGTGCTTGGGGCAGGGTGAGGGCAGCGCACGGAGCCCCCGTTGTCATTCCTCTGCCTAGGAGCCACAGGGACATGTCACCGCTTGGGGGAGCTGACTGAGGTGAGTGCTGCCTGGATCTGGCACCCCAAAATCCTTCCTGCTCCCCAACTACCAGAGCCTTCACCCCCTCCCAGAATCCTGGTTTTTAGAGAGTCTAGTTGGTAAAGTGACGGATAACACAGCTTTTACTGTAATTTCATTGTCTTCCTACCTCATATACTTTCTCTGGAAGGCTGAAAGTAGGAAAGAAAACTTACTATAAATCAAATGACTTTTACATGATAGATTATGAAAAAAGATTTGATCTTTTGATCTTGAAACTACATAACCTAAATGCTTTTACTTCCTGGCTTGAGTCCCAGACTCCAAATGTCATTCAAAGGATACATTTTCATGATATATTGTTTGATACTCTACATCCTTGTATAAATCTGCATTTTTTTTCAGTATTGGTACAGCGTATAAGCTTTCTCATATGTGACTATAGACCATGTTATCATTTATCAAATAGTGAAACTAATTAAAATAGCATTTCTTGAGGAAGTCTCTCTACTGTAGAAATGTCAATTGTGTTTGGAAAAGCTTGTAGGAACAGAAATTAAATGTGGAGAAAAAGTCATCTGCCTGTGTTGTTAACTGTACACAAGGATTTTTACCCGCTCCCTGAACACAATGTCAGTACATTACATCAGAGAATATCATGAATACTTGATGAACCACAGCAACAGCACTAGCATAAAAACCTTGCTAATATTTACAAGAACAGAAATGCCCAAGGAGTTAACCAATTTCAGAGCTCTGACCAAGAAACATAGTATTGTTTTTCGTTCTTACCCTTGCATGGTTTGTCATTATCTACTTCTGCTCCCCTAAGCACTGACACATGGATTTTATTCAGAGCAAATTCCCTTTCTGTCACACAACTATTAATGTATAACAATAGCAAAGTCTGTGGCTGTAAAAAAGAACCCAGAGATCTGACACTTCAATAAATGCATAGCATAAAAATATTTAGTTCCACCCTGCTGTAATCTAATGAGAATAGCAGAAAATTGATTTACTGCAAATTGTTTCAATATTACCATATAATACAGCCTGGCAAAATTGTCATGAAAATTTACCAGCCCTGGCAAAAATATCTACTTGCCTGCTCTTTACCTTGATGATTAATACCAATGGGGGAAAAAAAAACCCTTAAAATATTTTATTTCTAGCAAGTAGGCAAGTTGAATATCTAAAGCTGCTATGGTATAAATACATGTGTTTCTCTCTGTGTGTATTTATACAGCACCTAAGTATCCATATTCAGGGTGTATGCCATGTACATAGTATGTAGATAAACAGGGGTGCATTATATGTTGAAGGTGTTGCTGAAGATTGCTATTCATATTTTTGATTGAGGCAAGGTCACAGATATAAATATCAGCAAAATAATGTTTCCTGTAAAAAGATCAAAACTTAAGTGGAATATTTTACTTCCTAAAGAAATATCTTTTCTTTTTAATCTTCTTAGTAGTAGTTTTTTTCATTAATCAAAATTAGCAGTTATGGTCTAACAGTGATATTGAAAATAACCCCATTACAGCTCCCATTGACTTTGGTGGGCATTGGATCACCATAATGAAGATTACGATGTACAGTTTTAGCAATTTGTGTACATATGGTTGAGTGGGGAGAAAGGGTTTGTGGGGCTGCGTGGATGGATAGTCACAGATAATGAGAGGAACTCTGTCCCGGTTTTTTGGGGTGTCTCAGGTATGACCACTGTAAAGGGTCTTCTAAGCAAATGGTGTTAAAGCCTCTCTAGGGTTAGGGAGCAGGAGTCAGAAGCTAGAGGTTGCTTGGAGAGTTGAGGTGAATGAGGGGCCACTCAGGATCCCTGAATCTAATTTGGATTTGAGGCCTGAGTAATATGTTGATCTATATCTACACAAGCATCAAATGAATGGTTAGAACTGGGATGAGAATGGTATTTCTGTTTTGCAGAGCATTTCAAGATTTTTTTGCAACTTGGTTTCATTCTGTTTTGAGACAAAACCAAAAAAATTCAAAATTCTTCACAACAGGAAATTACTGTTCTCTGCCCAGCTGTATTGGGGACCCCGGCTTTAGGGCAGTTTGCCTTACAAGGGAGCCTGGACTACTGAGGAGCAATGAGCCTTAGAGCTTGGGGGCCAGGACACCCAGTTCTTCCAGGCTCTTGGCTTCCTTTGCCCAAGAGTTCTATTGGAATGCTCCCTGGTTTCTGGCAGAATTTTCTAGAAATTGAAATGTCTCCATGAAACATTTCAACTTTGACAAATCAGCAAATTCAGATGGAAAAAAATGTTTCATGAAAATTTTTCTGACCAACTCTACTAATGGTTGCAAATTTGGCAGCAGAGCACTGCTTTAGCATTTGGTCTAATAAAGAAAGTATCCCCTCAGCCAAGTCCCATATTAGTGAAAAGTGTTCCAGCAAACTTATGCACATTTAACAAACAAGCTAGGACTCAAAGATGGTGCTTTTGATGCCAAACAAAAACTTCTTCTGTGCAAGTATCATTTGATGATGTAGACCTGCTGGCTATGCAGGAAGTATGATGCATTGCAAGAGGTTCACTGTTAATGAGGCAAGAAAAATATTAGTGAGAAACAAGTTTTTAGAGAAGCCTGATGTGGAGTTGGAAATGGTAGAGAGAGAGTGAGCCAAGGAACTCAACTGATTAGCATTGCACTGTAGGCAAAGATCAACATGTGCTGAAATAGCAAAGAGATTGTTGTGAGACACTGAGGATATCTCCACATTGCAGATGGGAGCATGTTTCTGAGAACGTGTAGACAGGCACGCACTAGCTCCACTTGAGCTAGCATGCTAAAAACAGCAGTGTAGCCAGGGGTGGCATGGACAGCAGTTTGGGCTGGCCTTTGCTGCTGCATGGCCCATGCTACCTCTGGCTACACTGCTATTTTTTGCATGCCAGCTCAATAGAGTTAGCACATGCTAGCACCTGTGCTGGGATACAAACTCCCACCTGTAGTGTAGATGTTCCCTTAGTAGGCATTAAGGACAGAAATACAAAATAAGAAGAAATTGTCTCATGTATATAAACAAGTAAAGGGTAAAACAGTTTTTTATAGGCAAAGGTATGGGAATTGCTTCAGATTATTTTAGAAAAACAGGATAAAGAATAATATAGAAATTGTGATCTGGTATGTAGCAGAGATAAATAAAGGACTAAAAAGTCTCTTGAATTGCTAATAAATGTCACATGAATGTAAGTAATATGCTGTGTGAGCTCACAAGCTAGTCTTACTAATACAGAGGGAAAATAGCCATTACTTACTGAAAAGAGAAGAGTTTTTGCTGCACAAAGATAAAATGAGTCATTGAGGAAATAGCTATGGAGTCTGCATGAAAATTTATGACAGAAACTGCTTTTGCCAAAGATACAACATTAGCATATAAGAATATGATGCTCCCTTCACTGAGTTAATGCCAGAAATGAGACTCACGTTGGTGTGGGATGTATTATAACAATTTCTTCTTTATACTCTAATGTAAAATAGTACAATAGTAAGAAGCAAACACTAATTTTTGAGTCATTTTAGCTACACCATCTACTGTGACATACAGCAGAAATTTATGCTTGGCAGGGGAAAGTTAAAAATGTAATATACAGTTTGATATTTGCATATCTATAACATGACCATTAGCTAAGGTATTTTAGGGTAACTGCATCAATAAATTAACTAAGCTAAAATGTAATTGAGACACAAAATTAAGTCACTTTCGGGCAGGAAAGGATGGACCTAAAATGCCCCAAACCCAAAAAACTAACATTGGGGAATCCTGCCTATACCTAAGAAGAAACTTTTGTTACTATTTTATAAGTACTAAAGGGCAGCTTCTCACCCTCGGACTGGAGCTCTGTGAAAACTTCTGGGTTGCGTAAGCTGTGGTTTTCAGATGAGGTGTAGACCTAAAGTCTTGGGCCATTTGTGTCATTTAAGGATCCCCTGCAACTTTCATAAGCGATGGAGTGCTCAACACAGTCCTGGCCAAATTCCCACTGACCACACAACTCTAGTTGTCAATTACCACCCCACACTGGAACCCATATGGGGTTTCATTAGACAGTTACAACTCATATTTGATAGAGACCATAGTCTGAAAGAAATCTTTCCCAAACCTTCTCTTCTAGCCTTCAAACAACCACCCATCCAACTTTGTCAGACTTTTCATCATCAGGAGCAAGATTCCCCTCAGACCAGGACAAACCAAAGCGGCACCAGACCCTGTGAGAGCAGCAGATGCACAGCCTGCAGACATATTTCCACTGCTATAATGATCAAGCTCCATTAAGAGTTAAAATGGCACAATGCATGAAATGCCCCATAACACTCGTGAATTAACTCTTTCCACAACATGATCACTCCATGACTGATCTTTCAATACTTACCCTCCAAGGAAATATCCACAACACCTGGGAACTTAAATTCATAACTCTGCTGGACACTAAAAACCATGGGCTCAATAGTAACACTGGTTTTATGGCTCTTTATGACAATTTGTAACACACCACACTGCCTGCTAGCCTTAATTCTCCACTTCAAACTTTTAATGGATAACAATCTAACCCCTAATTGCCTACTTCATTACCAGTGATCACCTCTGACAGGTGTTACCCCTTCTGCTTAACAATCTGTCCAAACCTGCATTCAGCACAGTTTAAGGGATCACAGATCTTCAATGTGGGCCCCAAGCCAGTGCTTGGGTCACGACTGCCACCCAGCAGCTCATTTGAGTTACCCAAAAAGGGAACCAGTGAAATGCGAGCTCACAGAGGGCCTCACCTCTGAAGCTCCCAGTCTCATTTGGGGGAAACATCCAGCACCTCCAATTGGCTGAGGAGCTCTATATAAACCAGGAAGTAACACAGGAAGCTAGAAGAATCCCTGGCTGTCTGCTATTATGGAACCTTCCTGCTTACATGGCTCCTGAGTCCTGCATTCCTGCCTTCACAGAAGCCCGTGCTGCTGCGGCTTCACTGTTACCAATATTAGCGAGATTAAAAGTAGTTTGGGTTTGATTACAGTCAAGTAATTCTCACTGCAGGGAATTTCCGATCTAATTTTTTTCACCAGATCAGTTGTTTGGATGTGGATCTGTATCAGGAACGCATAAGTGAAGGGCCCACTCTTGTTGCACTTCCAATATTTTTATTCATTGATGTTCTGGAGGTAATGAGGGAACATTGACCAGATGAACTTCAAGATGTTTATTAATTTATGGACCTATGTCATGTATCCTGGCTACCAGACATCTCTTCTCTCCTTATGTGCCACTGCATTTGTTGAGAATAACTGGGGTCCTTCTGCTAACATTCTCTGTAGATGAAATCAGCGAGACTGGATGCAGAGTGGTTTCAGTGGAGAGCTCTCAGTTTTCGAATTCACTTTCCCATTGGCTTAACAGATTCTTAGGTCTTTTTCTTTTCTTTTTCTTCTACTTTCAGGCTTATCTACGTATTTAGGCCATGGGAAATACTGAGCTTTATGTTGAAGTGGGAATCAATTTGGGTTGAAACTTGTCAGCAGACTATTGGCATTGTTGTTAATTTTTTGTATCTGTACCCTGAAACTGCCTGAGAGGTTCTTTTTTAGAGAACTGCACAAGCGAAAAATAAATAAACAATAGAAGTAGATTGCCAGAGGACATTGAATCTAATGTATCATGAAGATTTTATTGTAGAAAAACTACTGGTGAAATTACCAAGGGCTTATAAAACTGTTACAGAAAATGCCCAAAGTTATATAAAATCTTTGACTCTTTAAACCCAACCCTTTTAAAATTAACTTAATATAGATGCCCTAGATTAATAATTCCTTATAAAATGCTTGCCTTGTAGACATGGTGAGAACAATAAAATGTAGATGTTTTTTCCATACAAAAATAACAAAATTAATTATTTCTGGAGTCTATTTTTGTTTTTGCAGATTATTAAGGTTGTACTTATTATTATTTATTATTTTGTAAAAGTTCACGGACATTGTACAAAATTAAAATATTAGTTTAATTTTTTTGGTAGTCAGATGATAAAATACTTTGGGAGCAATAATCTAAAGAAATAGACAATCCAAGTTTAGCATTGTTTTGGCAGTATATTCCCTTTGCAATAAAATGCTAAACAGATGTACCAGATAGCAAAGGCATCCTAGTCGAGAGAGAGAGGGAGCCAGTATTTCTTACCATTAGTAGGAGGCAGTAAAAAGACTCTAATACTTGCTCACTACCTGTGGTTTACCTGAGGTTACTGTCTTGCCTCTTTAATTAAAGTACACAATAAATCATGGAAAATATTGATACATTTTGAGTCTAAATGCATTAGAAAAAAAGCCATACTATATTACAAAGATAGCTGATTTTTTTTTATCCAAACCCAGGAACAGGCCATTATCAAGGTTAAACTATTTTTAAACAGTGTGCCATTTTTGTTAGCTTTTTCAGACAAAAATGCTATTCAAGTCAAGACTGACAAAACATCTGCATTGCTAATTATCCATATATTGCTGAGACCTCAATTTCCTTGTTAAAATCATATTTCATTAAAAAGTTATGACAAATCATGGGTTTAGGAATATGTCACATGGGGATTGGATATACTGTTCAACGTAGAAGCCTTTACTCTGGCCAGATGGAGTTAATAAAAAGCTGTGGAGGAGAAGGAAGTATATAAAGTATTGCCAAAAAAATTTTAGATGCATATTATTATGTTTATAAAAAGCACAGAGGATCTTTTTCAGGGGAAAAGGCAATACGTCGCATTTATTAGAGATACAACAATTATCATATGCATTCAATCACACACAGACACACGCTGTACTGCCAGTTAACAGTCCAGAGTCTGGATTAATCTAGTGACTAGCTAGGTTGATCACGGGTAGAAAGGAGCTGGGTTCTGTAGGTCGTGACGTGATGCTCCGGGGAAGTCTTGGGAGGATGAACCCAAAATTTCATGGCAAAGCACCCTGTTTAAATAGTGATTTTCCTTCACTGGGACCAATGATCATTGCTGTAATCAATCATCATTTGACAAGTGCCTGTTTTCTTAGATTGTTCTTTCCTTCACTAATCTTTCAGGCAGTTATCCCATGCTGGTTTTGATCACAGCTATCTTGTTCCCATTGATAGGTGCTTGTCTCATTTTTAGAGTCATCAGTCTGCCCTCCTCTGACATCTCAATAGGGGCGTGTTGCAATCTCCTGATACCTTTATGTCCAACCTCGATTCCTCCCTAGAACATCTGGTCTGGTGATGGCCTTCACACTTATCTTCTAACACACACATTTCTCATTCACACACAAAACAGGATTGATTTACACAGAGCAATTGAACAGGAACATCAAATTGCAATGCAAGAGAAAACAATCATTGAATTCTTTTCCTTATTTTAAAATGCTAAACCTACAACAAAGTAGTGAACCTAAAAGCTCTGTTACCGCCTTGCAATCAGCATGAGATGCAAAATTCTGGCTGATGCATCTCTACCAATGGCACACTAGGCCATTCTTTTCTGCTTTCAGAAAGGTTGGCTGGCAGAATATGGTCAAATTGGGATGCTCAGAGAGAGTAGTCATTGGCTCCAGAATATACGTCTACCATTGGTTCACCAGAGCTTGGATCTTTAGTTCACAGTGTGTGACACACCAGCTTTCACAATCAATTGTTGAGCGCATTGATTGGGTTTGGCAGGGGCTTGATGGGAGTGAGTTTGCTTTGGGGCTGGGAAGGTCTTTTTTCTTAAGACGTATATTATCCTATAATCTGTTTGGTATTTTGAAAATACTATAATTTTTAAAATGTTTGTTTGGAGCTCTGGAGAGAGAAAAGTGGAGACAATAGAAAAAAATGAATGCTAGGAAAAATATCTAGCGTTATCAAACCATGTCTGCTTTTTTTCTTTCTTTTTTTTTTAAACTATTCAACTTTACATTTTTAGTCGTTCTTCTCAGGAGACAGTCTTTAACCTTAGGGCATATTGTGTCAGATCCTTAGTTGAAGTGAAAGAGATTTATGCCAGCAGTGGATCTGGCCTATTAGGTCAAATTAATCCTGGATGTAACTTCAGTGAATTTAGTGGAATTGCACCAAGAATATAATTTGACCCTTAAACCCATATTTGCAAAGGACTAAAGCTAGTTTCTTATTTGCAATGCTAATGGCTTGCAGAAGTGGCTCTCTGGCTAAGATGTTGTTTCCTGACTATTGCATTAGAAATAAAGAATCTCATTATAGTGGTTTATCTCCATAATATGTGTGATGTTAATACCTGACACTACTTTTAACATTGTGAAATGCTTTGCCACTAAATGAAGATGCTGCCCTCTCCATAAACTGAATTAGGAGCTGTCTCGAGGTCTTTATTACTATCTTTATACCCATTCCATCCAATTTTAAATGTAATCTATAGAATGGTACAATAAAACTATATCCTTTCTTTTACATTATCATCTTCTCTGGGTCTTAACCTAATATCTACAAGGAGATTCAAGACAAGTAGCTTTTGGAATAGTATAATAATTAAATTAAGCTCGTAAAATACTTGTTAGTCAGAAATGAAATTTTGCCTTGTTTCTCCTTTTGTGAAGAGGATAGGATATGTTGTAAATGTTCTTGTGTTATTTACAGAGCTTTAAAACAGTTAATGTTGTTTATAAGGACACTTCATACATTATCATGTATATTATCCTTTCCCTTTAAAATAGTACAACAGTAACACTATTATTTTCTTCGAAATTAGCATCTTAATTATAAGAGTAATCCAATGCTTGCATAATGTATTTCATGGATATAGTTACATGGATATAATAGTCTTATTACCTGCTCCACAAAATAAAATTATTAATGAGAGATGGGCAGGTACATATGCAGTAAATAATAATTGCAATCAAAGAAAGTTAATACCCTCGTTTTGCTAATCTTCTCTACAAGTTTGTTCCATTAATCAGGTTCTGATTAGCCTTAAAAATGAAGTGTCTTCAACAGTTGAAAATGATGATTTTTATTATTCAATTACAAGCACATTTGGATTTTCAACTAATCTTTTATTAAGCCAGATATGGGACTCCGGTAACTTAAATCACATACAGTTATATTTCATAACTCTTTTAAAAAGAGCCTGATTTAGTGAAATGTGAATCAGCATAAAAAAGGGTGATACACAATTAGATACACAAGAAACACATTTAAACAATATGGAGGTTGTGACACAAGTGGACAAAAGGCAGGACATTGAAAATTAAAGCTGGAACTCTGTCCTTAACTCATGTCAAGGGAAAAAGGCAAAACTGTGAGTGTTATAAATAAAGTGTCAACTTTAGCTTTCATTTTCGTGACTTTTATCAGTTTGCATTACAATGTTAATTTTGCTTAATCATAACTTTTGGGTTTAATATCCTTGGCTCTTGTTTTGTATCCCTTTCTTAAAGGGACACAAACTTTAATGAAGTTAAAATATTAATTGCTTACTACAGATTTATTTTTTAAAATACATCATATGCCCCTCAACACAGGGCTATAATAAATAATTTAGAAATTTTATATTAAAAAGGCGATTGTTTGTCTCTTAAAAATTGCTCAATGTGAGTAATTCTGCTCTACTTACTGAAGAAAGTGCTCTATGCACAGTAAAAATTTAGATAATAAAAAAAATGCTTCCATGCCAAGACCTTGTATGACAAATCTTAGCCTGCCACAATTGTATGGCCAAGAAATATATCTCTGCAAATGCAGGGCTATAATTTGTTATGTGTTATGACATTGGGTAATCAGTGAATCATATTCTACAAATTAGAGGTTAGTGTTTCCAATCAGTACAAAAACTCTACTGGCTAAAACCTCAACCAATATCACAAGCCTGACTTTGCTTTCCAAGCATTCCCAGGTCTCCCTTTGAAGTCAGTGGGAATTTTGAGTGTGTAAGGAATGCAAGATCATACATGGGCTCCACTTAAAGGTTGCATGACTGAGCCCTGAATTTGCATGTTATACTGTACTGTAATTTAAAATCTACATATTGCAATTCCTCCAACATTACTGTTTTACTATTGCTACAGCATAAGATGCTACTGGGACTTGCCATAATTTTCATAAAATTATAAAGAACACACTCTATAATAGCTCTCTCCATTCCTGGACATGTTAAGATCTGAGATTTAGATGACAGCCCCAATCCTGCAAATACTTATACTCATGATTAACTTGACTCATGTGTGTAAAGTTAACCTTGAATGTTTGCAGTATCAGAAGCCACTAATGATTTTGTGGAAGAGATGTTTTCATCCTGGTTGCTGTTGACAATGTCTATCTAACTCTACCAGAATACTTTTGTATATTTAAAAAAATGACGAATAGCACTTAAACACCTCTGGAGATATAGAGTACTTACTCATTCAATGTACTTTCTAGTTTGATCTCATATAAACAGTTATTTGAATTAGGTATCATTGCAGAAATATATCCTGTGGAGTGCAAGAAAGAAAGAAGAATTAAACTAGATTTTCTCATTGTTAACTTATCAGAACATCCGAAAAGTGTCAAGGTATTGGTTAGTATCTCTGAGAAGTTTAAAGGAACTCAGGGCTCTAGGTTTAACTGAAACTAGGGCGGCGAGGTGTAATTCAAACTTCCCTACTCAACAAATGTCCTTGCAGTAGATAGCGAGAAAATTCTGCTAGAAGAGAGTTGGTTGAACCACCACCAGGCTTCTTTCAAGATGTTTGTTTGGGAAAGTCGGATATAATCCCTGCCAGGAGCTCCTCTTGACAAGGATGCTGAGGTAATAAACGGCATGGCTAAAAGATAGGAAACAAAGGATGGGAATAAATGGTCAGTTTTTACAATGGAAATTGGTAAATAATGGGGTCCACCAAGGATGTGTACTGGGACCAGTGCTGTTCAACATATTCATAAATGATCTGGAAAAAGGGGCAAAAAGTGAGGTGGCAAAGTTTGCATACAATATTGAATTACTCAAGATAGTGAAGTCCAAGCTGATTGTGAAGAGTTACAAAGGTATCTCTCAAAACTGAGTAATTAAGCAATAAAATGATAGATGAAATTCAGTGTTGAGGAATGCAGAGTGATTCAATATTAGAAAACATAATTCCAACTATACATACAAAATGGTGGGGTCTAAACTAGCTGTTCCTGCTCATGGAAGAGCTCTTGGCATCATCGTAGATTGTTCTCTGAAAACATTTGCTCAATGTGCAACAGCAGTGAAAAAAGCTAACAGAATGTTAGGAACCATTAGAAAAGAGATAAATAATGAGGCCAAAAATATCATAAGTCCACTAGGTAAATAAATGGTATGCCCACACCCTGAATATTGTGTGCATTTCTGGTCACCCCATTTCAAATATATATATATATATATATATATATATATATATATATATATTAGAATTGGGAAAATAGAGAGAATGGTAGGAAAAATGATTAGCTGTATGGAACAACTTCCACATGAGGAGAGATTAAAAAGATTGGGGCTGTTCAGCATAGAAAAGGGACATCTAAGGGAGGATATGATAGAGGCCTATAAAATCATAAATGATGTGTAGAAAGTGAATAGAGAAGTATTTATTTACTGCTTCACATAACCCAAGAACAAGAGGTCATGCAATTAAATTAATAGGCAGCAGATTTAAAACAAACACAAAGAAGTACTTCACACAATATATTGTCAACTTGTGGAAGTCCTTGCCAACGGATTTTGTAGAAGGCGAATGGTATAACTGGGTTAAAAATGAATTAGAGAAGTTCAGGGAGGATATGTTCATCAATGATTACTAGCCAAGAGATGCAACCCACTTTGCTTACAAGAAGTGGAAGGTTGGACATATGACCAGGGAAGAGTATAAAAATATTGCTCGGGCATGTAGGAAAGATATCAGGAGGGCCAAATCGCACCTGGAGCTGCAGCTAGCAAGAGATGTCAAGAGTAACAAGAAGGGTTTCTTCAGGTATGTTGGCAACAAGAAGAAAGCCAAGGAAAGTGTGGGCCCCTTACTGAATGAGGGAGGCAAGCTAGTGACAGAGGATGTGGAAAAAGCTAATGTACTCAATGCTTTTTTTGCCTCTGTTTTCACTAACAAGGTCAGCTCCCAGACTGCTGTGCTGGGCAACACAAAACGGGGAAGAGATGGCCAGCCCTCTGTAGAGATAGAGGTGGTTAGGGACTATTTAGAAAAGCTGGACGTGCACAAGTCCATGGGGCCGGACGAATTGCATCCGAGAGTGCTGAAGGAATTGGCGGCTGTGATTGCAGAGCCCTTGGCCATTATCTTTGAAAACTCGTGGCGAACGGGGGAAGTCCCGGATGACTGGAAAAAGGCTAATGTAGTGCCCATCTTTAAAAAAGGGAAGAAGGAGGATCCTGGGAACTACAGGCCGGTCAGCCTCACCTCAGTCCCTGGAAAAATCATGGAGCAGGTCCTCAAAGAATCAATCCTGAAGCACTTAGAGGAGAGGAAAGTGATCAGGAACAGTCAGCATGGATTCACCAAGGGAAGGTCATGCCTGACTAATCTAATCGCCTTTTATGATGAGATTACTGGTTCTGTGGATGAAGGGAAAGCAGTGGATGTATTGTTTCTTGACTTTAGCAAAGCTTTTGACACGGTCTCCCACAGCATTCTTGTCAGCAAGTTAAGGAAGTATGGGCTGGATGAATGCACTATAAGGTGGGTAGAAAGCTGGCTAGATTGTCGGGCTCAACGGGTAGTGATCAATGGCTCCATGTCTAGTTGGCAGCCGGTGTCAAGTGGAGTGCCCCAGGGGTCGGTCCTGGGGCCCGTTTTGTTCAATATCTTCATAAATGATCTGGAGGATGGTGTGGATTGCACTCTCAGCAAATTTGCGGATGATACTAAACTGGGAGGAGTGGTAGATACGCTGGAGGGGAGGGATAGGATACAGAAGGACCTAGACAAATTGGAGGATTGGGCCAAAAGAAATCTAATGAGGTTCAATAAGGATAAATGCAGGGTCCTGCACTTAGGATGGAAGAATCCAATGCACCGCTACAGACTAGGGACCGAATGGCTCGGCAGCAGTTCTGCGGAAAAGGACCTAGGGGTGACAGTGGACGAGAAGCTGGATATGAGTCAGCAGTGTGCCCTTGTTGCCAAGAAGGCCAATGGCATTTTGGGATGTATAAGTAGGGGCATAGCGAGCAGATCGAGGGACGTGATCGTTCCCCTCTATTCGACACTGGTGAGGCCTCATCTGGAGTACTGTGTCCAGTTTTGGGCCCCACACTACAGGAAGGATGTGGATAAATTGGAAAGAGTACAGCGAAGGGCAACAAAAATGATTAGGGGTCTAGAGCACATGACTTATGAGGAGAGGCTGAGGGAGCTGGGATTGTTTAGTCTGCAGAAGAGAAGAATGAGGGGGGATTTGATAGCTGCTTTCAACTACCTGAAAGGGGGTTTCAAAGAGGATGGCTCTAGACTGTTCTCAATGGTAGCAGATGACAGAACGAGGAGTAATGGTCTCAAGTTGCAATGGGGGAGGTTTAGATTGGATATTAGGAAAAACTTTTTCACTAAGAGGGTGGTGAAACACTGGAATGCGTTACCTAGGGAGGTGGTAGAATCCCCTTCCTTAGAGGTTTTTAAGGTCAGGCTTGACAAAGCCCTGGCTGGGATGATTTAACTGGGACTTGGTCCTGCTTTGAGCAGGGGGTTGGACTAGATGACCTTCTGGGGTCCCTTCCAACCCTGATATTCTATGATTCTATGATTCTATGATTCTAACCCCATGCTCTTGGTGTCCCTAAATCTCTGACTACCAGAACCTGGGACTGGACGACAGGAGACAGATCTCTCAATAATTGCCCTGTTCTGTTCATTCCCTCTGAAGCATCTGGCACTGGCCACTGTCAGAAGACATGATACTTGGCGAGATGGATCATTGCTCTGACCTAGTACAGTAACTCCTCACTTAAAGTCATCCCGGTTAACGTTTTTTTGTTACATTGCTGATCAATTTGAGAATATGCTCCTTTAAAGTTGCGCAATCCTCTCTTATAATGTTGTTTGGCAGCCACCTGCTTTGTCCACTGCTTGCAGAAACAGCAGTCGATTGGAGCTAGCTGGTGGGGGCTTGGAACCAGGGTGGACCAGCAGCCTCTCATCAGCTCCCTAAGTTCCCCTGTGCGGTAGCTGCCTAGCAAACTATCAATTGCCAGGCAGTTCAGCTATCCCTCCCCCCACTGCCATGTGCTGCTTCTGCCATCTGCCTTGGAGCTGCTCCCCAGAGCCTCCCGCTTACTGTGAGCTGGGGGAGGAAAGAGGTGTGCTAATGTCAGAGTGTTCCCCTCCCCCACGCTTCTTTACCCATTTCCCCAGAGCTGGGGGGAGACGACAGGACTCAGCATGGAGAGAGCTTGCTGGCAGCAGCTGCTGTCTCAACTTGCTGATCTACAGCGGGGGTCGATTTATCGCATCTAGTATAGATGCGATAAATCGACCACTGAGCGCTTTCCCATCAACTCCAGTACTCCACCAGAATGAGAAGCGTAAGCAGAGTCGACGGGAGAGCATCAGCTGTTGACTTACTGCAGTGAAGACTCTGCGGTAAGTAGGTATAAGTACGTTGACTTCAGCTACGCTATTCATGTAGCTGAAGTTGCGTATCTTAGATCGACCCCGTGCGGTAGTGCAGACAAGCCCTTAGAGTGGGGTCAGCATACTTAAAGGAACAATGCACGTCTCTCTCTCACACACAGGGTGTGTCTCTGTCTCTCTCTGCCATGCGTCCCCCCTCCCTCCATTCCTTCTACCTTGAAGAGTGAGGCTACCTTAACAACAATGTGTTAACCCTTGAGGGCTCAGCTGAGTGCTAGATCATCCTTTAGCAGTAAGGCATTCCCAGGGAAATAGCCCGCCCTCTTCAACCCTCTGACTTCACCACCTCAACCAAGCTTTACAATCATCATTGCTGCATACAGTATTAAATTGTTTGTTTAAGAGTTATACTGTGTGTGTGTGTATAATATATACACATACACACAGGGATATAAAAAATATAGTCTTTCGTCAGGTGAAAAAATTTTCCCTGGAACCTACCCCCCATTTACATGAATTCTTATGGGGAAATTGGATTTGCTTAACATTGTTTTGCTTAAAGTAGCATTTTTCAGGAACATAACTATAATGTTAAATGAGGAGTTACTGTATAGCAATTGCTATGTTCTTATAACAGTGGTCATCATTAGTGAGCTGAACAAATGGTCACTGAAGTCAATGGGAATCTTTCCATTTACTTTAATGGGCTGTGGATCAGGTCCTAAATGTCTTTCTGTTCAGTATATACAGGCTGCCTCTTCACCTAGTTTTCATATATCTTTAATACTTACATTTCTGACTGCCATGTATATGTCCCTGGCAATCTCAGCTATTTATAAGAAAGGGGGTGATTGGTTTAAGGGGAGCAAAATTTGACCATTGCTGTCCAATGAATGTACTGTCTACAAATTCTACATAAAGGATGACAGTTTTTATAACTGATAATGCTGACCTCTTGCTAACTGTAAAATGCACAACAGTATATAAAGCTGTTATGAAAATCTCTTTATTGTTCATCACAATACATTGTTTTCCCAAAAGCCATTTGCTGAAATGGTCATATTTATTTCTTTACTGCAATAATCCTTTACAATTGCTCCATGTGCATGTATTGCATACATTGAAGCAGTAAGAGTGTGCTTTAGTACTTTTTGCTACATTCAGCACTGTGGTCATAGGCAATGTAGCAACACACACTGTGAGAAAGTGCCAAGCATGGCCATATCAGTATCCACAGACACAAAATGACTAGGAAGGACAATGGGGAATAAATAGCAGAGCTCATTTTAGAGCTGGGGAAAGTGGATCAGTAGGATCTCCAATGTGTATTAACTTTTCAGTGAATTCTTGTATGATTGGTTCTGGGACATATGTCTAATACTCCTGTCCCATAACATAAAAGCAGATTCCTGTGCCAAAATAAAGGCCGATCCAAATGTTTAGGATGAACTCTAAGCATGGAAAGAAGGATGAGGGGGGATCTGATGTAGTTCTCTATTTTTATTTAGTCTACATTCAGACAACCTCTCACTGATTCCAATAGAGTTCTTACAAAGTATTTATTTAGATAAAGTGAATAGGGACATCAGTATTTGGCTCAATATTTGTTTCAGGATGTGGTTTCTGGATATGGTATCGTGACAGGGTAATTAGCATTGATTTGCAGGATTTTTGCGTGTAGTTATGTGCTAAATGTTTCAAATGGCACTCAATAATTCAAATTACTAAAATGTAGATGGTAGTCAATCAGCTGAAAAAGCATTTCATCTCTGAACCAGGGGCCAGATCTTTTCTCACTGAATTCATTTACTTCAGAAGGATGGCCTACGATGCACTGCAGTGCAAGGCAATATGGCTATTTTTAACTACTGTGCTCTACAATAAACAGAAGAAAATATAGCTTTAAACAGCCAGCCATAAAAGTGAAATAATGTGAGGCAGTTCTGACTTAAAATGAATAAACCACTTTTTTTACTCTTTTCATCATGCATGTTGTGATTATGTCAATAAAAATATAACATGGCATTTATTTTTCTTTTGTGGAGACAAAGTAATTGCTGTTAGTGTGTTCTTTTTAAACTACTTTATTATATAGATTTTTTCTTTTGAGGACCTTACGTTTAATACTATTATGATACTTTTGGGTATAACTGTGAGTATACATTCCTTTGGATTATTCAAAGCATTAGGATTTGTGGGGCAGTACCCCAGAGGCATTTGTTATCTCATTCTAACACAACTGTTATCTCTCTAATGCTTGATTGTAGCACTGTCCACTATTACGGGTTGTGTAACTGTGATCCATTTTAAAGGATTATCTATGGGATTTTCTAGGTTTCAGAATGAGAGAATTTCAAAGCCAATAGTTTTGGTGGTGATGTGCTTATTATTGTGCAAGCCTCCTTTTAGGATTAAAATTCCAGTTTAAGAAAAAAATCAGATTCGTGGTTACATATGAAGTTTAATCACTTATATAGATACACAGCTATTATTTAAATACCATTATTCCAGTATCTTCTGTCCACTGAACTTCATGGGGAAATGCATCCATTCAAAAAGAAGTCCACTAGAAAGTATATGTAGTTTTTTTGGCGGGACCTGGAGTTCCTTGTTAAACTGACAATTTTTCTAGATAAATGCTGAAAGTGCTCCCAGACATAGAACTATGTATATTTAAATATATAGAACATAATAGGGTGAATTCATCACTAGCTTGACTACATTGAAACTAATTAAAGAGAAGAATGTGGCCCCCCATTAGTTATGTACAGTGATAAAGGTGCATTTTGCTTTTCAATGTAATGTGATAATTTTATGGCAATATTGTAAAAGTTAATGAAAATCCATAATATTTGCAAAGTAAAAATAATCCATTCTAAATATTACTTAATCTGTTCACTTTCAGGCTGCTCATATTCCATGCAGGGGATCAGCAACAGGAACAGGGCACCAAAAATATAAACCACATTTGCACACACCCCCCCCCCCCCGACATGTGCAGTGTGAAGATTAGCAGTTGCCGATAATTTGGCCTGCTGATTTTTGCCACTCATCAGATGTAATACAATGACTAGGTAAATTTCAGAATTTGACTGCTTACCTTTGATGAACTGCATGATAGGCACCCCAATGGACATTACATGAAAGCTGAAAAACAGTTTCCCCTTGTTGCTGGTGCTGAGGAGTGTGGCTAATGCTGCAGCATTGTTAATGCTGTTAGTGTCACTGATCTTGGATAGCTTATGTTAGCTGTGCTAGCAGTGTAGCATGTTAATTCCCCAAATCTCGATAAAAAGAAAAGGAGTACTTGTGGCACCTTAGAGACTAACAAATTTATTTGAGCATAAGCTTTTGTGAGCTACAGCTCACTTCATCGGATGCAGTGAGCTGTAGCTCACGAAAGCTTATGCTCAAATAAATTTGTTAGTCTCTAAGGTGCCACAAGTACTCCTTTTCTTTTTGCAAATACAGACTAACACGGCTGCTACTCTGAAACCAAATCTCGATGTTACTCATAAGGAGGACCACAGGCTCGGTTCAGTGGTGAAGGTGCTCAGCCAGGTTTATTGACAAAGCATTGTCCTAGTGCCCCATAGGAACAACAGATACACTAACATGCATGCCAGCAACAAGGTACCACCAGTTCAGTCAGCACACTAGGATGCTGTCCCCTAGACCAGCACAAAAAATGCCCCTCTTGTCACTTCTCCTTTTATACATTGATACAAACAAGTTACCTATTACTCACCCTTATCCTTGTACTTACTAGTTTGAACAAAACATTCTTATCCATTATCTTCTCATCCCCACCTTGTCTTTATGAGGGATTGGTGTTTTCTTGTACCATCCCTTAGGAATGCATTTACTTGAGAGATCTGTGTGGTTTTGTACCATCCTCTCAGATCGGGTAAGTGCTTGCTTGGTGTTAGCTAATACCTAGTGTGTTGCTATTTTACCAATGCCAGGCTGACTTTGGTTCACAGCCTTTGTTTTGTACTGTTATTTATGCCTAGAACTGCAGCAAGGCCTACACTCCTATAAACTCTTGGTTTAATGGCTTAACACATCTGCTGTTGTTTTTAATTTGGATATAGCAAATGGGCACCACTGCAGTGAATATTTTAGCAAATTCCTCCTGAATAGGCTGTGTAAGCTCCACGTTCCCTTGATTTCAGTCCCCTGACTCACAGCAGCCTTCTTACACTAATAATGTTAAAAAACCTATCCCAAAAACACTCACATGAACATATTGGCAAGACAGGGTAGGATTTTTCAAACGTACCTGAGAAGTGAGGTACCTAACTCTGATATGCGTTTGAAAAACATCTCCTCCCCACCAAAATTATAAAGTAAATTGCCCCAGCATGAAGTAATATTTTTCACCTTTTGCTGAAACTGTTGATCTGCCCAAGTTTTATTCACATGCTTTTTAAGAGAACTTTTCATAGCACCTCTTTATGGCTATTCTCGTTGAAACAATTAACGCATTTTAAGTTTGGGTTTTATCCTCACTGCCATGTGACTCCTAGAGGAGAAGAACTCCAGTAAGCTATGTGACAAAGGCACTGGGAAGCAGGTGAACTTGCATCTTCAAAGTATAAAAAACATAGTGACTCAGGATTGTGTTTTTTTTAATATGGGCTCATTTGTAAATGTATGTAGCTTCACTGCCCCAGGTACAGTTCAGGGTTAGGAATTGTGAGTCACAGTTCTTCCCTAGTTCTCACCTTGCTTCAGGGAGAAGTAATCTGTTAATAGTCTATACTGGTTCACAGTGTTTCAGCTGGGTTGCTAGGACTCTCTCCCCATTCTCCCCCTTGCTCACTTGGGTGTGAATGGGAGTGTAAACCCTGCAGGGCTTTTAGAAAAGCCTGCAGAACCTGCTTCTTAGAAAATAAGCTTTCCACCCTAGAAAGAATGACATGATGTGGTCAGTCCACTTACCCAAATGTCCCCCCACAAAAATGAAAGCCTAGAACAAATTAACCAGTCAGTCAAAATA
Source organism: Dermochelys coriacea (assembly GCF_009764565.3). Lineage (NCBI taxonomy): Eukaryota > Metazoa > Chordata > Testudines > Dermochelyidae > Dermochelys > Dermochelys coriacea. Next base: position 180,237,583 of record NC_050068.2, read on the forward strand.
AATAAAACTCGACTTGGGTTATATTTTGTACCTTAAAGGGAAGACAGCTAAAGACTCTATGAAAGGCACTAGAAACTTCACTACGATCATTGATTTTTTTTTACATGGAACGTGCTCGGACGCTATGGGTATGTCTACATGGCTGGCTAAAGTGAGCCTCCTAGCCCGGGTCAAGAGTTATCTGCACTCATGCTGATGCTCTAAAAATAGCTTTGTACATGGCACTTTGAAGTTGCAGCTTGGGCTGGATGTCATCCCCCTCCTTAGGCTTCAGAGCCTGAGCTCCAGGTCAAGATGCACCTTCAATGTACTGTCCACGCAGCCATTTTTAGAGTGCTAGCTGAAGCCTCACTAGCCCAAGTCTGTCAACCTTGGCTGGGAGATTTCCTTCTGTGGGCTCTGTAGACATACCCTACAGTGATGCATGAAAGTACAAAACTTTTAGTTAGCAAAGGCTACACTACTCTCCCACCCCAAATGTGATGTGCAATGTGACTAGCCCACACAAGATATTAACCGGGTGCCTTGCACTCCTTCCCTCCCCTGTGCATTATTGTAAAGACAGGTTACAGTCCTATCTTGTTGAAAAATCCTGGCCTGGAAATACTGAAGTTGTATTGATTTTAATAGGGAATCTGTATGGTATTGTTTCATTGTGAGGCATTGCTTTTCTTGCTCTTCCAACTGAATATGAGAGAGAACTGACACCTGAGAGAAGAAACAAATAAGGAATTAAAAACAAAAAAAGGGGAGGGGGAATTACATAGAGTACAGTAGTAAACGGTAGTGAGTAGCCCTGCCATGTCAAATGGAAGTGGGGCAGAAGCCTGCAAAGTTCTGTGCTGAGGCTTTGTATATAAATGTTTTAGTATTGACAGTTGGGGTGGAGGTCAAATGGCAGAGGCCCTTGTTGCACTGTGGGAAGACGAGTTTCAATTTTGAAAGAAAAAGCATTGTAAAGATTTATTTTTGCTGATCGCTGGCTGATATCTCTACCCTCTTTTGAAAGCTGCCTTTTCATTCCTGTGTTTAGCACAAAAATCAATCTAGTATGAGATGCAGCAAGACTTCATAATCAGTCGTTGCTGAATGAGGATATTGAAAACTGGTGGCAGGAAAACAGACATTTCACTTTCATCTTCGGCTTTATGGGACTCTCAGGAATTCCTCAGATTATATTGGTCCAGACCAATGTGTCTAGATTTTACTTTCAGCCATTTTCTATTACATTCCAGAATCCAATTTGAAGGTCACACTACATGGAAAACAATGAGAAACAACGTTGTGTTAGACTGGTCTTACTCCTTTCTACTTTTTGGATTCTCTTATGAATGCTGAGTTGGAGAAGCACCACGCTCATCCAATAAAGTCCCATAATTATGGGAAGCCAAAAATTTCATAGTGAAACATGCCAGTTTTGGTTCATAAAGACCTCCACTTCCTTCCCCTAGCACCCACTGAATATTAGACAGTTATGGGTTTAAGGGCCTGATCAAAAATCAATTGAAAGATTCCTATTAACATCAGTGGACTTTGCAGTAGGCCCTAAGGGCCAGATTTGGACACTCGTACTGGACTGAGTAAAGAGACCTGGGTGCTACTCCCAGCTCTGGCACTAGCCAGCTGGGTGACCTTGGGTCATGTCACTTCCTTTCTCTCTTCTTCCAGTTCCCCATCTGTAAAATGGGGATAATGACACTTGCCTCAGGTCAGATTTCGACACTTTAATCACACTGAGTAGGACTTATTATTTGAATAGAATCATTCAAATCAGTGTGAACAATGGTAACACATCTGGCCCCTACTTTTTAAAATACATTCGGTAGAAAAGAACAAGATGGTTGATTGAAACTGGAGCCTTCTCATGGAGTGAGGTACTATTCATTCAGTAACAATGTCAGAATCTGGCCCTAAAAGTGTCATCTAATAACTATTGAGGTCAACGGAAAGATACCAGTTGAGTTTAAAAACTTTGGATCAGGTCCTAAGTGAGCACTGAAATTCAAAATGAAGCTTAGGTAAAACTCTCCAGTTTTATCTGACTTTTTAATTGAAAAGATCCATATTGTAGCAGAGATGCAAACTTTTACCCACATCTGCTTTTTTTCCCTAAATGCAGAATATCACGAAAAAATAAAAGTCTTAGTTATCAAACAAATACATGAAAAGTGGAGTGTAGGGCTGCTGGCTCGCCTCCCTCAGCCCAGGAAAGAGAAACACTATCTCCAGATCTTTCAGGCCTTTCTGTCAGAGCATGGTCCATTAATTCAAGCAGACAAACAAACTAATCCAAACAAAGTAAAACACAACAAAGCTATCCTCCTGACCAACACAGGCTGAAGGGGCCTTTTTCTCTACACTAGGGCCAACACAGGAGCCAACCTCCTTTTTGCATTGCCCTCTAGCTTGAGCTCTTAGCCCTTTATGGGGATCACTTGACCCTCCCAGCTGAGTCTAAGAAACAAACAAGGTTAGCTTGCCCAGGCCCCATAGCCCATAAGGGAGCAGACCACCCTGTTACACAAAGAATTATTATTTATTATATGCTGAGGGGGAGCTGTATGGTTGGCACTGTTCAGAACACAGTAAATGTGGTACCTACACCTCAAGTCTTATAAATAAGAATCTTCATGAGTGGCAATACCCCTAGAGCTATGTGTAATCAGTGGTGCTTAGGATCATGCTATAAGATAGATACTGAGGACCAGATTTTGAATGTGTACATTCACATGGGACTGATTTCAGTATGACTTGTATAAAAGCAGACTCCAAACATATTCTTATACAGATATACAGGGTCAGATCCTGAGCTGGTGAATGACAGTCGCTGATGATCTGACCAATCAGATACATTAGCTGAGGATCAAGTCTATGAGTATTGATGCAATCAGCTTTAGACTGTGATTGCTTTGTTTTATTAATCAGCAAGCGCAACGTGTGACAGATGAGGTGCTATCCTGCAAGGTGTTTGTCACTGAAGCAGGTTTTGAAGAGGGATCTGAATGCCTAAATGGTCATTTTGCCACCCACAGTGCATGCCTGTTAAAGGAGGGAATGCTGAAACACAAGAAAACTGCCTGACGGTAGTCTACACTGATGGGGAAGGTATAAATTCCAGCTTTAGGAGTCATATCCACAGTAGCTCTGATTGAACGAGCACACTGAAAATAGTAGTGTAGCTGCAGCAGCATTAGTAGTGGGAGGGGCTAGCTACCCAGAGTACATACCTATGCTCTTGGACAGGATAGTGTTTAGGGTGGCTAGTCTGGCCCACTGCTGGTGCCATGGCTACACTTCTATTTTTAGCACAGTAATGTGATTAGAGCTAGCATGGGTATGACTCCTCAAGCTGGAATTTACACCTTTCTGCTCTAGTGTAAAAATATCCTGATTTAATCTAATTTTATCCAGTGTCATGCTGAATGGCTTCAACTACAACTGTCCAGTCAACTTCATGTTCTCCTTAATTTTGGTTTTAGCCAGTTTCAAAATCTCTGTCTTGCATTTGGCATCATCTTTACATGTTTCTGTGGAATAAAGAAGACAAAGAGAGTGGACACCTTGATCTCTGTTTATGTAATCTATCTATTCTGTCTCTCTAATCTAACTGCATGGCCCTCACCACTGTTGTATCTGAATGCCTTTATAGACACCCCTTTTCTGCTGTGTCTTCCCATCTGGTTGGTTTATTCTGGAGGTTACCATTGTTCACTCCTACTTCCTTCCTTCAAAACGGACCTCAAGTTGGATGAAAGGTAGAACGCCTACTTATTTCAATAAAAACAGGACTGGAACCGTGTAAAACACTTACCACAGGTCTACTCAGTGGTAAATCTTTACAATAGGTATAGCAGAGTTACATGCTTTCAGGATACACATAAGAAAGGTTAATAATAGTAAAAAAAATTGTAATGAAACTGGCTCCTTCCGCTCTGAATCACTTTTAAAAAATTTGACAAACTATTTTTTTCTTCCAGTGAGTGTTTTGGCAAAATGACTGCTTCTCTTTGCCTCTCAGGAGAGCTTTTACCGTTGATATCAGGGTATCCTGCTGTGGCCATGCTATTATTTAGCTGTGACGAGTTTTAAAATTACCAACATGCAGTGCTAGGTTTGCAGTGTTTTCCTTTAGCATGAAGAAACCACTTTTAAAGGCTCATGTACAGCACCCCCACTGTGACTTTTTTCATTATGACTTTTTTTGTTACATTTTCTATGTGAAACTACACTGATTAATATGGATGATATGGCAATGTGTCTCATTCAATTCCTCTGGAGTGCGGATGGCACTGAATAGTGACTAATAGCTGGAACTGGACCTCTGATGGTTTCATGAGCTCTCTTGTGAAAAAGAAACAAACAATGGCTTGCCACATCATTAATCTATAAGGAGTTAATGAAATACTTCCTCTTGCATGTTAAATGCATTATCTACTGTATTGTATGTCTCAGAGCAGGAATAATAATCTGAACAAAAGTATCAATGACTCTTCTAAATTTGACATTTAATGTGAACTTAAATATAAGTGTAATCTAAGGTCACAGTTTCATCATTATAAATTACAATATTTTGTTCTGCAAATGGAGAGTTATGAATATTATGAAAACTAATTTTCCTCTGTATTTTGAGTAGAGAAGATATAATGCAATGCATTTCAAACCCACACTATCCTATTATAAATATTAATAATATTGTCACTTTGCAAATTCATGTTGTAACCATGCATAATAAGCATTTGTTTTATGAATTAAATTGAGCCCTATTTTTTCATATTTAAACTGGAATGACTTTCTGTATCTGTAACACAAAACTAAGATAGACCAGGAAAAATATATCGTAGAATCTTGTATATGTAATCAGGCCAGCTGCATTTACCAGTTTTTCCTAAATTAATAAGCATTTTATGAATATGTTGCTGTATGATTATTAAAATGTTATTTTTAAAAGCCTTTAAGCAATTTTGGAGAGGTGAAAATCCTGTTCTGCTATGGAACTAGTGTTAATGATAAAATATTTGTGGTGATGAGACAGACTCCAGAATTCTAGGAATGGCCCAGGAAAACTGAGGTTAATAATAAATAATAATAATAATAATAAAAATAATAAATACATTACATAAATAAAAATCAGTTTAGATACATTTTGCAAGTAACTCGCCCTGGAGGGCACTTTGATTATAATTTCTGCTAGATTACTTATTTGAGCTAGTGTTTAATGAATAGTCCATTTAAATGCTCTTATCAGAAGCCCTGTAGCTGTTTGTACTGATCTCAGGAGGTTACAGTTCTACGGAAAGCTCAATGATTGAATTTATAATAAGAGAACTACAAGGCATTGTTGATTTATTAAATTATGTGTACCAATATTTAAATGTATGTAGACAATGTGCTATTGTTATATTTACTCATATTTATTTTTGTGGATCTGTGTTATTGGAGAATGTTTAACAGTAAACTTACACCAAAACTTAGTTATGAAAGACCAATGTAAAGAAATAGTATGTCTTCCCATAAAAAGTAAACCACAGACGTGATGTAACTGCATATTCAATTTTTGGAAGAAAAAGTAGGAAAAGAGAATCATAGAATCATAGAATCATAGAATATCAGGGTTGGAAGGGACCCCAGAAGGTCATCTAGTCCAACCCCCTGCTCAAAGCAGGACCAAGTCCCAGTTAAATCATCCCAACCAGGGCTTTGTCAAGCCTGACCTTAAAATAGTATAAGGTATAGTATAAGAGATAGTAAAATATACAACAGGTTGTCTTTTCATAGCTGAAAAGAAACTCACCCCTGATACAAGGAACCATCTTTGTATTTTATGGAATTGTTTTAGGTTATTAATGTCCTGGTTAGCAATCAAAGCATAATGCAAAAGATTTTCTTGGGCATTATTCCACCAAGCCAATTATAATCTATATTCAAAAACATTTGAAAACAAAAGAAGAAAAATGTATGGTATTTAAAACAATGAGGTAAAACCATATTGTGTTCAAGGATTATTGGATTTACATATAGCCAGAGCCATTGTATAGAAGTTCCTGGTGTCATTTAAAGCAAGCTGCAGACATCACCATACCTAAGACTACTCTTAATTTCATTGTCACTTACTTTTCACCAGCTTCAATCTAAAACCTGCTACCGAGGGAGAAGTGCATCAGTGTTTTTAACTCTGAGTCTTACCATATTTGATTAGTTTCAAAAATGCCAACTGATGAAATCAAGAAATTCCTGGCAATCTTGACTTACATTTAAGAATACAATAATAATAATTAATAAAACTAGCCTTCATGACTGAGTAGAAAAGCTTGCAAATATTAACTGAGTGCACTCTTAAGTTTTGTGTTTGAAAGGGAAAAAATGTTATATTAAGTATTGTTACTAAAACAACAACAAAATCTAAACAAACTAAACCAAAATCCACAAGATAAAGTAGTAGCTTGTTAAATCCTTCTTGTCTTCTTCTTGGCATTGATTTCCAAAGTTTTAACACAAAAATGAAGTGGGCCATACTTAGATCTTCCACAGAAAAATTCCCTTTGGGTTCAGGGCAGTTTGCCTTTGAAACACTAAAGAGCCCAATCAACCCTTCCTGAAGAAAAAATAAATGGAAGGGGAGTCCTGGGAGAGGAAATCTATGTGGCTTTTCTTATGGATTTTTTTGCCTATTGTTTTATCAAAGGGCAGGTTTCTGACCCATGGAAGAAGCCATTGCTCCCATCCACAAATCTGCACTCCTTTGGAATGTGCATGAGACCAGGACCATTTGCTCAGAGGCTCCAGCCCATGATGGCTGATAGTCTCCATCACCCCAGCTACCTCCAAACCTCTTCCTGAAAGTGCAGCCATCCTTAGAAGAGGATACAGCCTATCAGTGATACCTTTGCTCCCAGAGCTTTATTATGAGCAAGTGGATGATGCAGTTCACCTCCTGGCTCTGCCCCAGGTTCACAGATTCCCAAACCTATAGAGAGCCCTCTATGGGATCAGGGAAAGGAGAGATCTGCTGATAGATCTTGGCAGAATGATTTAGCCCAAATGAATTTAGTGTTGACATGATGCAAATGGAAACTAATTCCTCAGGTACAGCACCAGCAATGGCAATGCAAACTTCCTCTTACTGCTTCCCCTGAATGCACTCACTCCGTACTGGAACCACTGTAGGTGTGAGAATGTAGTTTGTTCTTCCATTCCCATTTGATCGTTGACCTCTTGAGACCATCAGTTAAGAATGATTGGTGGTATTTTTCATGCAGACACCTGAACACAATGAACTGTAGTGAGCTCACCACTTCACTTCAGTAGAGCAATAAAAGTTCTTATCCCATAATACTCACCCAACCAATACTTCCCTTGATTTCAATGGGAGATTTACTGAGTAAAGATTGAGGACTGGGCTTTGGGTTATTGCTGCTCTGGGCTTGATTTGAATGGTCAACCTGGATGTGTGTAAGGTTCCATATCTCATTACTAGTCCCCTGTGCCTCCCCTAAATGCATGAAGTGGATTAAAATGCAAGTTCATTAGGTTAAAGTGCTGAATTACTTAAAAACTCTTAGTCAGATGTCATGACTTGATTAGCATTGCAGAGAAGGACTGTAAAGAAAAAAAAGCAGATAGCCATTGTCTCAGTATAGTTAAAATGTTACATGTAAATAAGGATAAAAACATGGGTCTAGATAGGTATTCAATATTTTATAACTCTCAAATGAAATAATTAACTTAGCTTGTTTTGATAGATCCATATCTCAGATCCTTAATTATGTATTTATATCACTTTTACATTAATATTCTATGACAATATCTGTCATAATCACATTCTTGCTGTCTTGTTTATTGCCTTTCCTATGTATTAAAGCTCCTTTCCTGTGTGTACTACATGAGTGAAATGCTTTTTTATGATTTACTTTTAATTAAAAAGATGCACCTTGTTATGGAATCCTAGGGCTCATGTACAAAATGTGACACGGTGAATGTCTTTTAAATAAATGAATATTCCCCTAAAAAGAATAAAATGACATGACCCAAACCCACCTCAGGCAAAACCTTGAGGAAAAGAATACTATACCTTTTTCTAAGGTAGATTGCATAATTCTTTTAACAAATATAAGGCTTCCTTTATTTCAGTTTTTACAATACACTAGACATTTTATTTTACTATTTGTTATGAGTGTAAACAAGAGATTAATCTGAGTGTATGAGAAGTCCAGAACTGGTTTGCAAGTGAAAACTGCCTGTGGTCAGCATTCACATACTGTAAAATCTTTGTTATGTACATTTAAGGGATGATACATGTGGAACTTGTTCACTTCCAGTTCACTGTTTAGGCTCTCCCTCTCCAATAAATGAAAATGTCCTCAACCCATTCCACCAACTACACACAAAACACACACACACACACACATTGAAAACAGTCAAAGTCACCCAATCTTGGATTTTGTATTATTATTAAAAAGAAAAAAAATTACCAGCCCTGGTTGTTCCTAAAGCTCTGTTCACTCTTTTGACTGATCTTTAGCTTGCTTCTAAGGTGTCTCAACACTTGTCTGACCCAGACTCCAACTTAAGGGAGTTATGCAAGGTTTCCTAGCGTAGGTCCCTAGGGTATTCCAAGCCCCATACACATACCCTCTGATGGAGCTACTATACTAAAAATACAAGAGCTGCTGAGACAGTGTGAGCGACAAGATAGGCTAGCTGCCCCTAGCATAGTCCCATTCAAGATGTTAGTTATGTACTTGGGGTAGCTAGCTTGTTCTCCCTCTTGCTACACTTCTCTGTTTGGCGTGCTAGCTCGATCAGAGCTTGAGAGGGTATCTTTACCAACCTGGAAGTTACACCTCCAGTTCTGGTGTAAACATGCTCTCATATTCATTCATGATGGAGTAAACATGCTCTCATATTCATTCATGATTGTAAGCTGCACCTTCCCATGCCCCTTAGCTAGGTTGCTAGTAGTTGTGGGTTGAGAGGGTGATGTAGTAGGGTGGCAGAATGGGAATTGTTCTTTTGGTACGTAGGGCCAGCTCAAGGAAAGCTAATTTCTGCATTAAAATGTATGTCACTTTTAGACAATGGTGGTCTTGCCTCTTTCCTTCATGTGACATAATATTCACAATAGTCTGCTCCAATGAGTCATCAATAATTAACTGCAGCTCCCTGCAAAGTTTCAAGACCTGCTAATGGGAGAGGCAAAAGGAGTATCCTGCCACCTGGTTCAGTTCCAAATGTGAGTTCTTTTCTGTCAGAATACTTACTTGCATGTGTCTCTTTTAAACAACACAGGAATTAGATATTGTGCATGGCATGGCATTGACATCAGATTGATTTGCTAAATAGCTTGGGCCAAATCCTGCTCTAAGATACAAACTAGCAACTCCACTGGAGTGAATGGGAGTTGAATACAAGTATCCAAGACCAGAACTGAAAACACAGGGCCTGCTCTGGTAACCCTTTCTCACATGAGTAATCCCATTGAAAGAGTCAGGACTTCTCATTTGAATAAAGTCCTTTAATCTGTTGGGCTATGCTATAGTGCTTTTGCATTGGGATATATTCAAAGAAAAGCTTGATCTTGCTATTATGGATGAGTCCTGTGTTGGTCTCTGCAATGTGAATGTCTTCCTATTCTTGAGAACAAACACTATTCACAGAATTAAATCAAAGGTGATTTTAACTGGTATCAGGGAAAACAAGTTAAATGTTATGGTCAAATTGTTTCTCGTTATTGTCTACTTCCTGATATTTATACTTTCCTGATAAATGCTTAATAGTGACAGCTTTAAGAAAACAGTGATCTGAAAAATGAAACATTTGAAATATTTTAAAAAGAACATTTGGAATATTTGGAATAATTTCTCATGTTACCCCTTTTTTGGTTAAACATGCTTAACAGAGAATAAATCAACTGCAGACATTGCAGGGAAAGGTTTAATAAGTGCTTTGTGATATTTGCACTGAATGGCACATACTAAACACTGTCAATTTTATGAAGCTATTTAATAATTATTCATAAACATTAGTATTCTTTTTCTCTCTGCCTCAAATAAAACGGTACCATCCTCTCACATCTGTTTTCTACATTGTAATATTTTATCACCAGTATTATGATTGCTTTTTGCTTTCTCTAAGCTTCAGTTTCAGTTCTTAAATGGTATGCAATTATGTTCTGCCTTGCATGGAATATTGTAATTCATGAATCTTCTATCTCTGACCCTAAAGTGTGTTCATGTAGTACAGATATACTGCTGAACATGTGTTAACCTTTGGGTTGTTGAAGATGCGTATAACTGCACTCTCCACCAGTTATGGCAAGGAGGGAGGGAGGGGCAAAATAAAAAAGGACAAGCAGTCTGATGGTTAACTGGCTCCAAGATTCATGCTCCTGTTGCTCTAATTTTGACAAAAGTACATTGGCTTCCTATGAAGCAGAGGATTGAATTTTAAACCTGGTATTTGCAAACCAAGCACTATATGGCTCGGGTCCAGCTCTCTAGAAAGACTTACTAAAAGTCCCTCACATCCTCTTTGTTCTCTCGAAAATCATCAGCTGTCTCAGCCACCTACTGTAGCTTCCTGTGGCTCGTGGACTACTCTCCCTTTTATGTTCACATTTCCTGTCTATGGAACATTTTATCCTTAATTTTAGATCATGTTCTTCATTAGTTTCAGAAAACAGCCATTTTTCTGCAAACAAGCATATGGATGAAATTTCTGAGGTTATGTTCATTTACTATATCAGCACTATTCTTTATAGTTACGCTTAGCTCTGGATTTTCATTTAATCTTACATAAGACTTTCATACTGTTGCCATTATTACTCTGTCAGGTTTAAAGGGCTTATGAACAGTATTCCTTTTCTTATAATTATTGTTTACTAATTTATGACTTTGGTTAGTGAATTATTCATGAACTGATCAAAATTTTCATCAGGTGGATTCATTATTGGTGAGTATTCACCAAATAGTTCTGATAAATCATTTTTCAGCCCAGGGGGTGTTTGTGCACTGTTGGCTTCAATTATTTTACTCATCATTATCCATGTTGCAAGGTTGGTCACTAACAGGAGGTCACATACTAGCACCCTGCAATTCCACTGACGCACCCTGTCAGCCAGACCAGGTGGATAGCTCAGACCTAGAATTATATAAGTTTGCGTGTCTCTGAGAAGGGAGAGCTAGGGTTGGAGAAAGTGGTCGTACAGGAAGAAACCTTAGAAAAGCTACTTTGGAGGAAGCTCAGCCTAAGATTTGTTGGTTGTAACTGAAGTTAACAATAAAGGAAAAATACAGGAAGTGAGAGTTGGGGGCTGTTGCAACAGGCACATTGTCCACCTATACCAAAAGAAGGACAGGAGACACTTCATATGGATTTAATCGGGCCCCAACCTTATTATTAGGTATCTGGGACCTGGAAGATGAAAGTGTACAGTGCAGGCAACTCCATGTTCATTCAAATAATTGCCTGGGGCTTCCACCAGTCTCCCTTCCTTTTCCATCCAGGTCCCCCAGCTAACTGATGGCGGGGACCTTACCACCCCTTGTATGATGGTAAAGGTGGGCCATAAGAAAGGGGAGTTGTCTGCCTGCTGTACCAGTCATAGGAGCCCTGAGCCCAACCCCATCCCTTGCTCTGTTCCTTTAACCAACACCTCCTTTTAAAGTCTTTCACCAGGCCATTTATCTGGTCATTGGATATCTTCCCTATGGAGTACTAGTACTGGACATCCATCACACACTTACAAAATGAGTTGCAACATATAGACTACCCTCTTTCCTCCTCGCCATAATAAGTCGCCATTCTGGAACCCGCTCTGGGGAAGGTGAAAAATCCCCACTCCACCTAAGCCAATCTGATGGTGAGGGGAAAAATTCCTTCCCAGCCCCGCTAAAAAGCAGTGACTATTGCAATGCCCACAGCAATCCTAAGTAATCTGATATTGACCACTTCAAGGGAAGGGAGGGTGGGTGCTGCCTTGCCTGCTCCATGGAGAAAAGGATTCTAATGCCCCAACCTGCCCCTTTTAGCCCTTCCACACCTATGTTCCCAGGGAATGAGTCAGCATCGCCCATGCTGACCCCTCCACCTTTTTGCAGCAACTTCTGACCTTCCCCTGCCCCAGTAAAGCACTGTTATCTTCCTCTGGCAAGCCCGGACAGCATCTCCTCCCCACCCTTCAGATTTGGTGTGGTCAGTTTAGGGATTCCCAGCCTGTGCCAGAAGTCAAACTGGCTCTTAGCTGCCGTTTGGTCCCTGAGCCAGCCATTTTGCTGTCTACTTCAGTGTGAGTATGTTCAGGCCCATTAGGAAGCTATTCTAATGAGAATGCATAAAGCCTCATTGGTTTCAGTGGGACTTAGTCCATTATCAGCACAATACCCCTGTAATGTGTACTTTATGTGTATACGTTAACCGTGACATCATTGAAAGAAGCAGTTGGAATGTCCTGTCTATTAGTATTAAAGATGACATAAAAAACGTGTTACAGCCGTAGAAGATATAATGTATATAATTGTTAATTTGTATTCTACTTCCTGCTTTCCTCTTGGTGCTGGGGGCTGAGGCCTCCTGATTCTGAGCCACATTCTGTAATCACTTACACCATGGTAAATCCAGAGTAACTCCATTAATACATTTGTCCTCCCATTAAATATGAACGTTGGTTTTACACTGATGCCTATGAGCAGAAAATTCCAGCCTTTGGTCCCAAGGGAGTTAATACTAAAACTACAATTATTGAAAGTATTTGTTGCAGCTTTTGAAGGAGTCCTGCCTCTAGATCAAATTCTAGTTCTGCTCAATAGCTGAAACAAAGCTTCATTTAGAACTATGCAGCTTGGAATATGAATTTTCTAACCTCTATCCTCTCTCACAAACATTTCAGAGGCAAGTAAACAATCTTCCAATTGCATTCACTCTTGTGTGATGCCAAATCATTTCCCTTCAAATCCGATGTTGCTGTCTAGTACCTTTAAAAACATATCTTCTAAAGCCACAATAACAAATGATGTGAAAGGAGATAGACACCCAAACCATTATAAAAATACATTGATGAAAAATATAGGAGTAAATTTGTTAAAGGTATAAAAACAAAAAACTAAAGAATGAAACAAGAAAGAGAAAACACAATGAAATGTGGGCCAGATCCTTTGCTACTGTAAAGGCAGGATATCTCCAGTAAAGTTAATGGAGCTAAGCTGATTAACACCAGCTGAGGATCTGACCCCTGTTATTTATGACTTTATTGTGCATCTTTTCTTATTTTTTAAAAAAATAATCTCCTGTGTTGTTGAGAAGATTTACAATCAAAGCTCTGCACAGTGTAGAACAAGTGTGTTTGTAGAACTGGAAATTGCCAAGGACTGAGCTGCAAGACCTTATCCAAGCCTCTAGTGATGGCTTCTGAGATAAGAAAAAAACTAATTCTCTAAGTGTTTTTTTTCCTTGTTTCAGAAGACAACTTTTCTTTATAACCAGTGAAACTGATCCCATTTATAGCATGATTTATGGCTTGTAGTAGACTCAACTTGCAGTGTGGTATGTTCAGCATACGTGTGAGTCAGGGCTTAAATTCAAACTTTAGTCCCTGGTTAAGAAGGCAGAAAAATCTGCTGACATAAATTAGATAAACCTTACTGCCCATATTAAAAACAAACAAAAAACACCCCTCTTTAAAACTCAACAACATCAATTTGCTAAATAACACCAAGTTAGGCCATAATAGCATTAGAGATTTGAACAATTATTTCAAGAGTTCATAGCTATCCAATCAGTTTTACTCTTTATCTCTTGCTGAGCTGTAAAATGTTTCATATCACACAGGTTATTTATTCAGAATACTGCAACTGGGTCCTCCAAGCAGGCTTTTACTCTATTTAATTCTATTATATTACATTAAAAGGAAAAGGGCTAGGAAATAAACAGTAGGACAGGCATGAATAAATGTCACAGCTCTCTATTACAAATGGAAAGTGTTATGCTTACATTTATGTTGGTGTGGAGGAGGTGGGAGCCAATTCCCATTTAGCTCACAACCAGTTCCAGTGGTAACTAATCATTAAAATAAATAGATATGCATAATTTTAATTTCAGTGTCATTAAGCATCCTCCTCTCAGGGAAAATAACAGATGAACTGTAAGCCTTCACAATAAGATGAGAAATAGGGCATCCATTTGTCTACAGGCAAATGAGAAGGTAGCCAAATCTCCTTGCCTGGGGAATTTTAGAGCTATGGATAAATTTATATTTCCATGAAAGGAGGGATGGGGGGATGGCAAAATAGAGTTCTAAGCACACAACTAAAAATCTCTGGCTGTAGATGTGGAGTTAATATTGCAGGTAATGGAGTAGCTACAGCAAGGCCAAAACATCACTTGTGAAAAATCAGATTTTGTAAGTTCACATGGAAGAAGAATATGTATTTTTTTTCTTGCTTCTCATTTTTCATGAGGTAGAAATGATCATTTTTGTATGTGAATATTCATGAAGGGTTAAATATGCCTGGATACACACCGCTTGGGTAACTGGGTTTATGCAGATGAAATGCTTGATGGCTAGAAAAGCCATTCCACACTTTTCCATTTGGACCACCAATAGCTCCCTACTTTGCCTGTCCCCAACATTACCCTCCACAGTAGCCTATTCAGAGCCCATCTCTTTGGCATACAGGCAATGCAGAAACATTCTTCCATGCTGCTTGGCTGGTTCCCCTCCTCCAAAGTGGAAGTCAGTTGCTGTACTTATGTTGAGCAGAGGGCCTTGTGCTAGTCCTTTTGCATCAGTGTGGAATTTCTCTCTCTCTCTCTCTCTCTCTCTCTCATTCTGTCAGCTGCTATTTTTATGCATGTTACTACAGTGGCTAGTAAAATACATGGGATTTTGTTTATTTGTTCACCAGTCACTTAAAAGCCAATTTTTCTCAGTGGGAAACAAAAGTGTTAAAGTTTGGGTTATCAGGAAAATGGAAAGAAAATATGTCCTCACTGTAAATATCTACCAGTGAATATGTGTCTAAAGTAAATGCTGATGCAGTACCAGAGATTTTAACTTTTTTACAGTGACATGGTATATAAAATGGATTTGGATTTGAGTGACTATTTAGCTTTTAAATTAGTGCCCTATTAATAATTCTATTTGTAGCCAGTGTGATTAAATTGATTCCAGAAAGCTCCTCCAATACAAATGTAGATCCCATTGGTACTTCTATATGATTTTCATTGTAATTTAGTATATCAATAGGCCAGTATTCTAAGGCAATTCCATCTTATATTAAAAAAAATCCCATTTTTTTCTTGTAGCAGTGAGAAACAAATAGAAAACAATTTAAGTTCTGAACTGCCGTCTTTAAGACTTTTTTTTAAAAAAACAATTAATATAATCCAAAAATATATTGGACATTTTTAAATAGACGATGGGGAAATGTGGATTCTGTAGACCCAGACCTTTCAGATAATTCTGACTTTTATTTTTATTTTTCAGTTATATACTTATACATCATGGCAGGCTGTATCAGTCACATTGTTGTATGTTATCTAATGTGACATTCATGCAACATGATTTGGAAGTCTCAAGTCACAAAGTCTACATGGCAGCAGAAAAAATTGAAAAATGTACTTCTTAAACTTACTGCTTTCAGAAAAAAGGGCAATATTATCTTCTTTCACCTAAAAATATAAAGCAGATAGTATGAACTAATGTTCCAAAAATAGGAGAGCTTAAAATACACCCAAGTTTCCCACCAAATCTAGTATGGTTTGTAACATGAATAATAACACGGGGTGTGTCATCTGAGTGCAAAGAATATCCAAATAAGGAAAAAACAGTGTTCAAATAAGTTTTGGGAAAAATTTGCATTTGCATCTCTTGGAGACCGGCAAATCATATGTAACCATAGGAGTGAGCTGTCATATAGTAGGACAAATCTGTTTTTCGCTAATCAGAGAAAGTCAGCAGATAATACCTGCTCATATATTTATACAGGTAATATGAGAGCAGAAGCCTATAGATAGATAGATAGATAGATAGATAGAAGTCTTGTATCTCACCAAGAGAATGATATTAAAAATAGAGGTCAGATGTTGCCAAGAAATCAGTAGAAATGCAGAGAAGCAGAATGGACTCATAGTTAAGGAATAGAATTCAGGAGTCTGGTCCAAAGGCTTTTTGAAGTCTTTTTGAGTTTTGGAGCAGGACTCAGGAGATCTGGAGTCTGTCTCCAACTCTGCTACAGACACTGATTGTGACATAGGCAAGTCACTTAACCTCTGTGAGCCCCTCTTTCTCCATATGTAAACTGGGACTAATACTACTTAAATACTTCATATGGCTTGCATTAATGTTTATAAAGAAACCCAGTAATATTATTTATAATTAATTAAATACTCATTAAATTGCACACAAAAACCATGCTAAAGAATTTTAGTATTGCAAATCAAGCATTCAAAAGTTTAAGTGACCATGCACTCTTAATTCCCCTCCTACCCCCCATTATGATACAGTCGAATTATACAATCACATACTATTTTTTCAACAAGACACTTGCCTCTTTCAGTGCAGGGTGGACGATGTCCAGGGAATGGGTAACTATTTAATATTTCTTCTTAATTTTATTATTCAAGGTATGGGCCTAGTCCTTTATTTATTGCACACCACCCAAATATTGTATTCAGTACAGAATTCTGTATTTCCTTGTGGGCTTTTTTATGACTCTCATCACAACAGTGCTTCACGAACATTAATGAATCTATCTTTACATCACCCACCTTTTACAGATGGGGCACTATGGCACAGAGATTAAGGTAGAAATTGTAAAAAATATTGACTATTTGAAATTCAGAGGGCCTGATTTTTAAGAATACCATAGTGCCATGTGGTCTGGAGTGGCTCACAACTGTGAGTGCCAACTTAAGGGCAGACAGTGAAGAAGCTGGGCAAAACCCCCAAACTGATTGTATGTTCTATGATTAGATTTCACCAGCCCAGTATGAAGTGCAAACTCCTAAGGCACTATAACAATCTTGCCCTAGAATCACAGACAATCTCCTTGGGCATTCCCCTGTATAAATGCCATTCAAGCAAGATGGAATATGTGATAGATGGTCACTTTACACCAAAAATCACAACAATATACAGGTTATTCCTAATCCCAAAGGACCGGTAATTTATCCCATGTGATTTGTACTCATATCTCACACCACAGATGATGTCTGTAGCAAGTCTTGTAATAAACTAACTAAAGATTTGTTTACCTTGTAAATAGCTCATCTCTTTTCTGAGTTAAAATAGAAACACACACACAAAAATAAGTTACAGCCTTAGATTAAAAAAGCAGCTCTATATGTCCTTTAAGGCTGATCCATAATAAGCAGCAGGGGATGTCCTGCTTATGTTTAGGAATCTTTGACAGAATAAAGATCCCAGTTTCTCCTTGTCAGGGATTTTTTATCCCCTCCACCCCAGAATCCAAGCTGATGGGATGCATTCATGTGCAGGTCTCCCCTTCCCGGAGGGAGTGAGGAATGCCATCAACAAGGTCTCTGTCCTTTGATGCTATGAAACGCCTCATTTCCCTTCAGTGGGCCATCTTGTGTGAGTTAAACAGGTAGAGGTTTACAATGCAAACACTCAATATAACTTTATACTAGGGGGCTGTCATAAATATAAAGGGTAATAATCTTCCTGTATACAGTATTGTAAAATCCAGTCTGGCGAGAGGCACAATATCCTTTTACCTGTAAAGGGTTAAGAAGCTCAGGTAACCTGGCTGGCACCTGATCAAAAAGATCAATAAAGGGACAAGATACTTTCAAATCTAGGTGGGGGGAAAGGCTTTTGTCTGTCTGTTCTGTGTGCTTGCTGGAGAGAGATCAAGAAAGCAAGCAACTCCATTAGAATTAGTAAGTACTAGCAAGGAAATGTGTTCATTTACTTTTGTTTTGGCTTGTGATTTTCTCTGTGCTGAGGGGAAGGTGTATTCCTGATTTTCTTTTTGTAACTTTTTTTTTGTTTTTGCCCAGAGGGAAATCCTCTGTGTTTTAAATCTGATTGCCCTTTGAGATTAACTTCCCTTCTAATTTTACAGAGGTGCTTCTTTTACCTTTTTTCTTGCTGATAAAGTTTTGTTTCTCTTAAGAGCCTGACTGATTTCTCTATGGTCCCAAGACCCAGGGGTTTGGGTCTGTGATCACTTTGTAACCAATTGGTTAGGATATTATTCTCAAGCCTCCCCAGGAAAGGGGGTGTAAGGGCTTGGGGGGATATTTTGGGTAATAGGAACTTCAAGTGGTCCTTTCCCTGTTTCTTTGTTAAATCACTTGGTGGTGGCAAGCGTACCCTCCAAGGGCAAAGAGTTTGTGTCTTGGGGAAGTTTTACTTTAAGCTGATAGAAATAAGCTTAGGGGGTTTTTCATGCGGGTCCCCACATCTGTACCCTAGAGTTCAGAGTGAGGAGGGAACCCAGACAGGGGTACACATAATTAGGACCCTACCATATTCACAGCCATGAAAAATGCATCATGGACCATGAAGTCTGCTCTCCCCCGATCTGCTCCATGAAATATGGTATTTTATGTGCTTTTACCCTATACAATACAGATTTTAAGTGGGAGACCAGCCTTTCTCAAACTGGGGGTCCTGACCCAAAAAGGAGTTGCAGGAGGGGGTCACAGAGTTATTGAGGGGGGTTGTGGTATTGCTACCCTTACTTTTGTGCTAACTTCATAGCTGGGTGGCCAGAGAGTGGTGACTGTTGGCCAGGTTCCCAGCTCGTAAGGCAGCATCCCACCAACAGCAGCACAGAAGTAAGGACGGCAATGCAATACCATGCCACCCTTACTTCTGCATTGCTGCCTTCACAGCTGGAGAAGGGTGACTGCTGACTGAGGGCCCAGCTCTGCAGGCAGCGGCACAGAAATAAGGGTGGCAATACCATACCATGCCATCCTTACTTCTGCACTGCTGCTGGTGGTGGCTCTGCCTCAGAGCTGGGCTCCCGGCCAGCAGCCGCTGCTCTGCAGCTGCCCAGCTCTGAAGGCAGCAGCGCAGCACAGAAGTAAGGGTAGTATTACCGCACTCCCCCCTACAATAACCTTGTGACTCCCCCACCACTCCTTTTTGGGTCAGGACCCCTACAATACAACACCATGAAATTTCAGATTTAAATAGATGAAATCATAAAATTTACGATTTTTAAAGTTCTATGACTGTGAAATTGATTAAAATGGACCATGAATTTGGTAGGGCCCTACAGATATTATAAGTAGGATTAGTACATACAGCATCCTACAAGCATTCCATAAAGTCGAAACACATTCTTCTAACACTAATATCTATTTTAACTCTACTAACCCAAATCAGGCCTGAGATTTTTCAAGCTGAGTCCTTAGAAAATAAAAGACACACAGTGACAACTTGTAAAAAGTTTGGTTTAAGTGACTCGCCCACACCACACAGAAACTCTGTGACAGAGACAGGGATAGACTCAACCTATCCAGGATGGCATTAAACTGCCTTAACCCTGAGACTATCCTTTCTCTTCCTGTAGTTCCCTGCCTCATTCACTACAAATCTTCCAAATTTTGCAACAAACAAGGCAGGGGTCTTAAACAATGGCCCGATTCATCGCCAGAACACCATCCATTTGGTGCACTGAACGAGGTGAGGTCCTGTTGAAAAAGTAGTATGTGATCATGCAATTACACTGTACCATAATGCATATGTACAAGAGGGCTGCATTAAGGTTGCATAAGGCATTTCCTAATTTGAATGCTTGATTCTGCAGCTATATCATGCTTTTAACATGTTTTAATGTAATTTTATAGATTTTTGTAAAAGCAAAGTAAAAACTAAAAAACCCCAGCAATTCCATTATGTGGACTCATTCTGACACCACATGAATCATCATGAAGTTTTGGACCTTTAGGCCCACAGCACAGATCTCTATCACTTCCCCTATTGGAGAAAGTTATAACAGTAGGCTGTTATCCTCTTTATGGGCCACATGCTAAAGGGAAATGAGGTACACACACACACAAACCAAGAGGTTTCATAGCTATTTTGCTGGATAGCAGAGGAATGTTGATGCTCAAGAATCCTGTGTTCTATTTCTGGTTCTGGAGGGGAGGGTTTTGTAATAGATACTGATATTTCTGTATTCTCCCTTACAGCCTGAACTATTCTCCGTCTGCTCTTCATCCCTCTGCATTCAAGTCAGGCTGTTTTCTCCTCCTCAATGTTTCTTGGGTGCACTGAGGTCACAAGAGACATGATCTCTCCCTGCTCTCAGTTCTGGTGCCCTGTACCAGAGTGGGTCCTAGTAGCCAGAAGGAGCAATTGCAGGAAAAGCACTTCTCAGATGCAGGCTGGAGCATGCTCAATGAGCTATGAGAGGATGGAACAGGAGCTTGTGCAGTGGAACGTTTGGAGAATTTTACTAACAGCCTCTAACAAGCTTCTGCTGAGCATGTGCAAAAGGTGGTTTTCAGAGATTTATTATTGAGCCACATTTGGGTGGATTTTCATATAGACAGCAAAATTCACTTCTCCAGTAGTTAGGCAACCTTCACTACAAGCACTGGTACCAGCTTTACACTACTGTAACTAATACTATAATTACTCCTCATTTTTGTCAGTTGTTGAATTTGTTGAAATGGTTATCAGTGGCTATAAATATATTGCATATATATTCAGTTAAAATGATCAAGTCAAAAGAAGCAGATTAACCTATCCATAAAAGGCACATTTCCCATTATAGCCTCAATACAGTAGACCAAGGATTCTCAAACTTCATTGCACTGTGACCACCTACTGACAACAAAAATTACTGCATGACCCCAGGAGGGATCTTGAACTTACCTGAGCCCCGCCACCCTGGGAGGTGGTGGTGGCAGCCCAAGCTCTGCCAACCAGGATGGGGGCGCCTGTAACCTGATCCCCACCACCGAGGACTGAAGCCCTCGGGCTTCGGCTTCAGCCCTGGACCCCACCAAGTCTAATGTCAGCCCTGGTGACCCCATTACAATGGGGTTGCAACCCACTTTGGGATCCCAATGCACAGTTTGGGAACTTCTGCAGTAGACCATCCCTAATCAACAAATAAACTTAAGTGCACGCTTAACCGTAAGCATGTGCTTAAGTCCCTTTGACTTAAGTGCTTTACTGGATATGGATAGTCTTAAGTACCTGTTTAAATGCTTTGTTGAACTGTGGTCTATGGGAAGAGTCCATTACATGTGGATGCAAACAGTTCAAATAGATTGGTTGGGAACTGGTCAACCTGACATACACACTGTTATCTATATGGCAGAGATCACCACTAATGATATTATTCTCCTGAGCTTTATTGCTGCCATGAGCTACTTGGGTCTTCTGTCTTTTCACATTTATGTTTTCTTCTTCCTAGAGAGAAGCATATACTAGAAAAGATTTGCCTTAGCCATGTTTTGTTTTCATAAAGTCACGCTAAATTTTCTCACAGTCAGGCAAAACATGATCAATCCATACACATTTCTTGACTTCCCTCTTCTCCATTCATGACAGCAACATAAAAGAGCATTGGGGACAGGGGATAGTATTCTCCATTCATTCTCTTTTCTGTCAGTTTGGGTCTCTTAGATCCTGGTTCAGGAAATCATCCTTATTCAGGAAAACACTTGAGCATATGCTTTTAAGTGCTTTATTGAATTGGGGGTCTTAGGACCCTGTGTACTTTTTGTAGGATTTACATGTCTGTAGAAAGGATTCTGAGGTAAAACTAAACAACTGAAGTGAATATTGTGTAACTTATAAGGAAACTAATAATGCATCTGATTTTGTCAGCAAAGAACTTGAGTAACGAGTATATAATTAAAAAAATATGGTGTTAAATTCTGCCTTAAATTACACCTGTGCAGTCATATTGGTCTCACATCAGATTTAAACCAGTGTAACACTTGACTTCAGTGGATTAGTATCAAGCTCATTCGATCACATTTATCATGTCTAGTGAATATATAGCTACTCATTGAATATATGGAAAGAGTATATAAACAAAGAGCTAGATCCTCAGTTGGTAATTAATTTTAGCTCCACTGAGTTCAGTTGAGCTGCCACAGTTTATATTAGATGTAGATCTGGTCCAAAAAATCTCTTGATTAACTCTCCAAAATTTTAAGCATGTTCAAAATTTAGATCTGAATGTTGTGGCTGAAAACACTAACATAAATAATAATTAAATAAAATATATTTGTTGAATAAATACAACTCAGTAAAGCCATATGTTATAGAGACTATTTTAAAAAAAATACTACCAATGTGGCCCTCTAAACAGACTTTTTCTTTCTTTAATTCTATTGTAATTTTAAAGGTGAGACAATATATGCAGTATGATCTATGCAGTATTCCTTATATGAGGAGCCTAAGTTACAAATAAACACTGCTATCACATTGGTTTATGATCACATCTTTATGGCTAAATTTAAGATCACTAGTTTTTTTTATTTATTTGCTACATAGTGTAAATATTAACATCATTTATTTTCACTGACATTTTTATGTGACTAACAAGGCTGTGAACATAATTACATGATGTTCTGAAGTTGTTAATTCCACCAAGTTCATTTGTGATTTCATAGGAATGTTGTTGATTATGATGGTTACAAATTAACTTGTGGATTATAATGAATTTTATTCACAGGGAATTGCAAGGATCTCCGCATTACTGCTGAATAGTCTTTTAGAGGAACCTTTATTTAACATGTATTAATGTAGCCACATCCTCTAAAATGTTGTCTAGACAAACATATGTTTTCAATTATAATCATTCAAAAATAATAGGTATGAAAGAAAAAGAACATTGTTTTTGCATATTTAGTTATGCAAAAAGAAGGGTAAACCTTTAAAAATGACCTTCATTATGACTACATTCTCCTCGGAAATTTGAGGAGAGCTGTGGAAGTTGTTAAAGCTAAAGTAATTAACATTACCGACAGATATTTATATATTTATATGCTTAATTTTTTTTCTGACAGGTTTTGTTTTTCTAACACATACCAACTTGAAGATGAGTTAGCACAGACGTCTGAAGCTTCATCTTCATTTTCTTATATACACTTTTATTTTCATTACAAGAGTACAAGAAGATAAATCAACAGGACAAAATCAATTCATACTTTTTGATTATTAAGACTGTATTGCAAATGAATTCAATTTCCTGAAAATTGAAGGTTTGAAAAAGTCAGATTTTTTTTTTTAAATCTTAAAATAATGGGAGTAGAAAATTAATTACTCCCTGCAGCAGCCTTAATGGTATAGACTTAGGGTCCTCCTCAGGTGTTATTTTTCTTTCATAATATGTATGCACTTATGAAGCCTGTGTTTTTATTCTGCATTTCCCTGTCCTCTATTGTTTAACTTCTCAAATCACAAACACCTGACAGCTGCCTGGTAGGGATTGTAACCCCCTTCAGAGCCTGGAACATACTGTTGAGTGCACATCCATCAAAATGGCACTGGAAGAACACTAGGAAGGATGCTGTGCCTTAATGAAACTTTAACAGCAGTGGAAATGCCTTCAAAGGTTTGTCCCTGGGTATAACAAAGGAGAAGTTAGCAAATTGGTTCCCTTTTTCATTTATCATTTGTCAGGCCTTCAAATGTATTGTTTTAGTCCCATATTTTACACCATATTATATAATCAGGACTCAATTGCCCATTGTGTTATGCCAGTGCAAAACTGGGGTAAATCCATAGCTTTCAGTGAAAATTCAATAGTGTAAAATTAGTGCAAAGCAGTAGAGAATCAGTCCCTCATTTTCTAGATTTGACCAGAGGAGGTTACGGATATTAAATTTTAGTCCTTTAAATATTTAATCTTCTTTCCTGAGCAGATAAACTTTAGAAATAAAAACCACTTGAGAGAAATAGCTGTTTGCTAATTTCCCATCTTCTGCTGTATTATTGAACATACTCTTTATAGGATACGTATTTGGGTTTGTTCCTTTCAAGATATAATATAGTATATAACTATTTCTTCATCACACATATTTCATCCTGGAGATAGGTGAACCAGTTCTGAAATATTCAGATATGTGCTGAGGTAGTCAGAGGATCAAGAATGAAAGAAAATATAAGATTCCTGGTCCCTTTGTTTTAATTTTAATACATATTCTCTAACAAAAAAATCGTAAGAAAACAAAGTGTGTTTCTGTGGAGTCTAGCTACCATTCAAAAAACTATCTCACTGTCTTTACAAAACTTCAAAAACAAAACAAAAAAATCACAAATTATAGAAAATTTGGAAAAGAACAATTAAAGAATCTATCAGTTTCCTATAACCCTTCATTATTTAATATCACATCATTTTCCAAAGATGTAGATATCTGGGAGCCCTCCAGATATAAGTACCTAAGATATAAGTTCCTAAGTTCCTAAGATGTTAAAGCCAAAAGTTACTTACTGCTTCCCCCCTGCAAAAAAGTTAGGGTCTGAAATCCATAATTAGGAATCTATATAAGTGGCCTGATCTTTTTCTTTTTTTAAAAGCCATTCAACTAGCAGTTCCCACTGATGTTAGATGGTCCAATGTCACATCAGGTTCCTCAGCACTGTTGAAAGAGAGGCCAATTATTAGTATTGATTTAGGAGTCTAACTTTAGGCTTCTATTTTTGAAAACTTTGACCCAAATTCTACAGGCACATGTACTAGGATTAAAGGCCACAGGCTACTGTGGCATAAATGTATGCCTTTATGCCAACTTTCCAAAGTTGTGATAATTCTCACAAACTCAGTTTTAAAATCAACAAGGAAAAATAATACTATGGTTTAAAAATAATATTGCCATTTTTCATGAACATTCAAAAATGTAAATGTATCTATTCTTTATCCCTTTGAAGAATGAGGTACGGAACCTCTATAGTAGCTCAATCTCCAGTGTAGCTCTTTTTTAACTCTCAGCACTTTGTCCTCAGTTTTTCCTCTTTTCTCAAAGCCTTATTTTCTCCTTCATAAGGGTTTTTTGCTCTTCTCAACTCTTTGTTCCCTCCCTTTGTTCAGTTTTCTCTATTACCTCGAATTTCCTCTGCTTCCCCGTCTATTCTGTTTTCTCCTCTATCGTTTTTGTCTTTGAGTTCCTCTTCTCCCAATCTCCTCTTGTTCTTGCTCTTATTCTTCTTTTGTCATGATCTGTTAAATCATCTTAGTTCCTCATTCTCCTAATTTGTTGTCTCTTCTTCATCCACTCTAGTTGTTTTTCATACTTACATACACTTTTTTTTAAAAAAAGAAAAGGAGTACTTGTGGCACCTTAGAGACTAACAAATTTATTAGAGCATAAGCTTTCGTGATACACTTTTTTGTCTCTCTGATCCTCACTCACATTCTATCTTGACTCTTTGTGAAGGTTTTTTGTTTGTTTGTTTGTTTCCTCTTTGTACTCTGCTTTCGACCCAGTCACTGTAAATGCTGCCAGACATCACTGATAGCAATTTTAAAATCAATCCCAGCATGAGAGTTTCTCATGCAAATTTATGTGTGACTGTATTTTAGCTATACACATGATCATATGACTCTCACTGTGGTGTCTTTCCATTTCTATGGTAACACTGCATATGTACCATTTTAGCTTGATGAAGCACAACACACCTTTTGGCAAGCAAGCCCCCTCATTGGATCAAAGTAAACATAATACTTCAGATAAACTAAACAACCATGTGTAAGTACTGGCATTCCTAGCCAAGTTTAAATCTTGGAGGAAGAGGATTTGCTCTTGTGTTTCTACACTCGTTACTTAAACAAGGCAAATCCTACAGATTGAAAAATTATAAAGGATTATACTTTCATGAACATTAACTATATTATTTAAAATTACCCAAATGATAGCACTAGAAACTGAAGTAATCTACTGTGTGCACCAGTAAAGTCTTTACTAAAGATAAATGTTATTTCATTATTATGATAATGCAAGCTTTCCATCTTTATGGGGAAGGACAATATTATGGATAAGACTAGGACCAACAAGATGTGGTTTCAGTTCCTATCTTTGCCTCATACCTAGTGCAGGTGTGATAAATGTGGGGGTACTTAATAATGAGTATTGGTCTGTATGCCAAAATGTTATTTATGTACAGGATTTCTGAGATGGTGTGTTGGAGTGTCATGGAGGTCAGACAGTTTGAACACTTTTCTTCATGGGTACTTAGTCACAAGACCAGGGATTGCAAGCCACTGAGGCTGAGTGGGTCTAAGTGATGAGCAATAGAACAACCATCTCAGGGGTATTATACTATGTGGCTTGGCTAGCTGACTGGAAAAAAACAGTCTGGGGCAGAAGGGAGATTGTTACAGGGTCAGTGTATGAAAAGGCTATTGGGCAATATGGTAACTGGGTCCAGACACTTGTGGGGGGAGGGGAAAGGGGACAAATGGGAAGGAGGCAGGATACTGTGAGATAACCAAGTTTCTCTGAGAAAGTAGGGAACATACTAGGTCCAGGCCTACACTGTTGCTGATGTAACTTATTGCTCAAGGAGGTTTGATGAGAAGAGATGTATGATTGACTTAGCTGTGCCAGCAAAAGCCCCTAGTGTAGATGTAGTTATAGTGGCAAAACCATGCTTTTGCTGACATAGGTTATTTTGCTTGGAGGAGCTAAAATAAGCTATGCTGGCAAAAGTACAGTTTTGATTGTAAGCTCTCAGTATGTTCCTGTACAGCCAGAAGCACAACGGGGGCCTGGACATTTTTGGTGGCTTTTATCCACAATTGTAATCCTAACACTAAAAATAATTTTTCCAACCTCAACCCTGACCTAGATGCAAAAATATTAGGGGTAAGAATGTAGCTCAGTCTCCTTGCCCTTTGAGGGTGCTAAGAAGGGTCATAAATTAGAGTCTTTTCACTGATATGGATACTGTATACTAGGAACTAGACTTACTAAATATCTGTCCGTTAGTAATGAGTTTGGCCATTACTTGCTTGGGGAGGATTTGAGAAGTGAAAAAACTCTGGTTTGAATTATCAGTTTCCTAAGCCATTCACACGCTTTTTTGCTCCTTAATAATAACATAGTGAGAGCTAAGCCTTTTCCTTCTCTAAAAAGATACAGTTAAATGGACTAGTAAGATTTTACCAATACAGTACAGTATATGGATCTTTCTAGAGCTAAGCCACTTGAGATTGTTAGCTCATTAGCTCTCACAAGGTGTTTGGGTCTACTTTGATGGGAGAATTTCAGAGAAAACTCAGCTGTTGCAGGAAATGGTGCTGGTAAATCAGTAGCTGTCACTCTTCTTCCTGAGCTGCTAGGAAAGTAATCCCTCTGTGCAGTGTTGGGGGCACTGAGCACTGGCAGTACCATCTATCACAAAACTAGACCTTGACCACTCATGGCCATTAATGATCTCACAGGAGAAGGCAATATTAACCTGGCCAAATTCTAACTCTAGTCATTTTACTTTTTCTAAAATGTGTCACTTCCTCTCCTATTGGGAAAAGCTGCCAGTGTAGAATGGCTGCCATGTTTCATACCAAAGCTGATTGCATTTCAAGTTGCATTTCAAGTTCAAAGCTGATTGCATTTCAAGCGTGAAATCTATGAATAAAAATCCAAATTATCATTCCACTGCCCAGCCTTAGTTGCAGGATACATGTATGGAATGGGGGGAAAGCATCCACTTCCAGGATAGAGAATGGCTCTACCACTACTCCATGGATCTGTACAACAATGGCTCTCCTGGTTCCTCCTCAGCCAGCCCCATGTAGTCCCCAATTCCTGGCATGCAAATAGCTCCGACAAAAAGTGTTCATTTAACCGGTTAGAGAAAGTGTGCTCACCCTGTGCACCCAAGAAACCCTGATCCCCCCTGTGCAGCTAAAGTGCTCTGTATCCATGGTTGCAGGTACATGGGGAGGAGTGGGCCACAAATGTTTCCCAGAACATGTAAAGTCCTTGATTATCCTTCTAAATTAAAAATGAGAAGTATAATTGTACTATAGTATAAAGAATAAGGTTTTGTTGGGATGATAAAGATCTAGGAAAGATGTTAACCATTGAACAGTCTTAAGGTATTCTGCAAATGAAGATATTTTGGGACCTTTAACTATTTTGACAAAGGCTTAGAACTCCAGTCCCTCAGGCCCCATTCCATAGCTATGACTGGCTAAACATTCATTAAATTTAAAGCCTTTGAATGGATCAACAGGTAAAAGAACTGGGGTGTGCTCTGATTATGCTCATGGAAAACACTAGAGGCCAGCCGGTGGCTTCTGTGTGCACTGATAAGGAACAAGGCCACTATCATTGCAGTCCTTTTGGTGTAGTGCAGGGCCTTCTTTCTCCATGCACCCATGAGGGTGCACTGTGACCTAAAGTTGAGGCATATCCATGGCCCTAACCTGTGGAGATCCTTTGACATATAGGAAGAACAGGGCCCATCTTCCTAAGAGATGGTGCAGTGCAGTCCCCCTTTTTCATCAAATCATTCATGGAGAGATTGAGTCTCCCTGGAGTACAGCCCCCTTCAGAGTCACCCCTGGACTAGTGCAGCTCCATGTTGCTCCTAACTCTGGCCAACGTCTAAAGGCCACATTTTGGCCCCAAATAAATAGGTGAAATATAAAAGTATGTTTCATTATATCTACAGCCATGGAAATTACATAATAATATAACTTGTTCTTCAGGACAGGGACTATATCTTTATGGACTTTCCCTAAGTATAAAAGCAATGTAAAATCCAATGACAATAAAACATGGCAAAATGTAACAAGATCTATTTTAGTTCTGAATGAATGATATGGTAATCCTGGAGATACAGTATTTTGTATTTTGTTTTCACATTTATGTTCTTCCCTATCACTAGATGTTAGAAATTCTTTCACTCCCTGTTTACATTATTCAACCTTATTCTATGCCTAGTCCCCATTCTCTCTTTTAATCCTTTTTCCCCACTCACATTTAAAGAAAATAAAACTATGCTCATTTACAACATCTGAGGAGCTGGCCCTTATTCTTTCTCCCTTAGCCTTTATTCTTTCCTTTCCTTTCCTAGTCATGTCACACTCTGGGGTGCAATCCAGACCAATGAGAGGTTGTGTCACCACTTGTCCTGTAGCTCTGGGTGCCACACAGAGCTTTGCTATTGTAGCTCCCAACCTGGGCCACTCTCAAACAGCCTAACATAATGCTGGTTGCACCCTGAGAGTCTGTGTATACCTACAGCCCTGGCTTAGCAGCTCTGACCTCAGAGCCTGTCAGCAACACTTTAGTCCAGGGATTGGCAACCTTTGGCACGCAGCCCACCAGGATAAGCCGCCTGGCGGGCCGGGCCAGTTTGTGTACCTGCTGCATCCACAGGTTTGGCTGATCACAGCTTCCATTGTCTACGGTTTTCTGCTCCAGGCCAATGGGGGCTGTGGGAAGGGGAGGCCAGCGTATCCCTTGGCCCGCGCCACTTCCCACAACCCCATTTGTCTGGAGCGGCAAACTGTGGCCAGTGGGAATCTATGGATGTGGCAGGTAAACAAACCTGCCCAGCCCGCCAGGGGGCTTACCCTGGTGGGCCGTGTGCCAAAGGTTGCTGATCCCTGCTCTAGTCACACATTGGCTTCTACCATCATTGGTTACATTTGCAGGATGACCCCAACAAACCCCCAGTCCCAAATTTCCCCAAAAATGTGTGTTACGCACTGTCCAACCCTGTTCTGAGCAGTTCAGATATGAGAGGTCCATTGTCCCTGTAAAGGGTCCATATCCAACAGTTTAATACTTTAACTGGAGTTACATGACTCTGTGTAAACATGACTCCGGTTTAGTTTATATTAAAATAAAAACAAGTTTATTTAACTACAAAGAGAGAAATTTTAAATTAGTGTAAGTATAAGGTATTAAAGTCAGAAATGGTTACAAGAGATATAAAGATAAAATGCTTACTAGTAGCTAAAATTAACATGCTAGAATTGGTTCAAGGTAAAATCCTTACCTCAGTATCCCAGCAACATGGCTGACCTAATTCTCAGGTCAGGAACTCCCTCAAAGTCAAAGAGCTGGTTCTTTTGTTGTCTTAGGTGTAAGAGAGAGAGAGAGAGAGAAAGATTGGGATTTTTTGCCCCTCACTTTTATAGTCCAGTCACCCTTTGAAATGCATTTTCCAGTGGATTACCCCTAGATAAAGTTCATTTCAGCTGTGAGGACAGAGACATGGAGTCTCATGGTAAAAGAGGTTCCATGCTGTTGTATGCTAAAATGTAGATCAAGCTGTTTCTGGCCCCTTTCATTTTCAGAGAATGACCACTTGATTGATGATTGCCCATCAACTGTGATGATACCTTGATAGAAGCATCAGCTTGCCCTTTGTCTTTGGGAAACCCGTTTATCAACTCCCCAGACTTGTCTGGTAAAAAAAATTCAATTTATGTTAATATCTCTTAATATGCATTTTGTACATATATTACACAAGGTTGTTAATGATCAGTGTATTGCTAGTTTTGAAATGATACCTCACAGGGTATATTTTGCACAGAAATTATTACAATATGTGTAGGGTGTGAATGCCGGGTGCTTTCAGTCACAGTCACTCGTCTTCATTCCCAGACCTCTCCTCTCCATAGTCTTCCTTCTCAGTTTTCAACATGCTACCTCTCCTTGTTTTGACCTACCCCACATTTACTAGCCTGGATTTTTCAAGGCAAACTCTTGCTTCCTGACATAGCACCTTGGGAAGCCCTTGCTCAATGAATGGGATTTTGAATAGTGATGAGTAAGTTTCAAGACAGGTGTTGGCCTGACCTGGAATTTAATACACATTCAAACTACCAGCCTTCCCAAACCAGAAAATTCCTGTGTTATAACTTTCTGGTTGTCCTTCCCCACAGTACAACTTTTTAAAAGATTGACAGTCTCCTCTCATTGCAGGCTAAGTGAAGCAATGTCTCTCACAGGTGCCTAAGCTAACCTATAAGTAATAGATATTCAACCCAGGAAATATAGTTCAGTCAGACATTACCCCCATAAAAACATATGGGTGAATACCATAATCCTCCAGTTAAAGTATAATTTAATTCTTATGAGACTTTATATGGTAGGCATATAAATATCTAATG
The DNA here is from genome assembly GCF_009764565.3 of Dermochelys coriacea. Taxonomy (NCBI): domain Eukaryota; kingdom Metazoa; phylum Chordata; order Testudines; family Dermochelyidae; genus Dermochelys; species Dermochelys coriacea. Next base: position 180,268,653 of record NC_050068.2, read on the forward strand.
AAGTGATGATAATGACAGTGGAGATAGTTGGAAATCTTAATATGTAGAAATAATAAATTAATTAAGATTTACTGGCTTGCTTTATATTCTGTTCATATTAGTAAAGTAGAAATTACTGTAATAATATTGATCTTTTTTAAAATTACCATTATCATTAAGTACTAGTGAGCTTATCACAATTCATTGTATTTGAGTTGGACTGATATTATGCAGAAAGCAGCAGTATTTTGCAGTGCAATGGGGAATATTTCAGCTCAAAAGAGGACTCAGAGTCCCATGCTATCTGGTTGGTAGCTTGATTGCAGTAGTATTTACAATAAAGATGATCTGTATGTACTGTAATAAGTGGGTATGCTTGAACATGGAAGGATCCACCTAGACAAGAAAAGATGATTATTTGCCTACCCACTGGACAAAGGGAAGGAATTAATCCTAACCAACCCTAACTGGAACTATGACTGTCAGAAAAGTAAGTTCCTACTAGACATGTGTCACACTGAAGTTTGTACAGTTGTAGATGCCTTATCTCACATCAGGTTTGCTGAGAATGCTTCCATAAATCTCCCCTTGCTGCTTGTTCATTGATGTGATAAATTGGTAGTTTTGAAAGTGGTACCATATCCTTAGCTATGTATTTTGATATGCTCCTTCATGAGCTTGGCCAAATCCATCACTGGTGTAAACTCTGCTGAAGTCAGTGGAGCTTCACCAGGGATGATTTTAGCCCACTCTTTTGACAATGAGGTTTTATTGTGTTAGTACTAACAGAGCATTAGAGTGGAAGTGGCAAGTAGCAAAAAGGCAAGGCCTTCTAGGAATAGTGATACAATATATAATGTGTGAGCACTGGTTTAATCTTGTTCTCTAAAAATATAAAACATTGAGTGGCAATGCTCTGTTCACAGATTCTAGATAAGAAATTACATCATTCTAGTGGTGGTGATTTAAGGTTTACTGTATAATTGGGGGGAAGGGTTGGTTAATTGTTTTGACCTAAGGGTCTCTGCTCTTCAGTGCATGCTGCGTGTGGAATTCTGGATCAGTTTTTGTAATGTTGCATTATGTCACTCTTAACCTTAGGATAGGAGACAATGAAGGTTGCCACAATATGAATTCTTACTGGATTTTTTTTTCTTTTTCTTTTCTGAATTTTAGTTTGTGAATGACCGAGAATGATTAACAGCACTATTGGGCAAAACATTCTCTTAACTTTAAGCATGTTGTTAAGTCCATCTCTGTTCAGCAAAGCACTTAAGCAGCCTTAATTAAATAGGTCCAAACTGTGGCCCAGCTAGCATGATGGCACAGCTGCATAAGGGGATACAAAGGGGGGCTCCTGCATAGGTTACCTGTATCACAAGTAGCAGTCTGGGTAAAGAAGCAGGTTTGGTAGAGCCAGTACTTCCCACTGCTGGGGATGAGCTGGGGACATATGGAGAGAACTAGGCAGAGCTTTGGCTCTTCCTCCAATGCATTGACTAACATACTGTCAGCGAACATACATATACCTATCACAGTGTACTTTCTCCCTTGAGCAGCAGGGGACTGAAGAGATATACTGTGACTTCCTGAGTTCCTTCCTGAGCAGTTCCTGGGCAAGCATAACAACACGCTGGCATGTGGTAAAGCTATGAATAAGTTTTTATGAATGCTACAAATTCCCCTAAACAAAAATATTTTAAAATGTCTATGAATGTTTCATCTGCATTTCAGAACTATGTTTCAAGAATGAGTTGAAACTGGGCTTTCTAAAGTAATTTTATATATAGTAAGTTTTATGACACAATTTCTTTTTCAGTTTTATTACAGTTTGGATAGAAAAATCTACCGGGGCTAGATTCTAATATACTTATGTTGAATAGCATAGAATCATAGAAAAACAGGATTGGAAGGGACCTCGAGAGGTCATCTAGTCCAGTTCTCTGCACTCATGGCAGGATAAATGTTATCTAGACCATCCTGACAGTGTTTGTCTAACCTGCTCTTAAAAATCTCTAATGATGGAGATTCCGCAACCTTACTGGGCAATTTATTCCAATGCTTAATCATTGTGACAGACAGTTTTTCCTAATCTCCAACCTAAACCATCCTTGCTGCAGCTTAAGCCCAGTGCTTCTTGTCCTATCCTCAGAGGTTAAGGAGAACAATTTTTCTCCCTCCTTCTTGTAACAACATTTTATGTACTTGAAAACTGTTATTATGACCCTCTCAGTCTTCTCATCTCCAGACTAAACAAACCAATTTTTTTCAATCTTCCCTCATAGGTCATTTTTTCTAGAGCTTTAATCATTGTATTGCTCTTTTCTGGACTTTCTCCAATTTGTTCACATCTTTCCTGAAATGTGGCACCCAGAATTGGACACAATACTCCAATTTAAGCCTAATCAGCATGGAGTAGAGTGGAAGAATTACTTCTCGTGTCTTGCTTACAACAGTTCTGCTAATACATCCCAGAATGATGTTCACTTTTTTTGCCACAGTGTTACACTGTTGACTCACATTCAGCTTGCAATCCACTAGGATCCTCAAATCCCTTTCTGCAGTACTTCTTCATAGGCAGTCTATAGTAGGGGCGCAGTCATCTCTATCCCTCTGGCTCAGAGGAAGGACTCCTGCCTCAGTACGTCACCAGGATCATGGCCTACTGTCAGGGGAATTAGCAGAGTGGGTGCAGCATCCTGGCCTTTGTAATGGGTTAATTCCCAATGGTCAAGAGGTCCTAGGTAGGGTAGAGCTGGAAAGCAGTCTACAGCATTAACCCTTAGGCAGGGGAGCACTGTCAAGCACTGGCCACATTGCTCATGGTGCGGAGGCTGTCACCCCAGGGGTGCGGTGGCAGGGGAGGGGAATGCAGGCCAGCCTCACCCCACTGCGTTCCAGCCCAGGGCCCAACAGTGACAAGGTGTCCCACTGTCGGGTCATCGGGGATCCTCCTGCAACACGCTGACCGTCTGTTAAGCCACAACACCATCAAACTAACCCTCTGGGCTACTTACTACATGAGTTCCAGATCCGGCTCCATGGTCTCTGGTTCCTCAGGTTCCTCAGGGTATTCGTCTGCTGGCAGTCCTATCAGCTTCAGCTCCTCCTCTGCTTCTGGCCTCTCCAGGTCCAGGCCGCCACCCGGCTTGTCAGCAGGGTCTGTGGGCAGCAGCAAGCAGGATATGTCTGTTTCCTTCCCTGGCTTGGCCTCCACTGAACTAAGGACTCTGCCTTTTGTACTTCCTGCCCCGCCTCTCAACTTCTGGTGGGAGGACCGGGCCCAGCCTGACTCTGCCCGGCTGGGTGAAGAGAGTGGTCCCTCCCCCTCTGGCTTGGAGGGAGACCACACCACCTCACTACACAGCTATTTCCCATTTTGTATGTGTGCAACTGATTGTTCTTTCCTAAGTGGAGTACTTTGCATTTCTCTGTATTGAATTCCATCCTATTTACCTCAGATCATTTCTCCAGTTTGTCCAGATCATTTTCAATTTTAATCCTGTCCCGCAACGCACTTGCAATCCCTCCCAGCTTGATATTGTCCACAAACTTTCTAAGTGTACTCTCAATGCCATTATCTAAATCATTAATGAAGATATTGAATAGAACTAGACCCAGAACTGATCCCTGAGGGACCCCATTCAATATTCCCTTCCATCTTGATTGTGAACCATTTATACTACTCTCTGGGAACAGTTTTCCAGCCAGTTATGCACCCACCTTATAGTAGCTCTATCTAGATTGCATTTCCCTGGTTTGTTTATGAGATGATAATGCAAGACAGTATCAAACGCCTTACTAAAGTCAAGATATACCAAATCTAACCCTTCCCACCTATCCAGAAGGCTTGTTACCCTGTCATAGAAAGCTGCTAGGTTGGTTTGACATGACAAATACATGCTGACTGTTACTTATCACCTTATTGTCTTCTAGATATTTAAATCGATTGCTTAATTATTAGCTTTCTGGATACTGAAGTTAAGATGACTGATCTGTAATTCCCTGGGTTGTCCTTATTTTCCTTTTTATAGATTGACACTATATTTGCCTTTTTCCAGTCCTCTGGAATCTCTCTCATCTTCCATGATTTTTCGAAGATAATCACTAATGGCTCAGATAGGTCCTCAGTCAGCTCCTAGAGTACTCTAGGATGTATTTCATTAGGCACTGCTGACTTGAAGACATCTAACTTGTCTAAGTAATTTTTAACTTGTTCTTTCCCTTTTTTAGCCTCTGATCTACCTCATTTCCACAGTCATTCACTGTTAGACATCCATCGCTACTAACCTTTTTAGAGAAAACTGAAACAAAAACGTTAGTTAGCACTTCTGCCATTTCCACATTTTCTGTTATTGTTCTTCCCCTCTCACTGAGTAATGGACTTATCCTATCCTTGCTCTTCCTCTTTCTTCTAATGTATTTATAGAATGTTTTATGTCTTTATATATTTGGCTAGTTTAATCTCATTTTGTGCTTTGGCCTTTCTAATTTTGACCCTACATACTTGTGATATTTTTTAAAATTCATACTTTGTAAGTTGACCTAGTTTCCACTTTTTGTAGGACTCTTTTTTGAGTTTCAGATCAATGAAGATCTCCTGGTTAAGACACGGTGGTCTCTTGCCATACTTCCTATTTTTCCTATGCAACAAAATAGTTTGTTTCTGTGTCCTTAATAATGTCTCTAAAAAAGTGCCAGCTCTCTTGAACTGTTTTCCCCCTTAGACTTGCTTTTCATGGGATCTTACCTGCAAACTGCCTGAGTTTGCTAAAGTCTGCTCCTTGAAATCTATTGTCTTTATTGTGCTGTTTTCCCTTTTACCATTCCTTAAAATCATGAATTCTAATATTTCATGATCACTTTCACCTAAGATGCCTTCCACTTCAAATTCTCAACCAGTTCCTCCTTATTTGTCAAAATTAAATCTAGAACAGCCTCTTCCCTAGTAGATTTCTCCACTTTCTGAACTAAAAAATTGTCTCCAATACATTCCAAGAACTTGTTGGACAATCTATGCCCTGCTGTATTATTTTCCCAACAAATATCTGGGAAGTCCCCCATCACCACCAAGCCCTGGGCTTTGAATGATTTTGTTAGTTATTTTAAAAAAAGCCTCCTCCACCTCTTCTTCCTGGTTAGGTAGTCTGTCCAAGTGTATACATTTTTCATATATAAAGCAACTTCTCCTCCCCTTTTCCCTGCCTGCCCTTCCTGAGCAAGCTGTACCCTTCTATACCAATATTTTGGTCATGAGTATTATCCCACCAAGTCTCTGTGATACCAACTATGTCATAGTTATGTTTATTAACTAGCATTTCAAGTTCTTCCTGCTTATTCCCCATACTTCTCACATTAATAAACAGACATCTAAGATACTGGTTTGATTTCCCCTCTGCATTCTCTCTTCTTTCTCCCTTATTCCTACTATAACAGTCCATGCCCCCTCCAGACTCCAACCCTTCTCCCAGGTCTCCATATTTTATACTTACCTACCTGTGGGCATTTGTCACTTGCCCACATCAAACCTAGTTTAAAGTCCTCCTCACTGGAGGAGCCAGTCTGTATCCATATATGCTTCCCCCTTCCTCAATAGATGGATCCCATCTCTGCTGATCAGTTCTTCTTTCCGAAATAGCCTCCCATGGTCAAGAAAGCCAATGCTCTCCTGATGACATCCTATGTTACTGTATGCATGATCTCATTGAGAACATTGGCTTCAGTGGGACAACTAGTAGCCCAAGGAGCTACACAATTGATTAAATCCTGGATCCCTTGAAGTCAATGACAGTTTTGCCATTGACTTCAGTGGGGTCAGGATGTCACACAATTTGAATATGGGTATCAGAACCTGTTTTAGGTGTGGCTATTTGATCTTAGCTTTTTAAACAGTAAGAAAGGTCCTTCCTCCTCCCCCGCTCCCCCTGATATATAGTGGGCTGAATTCTGTTCTGACTTACATCTGAACAAGACCATTGGGATAAATTAAAAGCTCCCGTTTAGGGGTTTGTAATTCTTGCCTGTATTTAAAGAGTCGAGATACAGAAATCCCCTATGGAAGAAAAACAACAGTCTAAGTTCCCAATGAGATCTGTCCTATAAATGTCATCTGGCTAGTTTTTCACAGATGTCTTTCTTATAGCTGGTCAAAATGCCCCAGATAGCAGTTCTGTTTGTGCATTAGCTGTTTTCTTAAGATAAACATTTCATCAATTTATTTTCAATAATATAAAGAAATGATTAATCAATGTATTTCTTCCTAAATACATCAGAGGGTGATTTTCTTGCTACAGCCTTTATGGGGTGCAAGGGATTTGGAAGGGCTCTAGGTGCAGTACAAAATAACACAAGCTTATCTATGTTCAGTCAATGTACCCCAGGCATATAGATAGCATACATACCATTCACAGGAAGTTGAATAGTTAATTGGTTTTGGTACATCTCCAATACTAATTATCTGTATGTCTAACAGAAACAATCACAGTGAAGATATTAGGCCAGTCCTCAACTAGTATAAATCTGCGTAGCTTTATTGAAGTAAATAGAGCTATTCCGAAATGCATCAAAGGAAGATCTGGACCATTCCTTTCAAGTCCATGTTCCAGGATTCCGGGTACAAGGTATATGCTGATTCCCATTATTGTTATTGAGAACTATATGTGAACCAAGAAGAATATACCCTTCAATGTATATTGCTATATGTTAGTGCAACAAAGCTTAGTAGGCGAGCATGCTGTAGTATATGTAAATTTTGTTAGGTGATGCTGAAACACTTGTTGCTGAAATCAGCTATAAATGAGAAGGGATTTCTTTAATGATGAGAAAACATGGATTAAGATCTCTGGGGATGTACAGCAGAATCTACAATAGCAGTCTCAGATAAGAAAGCCTATTAGGCAGATGGTATCATGCATAAAAAAAGTGATCAAGCTGTGAGAAAGAAAGCCAGTTCTGCTTAGTGTATTAATTAGAAAAGAAAGAGCCCCAAAGGAATAGAAAGTAATGAAATACCAACATCATAGCTGAAAAACTAGTGGATACTATAATTTGAATCCAAGAGAAGGTCAGATTAACACAGAAAGAATGAAAACATATGAAGTTTAGTGATGAGAATTTGAAAAGAACTTGGATGTCAGATTATGGAATTGGACCTCCGCTTTTCTGAACATCTGCTCAAATATAGGATTGATTGGATGCTTCTCTAGTTCCTATCACAGACTGAAAACTCAGAAAATATGATTGGTAATTGATTACTATCTTTAAAAAGCTGTAATAAAGTGACATCACATACAGCATTTCAACTTCTTCATAAAAAATTAGCAAATGACTACAATCCAAACTATGAATATGAGGAACTACACTTGTAAATACAAATAGAAATAAATACAAAGTACAGAACCCACTGATTCATAATACATTAAATATGTTTTTGTTCTCTAAATTGTACAAGCCCTGTCTCTAGGCTTTCAGGGATTTTTTGTTTTGATTTGTTTTTAATTCCTTGCTGTCTTCAGTGAGTTAGGTTCTGTGCTCACTTATACCTATGTACTTGTGTAGAGTCAGTTGCAGAATAAGGGTTTTAAGCCTGATCCAAAGCTAATTGAAATCAAAGAGAAGACTGACACTTTACTTCAAATGACTTTGGATCAGGCCCTAACTTTAGTTTTAAGGAATCCTATAGATCCTATGTTACATATTGTCACTCAAAACACTACAGTTACACAGTAAATGAGATCAAGGCATTTGTCTAAGGGAAACATTTAGCTCCAGGATATTAAATATTAAGAACTTACATTGCCCATATTTACAAAATGTGTACAAATAAAGTAGTTGTAAAATATTTAATAGGGCTGGGATATTTTGCCTAACAAAGAGAAGCAGATTTTTTTCTCATGTCTTTAAGTGTCTTTTCCCAATACTAAGGAATAAGAGAAAATCTCCTTTCTTGCTATGGTAAAACATTCTTCCCTCCACCCCGCTTCCTGTCAGGCAAGATCTTTAAATCCTGTACATATTCAAAACCACACCTCAGTACTTAAGAGTTATCAAAAGCAAGTGCTAGACTATAGTGACACACGGCAGCTTTAGTAAAATGAACACTGTGTTCAGTTTACTTTGAGCCTGAAGCATAATGACCCATGCAGGCAGTTTATTCTTTAAAAATTTTTTGTTGAGATCTGATTTACAGAACAAGTAGATCACCTCAAGCACATTTTTAAAAGAAGGTGTGCTATTTATTTTAATTCAAAATAGTATTTTGAGTCTCTAAACACTGAAGTTTGCAGAGTTTAATTTTAAAAAAAAGTCAATTTATTAAGCTCACTTTTAACTTCATTGAGGTTGATATTAAGATTGATCTTATTTCAAAGTAGCACTTCAAAACAATCCTGACTTGAGTTATTTAAGACAATTGAACTTCCCTGCTGTTTTTATTTCATAATAGGGTTCAAGTAAAAATATTGTAGTTCAGGGAGTGAAAATTCACAATTATTAAGAAAATTATCTAGGGCCCAGTCTAACTCACATTGAACTCAATGGAGAGATTTTGATCACCTTCAGTGGGAGTTGGATCAGGGTATTTCCACACCTAATAGTTTTTTATATTGGCCTTTCCCTTTCCTTTCTTTCCCCCTCCCCACCAGATTTCTCTATGGAAGTTTGTAAGAGAGAGAACAAAACCTGATCTCTGAGCCCAGAGCCCATCCCTGAGGTCATAGTGCCAGTAATACAAAAATTGGTTCAAATTTCTACTTTGAGTATGGTCGTTCAACAAGTTATGTACCCACCTTATAGTAATCTTATCTAAACTTAATTTCCCTAGTTTGCTTATGAGAATGTCACGTGAGACTTTGTCAAAAGCCTGACTAAAATAAATGTATATCATGTCTAGTGCTTCCCCACTATTCACTAGGCTGGTAACCCTGTTAAAGGAGGAACTAAGGTTGGTTTGGCATGATTTGTGCTTGACAAATCCATGCAGGCTATTCTTTAAAACTCTGTTATACTTTAGGTGCTTACAAATCAATTGTTTAATAATTTGTTCCAGTGTCTTTCCAGGTATCAAAGTTAGGCTAACTAGTCTACAATACCCTGGGTCCTCTTTGTTCCCCTTATTGAAGATAGTTATTGCTTACCACTCTCCCGTCCTCTGGAACCTCACCCGTCCTTCATAGGGTCTCAAAGACAACTGCTAAGTCTTCAAAAATTGCTTCAGCTAGTTCTTTAAGTACTCTAGGATGAATTTCATCAGGACCTGCCAACTTGAATACATCTAACTTACCTGAATATTCTTTAGCCTGCTCTTTCCTATTTTGGTTCCTTCCCTCTTGTTGATAATATTAATTATGTTGAGTATCTGGTCACCATTAACACTTTTAGTAAAGACTGAAGAAAAAAGGCACTAAATGCCTCAAGCCTTCCTCATGTAATCAGTTCTTAGTTCTTCTTCCTTTGTGTGAGCACTATTAAAGAATAAGGAGACATTACTACTATAGATGAATTAGTTCAAGTTATCATTAAATAAAAAGTTCTTTGATACACAGCTATAATTCAGCTCTGCTCATTTTGCATCTAAGTACTACAACAATGACGATATTGAGTACCAGTTTACACCTGTGGTTGATTAGGATTCCTCCACTGAAAGTGAAGAGGTGAAGCTCGGTATCAACAAATTTATGAAAAAATATAGTTATTTTACGTGCAAAATTTGTAACATGTGAAGAACATCTGGGTTCTATATTATATTTATACTATGTAATTAAAATCCTTACATTATAAGCACCTGTTCAAATCATGATATGTAATTAGTATAAATATTTATACTATAGCGAGGTGTGGATGTCTCATAGTTATAAAGATGTACAGTATAAAGAAATAATGAGATTGTGAAACCAGGGCATTCAGTTCCTGCAGTTCTGTAACTTTGCCCCATGCCTGCAAACACAAACATGTATAACTTTATATGAGTCATCCCAATGAATACAACAGGGTTACGTGAAGAACAGGCCATGGATTGCCATTCAGAGAAGAAGGGTTCCAAGGTGGCTGGCTCTAGCTGCATTAGTGTACAGAGAAGATTCACAATTCATATCAAGGTCGTATAGTTGGTGTGATGGACAAGGAGTCTGATCTAAAGCCTACTGGAATCAATGGAGATCATCCCATTGACTTCAGTGCGGTATAAGATATGGACCCAGCTGATTTGATGAAAGGAGTCTGTTTCTTCCCCATGCTCAAATTCCCATTTAATTTAGTCATGATGATATGAATTCCACCTGTATGCTGTTTTAAAAAAAATCCTGTTTAGACTGTGTGAATATATGTACACTGTACATTTAATTTTTTTTTTAATGGTGAATATCTAAAGCTGTTTATTCCATATTAAGAACTGACTGTGAAATTGTGTTCAGAAAAATGAAATTGTTTTGGGTCTAGTGGAATACAATACAGTACAGAATACAGTAAAATAACTTAAAAGCTATTGTTATCAGTTTTTGGTCTACTGAGGTAATGTGACATGCTCATATGTATAAAATCCATCTCAAATTAATATTCATGAAAAAAAAAGTTCTCACATAGTTATCACATATAAAAATAAGCAAAATGACAATGTTAATTGTTGCCCTACAACAGTGGTTCCCAAACTAGGGGTGCTGCTTGTTCAGGGAAAGCCCCTGGCAGGCCAGGCCAGTTTGTTTACCTGCTGCGTCCACAGGTTTCGTAGATCGTGGCTCCCACAGGCTGTGGTTCACCACTCCAGGCCAATGGGGGCTTGGGGAAGGGCGGCCAGCACGTCCCTCGGCTTGCACCGCTTCCCACAGCCCCCATTGGCCGAGAACGGTGAACCGCGGCCAGTGGGAGCTGCGATCAGCCAAACCTGCAGATGAGGAAGGTAAACAAACCAGCCCGGCCCTCCAGCGGCTTTCCCTGAACAAGCGGAGCCCCTACCTTGGGAACCACTGCATTAGAACCCTTTATGTTGCGCAAAGAGAGTAGGCATTTATGGCTAGATCCAACTCTCATTTAATAGAAATAGAAAGATTCCCATCGACTTCAAGTTGAATTGGGCCCTTGTTCATTTAAATGGTTTCTAAAGCACACCGAGGAGCAGCAGCATTGTGAACCTGAGCAAGAATGTGAGGTGCTGACTGCCTCCTGGGAGATACAGACAAGGGAGCTGGGGTGCTCAGCACTTGGTGCTGTGCAGAATCTGTTTATAAGTTCTAAGGTTTTTATATCATGAGTGAACTTTCTTATTTCAAAGTACAGTACACAAATGTCGAGCCTTGTTCCTTTTTTTTTAGGACTCTTCCTCTAAAGGGAAAAGTTTAAATAGTGGTTTAAAGCTATCAGGCCAGATTTGCAGCTGATGGAAATCAGTAGTCCTCCCATCAAAGTCAATGAAGTTATGTTGAATTACACCAACTGAGAAACTAGGCTATCAGCTTTAGCCAAAATTTTGTTTACAGACTTCTGATAGAATTGATATGGTTAGTCCAATAATTTTCTCTTTGCCTATGTCTTCTAGTGTAATTGATGGAAGTCTCTTCCCATCAATATATTTATACTGTGTACATTCCTCATGTTTCATCTAGCTGACTTTGATTCCTACATTTCATTCTGGAAGGACTAATTTTCTCAATTTATGATGTTTTTACTATTGTTTTGCTCCTTTTTATTCACTATATATTATTTCAGGCCTAGACTTGTCTATGAATGGCCTGTGAAAATTGTCTTGCTAAGTAGAGACATTTGCCTTTTGTCGTTCTTTTAGAAATCATACACCGATAACATCTATGGATTCATCCCCCTCACCCCCCACACATTCACACTAGTTTGTTCATTTTTCTTCTCTTGTCTCATGCAGCATGGTGTCTGAAGTCTTGAAATAAAGTCTAATTAAAGTTGTCATAATTCTTCATTTATCTGCATTAAATTGCCTTTGTCATCCATTCATCCTTGAGAGGTATATTTTCAAAGTTTTGCATAGAAAAAATACTTCCAAATACCATTATTTGTTAATGTCATTTATGCAGCTTTTTATGCACTTCTTTGAAAATATTCATTTGCATTAGTTATGTATTTCTATATGTAGACCTAAGGCCAGATCCTCAATAGACACAGCTCCATTGAAGTCTTTGCTGTATTTGACCTACTGTATTTCTGAAAACTATTACTTTTTGCCACTTGTATCATCTAGGATATTCAGAATTAATTAATATCTTATAGATTTTTCCTTTAATAAAATATGAAAAAAAGTTTCAGTTAAAAAAAGAAAAATCGGCAATAGGCTGTAACAATTTTCTTCCTATTCAAAGACAAATTGACCTCTGGCATTTCTACATCAATATAAAACATAAGCTCTTTTGTTTCTAATCCTCATGAATCAGACTTGATGTCATGCTCCTGAATCTTTTGTGCTTTAATGAATTCCTTATTTTTAATGATACACACAGCTCCAAAAAACAAAAGGGTCTGAAATCTTTTTCTTCTCCAGGCAGTTTTCATCAACTGCATCAATTGAACTATCTTTGTCATGTTTCAATCTTTTCAAGTAACTATATCTTGATTTATATAATCTGAATGTATTCTGCTCTGTCATTTGATTCTTAAAGGTGCTGATCATCCTCATACCAGTAGTCTCAGAAGCTGAGAACACCCAGAGGTTCATGAGTGTTCAGCAGTTTGCAGGATTAGGGTTCAAATCCAGAAAAAGTATTATTTTTCTTCTACCATGAATTTCTGATTAGGGTTACTTCCTTCTTTTATTATTCTATCTGTACTTAGTTGGGTTTTTGTCTGGAAGCAATTTCTAATTATTCCATGATTACCAAACATTACACAATACCAGTAACTCTGGGTGTAGAGCAATGCCAGAAATACTTTCTGAGGACAAGTTGGCCATATTAGAAAATTTGCAGTGGATCTTGCTAACTTTGTATTTTAAAAAATCATCACACAAGGATTTCAAAATTGACCACTTTATGCTTTTGATTACAGCTATTGCATAAACAATCCTTATCACATGTTGCAGTAGGCAGCTGCAATAGATGACCTAGATGATGATGATAGTTTAAATTAGTTATTTCTGCCTGATTCTGTTCTTATTTATACCATTGTAAATTAGAATTAATTCTACTGAAGTCAAAGAAGTACCAGTGGTGCAAAACTATTGTGAGATAAGACTCAGGCCCCTGATGTTTATTTTCTTGATCCTTTACTCACCTACTGTGAACATCAAGGATTAGGTGTTCATGCTTGGCCTGCTTCAGAAAGGAAATGGCTCTAAGGCATCCTTCTGTTTTCCGAGCACTGAGGCTAATGGAGTCCAAAGTGGAGCACCAGTTAGTAGAGTCCTGCCCATAGTATTATTTTTCCTCTCACCACACCCAGTACACTCACACTCACTTCACAGAGTGTGTGAGAGAGGACATAAAGTTCACCAGTGTACTCTTGATTTGATCTGGTCAAAATAAGACTAGAATCAGGCCTTTCTTCCTCTCTGAGTGTCTTCCCCTCCCCCATCCCCAGCCTAGTTTCATCTGTAGTATTATGGACCTGACAAAATGCCTGTTGACTTCAGTTCTTATCATTCTCCATATTTGGGGTCATCCTTGCACTTTTGTGACACTGTATCAGTAGCTATCTCTTCCCTTCAGCTTTACATCTGAAACACTTCTTCTCTTATGTCTAACTAAAGCCTTTCTTTTCATCATCTTGTCTGACTGACTCTCATGAGGTGTTTGTGATACTTTGTACAAAGGATACTATAATGAAAGACAAAGCAACATGGTCTAGGGGTCTTTGGCAGCTAGGAAATCCCAAACACTGATTTCACTTCTGACTTTTGTGTCCCCCCCGCCTGTAATATTAGGATAGTACTATTTACCTACTTCACACGGGAGATGAGGATTATGGATCCAATCTTGCCAACACTAATTACCAAGTGTAGTGCTTACTATCATTAGAAATCCTACTGATTTATTAGTATATACTGATTAGTTGCTAAATGTATAATATTCATCTCCACACAGTAGCTGAAGAGCAAAAATGTTCCACTACAATAAGTAAAGGAATTCTACCTAAACAGGTTTTGTTCCTGCCCTGACCAGACAAAATATTAATGACTGATTTGCAAGCCATTCTTTAGTTCTCACTGTAACCCCTATTAATTACCTTCCATTAATATTTTCTCATTAAAACATTTGAGTCATGAAGTCTAAAATGTCAATGAATGTCAATCTTATCTGAGCTAATAATGTTTGAAGATAAAAACATTTTCCATCTGTTTCTACTCACTTTCATTATGAAATATGACTCACTCCAGTAGGTAACTTAACCCAAAGACTTGCTCAAAAATATTTGGTTCAGATGTTCCACGATCAAATTAAATCCATGCAATGCTGCTCATCAAAAGAGTGAAAAAGAAGAAAAAAACTGAACATCACATCTGCAAATGTTATGTTGTAACAAACATGACACATGCAATACACATTGGGTTTTATTCATCACTTCCTCAGTCCAGGGCTTATGCTGGTATAACTCTCTGGAATATATCTAGTTTTTCCACTATGGTAACTCCATGGAGTTATACCAGTATCAGCTTGGAGTAATGGTGAATCAGGCCCTTCATTTGCAATAAAATACTTCACATTTATTGTAGTACATTCACTCTTAACATCTATTTGCAAACATAAAGCCTTATGCTGAAAATACTACTGAGCTCATATTTCCTGCCATGAGTAGACCCTGAAGTCACTGAGACTACTTATGGTAGTAAGCACTGCATATTCTCATTGAAGTCAATGAGGGATAAAAAAAATTATCTACTTCACGTGTATTGTGAGAGTTGTGTTCCCAGCCCTGTCCATGGGTCCAAGAAATGCCTAATACTGTGACCAGATCCACTGAACTCATTTTGTCATCTTGGTCCTAGTGAGAATAAAATCCATTTAGGACCCTTCAGTGATTACTGTAGTGAAACATTTACATCTTGCCTTTTCACTACACTCAGGAGATAAATATGATGCTTTTGTCAACTAATTGATAAAAACTGATTTTAAATTTAAAGCACTTCAAGGTCATATAATCAGTTAATAATTCATTATTGCAAAATTGCCCCTCAGTAGGTGAATCTTGCCATATTGCAAGGAGAAATAATACATTCTCTCCTCCTCCCCCTTCCCCCGCCCCACAAACTGTATGGCAATAGAATGAGTGAAAAGAATTTAGGCCCTTTAAATTCTCCACAGCAGCGTCCTTGAGAGTCTGTTATTATGGTCAGTAACAGAATCTAATAGAGCTAGAGTATAATACATACAATCCATCTGAGGCAGTTGGTATTTTAACAAATAATGTTATGAGGATAAAGTACTCTGTTATTTAATTTATAGGAATTTATAGGAATTTTATTTACTTATTGACTTTGTATTTTTAGGTTTTTCTTCCTGATTCTATTAGGGAAGACAACTTTGGATCAATTTACTGGGAAACCATTACCTCAACCAAGGTGAATTACAAAGTAGTCAGTATTGCAGATCTGTTTGGCCTCTCTCCATCTGTTTGTGCATTTTTGCCCTTCAGGCTATTTTTGTTTAGTTCTTTGTACACATTTTTTTAAACGTTTCCTTTCTCTATAAACAATATGCTTCCTAACAGTGAGTTAAAACAAACAGTTTAAAGTTCTACACATGACAGTGGAATAGAACATTTTAGGCACCAAAGGCAACTCAGATTAGTTTCTTCATGTCACAAATTAGACCCTGTAATTTTTTGTCTTCAAATACTTGTCCAACATTTATAAACAGACACATCCTGGTTGCTGCGTTCTTGACTTTATCCAGTACTAATACAAAATGTAAGCTAATGGCAACCTGCTAAAAATGGAGCTTCATTACTTTTTTCCTAATCTAGTTTATCTTCTTGTCAGAGTGAAGATCCCATAATCCAGAATGCTCTGTGACACATAGAAGGCATTAACTGCTGCTGTCATAGAAATGCATAATACCTTAACAATCATTCTATTTCTTTATCCAGAGAATTCAACAGAAAATAGTTGCAGATAGAAGGAATGGTCATGCTCCACCTATATGGATGCCTTGTTTAGCACCACATGCATGCACAACTACTCATATCTTGGGTGCAATTCAGGGGATTAGGCTGTCAATTACAAAGCTAATTTATCGCCAAGCATCGGTGATCCAAGACTTTTCACTATTACAGGAGAACCTCAATTTTACAAACACCAGTCTAACAAATGACCAGTTATATAATTACTTTTCCTGACTGGGGAAAAAAATAATAACATACCAACAGGGATATCAATGAAGAATAAGTAGATATGCCTTCACATTCTGATGCCTTCAGTGCAAGGGAAATTGCTTTGTAGTGATTTGAAGGACAAGAAGACAGTGATGCAGTGCACCATACTGCAATATATGCACTGTATCTACTGTAATTTTGAAATGTTTAATTTTATAAACATTTTGATTTTATTAACTCCTCAATCCCCAGTTAGTTTGTAAAATAGAGGTTCTACTGTATTGTGTTGTATAATGTTTTATGTAGCATGTTGTATAAGTTCTATTTATAGTACATTTTTTCATATACTGCAAATGACTTTCATGGAATTTAGTTGGCATACTCCATATGTTATACGATACAACATGCTGCAGAGTTGCATATAAGGTTATAGAAAAAGTATGATATTACAATACATTACTGAACAATCCATGATTGTGTAATTAAAGATTGTACCCTATTGCACGTGAGAAAAGAGGGAGGGGCAACATAGGGCCCAATTTCCCCCTATGATGTGTTGCATTCACATCTTCTGCAAAGCGAGTCCAGAGAGGTTGTAAAATTGCCACACTTTGAATAGTACTTTCCATGGGGCCAAATGACTATGTACATCATTGGTGAATCAAACCCATTTATTATGATGATTATTAATTATTGATTAATAATTAATAAAACAACTTCACTTTCTAGAAGGTTGAAGCTCTGCTGCAATAACCCACTTCATGATCTGAAACTATTTGGCTGGATAACCCATAGAATAAATTGTCCCAAGTGTGTGAAGAACTCCACATCAAAGGCTTCCTCACTTGCAAAACTTATGAGCTCTCATCAGCATAAGGTGAATCAGAATGGGATTCCATTTCAGAGCTGAGCCCAGAGCTTCTGCATACAAGTCCTTGCCCAAACAGCAGCATACCTTCAGTACACTTCTCTCTGGACATCTAATTTAGACTCTGATTCTGCAAAGACCTGAGCATGTGTGTCTTTTGACCATGTGACTAATTATATTGAAAGCAATGGGACTGTGAACATGAATAAAGATAGGTACATACATAAGTCCTTGGAGGATGAGAGCCTTGGATAGCCTTCCTTAGCTGCCCACCTTATCACTAGAGCTGGTATAAAAATGGAATGTCCATCCCAAAGAAAATTCCAATATTATGTACATTGATTTTTTGCCCAAATCAGGCTGAAAAATCAAAATATCAAAAAAATGTCTGGAACGAAGTAGTCTGAAAAATTTCATCTTGGAAAGTCAAAACAAAATATTCTGACTTTTTCAATCAAAAAGAGATGTTTCTATTTGAATTGAAATTTTGAATGAAAAGATTTTGTTTTTTAAATGTTTAAGAAAATTGAAATGTTTTGTGGAAACTGACATTTTCCCACAGAAGATTTTGACAAAATCTCATTTTCTGACATTTTTGACTAGTTTAGTTTTTGGATGCTGTAAAGTCTTATGAATGTGAAAAATTTTACTCATAAGCAGTCCCATTGGCTTGAACGATATGAGTAAATCTCAAGATGGAATAGTGTGTTCAGAATCAGGCCATTATGCATAAATGTGTACAAAATGCACAAAAGTCACAATTTTCAAAGGGTCATAACTCCCATCAAACTCAGTTTTCTCTGGAATACTAAAAAACCTTTCTTCTTAATGATGGCTTTTTCAGATTCATTTTCTTTTCACTGCTCAGAACTGAGACAAAAATTATCAGAGACAATCACCACATAACTCTGGGTGAGGAATAGCTATAACTCTCTGGAAAGCTGCATGTCTATAAATTACTGAGGTTGCCTCCATTATGATGCAAATTTGCATTGGGTGGAAATTGATATTGTCATTTAGTTCATGACAGCCATAAACGCTTTCATTAGTGACTCACTAGAGTTCGGAACTATTTGAAATAGGCTGAAACTACAGTAAGATTGCTGAAGGGCAAGATTGGTAAAGGGAATATTATTTCCTGCATCCATCAATCATGGTCTTAGTTTCTTTGTGAACAAATACAAATTAAAAGTTTGCACATAACATAAAAATGTATTTCTTATGGGCTTCCTTTTATTTATAGAGTTTTGTGCAATACTATAGAAAAAGTTGACATCCATGTTTTTGTGTCCTTCCTTACTTATGCCACACCAAACTGAGATTTTTCACATAACTAGAAGCAATGTACGAAAGCTCTCATTCTGAGCATGCATGCAAATGTGCTCAGGATAATTTAACTTCATAACGTGTCATTAACATGAATATCTCACAACTCACAGCAGTTACAGGAATTAATAATATTTTAAAATGCTATGCTTAGAATTTACAGTCAATGGGGACCATTGTCTAAGGGCTAGATTCCACCACCTGTACTCATATTCAATAGCACCTTACTCTGCTTGAAATAAGTGGAGTAAAGTTTTACAAGAGGAAAGGTGGGAGACTCTGGCTCTAGGAGAGATGTGAAATTGGGAGCAATAGTTTGTACCAGTGAATGGAACAAGTCAACTCTTTAACTGTTGTGCATAGTAGAATGCAAGTGGGTTTTGATCTGAGTTTAAAAACAGAATGGATGGTCAGGGAGGCATAGTGAGCCAAGTGGACTCTTCCAGATAACCAGATACTCATTAATAGAGATGAAGGTGTTGGGGCCAAGATGAGGACAATGATGAATGGGGGGTGTAGAAAAAGATGAGGTCGAGGAGACAGAAAAGTATAAAATTCTTGTATTAGATTTAGAAGGGGATGAACATAAGAACAGTCATATGGGGTCAGACCAATGGTCCATCTAGCCTGACAGTGGCTAATCCCAGGTGCTTCAGAGGGACTGAACGGAACAAGTAATCATCAAGTGATCCATCCCATGTTGCCCATTCCCAGCTTCTGACAAACAGAGGCTAGGAACACTTCAGAGCATGGTTTTGCATACCTACCCATCCTAGCTAATAGCCCTTGATGGACTTATCCTTTATGAACTTATCTAGTTCTTTTTTGAACCCTGTAATAGTCTTGGCCTTCACAACATCCTCTGTCAAAGAGTTCCACAGATTGACTGTGTGTTGTGTGAAGAAGTGCTTCCTTTTGTTTGTTTTGAACCTGCTGCCTATTAATTTCATTTGGTGACCCCCTATTCTTGTGTTATGAGAAGAAGTAAATAACAATTCCTTATTTACTTTCTCCATACCAGTCATGATTTTATAGACCTCTATCATATCCCCCCTTAGTTGTCTCTTTTCCAAGTTGAAAAGTCCCAATTTTATTAATCTCTCCTCAGGTGAAAGCTGTTCCATACCCCTAATAATTTGTGTTCCCCTTTTCTGTAACTTTTCCAATTCCAATATATCTTTTTTGAGATGAGGTAACCAGATCTGCACACCATATTCAAGATGTGGGTGTACCATTAATTTATATAGAGCCAGTATGCTATTTTCTGTCTTGTTATCTATCCCTTTCCTAATGGTTCCCAGCATTCTGTTAGCTTTTTTGACTGCTGCTGCATTTGAGTAGATGTTTTCAGAGAACTAACCACAATGATTCCAAGATCTCTTTCTTGAGTGGTAACAACTAATTTAGACCTCATCATTTCACATGTAAAGTATAGTTGTGATTACGTTTTCCAATGTGTATTACTTTGCATTTATCAACATTGAATTTAATCTGCCAATTTATTGCCCAGTCACCCAGTTTTGTGAGATCCCTTTGTAATTTTTCACCGTCTGCTTTGGTCTTAACTTCTTGAGTAGTTTTGCCACGTCACTGTTTATCCCCTTTTCCAGATCATTTATGAATATGTTGAACAGTATTGGTCCTTCTACAGATACCTGGCGGACACCACTATGTACCTCTCTCCATTCTGAAAACTGACCATTTACTCCTACCCTTTGTTTCCTATATTTTAACCAGTTACTAATCCATGAGAGGACCTTCCCTTTTATCCCATGACAGCTTACTTTGCTTAAGAGCCTTTGTTGAGGGACCTTGTCAAAGACTTTCTGAAAATCTAAGTGCACGATATTGACTGAATAACCCTTGTCCACTTGCTTGTTGCCCCTCCTCAACAAATTCTAGTAGATTTGTGAGGCGTGAGCTCCCTTTACAAAAAACATGATGATTTTCCCAACAAATGAAGTTTCATTGGAGGTCTTCAGAAATCGGGTGATGTTTCTTCTGGCTGTGAAAGCACACATAGCATTACAATAGGCTTCAACTTGGATTTGAGTACTTTTGGTAAGCAATTCTGGAGGGAATTGCAAAAACTGAGCATGAATTGTCAATTACATTACAGAATGACTCAACTAAAGGAGTGCTCAGGATGGTAGTGGATGTAAACCTTGTTGCAGTAGTGAAAATATGCAGACTTGATGAGTTTAGCAATAGCAGATGCAAAGGAAAACTTGAGGTAGAAAATTACCGCAATGAATGGCCTTAAGGTGTGAAATGGAAACTGGAGCTAAGAAGCAAGATGTATGAGGTAAGGATGTACTTTAAAATAATTCTCTTGCCTAAAAGAAGACATTCATAGAGGTGAGCAAGGTAAGAAGTGCCAGGTGCTGCTATGTTTAAGATGCGTAATAGACATTTGACATGGTAATAGAAATACCGTAGAGCACTGGTGGGCAACTGTGCCCCATCAAGATGATCCACTGATGGGCCACCAGACAGTTTGTTTACGTTTGCATGGTCCATGGTTCACTATTCCCAGCCAATGGGAGCTGTGGGAAGTGGTGCGGGCCTCAGGGATGTGCTGGCTGTCGCTTCCCGCAGCTCCCATTGGCTGGGAACGGCAAACCATGGCTACTGGGACCTACAGGGGGCCATGCAAATGTAAACAAACTGTCTCACGGCCCACCAGTGGATTACCCTGACTGGCTGCCCGTGGGTCACAGGTTGCCCACCACTGCTCTAGGGAGAGTCCATTGAAATATTCAAAACAGAGGTATATAGCCACAGAAATGTGATAGTATATGTTCAGTGGTGTTTGTCTAATGTTTGGTGAAATGATCTGGCCAGGCAGCAAGAAGCTGACAGAGAAGAGAAAATGAAAGTAGCAAAATTAAACCCCTGGAGCACAGAATAGAGCAGTCAGCACAATCAAAATTAAAAAGTATGGGACACTCAAATTTCCTAGAAGAAAGCCCAGGGGTTTAGAATTATGACTTTATGGGCCAAAGACACCAACATGATAAAGTAGCCTAACAGGCAGTCAATGTGGAAGACAAAGAAAGAGTGCTTAGAGGTAGGAGTATTATCAATGAGGGGAGAACCAAGGCCAGATATATAGTAATAAAGAGGAATGGTATATGGCCAGTTGTGTGAAATGAAAGGGAAGTATCAAGTATGAGGAAGCCATTGACAGCATAATAGAAAGTGGTCCCTATCCTGTGGAGGGCACTAAAAACAGTTCTCTTCATATACTTTCACATAAATCCTGTTAATGCCAAGAAAACGTACACACATCAGGCAGGATTCTGACTAGCCTCTTATGGGTCTTCAAGCAGGGAAGAGGCTCTGTTCTACCCCCAAATCAAATCGGAGCTTGTTGGGTATGAACTGCGGAACATGCTACTCCATCATCAAGAGTGGTGCAGAGGGCTGCACAGGAGCCGCAGGAGCAGTTTTTTCTGAGGAGTCTAGGTGTAGCAAACCAATTCTGCAGCTCCGGCAACACAGCTGGAACCTTTCGCCTACACGAGGTTGCCTAAACTACTAGCATTCTGCTTGTAGTTCAGGTCATGCAAAGTTCTGCCAGATTTACAGGAGACAAACCAAGCTAGTATTTTTCACTGCTTTGATTAGCATTTTTTTAAATATTCTCCTAAAAGAGAGCTAATTTTGACAAATGTCTGGAGGTAAACAGTATTTTTCTTCCTGTCCATGATAGAAGCAACAGGCTGATGTTTTAGACTGAGCATATCTTAGGTCATGTTTCTGTATATTGTAATGAAATGATATATGGGAGCACTTGAAGGAGTTCAGTTACATTAGAAGAAAATTGCTGTGAATTTTAGTATTCCCTGGAGTCTCAATGCTGCATACACTTGTCTCTTTGGATTCATTTGTGTCTTTAAGTCCCCCGGTGGGGACAGGGAGGGTAGTGCAGAGCTGAGTTGCCCCAGGAATTGCTCCAGAAACAATATTGCCACAAGTAGGCAGAAATTCCCATAGCTTTGCCTTTGAAGAAACAGGACATCCTAATTCTTAGTCAGCTCCATTGGCTAGTGTGTAAGGGATCTGGACCCAACTACGAATTTGAACTTTGTTGTGATCCAGGAGCTACATGGTGGGAATGATCTCTGAACTCTGTAGACACAGAGACTAAAACTACGTCCCACTACTGCACAGTACACAGGAATATCCCTTGGCACACTTATATGGCAGTCTGGAAGAAGGCTGGGCCTAATCATCGCAATAAGTGCTACACTCAGTAGTGTGGTCAGATTGGGGCCCTTGGATATCTCTTGACGAGATCACTGAATATGAACATATAATTTAAACAGTGAAATCTCAAAGCAGTATTTTAAAATACCTGTAACTATTATAAATTCCACAGTAGTATGAATTGTGCTTCTGTGTAATCCATTGTGGCTTCTATTTTAATAGTGATTTCAAGAAAAGATGTAGCTTGATAGATGTGTACAAAGACAGGAAGATCACAACTGAAGCCAGAAGCAAGGAATAGCAGGATTTTCTACCCTGGTGTTCTTTTAACATCCATGTTGTACTTACAAATGCTCTCCAAAAAAGTAAAGATCTTACCTAAAAAGAGGTAGATATATCCAACACTTTCCTGTTTCTCTGATTGCAGCTCTGATCTTCCTGTTTAAATACCATCATCAGGTGGACAAAATGACTCTCTTCTGCTTAATTTCATCATATTGACGTTTTCCCAAATAAGGTATTTAAAATACAAGATCAAATTTTCTTTTGGTAAAACTGTCAATGAAATTGGAGAACTAGTGCCATTATTATTGAACTGCTTTCTCCTTTCTGTGTGTAGTTGGTTTGGCAAAGTGGATAATATTGATATCTAAACATTGTTTCTATTAAAATTCAAATGAATAGGTACTGTTTAATTTCAGACTAGTTTGTCACCTTTATAACAACCAGTGTGGTTGAAGAAAATATACAGGACACAGACCAACATCAATGGTGATTAGAGAAAATCAGACACAAACTTAACTTGGCAGTGTAATAAGATTGCTCAGCTCTGAAAGCGTATTAGTTCAGTTGGGTGGAGAAAAGGTTGTCCATGTTTACAGGGAAAATAGCAAACAATTTGGAAAGACTTAGTTCATTAGCACAAACAAAAGTGAAAATCCAACCCATTAACTGTAGGAGTTATTAAAGAGACAGATGGATAAACAAAGCTGTTCTTTCCCCCCCCCCTTTGCATTAGTATTGAGTTATTATTGGGGGGGGGGATCAGTATGCAGGAAGTATGTTGTTTTTAGGTGCCCAAATTTTAGGTTAATATTCAAAGTAGAGGGTAGGTAGTGAAGGAGTTCTGAAAATTCAGCACCTGCTTTGGATACTTGCACCACCTGGATATTCTGAATCTAACTGCATGCTCAGACAACCAGGAGTGCTGTTGCAATAGACAATGGTATGCAGTTACTGCTGTGCCCACCTGTTGATCTGCAGCACAAGGGCTGTCAGAAGAACACACATGGTCCTGGGTAATATACCAGGTGTCAGAAAGGCAAGGACTGCTTAGTTGAGTGTGGAGAATTCATTATCACATCTCTTATATTATGCTTAAAAGCCAAGCTGCAGGAGAAATGCTACAGAAAAGGAACCCACATCCTTGGACTAGTCATACCCCTCTAGAGCTCTCCAACACCACTTTCTACAATCCATCACCCTCTGATCCCACTGAGGGTTACCAAAAGAAACTACAGCATTTGCTCAAGAAACTCCCTGAAAAAGTACAAGAACAAATCCGCACAGACACACCCCTAGAACCCCGACCTGGGGTATTCTATCTGCTACCCAAGATCCATAAACCTGGAAATCCTGGACGCCCCATCATCTCAGGCATTGGCACCCTGACAGCAGGATTGTCTGGCTATGGAGACTCCCTCCTCAGGCCCTATGCTACCAGCACTCCCAGCTATCTTCGAGACACAACTGACATCCTGAGGAAACTACAATCCATCAGTGATCTTCCTAAAAACACCATCCTGGCCACTATGCATGTAGAAGCCCTCTACACCAACATTCCACACAAAGATGGACTACAAGCTGTCACTGTATTTTCCACTGAATGCATCCGATGAAGTGAGCTGTAGCTCACGAAAGCTTATGCTCAAAAAAATTTGTTAGTCTCTAAGGTGCCACAAGTACTCCTTTCCTTTTTATGCCACTATGAAGTCAGTTGGAAGGTTTCCATTGGTTCATAACATCCCATTTGAATGAATAGAGCATATTAGCCCTCTGAGTTAGGATCAACTTTGCCCTCACCATCCTCCTTCTCCTGGCTTGCCTTAAAATATACCTGCTTGGCACAGTCAGCTGTTGCGCTGCAGCCAGTAACAGCTCTTTTTGTTGCATGGTTCAGTCCCCATTCAGAAATGGAAAAAACCTTACCATCCTTCACATTCCCCTCACCCTTCACCCCATCCTGTCTACTGCATGTATCCTAGTCTCTTTCCCTTTAATACTCTGTATGTATGTCTTATTCTCAGTAATCTCTGTGTTTTGGGTACTATTCATCTAGTCGGTGTGCCCTGGTATGTGTGATGTGCAGAGAGGCTAATCGGTGGTTAATGCTTGAGTAGCTTCACCTGTGTCTCCTTGACTAGTCCCACCCCAACATGATTAAGTAGCATTTGGCTGAGTGAGTAGGGGGCATCTGAGCACTTTTGAAAATGTGTGAAGTGTACCTTAGTCCATTAAATGTGCCTTGAACTTGCCTTTTATGTGCAGACAGACCTACATGGCTGCGTGCACAGAGACCCAGCTGGAGTATGCATCAGTTTTGCATGTACACATTTATGAAAATGTGGATGTTAGTGGCCCCTACTAATGCAGCAAGTCTGTCGAATAGAGGGGAATGGAACCTAGGTCTTTTGAGTCTCAGAACCATGTTTCAACACTAGAGCATGCTGCCTCCTTCTCCTACAATGCCTCCTTTTAGAGAAAATACCATGTAATAGTATTACTAGAAGCTTAGGGAAGTTGGTTTCTCCATCGTTTGTGTGATGCTGGAGAAAAGCCTTTTTTATCTTTGAAATTAAATTAGTCCCAAAACAACAAATAAATTCATGCTTAAAATTTCAAAATTTTATTTATGTATAATGCACATTTGTTGTCCTGATTTGGGAATACACAAAATACTCAGTTTTGATATAACTAGTTAACCGTATAATTTTATGTTCTGCTCAGTGTATTCCTAAATTCTTTTTAAATGTACATTAAATTTTAATAGGTAGATGGGGAGAGATAGTTCATTAACTAAATTAAAATTAAAAAATAAATTAAAAATTGTCATTCATTATTTAGTGGATAAGCTCAGACTGCCAGTAATAGCTCTTTTTGTTGTGTTAATTATTATTCTCTCTTTCTACAGAGCTACAACACAGGTCAAAAAAGTCAGTTATGTAATTAGAAGGAAATTTAAAGATCTTAATTTAGAACTCAGCCTGCTCTCAATGTACAATGCTTAACCCCAGGAAAAAAAATCCCAAATCTTATATATCTGCAAGTCTAAATTTTAACTTGCTAATGTGTTCTTTGTGAAAACAATTGTTAATACAAATGATGTTCCTAGCCTATAAGATTAGTTTACTTCATTGAACAATGTAAACAACACATTTGTTTACATAAGGCGTGATTCTGCCATCCTTGCTCACATTGTATAATTCTATATTCCTTGAACAGCCTCTTTGAAGTTAGTAGGACTATTCTTGGAGTAAGATGCTACTCATTGGGCCAGATCTTCAGCTTGTGTAAATCATCGTCACTCCACTTAAGTCAAAGGTGCTGTGTTGATTTACAGATGACTGTGTTGACCCAACATGATACAGAAGTATTCTTGGGAAAAAATATTTAAACTACAGTTAAGGGTGAAATAATCTATTTTAAGAGAATGTAGTTGTCTTTAAAAAAAAATTAGACTGGACATTCCAAGTCTTAAGGTCCCACTTTACAAAACAAACCACTCAGAAACATATCAATACACTGTGGAAAGTGATCACCTTTACAACCCCCACAGCACTGTCAACGGACACTGACCTCAGAGTTGGTCGTTCACAAATGAGTATATGCATGGGGACTTATTCAGATGGGTAAATGGCTTGTGATACTATCTTGTCCTGAGGGGAACCTCCTATGTATCTGCATGGCAACAGGAAGAGGCAAACAACCTGATAGGTGCCAGCCTTATAAGCATGAAAATCACTATTGCTCACGTTTGAAAAGAGATTTGTTCACTGGTCTCTAATTTGTAGTTATAAGATGTATGAGATCTTCAGCTGATGTAAATTGTCATAGCTCCCCTGACATCCTTAGAGTTACAGCAATTTACATCAGCCTGGCATCTGACTGAGAATTTTTATATGGGGCATAGCACATAAGCGAGGCTCGTTTTTTGACTCTTTATTCTATCTTACCTGGACAGTCCTTCCTTATCTAAGAGACTTCCTCCCCTCCCCCACTCATAGGCTTTCCCCCCCAACAGAAGGCTTCTTTAGATGTAATTTAACTTTCAAAATGCTTACTACTAATTCTTCTTTCCATGAACATATTGTGAGGATGTAACACGATGTATTGATAGTCTATGACACAAAAGATTAGATTTATCATTTGTGCTATGCTCTTTTGGCACATTCACTAACACAGTATACCTGGTGTGTTCCAAGAAAAACAAGTGAGAAACAAAATAATTACATTAAAGGGGGAAAACATTACGAGGTTTAGGATATATTTTCTTTCATAAAAATGAAAAGGGTACTCAGATGACAAAAGCATATGCTGTGGAATGTTATTGGGAAGCATCACACCATGTTAAAGCAGCAAATTGTCTCCTTTATTTGATGTTAATACTCCCAAACTGTGGACAACTGTATAATAAAAATCCCATCAATAAAAGCTGAGTTAATCATTCATGACTGACTAATTCTTCAAGTATCAATAGATATAGTTTGAAATACCCTATGGCACAAAAGGTTAGGACAGTTGTCATATCATCAGGAGGAAGAAGTGCATGCCATCTTTCTTAGGTCACTGTGAGCCTTCACATGATTACCCATATAAATCATGCACAATAACACATCCACAGTTTAAGAAATAAACAATATGAAGATCTGTCAGATTTCAACAGGCTATTGAATGGCTTCTTTATAAAAATAAACAGAAATATTAAGCTTGCTTCTTATGCGTTGATGTAATCAGTATCTTAACCTTTGATTCATAAACTTCCTAGTGGATTTGTTGCTATTATACATAATTTAACATGCAACATAATATTCAGATTCTCAGTTTATTATTGATGACTATGATTGATACTGAATCATTGCTAGGTACATGACTGAGCAAGGTAGAAAAGTATTTCAGCTAAAATGTTTATCCTTTTTTATCTGATCAAGAAAACTAACTATACATTTATAACCATTTTTATGATCATTTGAAAAAGGATTATGATAGCAATATGTCTTTCAACTATGCCTTTATGACCACATCAAGTGAAGTGTGTGGTTCACATCTACATCTATTAAGGTGCCTTTGTTATAACCTCAGGCCTTTATCTTACCCTAGATGGACTTCATAAAATGATGATGCCCACCTTTGGGATTTATTAAGGAGGAATGTTGTCCTTCACAGTGCTGATAAAGGTCAACTTAAAAATGTCCCATTTCCCTACAAGCAATTACCAGAAATATACTACTACTGGAACATTTGATATTCTTGAACCGCAAAATCACTGAGCGTGGGGAAGTTTTCAACTCCAAGGCAGGCTAAATCTAAATTCCATACAGCCAATTCTAGAAATGTGTTGAGCAGCTGCCAACTATTTTAATTCTGTTTTTAGGGGATTTAATTTAATCAGTATAGTTGAAACTTTGGTTATAGGAATAACAAGGGGAGAAAGGAATATCGTTATCTAATTTATTTAAGTTGTCCCCATTTTTTCCAATGTGAAGAGAGTTGCTGAGCAAAAAAATTCCTTACAAAGAATTGTCAAATCTTGTTAAGGTTTTGGGTCTAGTCAGAAGCTGCTACACTGCACCACATTCGGAATATAAAGGGCAACAAAGCTAGCTGTATAACTGTAGCAGCTTCTTAATAATTAAATTACAACATACTATATGCCACATTGTGCCCAGGGGATCCATGAGCAGCTTCAAAAAGTGAGAAGGAATAATGGCAGTGATTCGAGAAATAAAAAAAACAATAATGAAAAATGAATAAATAGATGCTATGAGATGTTGATGTCAGAGCAACCTAGCTATTATGTTTCAACAATTTTTATGGTGGCTTGAATTCCAGGCTTGAAAATGTACTAAGGAACAAAGGTTTGGCACAGCATCCTGTCTGAGTTAATGGAATGGGCACTGAGGATATGTTCAAAGGGCAAGGGAGGAATTCTCCTCTTTCAGGCTCTAGAGCTGCTACAGAGACCCTCTATGGAGGCCCTTAGTCCAAGGATTGGAGTAGCTCCAGCTATTAAAGGTACAATAACACTGGTTTAATTAAAAATCCACTCACGGGTATAACAGATGATTACAAATGCCTAAATATTTTAGAAATTGCATTTTTAATTAAATTAAACATTCCTGACTTTCCATTCCCATTTTTCAGCCATTGCTACGTATAATAGAACGTCTTGTTCCAAGATAATAGTAGTAGTAACCCACATACAACCACTTCGAGGAAGGGGATAATGGGAGGATGTGTAATGAGCAGATCTTCCAGCCCACTCACCCCCACCCAGATTGCCTTCCCCCTGCTCCCTTTCATCTCTAGCACAATAGGATATAGCAAGCTTGTGTAGAATGGGGATCTATGTTGCCCAAGGGAATGAAGTAAAAATAAAAGTCACATGGGCCTCATTCTCCTGGATCTCCTCTTCATATAAAGTTGAACGCTGTAATTTCTGAGACTCACAATGTACACACCACAACCATTGTCCAAAATGCAGTGATTTCTACATTTCTTTGGTTTTATAAAGATTAAGTAGTGTAAAGACATTAACCCCCAATTAAAACTAACCATGGTTCACCACTGACCTCTCCAAGTGAAAATTAGGAACATCTCCATTGAAGTCACTGTAGTTACACTGATGAAAAACTGATGTAAGAGAGAGAGAATTGGAACCAGTATTTGAAAAAAATCAGCTCCATTGAATAAGACTGTTTTGTAAGAATGAAATAGCATTTCATTGTAAGCTGCAGCATATACCATTTTATCTTTGTTTAATGCAAACTGTTCAATGCACATTTATCACACAAGTTTTTTTTCCATCAGTGACATTAGAAATTTGATGAGCATCAATTCTAAATTGTTTACAGGATGTGCTATGAGTCAATTAATATATCCTGTTCTGATATGAATGCAAAGGTTACAGTTGTTAGTCACTTATTGACATAATTGCAGAATATGCAGTATTTATTGATAAGTATTATGGGAGGATTATAGAGATAATTATACTCAACTGTACTTATAACAAAACAAAATAAGTGATGTTTTATACTGCTCTTCACAAAGCCACAAAAATAGCTGCATTACAAATAATTCTTCTAATTGCGCAAGTGCTATGTGGATTTATAAATATAATCACTGAATTCAAAATCAAAAAGAGATTAACTGTTCATAGTGGTAAAACGGGCTGAAAACATTAGACTAAACTGAAATTGATGCACAATCTGAACAACAACAAAGAAAATCGCAAATCACACAAACAACAAAATATAATCTGAATTCTCAGAAGCAGATTGTTCAATCAGTTTCAGTATTTTCATAGGACTAAAAATATATTCTCTGTGAAGGCAAGTTTGCTCTATTTCATTTTGCTTATGGTGCAAATTTTCCAAAAATAATTAAAGCATGTTACTATTTCTTTTTTAGTAAATATTTATTTATTTTAACTTGTAAAACTACAATAAATGTCCATCTCATTCTGTGGGTCCTTTTAAATAAAATGTAATCTGAGAGAATCAAATCATAATTGAAAATATTATAGAATTACAGCATGTAGAAATTTTCTAATTGATTAAAATTTTTGTTAACATTTTAAAATTCAATAAACAACAAAAACAATTTTGATTTAACTTTTATGATCCCCCTCCATTTTCTTTACTATCTCTACTTATAATAGGTGTTCTTTTCCACTCTAATAATCAGCCACCTATAAACAAATCATGAAGCCCTGGAATGCGTACAGGAAAAAAGTTGATCTTTTCAGAGTATAGTATAGAATAGCACTTCATTGTCCATTAATACCATGAATTAAGTTTAAGTGTTTTTGAAGTGATACTACTGTTATTTGCTGAAATATAAAGGTGAAATGTTTCAGAGAACATCTACTGAACCAGTATCCTGTCCTGTTTTATACAGAAACCTAACAGGATACGTGGAGTGGTCAGGCTGGGGATATGTAGGGAGAACTGGGAACTGATGGGCTATGAGGATTGTAATGACCAGCTTCACTCCTCCTGCTTTGGCTCCAGCTAGCAATCTATAATGGATCACTGGTGGATACTCTCACATATCACAGTGAGCAAAAGATAGCCAATCATCAATGGTTCATTACATGAGGACTAGTATAACCAGAGTGGAGGCAGTAAGATAAAAGGAGCTGTATGAAGTGTGTGCGGGGGAGTCATGGTTGGGTGGAGTGGGATATCGTAGGGATATAGTAGGGAGAGGGCCAGAAAATATAGTCTAAACCAGTGATCCATGCCTAAATTGGTAACTGAGGGCCTGCAGAAAAGGAGAAGGTGCTTTTCAGAGACTAATATGTTGGTATCTGAGGGTGGGGGTGGGAGGTAGAATAACATGGCCAATAGGGAGAAGGAATACTCTGAAGGCATTCATGAAGGGGAAATGGTGATGGGGACAGAGAAAAAGAACTCTCAGCCAACTAATTAAGGAGGTTTACCAGCAGAGGGTGTGGTCAATTCTTATACCAGGGCTGAAATTGGCACCCCCTTATTTAAAAATCTGTAACTGATTGGCAATAAAATATGAATAAGACAGCTTTCCTGGCCGGAATAGCACCGTGGATTATAGACAACAATAATTTAACATACACAAATGTTAAACTTTATTCATAATAAATCCTCTATGTAAGAACAGCCAACTAGAACAAGGAACTTAATTATACATACTGATCTGGTATGCTGGAAATAATTTCACAAGTGTTGGACATCCTGAGGGAGGCCAATTTGAAAAGTGTGTTACTGGGAATTGTTGAGAAAAGCTACAAATTACCAAGGCTCTTTCGAAATGATTGCATCTTCTATTGGCAATTGCTAAAATGTTTTGCAGAAACTGGAGAATATCCAGGAAAATGGCTAAAGGGGAAACTCACAGAGGCATGAAGGTGCAGAAGATGGCTTATCATTGGCAGGAAGAAATGCATGTATACCAATTCATTTAGGCATTGTATCATATATCTACAAGATGCCAATATTTATGGATAGTTTGAGTAGAGAAGATGTAGATTATTTGGTGATGTATTTTCAAATGATGCCTTTACAGTTGTCTACACCCAGATTTGCAACTCTTGCTGATGCAAATAGTCCTTAATAACTTGAATACTCACACAGAGTTCAATGATTAAAGGTTGCAGGATCTCATCCTTTCCATTCTGGTTAACATAAATTATGTATTGCTGGTACTAACTTATTTCTGGATGAATACGTTGGGTGGTTTATTGCAAAACATAACAGACTTAAGGAAACGATAAAAGAAAGTGAGGAAAAACAGCTGACAGGAAACCCACAGGCCCAGGATATGATCTGCAACCCACCGCTACACAATAGGTTGCTGGCCAATCAGGCTCCCCAAACAACCTTGGCCTATGTGCACAAACGATCTGTACAGAATTGCCTGGAAGGATACCTGAGAGGAAGCTAATAGGCAGCAACTCTGAGACATAGAGCACAATAGAGCAGTCTGCTACTACCTACTATGCATTTCAGCCCAGAGCCCTCAGGCGGCAGGAGCAGCTGCTGCAGACCTCATCGTGCCTCAGGAAATTTGCTCCTTTCCCAGCCCAGCTTTCCATCTGGAAAGAACCAAATGAAAGATCCAAGACAGTGTGGGACCTCTCCACTTCCTTCCTCAGGACTAACCAGCAACCAAGGGTGGAAGGTGTCCCATGTCAGGTAGGTCATTCCATGGTGAGCAATCAGAAGGTGAGAGATGCAAAGCACAAAGACTAATGCAGAATTGGAGGAAGTTGGGAACTGGGGGTGAGCAATGGAGTTAGTTAATTCACATATCAGATTAGGGATTGAAGGTGGTGTTTACGAAAAGAGGAATGATGACATGGGGTGGCAAATATGGAGTTAGTGGATCAGCTGATGGAAGGGGAGAAGGTGGAACTGGGAGCTGAGGAGCAGATGTATATAGGGAGGATATGGAGTTGACAGGTAAGAAGATGTGAAGATAAAGGATGGAATTGGCTTGGTAAAGATGGAATTTTGAGCAGCTGGGATAGAAAAATGCATTTTTGAAGGGGGGGAAGGAGTACATTTTCTCTGAGATGGAATTGTGGGAGTAGTGGTAGATTGTTCAGGAGGGAGTGAGAATGGGATTTTTAGTGAGGAAATAACTTTTTTTCATAAACATACTTGGAGGAGTAAGGACTCTTGCTGTACAAGTTCACCAAACTGCACCATATTGTAAATATTTTAAAAACTAAAAGGATGCCAGAGGGAGGAGATCAAAGCCCATCCCACTCACTTTTTCTACTGATTCCATTTGTCCACATACATCCCCAGAAAATCATAGGCCGGCTTTATTTCCCATCCCATCCCTTCATCTTTGCAAATTTCTCATAAGCATCTCAAGATCCTATTGAAGAAAATAACTAGATTCCCATTGGATTTTAAGGCTGTGATTTTCACAGGGGCCTAAGGGAGTTAGCCACTCAATTTTGCTTAACTCCCTCAGGCCCCTTTGAAAATCTCATCCTAAAAGATTAAAGAAACAGGATTGGGCCCCAAAAGCCTGACTATATAAAGAGCTGAGCGCTTCCTGCAAGTTGCTTAGCCCCCTCCATTCCCACTTTCTTCATTTCAATTGAAGTTTCCTAGCACATGTCAGGATTGGGCCCTGTTCTGTTTTGATAGTGCAACAACCCATTTGACCTTGCACCTGCTTTTCTGGCTATGGCAACCTAGCCGTATGGGGCACTTCCTTAATTACTGCCTCAATGGATCCTGTGGTGAATGGCCTGTCCCATAGAATGCACGGTTAAGATTGCCAGGCTTCACTCCAAGCATGCAGGGGGAAAAACTATATCCTATCTAATTTGGTATTAAAAGAGATTGGAGTGCAGGATGTAGCTCTCTTCAGGATACTGATATAATTTTCAATATGGCATTTCAACAGAATTCCAACACCTATGGACTTAAGTAGTAAACAGGAGTTTCACAGAAAAAGTGCTAAATTAAGGCCTTGACTACCCTACACTATTTTGTTGACAAAAGTCAGCTTTCATCGACAAAACAGTGGAGCTGTACACACTGAAATGTTCCTCCTTCCAACTTAAAACATAATAAAGCCACCTGGATGAGAGGCATAGAGCTTTTTGTGACATAGAGTGACACAGCATCAGTGTAGACACTGCGCTTGTTTACGTCACCCTAATTGGCTCCAGGAGGGGTCCCACAATGCCCATCATGACTGCTCTGGTCAGGAATTTGAGCTCCACTGCCCGGAAGGCATGTGCCCCTCCCCCATTTAAAAGCTCAGGAATCTTTGAAATTCATGTTCTTGTTTGCTCGGCATGGACAGTTCACTCAGCATCTTCCCAACTGACTATGCCAGCTTTTCACAGCAGACACACTCCCGTTGGAGTACAATGGAACAGTTGGATCTGATGGGTCTCTAGGGAGAGGAGGCTGTGCAGTCACAGCTTCGCTTTAGCCATAGGAACTTTGATATTTATGGGCTGATTGCTAATGGCATGCAGATGAAGGAGTAAGAAAGGAACATGCAGCAGTGCCCTGCTAAGATCAAGGAGCAGAGGCAGATATACCAGAAGGCAAGGGAGGCCAACTGTTGCTCTAGTGTGGCACCAAAAACCTGCCACTTCAACAAGGAGCTGCACGCCATCCTCAGCAGTGACCGCACCTCCACCACTAAGAGCCCCGCAGATACTTCATGGGGACTGAAGGCAGCAGCCAGCAGAGTCAATCCCAAGGATGATGTGGTAGATGAGGAAGTGGAGTTGGAGGAGGATTTAGAACACATGATAGGGTCGTCTGGTGGTGCGGCGAGTCAGGATCTCTTTTTGACTCCAGAGGGATCTAGCCAGTCCCAGCATTCCGGCTATGGTATGCATTAAGCCAGGATGAGTGCTCTGGTAAGCACACATTTTGCTTTGCTACTGCATGGTCAGAGAAGATTGAGCTCTCATGTACTTTGTTATGTGGTAGAGGAGGGATAAGGGACAGAAATTAAAAACAGAGCCTATGCAGCTACACAGTAGGGGGCCCAGTGAAAAAGTTTGCTAGTGTACAGCAGGAAGTCCTGGGACTCCTCCATAGAGATCTCTAGGAAACTTTCCTGTAGATGTTCTGTAATCCACTGCTGAAGGTTCCTTGGCAGAGATGCTTTGTTTCTCTGCCAGCTGTAGGAAACATGGCTGTGCCAATCGGCAATTATTTCTGCAGGGACCAAAGAGACAAACAAGCAAGCTGCTTATGGAGCCAGTCTGAAACCACACACATGCATAAGATTTACCCTTGTATCCTGGGTTACTTTCAGGAGTGAGATATTGGGTTTGAGTACCCCAGCCAGTGGAAAAGTGTACCAATATTCAGAATAGTGTCATTAGGCTCTTGTAGGAATCCCCTTCGCAAACCACCCGTACCTGTTGTCCCTTTTTGTCCATGGCCCCCACTCCGTGCAAACTCACCATGCCAAGTGGTCTAATGAGAAAGAGGTGTGTGTAACTTTTGTGATTCACAACTGTGAGTGCACTCACAATATTATTTCTGTTCATTGTTTCTCTGGCATCTGCAAATATGCCCTTGAGGACTCACTCCTCCATACCAGCAGAGCATCTCTGTCAGATAAGGTGGCAAATCAGGAGGAGTAAGGAGGATAGGTTTGTGAAGTGCTGCAGTGAGCAGATACAGTAGATAGTGAAGCAAGCATGTGGAGGAAGAAAATTAACAAAAAACTCAGCACGGATAGCCTGGAAAGGAGAGAGGAGCAGGAGTGGATGATAAACCTGGTGGAGGGCTAGATAGAGATACTTAAGTCCCTCATTACACTGCAGTCTGAGCACATCCATACAGAACTCCATTCTATGCCCTCCCCAAACTCCCCATCACATTCCATGTATGTTTCCAGTCCCTTGCAGTACCCCTTGCACTCCATCCATAGGGACTGGTTTCACAATGAAAGCTGCAGTTACACACAGCTGTGAGAGCCATAACCAAAAGACTGTTCCTCATTGCCATGTCCCGTTTGACCTAAAATTTGTGTTTTGTCCTGTTATTAAACTTTACTCTGAAATAAAATGAGTCTTTATTTGTGTCATAACACACATTAGTTGGTGCTAACATTCAAACATGGTGGCTATAGGTAGGAATATTTGCTTAGCAAAATTAACGGTTAGGAAGCAAGCACTACAGGGGTAATTCAAGGTAGCAAATAAACACTGCCTTCCAGAATGCATCACATAAAGACACAAGTAGGAAACATTGTCAAAGTGCTCCTTCAAAGCCTCCCTGATTCGAATAGCACACTGCTGTGCTGCTCAAATTGCCCTAAAATCTGGCTGCTCAAATCAGCAGCCAGCCAATCAACCTCAGAGCTTCACCCCTGGGGAAACTACTCCCCTTCGCTTCGCAAATGTTATGCATAGCACAGCAGGCCACAATGACCATCAGAACATTTTCCTCATTGAGGTCTAATTTACCAGCGAGAGGTAATACCAGCAATCTTTTAATCATCCAAAAGCACATTCAGTGATCATTCAGCACCTGCTGAGCCTGTTGTTGAAGCGCTCCTTGCTGCTGTCTATGTTCCTGGTGTAATGCTTCCTGAGCCAGGAAGCAAGGGGTAGGCAGAATCTCTCAGAATCACTATGGGCATTTCCACATCCCCCATTAGAATCTTCTGGTTTGGAAAGAAAGTCCCCACATGCAGCTTTCTATACAGACCAGCGTTCCTAAAGGTGCGAGCATCATCCTCCTTCCCTGATCATCCTGAATGATGTCAGTGAAATGGCCCTGGTGATCCACCAGTGCCTGCATGACCATGGAAAAAGCAGCCCTTTTCGTTGATGTACTCCATCGCAAGATGGTCTGCGACCAAAATTGGGATATGCTATCCATCTATCATCCCACCACAATTAGGGAATTCTACTGCCTCAGAAACATGAAGTATTTCCTGAACATTACCAAGAGTCACAGTCCTTTGTAGCAGGAGGCAGTTAATGGCCCTGCACACCTTGCATCATTGAAACCCCCATGGTGGACTTTCCAACTCCAAAATGATTCTCGAATGATTGGTAATAGTCTGGAGTTGCCAGCTTCCACACAGTGATCACCACTCATTTTTCCACAGTAAGGGCAACTCTCATTCTGGTGTCTTTGCACCTTGGTGCTGGGACAAGCTCTGCACACTGTTCCAGGAAGGTGGATTGCAGATCTGAAATTTCTGCAGCCACTCCTTGTCATCCCATCCATTCATCACGATGTGATCCCACCACTCAGTGCTTGTTTCCTGAGCCCCAATACTGCTGGGTCCACTGTGTGCAACTGCTCCATGAATACCAGCAGCTGTCTTGAATTATTTCTTTCCATGGCGCATAGCAGGACAGGCACCACTGATTCACTTTCTGTTTTTCAGTTAATGAAATACTGCAAGACCAGCTGCACTGTGTTCATAATGCTCATGACCAGACTGATCAGCAGTTCAGGATCCATGCTTTCAGGCAGAGATAGCAGGCACATTGTTTACAAGGGCTGTTCAAAAATTATGTGAAACTAACTTGGAAGCCATGGAATGAAGGGACGGTGAGCATACCCCCATGAGCCACTTTGATCCGTTCCCAGAGCTCCCAGTGATAGAGGGTGGCAGACGGTGGTGAGTTGCGTTGTGTGAATGTGCACAACTGATGTAATTAAAGCAGCTTATGATCGTCAACAAAACTTAAGTTGACAACTCTGTAGTGTACTGTAGTCTTCGTCACAGAAATTTGTGCTTTCCCTTCTGCCTTTACAAATGAAAATTTTGAATCCAATATGCAACTAAACAACTAAACTTTAGCAAACTAAAATTGCTATTTTATAAAAGACATCCAGCGACTGATATCTGAATGAATGAGAGAAATTTGACAGAATCACTAACTAATAAGCTAGATTTAATAAAGTATACAATCTCCCAGACAATGGAAATTAAAAATAAAAATGAGACTTATAAAGCTCCAATTGGCACATTGCCACCTTGCTGTGTCTTAATCTAGTGAAATTTACAATCAGACTGTAAAAATAGTTTCCCCCATCTAAGAAAAGAGTAATGTAACTAAAATCAGTTCTTATTATTGATGTCCAAATAGAAGTGATAATATAAACCATATTGAAGACAATGGTAGACTGTCCCTAGGGGAATAAAATCTGTATTTACTGAATTCAGCTGAAAACGAACAAATTATCCTTAGTCTGATAAGAGTGTCAGTGCTGTCTTCTATTTTTAAAACTCATCTCCCATCAATTGTTTCTTTACTGGGTTTGGGTACTTAGTTTAGGCCATGAAGAAGACAGACCTCTGCACTTGCACAGAGCTGCATTGTTCCACTCTCATTGTGGGGCCATGCATGAGCAGAGAATTCTGCCCACAAGTTGCAACAGCAGGACAATAAACCCTACATTACCTCTCCATGGTGAGAGAGGGGTGTATGTGTCTTATGCTTATAAGAAGCATACAGGATCTTTTTCAGCGGAAAAGGCAATATGCTGCATTTATTGGAAACACAACAATTAACATATGCATTCAATCATACACACACACACACACTGTTCCACCAGTCAATGTTATAGTTACCAGTCCAGAGTCCGGATCAATCTAGTGGCCAGCTGAGTTGATCGCAGGTAGGGAGGAGCCGGGTTCTGTCAGTTGCGACACGATGCTCCAGGGAAGTCTTGGCAGGATAAACCCAAAGTTTTATGGCAAGGCACCCTGTTTATATAGTGATTTTCCTTCATTGGGACCAATGAGTTTTGCACCGTCATGCTGTAATTAATTGTTTGACGAGTGCTTGTTTTTTTCAATTGTTCCTCTTATTCTTTATCTTGTTTTTTCATTAAGTCTCTCCGGGAGTTGCCCCAGCTGGTTTTGATCACAGCTATCTTGTTACCATTCATAGGTGCCTGTTTCATCTTTAGAGTCATCAATCTGCCCTCTTCTGACATTTTAATAGGGGCGTGTTGTAATCTTCTGGCGCCCTTTCGTCTGTCCTTGGTTCCTTCCTAGAACATCTGGTTTGGTGATGGCCTTCACACTTATCTTCTAACACACATAGTCCTCATTCACACACAAAACAGAATTGTTTTACACAGAACATTTGAACAAGAACATCAAATTGCAATGCAAGAGAAAAGCAATCATTGCATTCTTTTACTTATTTTAAAATGTGAAACCTACAA
Source organism: Dermochelys coriacea (assembly GCF_009764565.3). Lineage (NCBI taxonomy): Eukaryota > Metazoa > Chordata > Testudines > Dermochelyidae > Dermochelys > Dermochelys coriacea. Next base: position 180,307,752 of record NC_050068.2, read on the forward strand.
CAAAGTGGTGACCCTGAAAGGTCTGTTACTGCCTTGAAATTAGCTCAGACAGAGATTCTGACTGATGTGTCTTTACCAATGGCCAATTAGGTCATTCCTTTCTGCTATTCAAAAAGAGTGACTGCAGTATATAATAAAATCATACACCAATACATTTTATACATGTTACACTATTATTCTTTATCCTTCATTCTAAATTATATAAAACACAAACATAAAATCCTACTACCTCATATTCCCCTTTTGACCACTCAAGAACAATTCTTGAGTGGGTCATATTTTATACAACTGTTTCATAGCAATATACTAAGAGGCAATTTGAGCTTGTGGTTGTAATTTAACAAACTTTTTTTGTCCAACAGTGCATACAACTCATTTCTAGCAAGCAATATTAACACAGCTAATAATGGGTAAAACATAATAGACAATATGCTGTTAGAAGTCTGGGACCAGCCTGTAAAAACATTGTACCAGTGATAGGCAGTTAGGGTTTTTTTAGACCTCGCAATTTTTAGCATGTCTTTATTTGCATGTACTATTTGAATGACACACTTTCCTATCTTTTTTGTGTGTGTTTGTTGTAAAAACTGAGTCACCTTGGTTTTTGACAATAAGTGATCAGTTAGATCATGCCAATCCTGGCCAAGGGTAACAGAGAAATTAGCCGGGGTAGTGGTTATAGTGCTCTGTGCTTTTTCTATTTTTGGTAAATAGTACATGTGATTGCTAGTATATTTTCAATTATTTGCTGGGGGTTGGCTGATACTTGCATCTTTCCAAAATACTGTTTATACACATTATCCGTTGTACAAAACATGTTACATTTTTTTGTTTGGGGTGTGTGTGTATGTGTGTGTGTGTGTGTGAGAGAGAGAGAGAGAGAGCACAGTTGGGTGCTCAAGAAAGCCACTGAATCTTCTGTGTGTTGTGGAAGGATTGTTCATGATGGCCTCCAATAGGATGGCATGGTTAGAACTGGGTGAATTCCCACTTATGCATAACTTCTACAAAGGAGTTGAGGTTCACTAGTTTGTAGTTTGTGCCCTGTGTATAGCCTGGAGTCTGAACTTCATTCTCTTCAACTGTTGCAGAGTTTCCCATGACAGGCTTGAATTTCACCCTAAACATTTAGGGTCAAATTCTGCCATTGGTTATCAACATGAATCGCCCATTGACTTCAATAGAAGTCATGCCTGATTATCTGAGTACAGTGTGTGGTCTTTGGACACTACAGCTAATGCTCAAGCGTTAGTCACAGAGAATGGCATGCTACAGTGGTGTCTAATGGTTTGATAATAAACCATTATAAAACTTTTCAGTGGTCTTGCAATAAAGTCAAAAACAAGCAACAAAGCCGTTTCCTAATGCTGTTTTGTCAATGTGTGAGTGAAAAGAGTTTTTTAGCCAGGAGAAATGCTTGCCACTTTGCAAATAAATAAATGAATAACAAAACCATGCACATCACCCTTGGGAGGATAGGAACAGCAGCAGATTGTGATCATAATTCTGACAAAAATAAAATGCAGGAAAAGCAAAGGGGCAGCTAGGGAAAATCCACAGCAGAGATCTGTGAAATTCCCCATTTCAAGACCTCTTTGCATTTAAAAAAATGTATTTTCTTTTTGTATTCCCTTGCCTGCACAAGGCTTGAAAGCCAAAGCCGTTTTAGACTTGTAGGATCAAACCACAAGGGTGGGGAACTTTGGTGAGATGTTGTGACCTTATGACTTCTCACCAGACCTTTTCTATTCCTAGTCTGGTGTAGGCAATACGCTAGAATGGAGACTCCCTCTCAACATTTTCTTTTTGCTGGAGAAAGTGAAGGTGGGTGTTTAGAATGAAGGGGATGAAGGAGTGGCCTTATACCATCCCCAAATTGTGTGAGATTGAACCAAAAGACGTGGTAAACTAGTGGATTTCTCCAACTGCTTAGCTTTACTGTGTGAGTAGAGATGCCACAGCACTGCCTACTACAGAGACAGGTCCTTGTGAAATGAGTGGGAATTATTCCGGAGGAAGAAGTTCAAGATCAGGCCTGACAAATCTTGGCCTATGAAAGTGCATTAGCCATAATGAGGTTTTGTGAGGAGAAAAGATTGAAGTATATAGCCACCTATTGATCATTCAGGTTTGAGATGTCATTGTTTTTATTTTGCAGAAATCCTGATATCTGATCTGTAGGCACCCAAAGAGATATGATGGCTACTGTTGTGGAGCTTAGAAATATGCAGTTAGTAACCAACGCCTTTTAAAATGTCTCTTCTAGTGCTTGAGAATGGTGCTAGTGTGTCTGTTTTGCAATTACACTTTTCATAAAATCTGGGGTTAAATCCTGGCTAACTTGTAGTTACTCCCTATTTAAGTTCCCCTTGCAGTTTTTATTGACTAAGGGTATGTCTACACTACGAAATTAGGTTGAATTTATAGAAGTCAGTTTTGTAGAAAGCGTTTTTATACAGTCGAGTGTGTGTGTCCCCACACAGATGCTCTAAGTGCATGTAGTCGGCGGACTGTGTCCACAGTACCGAGGCAACAGTCTACTTCCGGAGCTTTGCACTGTGGGTACCTATCCCACAGTTCCCGCAGTCTCCACTGCCCATTTGAATTCTGGGTAGAAATCCCAGTGCCTGATGGGGCTAAAACATTGTCGCGGGTGGTTCTGGGTACATATCGTCAGGCCCCCGTTCCCTCCCTCCCTCCGTAAAAGCAAGGGCAGACAATCATTTTGCATCTTTTTTCTTGAGTTACCTGTGCAGACGCCATACCACGGCAAGCATGGAGCTCACTCAACTAACCATCACCGTATATCTCCTGGGTGCTGGCGGACATGGTACTGCATTGCTACACAGCAGCAGTTTATTGCCTTTTGGCAGCAGACAGTGCAGTATGACTGGTAGCTGTCGTCGACATAGTCCTGTGTGCTCTTTTAACCGGGAGCCTTGGCAAACATGGGAGTGACTCAGCCAGGTCATTTCCCTTGTTTCGTCTCATGGCAATTGAGTCCTACCAGCAGTGCATTGTCTTTTAATTTGCAGCCAGCAGAAGACGATGGCCAGTAGTCATACTGCACCGTCTTCTGCTGAGCACCCAGGAGGTGACGATGGCTAGCAGTCGTACTGCACAGTCTGCTGCTAGCATGATGTATAAAGATAGATGAAGTGGCTCAAAACAAGAAATAGACCAGATTTGTTTTGTATTCATTTTCTCCTCTTTTCTCTGTGAAATCGACAGCCTGCTAAACCCAGTTTTGAGTTCTATCCGTGAGGTTTTGAGATCTATCCTTGAGGTGGCCATTCAGTTTCTCGCAAAGCCACCCCCTTTGTTGATTTTAATTCCCTGTAAGCCAACCCTGTAAGCCATGTTGTCAGTCGCCCCTCCCTCCGTCAGGGCAACAGCAGACAATCATTCTGAGCCTTTTTTCTGTGCAGACGCCATACCATGGCAAGCATGGAGCCCGCTCAGATCACTTTTGGCAATTAGGAGCACATTAAACACCACACACATTATCCAGCAGTATATGCAGCACCAGAACCTGCCAAAGCGAAACCGGGTGAGTAGGCGACATCAGCGTGGTGACAAGAGTGATGAGTACATGGACACAGACTTCTTTCAAAGCACAGGCCCTGCCAATGTGGGCACCATGGTGCTAATGGGGCAGGCTCATGCGGTGGAACGCTGATTCTGGGCTCGGGAAACAAGCACAGACTGGTGGGACCGCACAGTGTTGCAGGTCTGGGACAATTCCCAGTGGCTGCGAAACTTTCGCATGCATAAGGGAACTTTCATGGAACTTTGTGACTTGCTTTCCCCTGCCCTGAGGTGCAAGAATACCAAGATGAGAGCAGCCCTCACAGTTGAGAAGCGAGTAGCAATAGCCCTGTGGAAGCTTGCAACACCAGACAGCAACCGGTCAGTCGGGAATCAATTTGGAGTGAGCAAATCTACTGTGGGGGCTGCTGTGATGCAAGTAGCCAACACAATTAAAGGTCTGCTGATATCAAGGGTAGTAACCCTGGGAAATGTGCAGGTCATAGTAGATGGCTTTGCTGCAATGGGATTCCCTAACTGTGGTGGGGCCATAGACGGAACCCATATCCCTATCTTGGCACCGGAGCACCAAGCCAGCGAGTACATAAACTGCAAGGGGTACTTTTCAATAGTGCTGCAAGCACTGGTGAATCACAAGGGACGTTTCACCAACATCAACGTGGGATGGCCGGGAAAGGTGCATGACGCTCGCATCTTCAGGAACTCTGGTCTGTTACAAAAGCTGCAGGAAGGGAATTTCTTCCCAGACCAGAAAATAACCGTTGGGGATGTTGAAATGCCTATAATTATCCTTGGGGACCCAGCCTACCCCTTAATGCCATGGCTCATGAAGCCATACATAGGCAGCCTGGAGAGTAGTCAGGAGCTGTTCAACTACAGGCTGATCAAGTGCAGAATGGTGGTAGAATGTGCATTTGGACGTTTAAAAGCATGCTGGCGAGTTTACTGACTCGGTTAGACCTCAGCAAAACCAATATTCCCACTGTTATTACTGCTTGCTGTGCGCTCCACAATATCTGTGAGAATAAGAGGGAGACATTTATGGCGGGATGGGAGGTTGAGGCAAATCGCCTGGCTGCTAGTTAAGCACAGCCAGACACCAGGGCGGTTAGAAGAGCACAGGTGGGTGCGGTGCGCATCAGAGAAGCTTTGAAAACCAGTTTCATGACTGGCCAGGCTACGGTGTGAAAGTTCTGTTTGTTTCTCCTTGATGAAATCCTCCACCCCTTGGTTCACTCTACTTCCCTGTAAGCTAACCACCCTCCCCACCTCCCTTTGATCACCGCTTGCAGAGGCAATAAAGAAATTGTTGCTTCACATTCATGCATTCTTTATTAATTCATCATACAAAGAGCCCAGGAGGGGTGGTGGAGGAGGGAAGGACAAGGCCACACAGCACTTTAAAAGTTTAAAACTTATTGAATGCCAGCCTTCTGTTACTTGGGCAATCCTCTGGAGTGGACTGGCTGGGTGGCCGGCGGCTCCCCCAATGCTTTCTTGGCTGCCTGGGTAAGGAGGCTATGGAACTTAGGGAGGAGGGTGGTTGGTTACACAGGGGCTGTAGTGGCGGTCAGTGCTCCTGCTGCCTTTCCTGCAGTTCAACCATATGCTGGAGCATATTAGTTTGATCCTCCAGCAGCCTCAGCATTGAATCCTGCCTCCTCTCATCACGCTGCCACCATCTTTCAGCTTCAGCCCTCTCTTCAGCCCGCCACCTCTCCTCCCGGTCATTTTGTGCTTTCCTGCGCTCTGACATTGTCTGCCTCCATGCATTCGTCTGTGCTCTGTCAGTGTGAGAGGACAGCATGAGCTCAGAGAACATTTCATCGCGAGTGCGTTTTTTTCGCCTTCTAATCTTTGCTAGCCTCTGGGAAGGAAAAGATCCTGTGATCCTTGAAACACATGCAGCTGGTGGAGAAAAACAAAAGGGACAGTGGTATTTGAAAAGACACATTTTATAGAACAATGGGTACACTCTTTCATGGTAAACCTTGCTGTTAACATTACATACATAGCACATGTGCTTTCGTTACAAGGTTGCATTTTGCCTCCCCCCCACCACGTGGCTAACAGTGGGGAACATTTCTGTTCAGCCATAGGCAAACAGCCCAGCAGGAACGGGCACCTCTGAATGTCCCCTTCAGAAAAGCACCCTATTTCAACCAGATGAATGATATCACTCTTCTGAGGATAATACAGAGAGATAAAGAACGGATGTTGTTTGAATGCCAGCAAACATACACTGCAATGCTTTGTTCTACAATGATTCCCGAGGACGTGCTACTGGCCTGGAATGGTAAAGTATCCTACCATGGTGGATGGAATAAGGCTGCCCTCCCCAGAAACCTTTTGCAAAGGCTTTGGGAGTATATCCAGGAAAGCCACGAATGCCAGGGCAAATTAATCATTAAACATGCTGGCTTTTAAACCTTGTATAGTATTTTAAAAGGTACACTCACCAGAGGTCCCTTCTCCACCTGGTGGGTCCGGGAGGCAGCCTTGGGTGGGTTCGGGGGGTTCTGGCTCCAGGTTCAGGCTGAGAAACAGATCCTGGCTGTCAGGAAAACCGGTTTCTTTGCTTGTTTGCTGTGAGCTATCTACAGCCTCCTCCTCATCGTCTTCCTCATCCCCAAAACCTGCTTCTGTGTTGCCTCCATCTCCATTGAAGGAGTCAAACAACATGGCTGGGGTAGTGGTGGCTGAACCCCCTAAAATGGCATGCAGCTCATCATAGAAGCGGCATGTTTGGGGCTCTGACCCGGAGCAGCCGTTCGCCTCTCTGGTTTTCTGGTAGGCTTGCCTCAGCTCCTTAAGTTTCAGGAGGCACTGCTTTGGGTCCCTGTTATGGCATCTGTCCTTCATGCCCTGGGAGATTTTCACAAATGTTTTGGCATTTCGAAAACTGGAACGTAGTTCTGATAGCACGGATTCCTCTCCCCATACAGTGATCAGATCCCGTACCTTCCGTTCGGTCCATGCTGGAGCTCTTTTGCGATTCTGGGATTCCGTCATGGTCACCTCTGCTGATGAGCTCTGCATGGTCACCTGCAGCTTGCCACACTGGCCAAACAGGAATTTGAAATTCAAAAGTTCGCGGGCCTTTTCCTGTCTACCTGGTCAGTGCATCTGAGTTGAGAGTGCTATCCAGAGCGGTCACAATGGAGCACTCTGGGATAGCTCCTGGAGGCCAATACCATCTAATTGCATCCACAGTACCCCAAATTCGACCCAGCAAAACCGATTTCAGCGCTAATCCCCTTGTCGGGGGTTGAGTAAGGAAATCGATTTTAAGAGCCCTTTAAGTTGAAAAAAAGGGCTTCGTCATGTGGATGGGTGCAGGGTTACATCAATTTAATGCTGCTAAATTTGACCTCAATGCCTAGTATAGACCAAGGCTAAGGTAATTTTCACCTCCTCTTCTAAAACATTTGTGGAGCTTTGCTGTGTTGTTAAACAGCTGCCACATTCCACTGCAGAGATGGTTGCCTTTCACTTGTGACCAAGTGAAGTGATTCCTACAGTTTGTAATTAAAGTATTTTGAGGCTTGTGGGATGTCACTAAATAAATCAATCACCAGTTAATGACTGAAGTGACAGCACTGGACCAAAGTCCTCTATTTATCCACAGAATATGAGTAATTGCACTTCAAATTTCCTGAAATGGTTCCACCAGTGATTTTCCAGGACTCAAAATAGAGGGGCTTCTACATGTTCATTCAATCCATTGGTCCACTGATCAGATGGTAAACAGGAATATCTTAGTGGTTGTTCACAACTCTTCCCTTTCCTACGTAGGAATCACCCTCAATTCCATTCACTCTATCAGCGGTATCAGTATTGAATGACCATTTGTAAGCTTTTCACAAATCCCTGTGGATTTTTTCTTCTGTCCTTTTTGCTGCATGTGGAATGCTGGCCGATCCAAATGGCCACTAATGGTGTGTGTATTTAAAGAACAAAACAACCCTTCCGAACTCTCAAGTTGTGCAATGATTACATAGGCAATTGCATGGAATTTCTTTCATTTACTCAATTCTTTTCCCTCCTTTTCTTACTTTTTTTTTGGTCACGCTTGTGGCTTGTTTCAAATTAGATTGGAAGCAATTGATATGAGTATCTGTACAATGATTAGCACAAAGAGCCTTTTATTCTGACTAGGGCTATGACTATGCTAGAGATCTTTCAGCTGCGTTGCTGTAATCTCGCTAGTGTAGCTGCTGTAATCCGACAGGAGAGAGCTCTCCCATCAACTTCATTAATCCATCCCCCAATGAGTGGCAGAGAAACTAGAGAAACTCCTGCTGACACAGTGCTGTCCAAACCGGTGCTTAGGTAGGTATAACTCATGTCGCTCAGGGGGATGACTTATTCAACCCCTGGGTGACATAAATTATACTGACATAAACGGTAGTGTAAACATAGCTAAGGGCTTTTAGATACTACTCCAATACAAATAATAGTTTTTCTTACTTGTGATGGTGGTTTTGTGGTGTGCTCATAACTTTGTTCAGACCACTAGAATGCTCCACAAAGACTGCCAAAGTACTGTCAGACAGTAGTGGATTGGGAGCTCCCATCTCTGGTAGCTATTTCCAAACTTCTACCCCTGTAGACTTTGGGGAGGCAGAAATTCACCCAGATATCACCCAGCACCTTTATCAATAAAAAACAGTCCAAGTGTTCCTTAGGCATCGTCCCTCAGTCATCAATCAGGTGCTCCTTTTGGGCTTTGGCTGATTCTGGCCTGTAGTGCAAGCTCAGAGTCGCCATTGCAGACAGGCTGCTCCCCAGCCCTGAGCTCAAGCTTATGCCCTGCCGTGTCTTTGCAATAACAGCAACAAGTGCAGCCTCTGCAGTTCCTTCTCAAATGGTACTCCTTCCTACAGTTTGAAGACTTCTGACAGCAGGAAGTAGACGTGGGCTTTGGGACCTGCTCTCTTGCCCACTGTTGCTTTGGAGGAAGAAAGATGGTCCTTTCACACTGTCCATAAGTGGACTGAAGGCTCCAGGGTATACATAGCTGTTAACAATGTATACCCTGTAAATCCTTTACCTTTAGAAATTACCTGGGCCATATAGTTCCCCAAACAAACAATTGTTTTGAATCTCTACATTTGTTCTTAAGAAAGCAAACATTGTGAACCAGATTCTCCACAGGTATAAATCAGCATAGTTCCATTGGACTCAATGTAGCTGTGCTAATTTACACCAGCTAAGAATCTGTCCCTGTACATTTAATTAAATAAATTAAAATAAAATAAAAAAACCTATCTCAGTAGGTTCTTTAGGTGCTAATTTAATATGCGTTTTGAAGCTTGAATTTTCACATTAACTTGTAATTTGATTTTACTTCAGGATCTGAAAAGCTTGCCTTGTTATGTGAATTTAAGAGAGGAGGATTATTGCTTACATTTAAAAATATAAATCTTGTGAATATCGTCATCCAAGCTGTCTCTGAAATGGTTACATTTATTTATTTGTTTTGATTTTTGTGGCTGCTTAGCACTGACATTTTAGCACAAAATTACTTGTGCTGGCAGGTTTGAAAATTATACTCTACCTCTGACAATACATAGAGGAATAGACAGCAGGGGAACAAAGTATATTACCACAGCCTGTTAGACTGTAGGGTACAGAATAAAACAGGGGATTGAAAATCAGAAAAATAAAGAAAAGCACAGACAAGTTGGTGAAAAAAATGCTAGAGGGAACAAAAACTGCCGAAAGCAAAATTTACCATAATCATTCAAGGAAGGTTTTATAAAAGGATATTACAGCTACCTGGGAGATCAGGGCCCAGGGCCATTTTGGCAGGCAAAAGAGTAGAGAGCAACTATAATGCAATAATAAACTGCTTCAGGATCCAATCATAGAAGAAATGTTTGGAAGGCAGGCAATGGCAAAAAAATATATCGTTGGAACTTAAAGAATCAACTAAGCTTTTATTCTTAGGTAAATAAAGTTTAGGCAGGGACACAGTTTGAAGTTTTTGTCTTATCACAGAAAGTGGAGATTGTTTTATGTTCCAATAAAAGCAAATAACCTGCAGGCAGAGAGTAAGAAGTCCTTATGTCAGTTTCATCCTGGAGATTCACTATGACTACAAATACAAACATTGCAACAGGAACAATTCCTTATCACAGTAAGAAGATCCTACCCTACTGGTGTGATAACAAGACATCTTACCAGTATTTGAGCATGTACAGATTAATCTTTTGGATTTTACAGGATTTTTCACAGCCCTGTGGTAGTAATACACCACTTTATAGGTATTACTTAGTAGAGGATTTTATTTTTCTGTGTTGGTGACCACACCACCGAAATACTCTACTAGACCCTTATGAAAGTTTTTAGAGTAGCAGCCATGTTAGTTTGTATTCACTAGAAGAAAAGGAGTACTTGTGGCATCTTAGAGACTAACAAATTTATTAGAGCATAAGCTTTCGTGAGCTACAGCTCACTTCATCGGATGCATTTGCAAATGCATCCGATGAAGTGAGCTGTAGCTCACGAAAGCTTATGCTCTAATAAATTTGTTAGTCTCTAAGGTGCCATAAGTACTCCTTTTCTTTTTATGAAAGTTTTTGTGACTTCTGTGACAGATACTGCAATCATATGCAGTATCTTTGGAGAAACATATTGTGTTAAGTTTATGGATCACTATGGGCCAGGGATTGTGCTGGCAATACACTAGTCATAGCTCTTGGAGAGACAGCAATGCATAGGTGCTGGCCGTTAGGCAGATTGACTTGCTGGAGATACTGTAGTGTAAGGCAGGAAGCTGTGCAGGCTTAAAACCCTTGGCCAGAAGGGAGTGGAACAAGGATCCCTGCCCAGACACAGGTGATGGTTGGAGACCTGACTGGGAACTCCTGGAGTGGACCAAAGAGGAAGATAAAGGTGCAGTTACCCTGAAACTGTGACAACTTCCTTTATAAGATTATCAGTATAATTCCTCCCCTTCCCACAATCCATATATCTTTGGGACTATTGGAAAGCATGCTTTATTTGCTCCAGAAGTTTTAATATCGCCCTAGCAGTTAAAAAGCAACAGTGAGAGTTAGCAGGAGTAGAGAAGTGCCTAAATATCACATCATACTGTAAATAATTTTGGGTCTCTTTATTTAAAAAAAGGGTATTCAACAGCTATTTCAAATGTTGGATCTCCCACTTATGTCAAAGGGAAGTATACATACAATATGAGTCAGAATTAGAGCAACCTGCTATTTATGTATGCCTCTTTACCTGCGGTAAAGTAGGTAAACCACCAGTTCAGCCTACTGAGCAACTTTAAATGCAGAGGGTGAAATACAGGACTCATTGAAGCCTGAGAAAGTTTTGTTATTGACTTCAATGTGGCCAGGATCTCAATGGGAGATATGATTTTTAGTTGTGACTCAGCTAACTGTTTTGAAATAACAGAACGTTTAATCTATGTAGGCCCATCTCCAGTCAGGCAGCATAAAGGATTTCAAATTTAAGCATTCAAACTGAGGATTTACCTCATAGTTGGAACTGCAATGAAAAACACTGAGCACTAGAGGTAAGAATGTGTGATCCAGAATGTCTCTATCAATACTAGGGACATTTCCTAAATGGTTCTCTAACATCAGTGCAGCTCCATCAGTGCTAGCAACACTGGGAGAATGGGGGCTGTTTTTTGAAAGTGCAGAACATCCAAAACTCCATTAGAACTTAATGGGAGATGTAATCTAGTCTATATGGAATTTGTTCACTTTGCAGCATTAACTTGCTGGGGAAATCCTAATGGGATAGAAAGTGTGTGTATGTCTGGTGGTGGTGGAGGAAGACAGTCACATAGAGAAAAATTGTCACCTTAATCCAACATTCCCTGCCCACAAAACACCCACAGATGTGCTTCTCAGTGGAAAGTGTGAGAGCAAGCACACTGTGGACTCAACACTTCCCCCTTCTGCACTTGTTCTCCTCTTATCTCCCTTGCCCAGGTCCACTGCACTTTGACCCTCTCCACTTGTGGGAATATTTTAGCAAAAAAAGAAACAGAAGCGTGTCCAGTATCAGGCACTCTGTCACATACTGAAACAACAATATGGGGGAGGTCGGCCTTGCAGTTTGAGCACTGCACTAGGACTTGGGAGATCTGGATTCAGTTCCCAGCTCTGCCTCAAATTTCCTGCCCGACTTTGGGTAGATCACTTAATCTCTTTGTTCTTCAGTTCCCGACCTGTAAACTGGGGATGGTAATACTTCCTTTCTCCAAACTTTTGCCAGTCTTGTCTGTTTAAATCTTAAGCTTCATAGGTCACACACACTTTATTAATATGTGTATATATACTGCCTATTCAGGAAGCAAATCTTGGTTGGGGCCTCTGGGCACTACAGTGATACAAATAATAAATAACAATAAGTATATGTGTTTGTTGAAACAGAAATTTGTGACCTTAGGACTATTGTAATTGTATTTAACTTTGATGACTTCCAGTGGTTGCCTGTAAACCAAGTGTGGCTCTTGGCTGCTGTGGTCAATTAGCACTTTCATTTTATTGAGCAGCCCTGTAAATAATTTTGTTAAAACTGTGTGAATCATCAGAGAATGCGTTATAATTGTTGTGACAGTTATTACATATTTCAGTGGGAAACGGGAGGAAGAAACCTGTTTTTAGAACATCGCTGGTTGCTAAAAAACTGCTATTTCAATCTGGACATTGTCTTTCACACCATATATATTACTCTGGCACAGTGGACTTTTAGGTAGAGTAGCAAGGGAAAGAATAACATCCAGTAATAGAGACAACTCTTATTGGAGATCTGAATGCAGTCTGGTATTTGTGTGCAAAGTGTTTTGTTTTTATTTAGGCTTGCATTTACATTTTAAGAGGTCTTTTAATTTCTCAAGGAGCCATTCAGGGGGCCAAAATAAAACAAGATCTGGTCTCTTCATGATATAGTAGTGTGCAGATGATGACCCCCTGCCCACCCAAGAAGATTATATTTCATATTACGTTGGCTCCAAGATGGAGCTTTCAATCAGAGTCAGTGCCCAGTGGGTCAGGAGTCTCCTATCCCAGGGCACTTGAAGTGACAGAGCAGGAAGCAGTGTCTCCCTCACTATCCTCCAAATCCCTCAACTGCAAATACTGTTATGTTAGAGCTCTGAGCTCTGTCTACCTTCACAAAGCACTGAGGGATACTGCAGCCACAGAAGTGCAGTAGCCTCTGCAGTTCATACACAATGGACACAGGGGTCATAGAGAGCCTGTACACCTCTACCACCTTGTGAGGCACCACAGTTCTGGACTGCTGAATGGCTCAGGAGCCAGATCTATAGCTTTTATTACATCAGCCTGATCCTTCCTTATGATCAGGCCCGTGTTTTAGGTGGCTGGGATTTGGCCCCAGTTTTTCACAAACCCATTGAGTAGTGAGAAACAAATGGTACTGATACATGAATGAGAGTATACAAGATTCTCTGAAGAGGCAATGTAAACAATAGTTCCTTGGGCTCATTTGCTGCCTTTTTTTTTTCTTTTGTGGTGTTACTGTAACATTTCTTTAACGTTAATTATAATTGGCCTGGATCCTTTTCACCTGAATCTGTGTTTCATTCTTCCTTGTTACAGCTGACTATTTTATTTAATCTTGCAATGTTGTTGTTATGTTAACATCGCAATTGTGCCATATTCTAAATGAATAAAAGCTTGGCTAGCTTTTTGTAAAAGGCAACTGAAAACAGAGGGCCAGTTTTTGCTGAACTCCACCTTTGAAGTTCAAGACTATTACAAATTCCAAACTGCACTACTATATTCAATGCTTTAAATGTCTGAACTAATTAAATTTCTAGCTCAGTTTCTTTCATAGCTTGCTCCAAGATTTATAGCACTAAAGATCAGAAGGTTGAATCAAGGATTTAATAAAATGTGTTGGACAAAGGGAGAAGTTGTGTAGCTGCACAGAATAATAAGTGTTCATTTTAGCACTGCTGATGTGGACGTAATGATAATTACTACGCATCTATTGAAATTGATTTAGGTTTTAGCCTTACTTAAACATTTAAATATGTCATTAAATAATTACTTTAGCTAAACAAACTTGAAGTATTGCTGAGAAGCCTTTTAGAAACCTATATATTGCTATTATCTTAACAGAGTAGCTTTTCCCAAAACAGACCTTTATACTTAATGAGAAAGCAGACCCCAATGAGTTTTATATGTATTTCTATAAGCAGATACAAAAAGATGCTTTATACTCATTCATAGTTCTTACTGGCAAAACACTTTGTAGTATTATACTGAATTAACTCGTATATTATCATTAATGGATTTCATTTTTCACATATCAGAAAACAAAAATGCAAACAAGTGGATCATGGGGTTTATATCAGTGACGGATATGGTGACACCTCTAAGAGCATTTCAGTTATGTCTTGGAGTGTAACATACAAATAAGACAGCACAGAAAACAGACAAGATCAAAATGTTTCTAAATTACCAAATAAACTTCAAGATCTCTAAACATTAGATCCTGTGACAATGGTCAAAGGTGTTTCCTGTCCAGTGTTGTCCATGGGCTCATAAATCTTGCCTTTGATAAAGATAAATTTGCCATGTCGTGCTGCTTCAAATGCTTCAGAAACTAGTGTCACATAATCCCCCATCCCCTTTTTAAAATAACCCCAAATGTTTTTTTTTTTCCTTTGCATGATTCAAAATGTGTAAATGGGGATTACATCAAAGATACAGGATTTAAAACTGAGCAAATTTTTTTTAGAGTTATGCATTACAAGGAGGATTTGGCTATCTGGAAACTAATTTCCTTGTGATGCACTACAACTGAAATACTGCCAGGTGATCTTGGTCAGAGACAACTGATCTAAATTTATTTAGCAAGGGAAAAAAATCAGCAAGAAGCTGTACCCACAAACAAGGCTCTCATATTGTACAAAATAACTATCATTATCATTTTTGTGAAAATGAAAGCTACCGTTACTGTTACCCCAGGACTTTCCCCATGAACTTTGTTTTCAGATTTTCCTAACTTTGACAAATTTTCCATTATCCCTCCCAGAGGTTAACCTTTAAGTAAAGTTTGAACAGGTTGTCCAAGCCATTTTTGAACTACTGAAAGGTAAAAATATATACTCCCCCCCCTCCATTTAAAGAAAAATGTAAAGTAGTTTTTTGTGGATATGATGAGCTGTCCAATTTGAAATGTCCATGTGGGCTTGATCTCAGTGGGCATTAGATTTTTATTTTCAAACAACAAAATACTTATCCGAGGATTGCACAGAATTAGCTGCAGTGTTTGCAAATCTCTAGTAATGGAGATCCCACAAAAGAAGAAGAAGAAAACACTGAGCAAACCCTCACTGAGTTTTAAAACTTCTATAAATTGAGTGCAGCATTAGTGTTTGCTAATGACAGGAGCTAGGGATTAATCCAAAACTTACTGAAGTCCATGAAATAAATCTAGGCTTTTGATCAAGCCCTCAAGTGCTGTGTTACTAATGGATCAAGTGTTCTGCCTTGTTCAAGAGAAGTCAGTTGGCAAGATTCTCCGCTGTGGTGTGACCACTTTGCTCCCCAATGTTGGCAGAATTTGGCCCTAATCTTGGCATGTCCAGGCCCAGTAAGATCACCATTGTGCTCTGGTGATGTAGACTTAGTCGTTAGTCTCCTGCACCATATGCTTTGCTGCTGCCAACATTTAGAGGATGTGGATGGGATGCCCCTAAGCTGCTCTGATTCTGGTGGTGGTTTTTGGTTCTTTGGGTTGATGTGTATTAGAGTTACACTTAGAGAACAGCTCTGCACACAGTGGCCCCCAGGATCAAAGAATGCACAGATGAGCTTTAAGACATCTTTGTGAACCCTTCCTTCAACTTGTTCCTCATGATGTTCAGCCATATCCCAGGACCTAATCATAGAATATTAAAGTTGGAAGAGACCTCAGGAAGTCATCTAGTCCAATCCCCTGCTCAAAGGAGGACCAACACCAACTAAATCATCCCAGCCAGGGCTTTGTGAAGCTGGGCCTTAAAAACCTCTAAGGATGGAGATTCCACCACCTCCCTACGTAACCCATTCCAGTGCTTCACCTCCCTCCTAGTGAAATTGTTTTTCCTAATAGCCCACCTAGACCTCCCCCACTGCAAATTGAGACCATTGCTTCTTGTTCTGTCATCTGCCACCACTGAGAACAGCCTAGCTCTATCCTCTTTGGAACCCCCCTTCAGATAGTTGAAGGCTGCTATCAAATCCCCCCTCACTCTTCTCTTTTGCAGACTAAATAAGCTCAGTTCCCTCAGCCTCTCCTCGTAAGTCATGTGCCCCAGCCCCCTAATCACTTCTGTTGCCCTCCGCTGGACTCTCTCCAGTTTGTCCATATCCCTTCTGTAGTGGGGGGACCAAAACTGGACACAATACTCAAGGTGTGGCTTCACCAGTGCCGAATAGAGGGGAATAATCACTTCCCTCCATCTGTTGGCAACGCTCCTACTAATACAGCCCACTATGCCGTTGGTCTTCTTGGCCACAAGGGCACACTGCCAACACATATCCAGTTTCTCATCCACTGTAATCCCCAGGTCCTTTTCTGAAGAACTGCTGCTTAGCAAGTCTGTACCCAGCCTGCAGTGGTGCATGGTATTCTTCTGTCCTAAGTGCAGGACTCTGCACTTCTCCTTGTTGAACTGCATCAGATTTCTTTTGGCCCAATCCTCCCATTTTTCTAGGTCACTCTGGACGCTATCCCTACCCTCCTGCATATCTACCTCTTCCCCCATTTTAGTGTCATCTGTGAACTTGCTGAGGGTGCAATTAATCCCATCATCCAGATCATTAATAAAGATGTTGAACAAAACTGGCCCCAGGACCAACCCCTGGGGCACTCCGCTTGACACTGGCTTCCAACTAGACATCAAGCCGTAGATCGCTACCAGTTGAACCAGACAATCTAGTCAGAATTCAATCCATCTTATAGTCCATTCATCCAATCCATACTTTTTTAACTTGCTGGCAAGAATACTGTGGATGACCATATCAAAAGTCACACTAAAGTCACAATATATCACATCCATCGCTTTCCCCATATCCACAGAGCCAGTTATCTCAGTATAGAAGGCAATCAGGTTGACTGTTCCTGATCACCTTCCTCTCCTCCAAGTGCTTCAAAATGGACTCCTTGAGGACCTGCTCCATGATTTTGCCAGGGTCTGAAGTGAGTCTGTAGTTCCCCAGGTTCTCTTTCTTCCTTTTTTTTTAAATATGGGCACTATATTTGCCTTTTTCTATTCGTCTGGGACCTCCCCTAATCACCATGAATTTTCAAAGATCGTGGCCAATGGCTCAGCAACCACATCTGCCAACTCCCTCTGCACCCTTGGATGCATTAGATCTCGACCCATGGACTGCATGTCCAGCTTTTCTAAATAGTTCTTAACCTGTTCTTTCACCACTGAGGGCTGCTCGCTTCCTCCCCAGACTGTGTTGCCCAGTGTAGCAGTCTGGGAGCTGACCTTGTTTGTGAAGACAGAGGCAAAAAAAACGTTGAGTACTTCAGCTTTTTCCATATCATCTGTCACTATGTTGCCTCCACCATTCAGTAAGGGTCCCACACTTTCCCTGACCTTCTTCTTTTGCTAACATACCTATAGAAACCCTTCTTGTCACCCTTCACATTCCTTGCTAGCTGCAACTTCAATTGTGCCTTTGCCTTCCTGATTACACCTCTGCATGCTCTAGCAATATTTTTATACTTCTTCCTAGTCATCTATCCAAATTTCCACTTCTTGTAAGCTTCCTTTGAGTTTAAGCTCACCAAAGATTTCACTGTTAAGCCAAGCTGGTCGCCTGCCATATTTGCTATTCTTTCTGCACATTGGGATGGTTTGTTCCTGCACTCTTAATAAGGCTTCTTTAAAATACTCCTGGACTCCTTGCCCCCTTCATATTAGCCTCCCAGGGGATCCTGCCCATCAGTTCCCTAAGGGAGTCTAAGTCTGCTTTTCTGAAGTCTAGAGTACATATTTTGCTACTCTCCTTTCTTCCTTTTGTCAGCATCCTAAACTCAACCATCTCATGGTCACTGCTGCCCAGGTTGCCACCACTTCTACTTTCCCTACCAATTCTTCCCTGTTTGTAAGCAGCAGGTCAAGAGGATCATGGCCCCTAGTCAGTTCCTCCAGTACTTGTACCAGGAAGTTGTCCCCAACATGCTCCAAAAACTTCCTGGGTTGTCTGTGCATTGCTGTATTGCTCTCCCAGCAGATGTCAGGGTGATTTTAGTCCCTCATTAGAATCAGGGCCTGTGATCTGGATTCAGTTAGTTGTCTGAAGAAAGCCTCCTCTACCTCATCCTTCTGATCCAGTGGTCTATAGCACACGCCCACCACAACATCACCCTTGTTGCTTTTGTGGGACTAATCAGAAGCGACATAGCATGAAGTTAGTAATATTGTAGATCTCTACAAAGACTTTTTTCAACATGGAATACTTTCTCCCTAGTCAGAGTCCAATGCAGAAAAAGAAATCACTTTATGTCCCTCTGGGACTTATAAAGCATCAGATCCCATTTACAACTGTAGATGCCATTGGTACCCAAGGAATTGTATATATTGATTGAAGTCCCTTAACAGGAATGGGTCCAAATAAGATGACCTTTTGAAAATTATCTTTTTCAATAGAGTAAGTATGGCTTAAAACATCTAATAAGGAATAAAGAAGAAGAACTGACCTAGAAGAGAGAAAGGAGTATCACATAATCTGTTTGGTTACATGGGTGCACATTACTACAGATATTTTATGTTGATATTAAAAATACATTTTGAAATAAATTTAACAAAACCTTTCAAAAAATAATTCTTGTTGGAGGTGAGATTGTAAAAACACAGTGGCATTTTCTAAAAAAAACAATTTGTTTTTATTGAGTTTTCTTGAAAAAGAAAATGTCTTTGCTTTCTGTCAGTTTCTTTTATTCTCTGATAGCTTTTATGTAGATTCAATAAATGTATAAAAAGTTAAAATGATAAAAGGTAGAAACATAAGTAAATAAAATGTACATTTTTTCAGCTGACAGCTACATTATAGTTGAAATAATTACTTGAAATATTGTTGTGCATGCTCCTAAATGTAATATTGATTTTTTTGCTCTTTTTTGCTTTTTAATGCTACAATTTTTTTCACTTAGTGAAGACTCAGAAAATGTAACGATAGTTGCAGTAGCTTGATAAATTACCTGTCTATTATCAGGATGAGTAAACCTTTTATTTTCAGAGAAAGCTAACAGAGCAGTAGGCATTGTGCCCTATTGCAGACCGTACCACAGGTCAATATAGTCATGCTAACAAGAAGTTGGTTGAATCAAATAGATTCCATTTAGATAGCAGGTAAACTAAAAAGTCATTGAAGATAATTTAGACCATTGCTATAGCACATACAGGACCAGATTCTGCCACCTATCCTTCCACTGAAACCTATGGAACTACGCATGAGGTAAGGTACAACTCAGTGTGAGTAAGGATGGCTGAACTGGCCAAGGATGGATTCTATTCAAAAATACGGTAGAACCTCAGAGGTATAAACACCAGAGTTACGAATTTACCAGTCAACTGCACACTTCAGTTGAACTGGAATTACGCAATCAGGTAGCAGCAGAAGAGACCAAAAAAAAAAAAGTAAATACAGTGAAGTACTATGTTAAACTTCTAATAAAAAAGGAAAGCAGAATTTTTCTTCTGTGTAGTAAACTTTCAAAGCTGTATTAAGTCAATGTTCAGAGTTACGAACAGCCTCCATTCCTGAGGTGTTCATAATTTGTAAGTTCTACTATAAATCTTTACCTAGATACAGTATGTGTCTTGCTGTGGTATATAAGCATTCTGTATATTGGAAATAAGACAGCAGAATCAGGCATATGACATTTATTTACATCTTAATAGCACCTTGTGGATTTCCACAATTATGGTAGCTTTTAAAAATGTTAAGTTATAAAAAGAGAAAAGATAAGTGTAATGAACATGTGGGGACATTGAACAAATTAATTCAAACATGGTGTCATGATGCAATAACTTTACTACTGAATCCAATTCCAAAATAATCACAGCAAACTGACAGCATAACCACCTGCAACCACCATCTTCCTTCCCACAGGATTGGAACAGACACGACAAACCACATATGAATGAAGAATCTCAACTATTGTATGCAATTGTAATTCATTTGTTGATGAGGGAGACTAAGCCAGACATTAGGCATATCATGGGATGTGACAACCTATGATACGGGACTGAAGCAAAAGTCTAGATCAGCATGCCTCCAAATTTTAGATAATGGAATTCAAACCATGATCCGAATTTCATGCCTAGCCTTTATCTGTATAAAAGATCAAACCAAAACCCTGCATCAGAACTTCCCCTACTTTGATATTTGGAAGTTGCAATCTGGAGACAGAATTTTGCAGCTTGAGGCAATCTAATGCATATGAACACTAATAACATTAGCAACAAAATACAAGACTAAAAGCACCAACTTCATTCCAAAAAACAAAAAACAAACAAAAAAAACAGTGAAGGTTCCTCCTGTTACTGCTTTGAATTTACTTCATCAGTTAGAGGTCCTGCATTTAGTTCTGATTTACTGACTTTAGTACAGCTTCTCTGGAGATATACCAGTGTGAGAGGAGAATCAGGCTCCAGACCTTTTCATAAAGTGATAGTTTCTTTAACCTTGAAGAGGTGATTTTCATATTCCTCTTCTGATAAACCAGCACTACAGTAATTAGTATCAAAAGAGAGTTCCCCACATCATGTGACAACCTTGTGACAGCATAATTATAGCAGGTATGTTTTTTTCTTTAAATTTGTTGGCAATATTTATCATTCCAGTTCAGCTAGTGAGTGAAGGTACCAGAAGGAGCCGACTTAGTCCAAGAAAAAATAATGCCCTGTATCAGGAAGCTTTTCACCAAAGGCTTTATTCTCAGGAGAAAGCTGCACTGGTTGTAACAAAAATAAATAAACAAAAGTCTTTATACAAAAGAAAAAGTCACCTGAAAAGAAACCAGAACAAATGGTCTATGGTACAGCTGAAAAAGCATAAGTTCCCTTTTTAACTGAGCTTGTGTCCATTTTATATTTAGTTTTCACAGACATGAGCAGTCAACTTGTACTTGCCCAGCTACTTGTGAAAAATACATTTCAGCTGGCATGCTCATCAGTTCACACAGGGAATAGTATATTATATATGGGATGAAACACTAGCTGAAATGGTGGGGAGTAGGCACTGGTTTCAATAAGCCTACTCCCAGTGTAAGGTATTATTTCGGGCAAGAGCATCATAATCTGGCCAGTAACAATCTGAACACATACTAGGTAAAATGTTCAGAAGCACATAAGTGATTTAGGATGTTAAGTCCCAACAGCATTTAGGACCCATGTCTCATTGAAAGTCAATGGTTTAGGGTCCTGAGTATCTAAATCCCTTTTGAAAAATGTGCTTTTAAAATGCTAGCTGCTTTTAATATGTTTCATTGTTTAACAGACTCCAGGAAAGGAATTTGCTAGTCAGCAAACCACATTTGCCAACATCATTATTGTCAAGAAAAGACCAAACTCCCTGGTGAAAATTTGCCCCAAATACAAGTGAACTACCTCCTACTACACCTTCATGGTCTATCTGGAGCACTGTAGACATACTGTTGAACAAATATTGGATTACATTATGCCTATAAACCTCACGCATGGGGCAATTTTCTGAATTATTCACACATAATCATTCCAAGGGATTGCACTTTAGGATGATAGGAAAATGCCTTAAATCAGATAGCCATGAAGTCCACAGCCTCAGAAACAACTCTGACATCATAATCAAAAAGGCTGACAAAGAAGGTGCTGTCGTCATCATAAATAGGTCGGAGTATGAACAAGAGGCTACTAGGCAGCTCTCCAACACCACTTTCTACAAGCCATTACCCTCTGATCCCACTGAGAGTTACCAAAAGAAACTACAGCATTTGCTCAAGAAACTTCCTGAAAAAGCACAAGAACAAATCCGCACAGACACACCCCTAGAATCCCGACCTGGGGTATTCTATCTGCTACCCAAGATCCATAAAGCTGGAAATCCTGGACGCCCCATCATCTCAGGCATTGGCACCCTGACAGCAGGATTGTCTGGCTATGTAGACTCCCTCCTCAGGCCTTACGTTACCAGCACTCCCAGCTATCTTTGAGACACCACTGACTTCCTGAGGAAACTACAGTCCATTGGTGATCTTCCTAAAAACACCATCCTAGCCACTATGCATGTAGAAGCCCTCTACACCAACATTCCACACAAAGATGGACTACAAGCCGTCAGGAACAGTATCCCCGATAATGTCACGGCTAACCTGGTGGCTGAACTTTGTGACTTTGTCCTCACCCATAACTATTTCACATTTGGGGACAATGTATACCTTCAAGTCAGCGGCACTGCGATGGGTACCCGCATGGCCCCACAGTATGCCAACATTTTTATGGCTGACTTAGAACAACGCTTCCTCAGCTCTTGTCCCCTAATGCCCCTACTCTACTTGCGCTACATTGATGACATCTTCATCATCTGGACCCATGGAAAAGAAGCCCTTGAGGAATTCCACCAGGATTTCAACAATTTCCATCCCACCATCAACCTCAGCCTGGACCAGTCCACACAAGAGATCCACTTCCTGGACACTACGGTGCTAATAAGTAATGGTCACATAAACACCACCCTATATTGGAAACCTACTGACAGCTATTCCTACCTACATGCCTCTAGCTTTCATCCAGATCATACCACACGATCCATTGTCTACAGCCAAGCTCTACGATATAACCGCATTTGCTCCAACCCCTCAGACAGAGACAAACACCTACAAGATCTCTATCATGCATTCCTACAACTACATTACCCACCTGCTGAAGTGAAGAAACAGATTGACACAGCCAGAAGAGTACCCAGAAGTCACATACTACAGGACAGGCCCAACAAAGAAAACAACAGAACGCCACTAGCCATCACCTTCAGCCCCCAACTAAAACCTCTCCAACGCATCATCAAGGATCTACAACCTATCCTGAAGGACGACCCATCACTCTCACAGATCTTGGGAGACAGGCCAGTCCTTGCTTACAGACAGCCCCCAACCAGAAGCAAATACTCACCAGCAACCACACACCACACAACAGAACCACCAACCCAGGAACCTATCCTTGCAACAAAGCCCGTTGCTAACTCTGTCCACATATCTATTCAGGGGACACCATCATAGGGCCTAATCACATCAGCCACACTATCAGAGGCTCGTTCACCTGCGAATCTACCAATGTGATATATGCCATCATGTGGCAGCAATGCCCCTCTGCCATGTACATTGGTCAAACTGGACAGTCTCTACGTAAAAGAATGAATGGAAACAAATCAGACGTCAAGAATTATAACATTCAAAAACCAGTTGGAGAACACATCAATCTCTCTGGTCACTCGATTACAGACCTAAGAGTAGCTATCCTTCAGCAAAAAAGCTTCAAAAACAGACTCCAACGAGACACTGCTGAATTGGAATTAATTTGCAAACTGGATACAATTAACTTAGGCTTGAATAGAGACTGGGAATGGATGAGTCATTACACAAAGTAAAACTATTTCCCCATGTTATTTCTCCCCCCCACCCCACCCCACCCCCCACTGTTCCTCAGATATTCTTGTTAACTGCTGGAAATAGCCTACCTTGCTTGTCACCATGAAAGGTTTTCCTCCTTTCCCCCTCCCTGCTGCTGGTGATGGCTTATTTTAAGTGATCACTCTCCTTACAGTGTGTATGATAAACCCATTGTTTCATGTTCTCTGTGTGTGTATATCAATCTCCCCTCTGTTTTTTTCCACCAAATGCATCCAATGAAGTGAGCTGTAGCTCACGAAAGCTAATGCGCTAATAAATTTGTTAGTCTCTAAGGTGCCACAAGTACTCCTTTTCTTTATCCTTAAGTGTATTCTCAGAATACATTAGTTTTGATACTACTATGGCTTTTATCCTGAAATGTTCAGTGATGACTTTACTATTTGGAGATGATGATGATTTCAGATGTTCCAGATAATAAGTTAATTACTATATTTCACTTCGTTATTACTAGAGAAACACATTGGGTTTTCTTTTTTAAAGAGGTTCTTAGTGACAATAAGAATGTATGTCACATACTTAGTCATTTTCGGTAGTTAGGACTGCTACTCAGAATCCTAGCTGTCAGAAATAACAAGTTCAGTAAATTGGATCTCTTGAACTGGTAATGGAAGACTACTGTTATAGATAACACTATTTGCTTTGTGAAAATGTAGTACATCTAAAGAAACGTAAAAGTATAAAACTAGCAAACGTGGGTGATACATTTGCTTTTCCCACTGGAATTGGAATTTTTTCCTGTTGTGCGCAGAATATTAAAGTCAGATGCAGAAGAGGATTTTTGGAAATTTGTGGCATCCAGTGAAACTGCCCTACATACGGGCCGTTCATCTGGAACAGCTAGTCCATTAAATTGATAGCTGTGAATAATGCATAGAATAGAGATAAAGGTGATTTTATTTTACCATGATATTGTTTTCATTCTTCTGAGTGCCACTGCTATGTCAATGGAAAACCTTTATTGTAGTGGTAAGGATAGGAGGTAGGTCCGACATTGTCAGTATAGTCATTTTATTGGCGTTCCATAGGTTTTATTTAAATCCAATTTGTGCCCCAACCTGAGTACTCTGAAAAAAATATCCAGTTTTCACCTTTACCTCTCTTAAACTACTTCTAGAGCTTTTTTGTAGTAGTTGTGGGAAGTACCTTTCATAAGCCTATATACATAGATTGTTAACCATTTTTAATATGTTAAAATTCCTTTCAACAATGCAGTTTTACCTTTGACTCCCCAAACCTCCAAGCTGCAAATTTGTAACTACAAACACACATTTTGAATTCTATAAGGTCTAAGAGAGACATTGTGTGTGTTAATAGCTTAGAATCCCACCTGAGCCATTTTCCAGCCCAACAATCTTCTAAATCGGCAGTTCTCAAACTATAGTTCAAGGACCACCAATGATCTGTACATTCCTTCTTGGCAGTTTGGAGGATGAAGCAATTTCAGAACCAAGAAATGAAGTTGGGAAAAGGGGATTCTTTCCTTTACAGAATGGTCCACCAAAGAAATGTTGGTCTAAATTAATTGATGTGTCTTTCTATCTGGAGAAACTTCTGCTGAGATTCAGTGTTTGCTGATCATATGCCTGAGGCCTCACTATCGCTAACTAAGGGTTATAACACTATGGTTTGTTTTATGCATTTCTTGTTCCACTACAGACCACGTGGTGTTTTGAATCTGTTTAGAAGATTTGACACACATACTATGGAGTTTGGTATAAAAACTTAGACAGGATAGAATACAGCATGTTTTAAAACACATTCAGAAACCAGATTCAAGAAAATCTTTGACTGGGATGAATGAATCCTGGTGACATTGTATGATTCACACTTCAGAGATACAGTAGGTATCATACTTCTAGCAAATACAGTCCTTCTATCACTTGAGTAATATTCTTATAAATAAAGTGCTGCAGGCCATGTCTTCTGCCCCTCCGTAGTTTTATTTTTGTCTGCATGCCAGTCAGGTCAACTCCATGTCATAAATAAGACTTTACACAAATTCCTTGGTAAATATTTTTGAGTGTAAAAGAGCTAAGGAAATAGCAAAAGCCTCAGTGACACCTGCTACACCAGCAACATTTAAAAGGCTGTCAAAGAAAGGCCATTCGTCATGAACCCAGATTGAAGAGGGAAGATCAAGGCAAATAATCCTCACTACTTATATATTAGCACAGTAACTGTTCAATAAAAAAGGTAAATCCAACAAGGGGAAAACTTACAGTGTATTGTGAAGCGAACCAGACAGCTGTCACTATTGTGACTTGTGAAGTACCTTGCAATGCCTCAGATGTACCAAAACGTCTTTGATAATATATTTTCCTATTTGAATGAGATGGAAGCAGAAGAGAAATTCACTAAGGATATCTTAAAAATAAATGTGGATATCAATTTCATCTCCTTTTTCATTCTGCTTTATTTTGGACAGGTCATCTGGATTCCTGAAGTAAAGATTCAGAAGACCTCAGCTATGGTAAATAGTTCCCCTGAAGTTAGCTAATTATTCAATTATATACTATCTAGACGTTGTTTATGCTAGTTTGTTCTCCAGCACAATAGATTTAATAGATAGATTAATAGATTTCTAGTCACCCCATATCTAGTTTCACCTTTACCTATGCCAGTATCCTAGTTATTTGATACCAAGTATGTTAAGAGGAACAAAGTCTACATCAGAAAGACAAAACTTTCTTTGCACTGGTTCTCTTGTAACTACAGGATCCCTTGCTGTTTTGTATGCACAAATATTATTTTAAGGCTGGTTATGTAAAGCTGCAACTTGTGAGTCGTGTGATCGCTACACGTTATTAATTAATTTGGTGAAATGTAGATAATTCAAGTACTGATCTTTACCTGAACTGATTATTACAATTTTGACCCCTAAACTGCTTGCATGTATCACAATCCAGACTGCTGCATTCATCTGGGGCAAAACTAACTTTAGTAATGTTCCAAGAGAGCACTGAAGTTTGTGCACACGGATCACAAACCCTACTAACCAGTTTTACAAGGAGTTCTATATTGATAGACAGGTTCCCTCACACTGATTTTTGCAGGATTGGGGCCATGGTGATTCTGGTATAAATAGCCATATATAGCACTGTCCATTTGATCAATCTATTAACGTGATTTCTAGGAGGCTTCTTTTGTTTCATTGACCTACTTTTGAACCTCAATTTTACGGCTATTCTGTGGAATATTACTTTTCCTGAGGTGATGCTACAGAATGACTCCTGATGCACCTAATGGAGCAGTGCACAACCCAATAGGGCTGTGCTAAATGCCATAGTTTAGCTCTATCTGAGCAGTATGTAGTTGGAACAGAGACTTTGCATAACACCTCCAAATACTCTAACAGATATTATACATACACTAATGCAGCTGTACTAATGTAAGACTGTGTTAACATTGCTCTCAAAGAATATCAGGTGTTTAATTGCTATGCACACAGAACAAATAATGGGAATAAGTAATCTACATGATTTCACTACAAAAGAATTAATGTGATGGGCAATTAAAGTATGCATTTAAGTTTAGTTATTACATTGTTTGTCATTCAGAACTATCTCAGCTAAATTTAAAGAGCTTATTAAAACATTAATTTAATTCCTTATATAAAAGGCAGATAATTATAACAAAATGTTGCAAATGATAATGAGAAGCATTTTAATTAAGTCTTGGCTTAATTGGAAAGGTTATTATGATTTGCCTGTGATAAAATGGCAGACTTATTTTTTTCTTTTCATTATGATTGGAGCTTTAAATGGTTATTTAGAATTCCATACAGAAATGTATCTTTATTTTTATATGTTTAAAAGGATGACTGAAGTATTTGACACGTACACATTTATCAAATTAGATAGAACCATAAATGAAGTTTCTCAGGACCATATTCCAAAAGTTGGTTACTCTGCTTATATCTCACAGATATATCTAGAATCCACTAGTGCTGTGTTTCCCAAACATGGGATGCCGCTTGTGCAGGGAAAGCCCCTGGTGGGCCGGGCCGGTTTGTTTACCTGCCGTGTCCGCAGGTTCGGCCGATCGTGGCTCCACTGGCTGTAGTTCGCCGCTCCAGAGCAATGGGGGCTGCGGGAAGTGACGGCCGGTACGTCCCTCGGCCCACACCACTTCCTGCAGCTCCCATTGGCCTGCAGCAGCGAACTGCGGCCAGTGGGAGTCGCGATCGGCCGAAACTGTGGATGCAGCAGGTAAACAAACCATCCCAGCCTGCAGGGGCTTTCCCTGAACAAGCGGTGTCCCAAGTTTGGGAAACACTGCACTAGTGAGAATATCAAGTCTCATAGAAATTGAGAACTTTTTCATGTGTTTTTATTCATAGTAGAGAACTATGCCCTTATTGTATTAGGCTGTGTCTTTGACTGAAAAAGGAAAAGGTTTTACATCAGGTAACTTGAGTGAACTATCTTGATGAAAAATCCTAGTGGACACAAGTCACTGTAGTGTAGTTAGATGAAGTAATCTTCTAGCAAGGGGTCTAGAGTTGGCCACAACTATTAACATTGAGGTAAAACCTACCATGGTTTTATCTCCATTAGGATTTTATATCAAGATATCTCTCTCGATATAAAATAACACCTTTTTGCAGTGAAGACATAGCCTTAATTTATAGGGTTTTTTTTAATGGAAAAGATATCTTTTTTTTATCCTGTAGGTGTTTAGAGTAATTTCTCTAGATCCCAAATAAATTTCCATAGTACCCTGTCAGCTTCGTCCCTATGAAATTCTTAGATGGTTCTTTCACAATATACATCTGTTCATTTCTTAATGACCTTGAGTTTGAGAGTGACCATTTGTTTTTGTCT
The DNA here is from genome assembly GCF_009764565.3 of Dermochelys coriacea. Classification (NCBI taxonomy): domain Eukaryota; kingdom Metazoa; phylum Chordata; order Testudines; family Dermochelyidae; genus Dermochelys; species Dermochelys coriacea. Next base: position 180,335,804 of record NC_050068.2, read on the forward strand.
GAACATTTATAAAAGCTTTATTATATGTATTGATGAGGTGGTCACAGAGTGCAGGTTGAAGCCTGAATGTGGCCTCACCATGTATAAAGAAAGAGTAACTTGACTGCAGTTAATGGGCCTTGGTTACTCGCAATGTGCCAGTCTTCAAATCAAATTAAAAAAAAACGGAGTGGATAAGAGGTTAACATGAGGGTCAAACCAAATTTTCATAAATGTCCTCTACTTTTGGATTTACACACCTTGGGCCTGAGTTTGTCATATTGAGCACCAACAATTCTAGCCAATATGAAGGGAAACTGTGGGTGCTCAACACCTGAAAATTAGGCCATGTGTGCCAAAAGCTGCACACTCAAAAAAAGTGAGACATGCAAAATCAGAGGTTACTTTTGAAAAGTTTTGCACAATATTTTTCACCTTTATGTGTATCTGATCATATGCTTGGTAACCATTTGCAAAACAATCTTTTAAATACAGTGCTAATTTCTGATATAATTTGATTGAATAAGTTAATGAATATAGGACAGGTTTTCAGGCCAAATCAATTTAATACAAACGTAACTCCACTTTGCACTTAGACACATTGGATTTATATTAGACAGCAAGCCCCTCTCTGCACCCTTAAACTTCACATTTTGATCCTCAATACAATTCTGATATTTCCACAGTGGACACATGAAAAAAGTAAAGAACTAGTATAGAGACAACTTCTCATCATACTCTTGTGTGAAATTAGAAATTGTATAGCTACTAAGTAGAGGTATTTTTGAGGAGAGGAGGGGCTGTGCTTTAAATGCTTAGGCTTGACTATGCATTGGTTTTTTTTGTTAAAATTTCCCACCATTGTTTCCTTCAGTGGATACTCTGAGGCACACAAGATGTCAGTGGCAGCTGGCATTTTAACGATTGAATTGTCTAGAAACTCTGAGTAGGGTGAAAGAACAAGGCGGTTAAAACCCAGGTGGGTGATGAACTCTAGCTTTCCTATCACTTGTAGCACCAAAGGAGTTTCTCCAGTAGTAGCAACAGTTGAATCTTTTGAGGAAAAGAGTTAGCAAACACAGCCTATGAGGCTTTACTTTGGAATTTACCATCTCAATGAGACAAGTAGGGCTTAGTTTAAGAAGTTCATACTTCATTTGGGTGTGTATAGGATGAGAAGGAGTTCACATTAGGTGCTGCTATTTTTTAAGTCATCATCCTCTTCCTGTCTGCTGCCTTTTATCCACCATCACTTCATGCATTCCACTCCTAACACTCCTTGATCCCCTCCTCTTGTTGTTTTCTCAATAAATTTCTAGTTAGTAGGAGAGGAAGAGCAGATTAGTTAACTTCCTTCCCACTATTAACTGAACCATACTTGCTGTTTAGTTAGTACATTTTCACTGGCATTGTCCTGTATTAAATATTTTATACATTTGTGTGTATTTGCATTCTCCTGTTGAAAGAGCTGGATAGATAATCATAGAAATGAAAGTCCTCTGTTTATCAAAAGAGGTACAAAATGCACAGTAGCAGTGCACACTTCCCTACACATGCCAGTCTCTTGCTGGAGGGATCACCACAGGTGGTAAGAAGATGAATCAGTCGCCATGCCCTTTCAGTTTATGACCATTATAGTCAGATCACCAGCATGGTACCAACTGGTACCAATTTTTGAAATGTGTACACTTCTCCAGTAGGAATGAGACTGACACACCAGTTATTTCATACAGATGCTGTCATCATGCGTGAAATTAAGCTATGAGGAAATATGCATTCGTTATGGAAGTATGACTCTGCATGGGTGAGTATTGAAACTGTACATTTTAGAAATTAGACATAAATCACATCTTGAGATACAGATCAAAATATGTATATACATCACAAGATGTGATTTATATGACTGACTTCTAAAAATGGGATGAGATACTTTCAACACTCCCACTTAGGGAAAATTGGAGCAGGCCCTGTCTACTAGTTGCCTAACAGCTTAAAATTAAAAGCTCATTAAGAGAGAATGCCAGAGAAAGTAGCGTTATTGGCTCTCACACTCTCCTTGGGGAGTGCCCAGTTTGAACCAGGTGTGTCAGAGAGAGCAATAGATTGAAGGTGTGTGTAACAGGGTGCGACACACCATCACAGCCCCTCCTGCTGGCTGACCTGGGAATTAGCTTAGGGGTTGCCAGTATGCCCTTCTCAGGTGGAGTCTTGTCCATCATCTTGTCTGTCTCCACCTCCAGGACCCATGTGGTTCCCTGGAACAGCCCTCCGGCAGCGTCCCAGTCAGTCCTTTCCCTCCTTCCAGGGGACTGACAGTCCTTAGCCCAACCACTTGCCTCAATGTCAAACTGCAGTCCCAATTCTAGCCACTCATCTCAGTGGCAAACTGAAGTCCATTCACCAGCCACTCCCCTCAGTAGCAAGTGGGGGCAAAAGAGTGAGGGGAGACCCAGACCCACCCACTTCTCCAGGTCCCCACCCAGGGACCCTATAGCTAGCAGCCACATGCTGTCCTTTCTCCAAATTGGCCAACTCCTTCCCTGGGCTACTTCCCTGCAGCCCTAGCACCTTCTCTGCCCTTGAATCAGAGCCTCAGTCTAGCAGCCATCAACCTGAAGCTTTCTCCTACTCTGTTGACCCTGCCCAGCACTGCTCCATCCATGGTGCTCCCACCTTCTAAGAAGCCAGTCCTCCACCCTCATCCTCCAGGGAGTGACTGTCTTCCCCTCTGCTCAGCAGTCCCTTCTTATATGGACCATCCTGGCCCTGATTGGATGTTCCAATAAAGCTTCTCCTGATTAGCTGGCACTATAAGCCTTTTCCTCATTAGCTGCCTCCAATGTAGCCTCTCCAAGGTGGCTTTAATCTCTTACCTACCAGTAAGAGGCAGCAGTTACATCACAGTGTGTCTACACGGAACTAAAAGACCCATGGCTGGACAGGATCAGCTGACTTGGGCTAGCAGGACTCAGGCTGTGCGGCTATAAAACTGCAGTGTAAACGTTTGGGCTCAGGCTGGAGTCTGGGCTCTGGGACCCTCTATGCTGTCTGCTTCATTGCTCTGGTAAAATCTTGTCAACAGTTTTGAAGGCGAGCAGTTCGTGCATATATGGAAAGACACCAAGATATTTGGTTCAGTCTTTTTGATATACACTGACTTTTTGCTAGCAAATGAATCCTATTTTCTTAATGGAGAAGGAAAAGAAATTATAATTACTTTCCTATGATGAGTGAACCTTTCCAGGGATTTCTGCTACAAGTTTTTTGTTCAGTTGCACAACCAGTTGCATGCCAAACCTGTGGAAAAAAAAAAGAGCAGAAATTTGGGCTTGTTTTTGGCTTAATCAGTTTGTGCATTACTTCTTGGCTAGTTTTTGGCATGTTGCTTGTTTGGCTTGAAGCTTGTTGCTTGCTGTAGCTTGTTGCTTCTGTTTTTTGAGTGGCTTCTGGAAACCATGGTCAAGGGACAAGCAAGGGCAAGTCGGGGAGAGAGTCAGGGATGCACAGTGGGCCCACAACAGTCCCAGACTGAACGTGGGGGGCGGGGGCAGGTTTCTAGTCACAGAGTATTGGGGTTCTTAGGGATTGGCTTGTTTTGGCCTTGTTTTGAAGTGGGATTAGCTTGATTTTTGGTTTATTTACCACGTGAAAGTTGGCAACTGTGCTTCACATATGTTGCAACTGCTCCTCCCCACAAAACAAAAAACTGACAACATTTGGATTAGGAAACGCAAAGAGGGGAATTGATTGTAGACTATTTTGAAATGAGTCTCCTTTAGTTGCTAGCTAGAAAATATGTCATCGTTCCCGCATCCCCTCCATAGAAAATGACAACTTTTAAGAAAAAAAAACATTAAAATCTAAACCTGAAATATTTAGGCTGAAAACTACCATAGTTCTATTCAGAAATACCATCATGGTCCCATTTTTCTCTGTGGCAGGTTCCCTGGTTAGATTACATTTCCTGTACTGCACCATGGTTACCCAACTTGGTGAGGGAAGGCCCTAGAACCTGGAGTCCCATCATGGCCACAGTGCATAATGTGAGATGAAGTACAACTGGGTAGTTTGGTGGATAAAGAAAAATGGGGACATGAGGCAACTGAACTACAATTCCCATGAGACAGTGAAGCAGAATTTTTTAATCAAAATATTTCATTTTTTTGCTGAAATACTTTTCTCACAGAAAATTAAAAACTTTTTAAAAACCCATTCAGTTATTCTAGGGGGAAAATCCAATTTTTCTGAGGAAAGCAGAAATTTTTCATGAAAATTTTTGTTTATTTGAAACCCTAATTTTCTATTTAAAAAAAAAAGTCTTAATTGAAAATTTTCAACCAGCACTAGTTTCTGTGCTTTTACTCAAATGTATAAATAAGAGGACTGGAAAACTATTTTTTATTTGATTTGTCAATTTTATTGTATAATAAATTGAATATTGGAAAGATACCCAGGGGTTATGGCTAGGGACATAATATACACAGTATAATTAATGGCAGGGTTGGTAGCATCACCTATGGTTAAGGTTGCCTAACATTTTCCCTTATAAGAATCTGTTTTCAGTTGCTGTATAAACTTCAGCTTTCAATTTCTATTTATCTGAAGAAAGACATATATATGTGCATTTACTTAAAAAATTATGTTCAACAAAACAAGTTAGCAGCAAACATTTTCTAAAGAAAAGGTAACTTGTTATTTCAAACAATTCAAAATCCATCCACAATTGAATCCTAGATGGAGAAGATAAAGAAATAAGCAAACATAATACTTTAGCAACTCAGTCTGAAATAACACAGTTGTATTGATCTGTGACTAATTTTTGTCTTTGACAGCTGTCTTCCCATACTGTTCAGTGAAAAATAGCTACAAGAAGAAAATGTAATAAATATAATAGCTGCTTGCTTTTCTTCCACGGTATTGTACGCAATCCAAGGCCTAGAGTATGAAATATAAATTGGAAGGCAAGGGCCAAACTGTCTGCTGTTGTAAATTGGCAGTGCTTTCTTGACTTCAATGGAGCTGCACAGATTTATATCTGGAGAGAATTTGGCCCCAAATATTTTTTTCACACAGTAACTCAAAAGATTTTCTTTAAAGATAAAGAAACGAATTACAGTCACTGTAATTAAAACTACATATATCAGAGCACTTAACATAATCAAAAGACACATTTATAATTTGCAAAGATCAATTGTGTGAATACCACAATTGCACCAATATTTGTATTTACTATTAAAACAAAGACTTCCATTATGCTTCGCAACAGCTCACCCATCCAAAACTCCACCACTTTCTGCACTGAGTTTCTTCCTTTAGTTTTCTGTGGAGGGCAAGTTGCATATTCTATATTCCTAAAGATATATATCTTCATATTGTACAACACTCTAAATTTCATTGAAGATAATGTGAAGCATCTGTGCCATCATAGAGGGAATCATGTTAATGTCTCCCGGTTCTTAGCTGTTTTTATTGATTAGCTTAGCTCAGGTTGAGGAAGATGAAATCTTTGTTTATCTTTAATTTTCTCTGGAGTTTCCCATTGTATCTAACATGACTTAGAAAATGACACCCTTTCCAATTTCAGCACATACACACTCAGTTTCTAATTGAGCTTTAAAAAGTCAGATTTATCATATCAGCCATTCATTTTTGATAGGGTGGTCCATAATACTCACTTAAGTGTATCTTTGCGGATCTTCAGATATATTGCATCACAGTCTGTGTGATATATAGTCTGTTCTGATTGGAGCATGGCTCTGCCAACTGGAAATCCTTATGTGTTACAAAACATTCTTAGCCGATTAATTGTCCTTCTCCTCCCATATACACACATACACACCTCATTTCACACACTTGCAAGGACACACACAAAGATTCACATTAAGGAATACATTCATCTCATTGTGAACTCAATCATACAACTAATATTCTCAACATAAAGGCGACACAGCTTCCACTGACCTCAGTTAAAATTGTGTGCTCAGTCAGCACCACTAAAAATCAGTACAAAAGGGTATCAGACTGGACACCATAAATGGATAACACTTTTGGCCATGTCACATGGCAGATTGGTGTCAGAAGCACAATAAAATACAAGCAGGCATTGGGCATATAAAATACAAATCTATAGCGTTTACTCATGAAAATTTATAAATTGGAAAGTGAGAAATAAGAGTTTGCTTCTGCAAACTTATTCACATTGAGGGGTACTTATTCATATTTGCTGTCCCATGAATCAGGCCCTACAGCTCTTAGTTTCTGGCATAATAAGAATATTTGTCCTGGTACTCTTGGTGGACACTTCATGAGAGAGATAAACCCTAAAATATTCATGGCAGGAAAATAAGTACATAAACGGTTTATCATGGATGCAAATATAAGTCTAGTGTCTATGTTAAGACTTGTTTCACATTAGAGATTAGAAGTAGATAAACTCAGTGGCCTGTTGCATGAGATATAATTAATTTAGCATCTTGGCCATATCTGAAGCAATAGAAAGCAATTTTCTACAGAAAGGTTGAAAAAATCCATATTGATCAGTACTAAGTAGTAAAAATTTATTGCCATGTTGTCAGTTGCCTCATTCCAAATCAATACAAATCTCACCAAAAGCTTCTTAAATGCAATAAGAATCTGACAAGGCCTTTTTGTCACAGATTAGTGTTAAAGCAATGAAAGGGCCCCTGAGGAAAATTGTCTCTCTGACCAGAATGCCAGTTGTATTCTGTTTCAGAAGTGTTCTTTTGGGTATAGGACATCTTTATTGACATTTTGGAACCATGAAGAAAAGCTTAGTGTTTTATCAGTTAACTAATGCAAATGTTAAGAAATGCCTAAGGACTTTGAGCTCTAGATAAGTTGTTTTTCATAAAGTTGCAAAATTTGTTGCGTATCAGGTGCAAACAAAGAATTGATTTTTAGAGAAAATATTCCTATTGGCCACGAGAGTAAAAAATACAGTGTTGGACACATTTTAACAGTCCTGTTTGAAATTTAATAAAAAATAATATCATAATGTGATGTCAGTCTGAGGAATAAAATCCTTTAACAGGAATACTGAAGGTGATTCAAACTGACATGAAAAAAATCGGTCTTTTTGAGGCATGGGCAAGAGGTTTTTGCAGGCAAGTTGTGAAATATGCTTTAACTCAGCTTCAATTTAACTTTAGATCTTACTACAAGAAGCAACCACATCAAGCAGCAGACTCTAATTTGGAGCTACAAAAGGAGAAACAGAAGTCCTTAGACCTTTTAAGACAAGTGATACTTCATGAATCTGATCTTGCTAGAATTTAGTCACCTTGGCAGCACTGATGCGTTGCATAAATGTATCCAGTGAGATGTTCTATTTAATGGTCATTTATTATTGCTTTATAATTATTTGGACACCACGTATACACACAGCCTCTAATTTAAAATTATGTGAATTTAGACTTGGTGAAAGGTGCCAGATTAACAGGCAAGAGGTTTTGAATTCCAGTATTTTTCAATATAAAAGTAATTTTTTAATTTTACAGGATCAATCTGATAGTAGGGATATATATATATATTTGTGAACTATGTTAGGACTTCATGGCAACTAAACCTAATCACTTTGGTGCATCCCTTCTCTAGGAGGATGTAAGTATTATGACCATTGCTAGTAAACCCATTGAGTTTCGCCATTTTAATTATATCATAAAGAGATCCCAGCATTGTTTATATCCATAATCAGTGGAAGGGAGTAGCCTAGATGTTAGTGTGTGAGGTTTACCACATGATTATAGAAGTCCAATTTCAAAGCAAAACTGCAGCTTCCCAGTCATGGTAAATAGGCCTAATGGCCTGTGATGGGATATTAGATGGGTGGGATCTGAGTTACCCAGGAAAGAATTTTCTGTAGTATCTGGCTGGTGAATCTTGCCCATATGCTCGGGTTTAGCTGATCACCATATTTGGGGTCGGGAAGGAATTTTCCTGCAGGGCAGATTGGAAGAGGCCCTGGAGGTTTTTCACCTTCCTCTGTAGCATGGGGCCTGGGTCACTTGCTGGAGGATTCTCTGCTCCTTGAAGTCTTTAAACCACGATTTGATGACTTCAATAGCTCAGACATAGGTGAGGTTTATCGCAGGAGTGGGTGGGTGAGATTCTGTGGCCTGCGTTGTGCAGGAGGTCAGACTAGATGATCATAATGGTCCCTTCTGACCTTAGTATCTATGAATCTATGAATCTATAACAACCTTGGATGATTTGAACTGGTGACAGAGTTCAGATTCCATTTCAAGTTCCTGTTTGAGGCTGTTTGAAATTTGTACTGACAAAAGTATCAAAAAAGCAACAACAATAAAAATCTTGCTGATCCCTGTTTTCTAGATTAGTTGGCTAGTTCTTTGGAATTATTATTGTATAAGAAAGTAAGAGGGAGGAAGTTACAGAATCTTTCCCTAAAAACATTTGTAGATGTCTCTGTTAGATCTCCATAGATCTATCACTGTTTTTCTACTCCCCAGAATGTTGCTGTTATTTTTGTGCTTAAAAATGCATAAACCTCTAAACAGGGAGGTTGTTACACTATCAATCCATGTATATCATAAATATGTTTGAAAGGTGCATTTTAGCTTGAATTCTGCAGTATTTGTATAACTAACCAACAGCAGCTTGAATTTTGACTTATATATTTTTACACTCTAGCAAGGAATTCAAAATTCACATTACATTATTGGTGGTGAAGTCATCCAGTCAGGGAACAGAAATAACATCTGTGTAATTCACCAACATTGCGTGAATATCAAATTTAGAATATTCATTATTCATCAATAATCTGAGGACAAATACACATTCACTGAAAAAAAACTCCAGGAATAAATTTGAATAATTAACATAGTTGAGAATTCTGTGACATTCAGAAACAGCAAAAAGGTGGAAGTTGATGAAAACATTATTTGCTACTAATGATTCACAAAGCTCTAAAATAGTAAATGAAGAAGAAAAAAGCAGAGCCTTTATGAAAGAGCACAACGTGTGTCTCTTCTGACAATCTGCACTAAGGTCTGAGAACAAAATGGCTGCTGTACTTGGTACACAACAAGAATGCTTAGAAAAGTGCAATACACATCAAACAGCAAAAGAATCTCAATTTCATTGTTACACATAACACATTTTATACTTTCAATCCACTGGGGTGAAATCCTGGCCTCAGTGAAGTCAATGGCAAAAATCCCATTAACTTTAATGGCAGGCTGTCACCTCATGTTTCAGGTTGCCTTCTTCATTAAGCCAATGCGGAGAGTAGTGAAGATAGAGATGTTGGTCAAGCTCCTCAAGAGTGAAGAGAGAGAGAAAGGAAACACTGACTAGTGGGCTCAGATCTGCATTCTGTTCCCAAAGGCAATTGAGGTTGATTTCCAGTGTGCTTCGACTGTAGTTCGACTATGCTGTGGCTGTTTTTAAACAAGCTTTTGATTATAGGCAATAATGCCTGAGAAGTTTGCAACTTTTATATGGTTGCCTTTGCAATCCTAGAAGTGGGACAAGAATTTATTTAATGAAATATAAGAAGAGGTGGAAAACATACTCATTTTAGCTTGACTTTATCACAACAGAGAGTGAGAAACTAAAGTTTGAAATAATCTGTACTCCTATAAACCACGAATCCAAAACTAGGTTATGCTTTAGTTTTGTCTTTGCAAAACCAAAGTATGACGATGGAATCTTTATTAAAAACAAACTATGCCCCACAAATTCCTGAACCTATTTCCTATTATATTATAAATCACAAATATAACACTGTACAGTTTAATTATTACAGAGGCGTGGTGGACAAAACAATATGTTCAAAGAGTTAATCCAACTTTACAATGGGATAATTCTGCATATACTGAATTGGCTTATGAGAGTTACTTAAAAGAAGGATCACAGCAACTGGTTCTTTTATTGACTGCTGCTATCAGTGAGCAAAAATGGAAAAGAGGATTTTTGCAGATCATCTGTAAACCATGGATTTCTCTTTAGATAGTTTAGCTGTGCTAAAGACTGGATTATAGAAGCATCCTTATGTTCTGTAATGAATTAAAGGAAGATTTTCAGCCTTGGATAATGGGAAGTCATGCAGTCCAATACTAAGTAACATCTGCTGTGTACTTTTATGCCTCTTGCTCATTGTAAAACACGTATTAGGGATTTTTTGAAAGGAGGGAGTTTCAAAGTCCACAATATAACAACAGGTAACAGATGTTCTGGTCAGATGGTTAAACTAAAATATGTTTTAGAAACTGGGATCTTAGACAGAAAACTAAAACAGGATTTATGACATAACAAACTTTATTTCTGTAATTCTTTTTGAAAGCTCCTTTGGATATATGAAACTTTTGTGAATAAATTTTGTTTCCCTAACACCAAGGAGCATTATTTTATTATTCTGTGAATTGATCTTTAATTATCCTTGGAGTAATACCAAGCCCTTCTGCTAGATTTTAAGACTTCTCAAGATAATCAAACAAGGTAATTAAAAAACTAACTCTTGCAGTTAAATTGTGGAGTTAGGATATGCATGATGGTGTGTATTCATAAGAAAGATCTCGTTCTGAGCAAGTTGCAGGGGGATAATGCAAAAACACCCCTTTCTTTAATTTCTGGTACTATTCATAATCCTGGTGTGATAGTATTATTATTTTATTATTGTTTTTATTATTATAGTAGTTGTTATTTTATTAAGACCTGACATACTGGTCTTTTATCAGTCCAATGTAGACTGTAGGGCACTTGATCACTCACTCTAACATAACTCTTGTCTTTATGTAACAAATAAAGAGCTGGTGTGGAAGCCCATGTCCGGTTATGAATGTATGAAGCTGATATGAAGCTCCAGGGTTGCAGGAATCTGTGTACTTCATGGCTAAGATACCGCACAGACCAGATGAGTTCCATTGTTGGTCTCAGAGGAGCCATTGCTGCTACTGCTGGCTAGTTGCTTGTCAAAGTTGTACTCCTACACCTCAGACATTGCTATGGGAGCATGAAAAGTTAATAAGCAGCCCAAGAAGCGGCTGCTGAATTCAAATGGGACAAAACAAGCCTTTCAAAAGGTCACTCTTCTGTTGTTTTCTTCTTTGGATTGATAGATGGCTGTAAGAACAGTTGCTGCCAACTCAGGTGTTTCCAGATGTCTATACTAGTATTGCTTAGCTTTGAAAGATAAAGACTGCTAGTTAGCCACAGGGAATGCTGGCATTCAGTTGGTGATGTAGTGTATTTATAACATAAAATATCCTATATTCCTGAAACTTAATCTACAGGGTACAGTATAGTAAAATCATTAAAATGTGACTTCCTTGCTGCACACTAGACACACCGCATAGCCATTGCTACAGCATTATTAGTGTTTATTGTTTTAAGAGAAAGAGTTAGGAGAAAACCTGTCCATTGGTTATGTTACCTCTCTCTTTCTGTGATGCTATGGCTGTTGATTTCAACTGAGGCACTCAACCTAGAAGTCCCTTGATTTAACTGGGAGGAAATGTGGCAGGGCATTACTGGGGAAGGGCCCTTTACACTATAGCTTGTGAAATTCCCCCCTTGGTACAACAGAGCCAAAGACTGCTCACCTTAAAGACATGCTGCAAGCCTACTTCTTCATCCTTGGCTTTGAAGAGGATTAGGCAGAGTGCATCTGGGTTAAAGAGGGTGAGAGGTGGTATTTAGTAATCCTGACTGGTTGGAGAGAGTTCAGATGTTTTATTGGGTGATTGTACTGTTTGTTCCTGTGTCTTAATGAGCCATCATCCTAGGATGACAAGATCTGCAGAAGTTTCAATACTAAACTTAAAGAAGCCCTGTTGGACAATCTTCGACTTCCCTTGTGGTATGTTTTCTAATATACTTTAGCAGCTCACAGAGAGGATAATGAGGTGCTTCTGAACCTGAAAATTAGAAATTGCCTGCCATAACTCAAACAAAAATCTCAAAGTGTAAGTGCAAGTGAGTGAGGGGAGAGTTACAAGGTTCATTTTTGTTTTTTATTAAAAGGAAGCTGAGGAAAAGTATTTGGCAGTCAGCTAGAAAAACAGGAGGGTGAACAGGCAGTTTGGGAGATAACCAAAGAAGTAAACCTATCCAACTGCCTTAAACAGGGTCATGTGACCTTCTCCAATTATTTGGTAGCCATGGAAGTGATTTTACATAAGAGTAACTTGACTGGCTAGGAGGGCAAAACTGCTTTCCTTTTTCCTTTCACGTAACTGTCACTCAACCAATCATTTAAGGATGTACCACACAGAATATTATGGGTAATATTATGTTGGTATAGGCTTCAGTTTCCAATGGTGATGTTACTTACAAATAGCAAAGTGAAGTGAATTAGATAGAGCTTCAACAATGAAAATCGTATAGAACCCCATATTGTATTAATCAAAGTAATTTTTTGGCTTTTGTTTTAGTCTCACTTCCCTGTTTTCCCTTTAAGCTACAATGCATCAGTTACTATGGAAACAATGGTTTCATTGGTACAAAGGGTGTTTAATAAAATCCACAAATGTATCTAAAATCAATTTGTATAATAGCTTAAATTTGATATGATGGGCTGTGAAATTAAGTAGATTATGAAAATGTTTTACTGAGAGATATATATATATATATATTATATATACTTTCACTCATACACTCTTGTATATGTATAGAGACTGACTGAAAACAGAATAAATAACATAGTAATAAAAGTGTGAAGTCTACATTGCTTTTACAAACAGACCTTTGACTTTTTTTCAATTCAGGAATGATTCTTATGGCTAGAAAATACAAAGATAAATTAATTTCCTTGGAATATGCAGACATCATTCTTCAGTAATGATTCATTCCTCTCTGACCCTAGTCAACAACACACTTTATCTGCTGATACCACCAGCACACTAACTCTGTCCCTTATAATACAAACATTAGACTGAATCCCTCACAAATAGATGTATTTTTCCTTCCTTTATTAGCTTTCTTATTCCATAGACAAAGCACAATCAGTAAAAGAATCATTCCTATTTTTTAGAAAGAAGTAGATTAATCCATTTCCTCTTGGGGGTTTGCAAAGTTCTTCAATAGACGTGACTGGAAGAGGAAGAGGCTGAAGATGGTGGCCTAAGGGAATAAACTGCTGACTTGATAAATCTTTGGGTCTTAAGAGGTCATCTCTTGATGTCTAGAAGAAAGATTGACTTACCAGCAAATATGAGCATGAGTTGTTACTGCTTGTAAAATTTGAAGGAAAGAAAAAGTGATATAGAAAGCACCTTCATATAGGAGATACTCATATTTAAAACAGTTACTGAAGCAATGGTTTCATATGTGATGTCTTTAGCAATTCTCATGGATGCATTTATTTATATTTACCGGTTTCTCTGCTCACTGGTGTACTTTCATCAAGAAGAGCTGGGAATTTAAATGAAATTTTACCTTAATAAATGTAGCTATGTAATGTAACAAGAAGAGATTTGAAACCTTATGAACTTCAGTAAGAACTGATAGAAATTAAATGGTACAGTAGCAGTACACTGTGATCCAACTGTTATTAATGAAATTAGAAAACTTCATAGCAATATCTGTCTGGTACTTGTTTTACATCATACAGAGTGGAGGAATCAGTGACAATTAGACTAGTACCAGCGAAGGATCTGACCTATTTAGTTTAGTATTTTGCAAATGGTTTAGTTTTCAAACTCTGAAGACATAACAAAACATCATAAGGTAGATACAGTAGGGACTGGTTTGCCCCTCACTGGCACAAGAGAGTGCAAATTATTCACCTCAGAACCAGCAGGGACAGCTGTGAACTGCGGGGGGGGGAGGTGGGTGTTCATTCTCAGGGGAAAATGTAGAGATATGTTTGTAGAAGATTATAATTGAGAGATGCATCCTCATAAGGGACAATATTATGAACATAGGAATTTGGAGATGTGCCCTGGAGGCAAGGGTTGGGAACACCACAGGGCTGTGTGCTGCAGTTTACCAGAGACACTCTCCAGCTTGTTTTATTAAAGTTCCTTTCTCCTTTACTGGTTTATTATTTAATGAACCCCAAGATCATTACAGACAACAGAACATGTTTGTACTGTCCTTCTTGGATGGAAAGCGACAGTGGTGTTGCGACCCTGTGAGAAGCATTTTGAAGGCACTCAGAGGATGAATGAGCCAGACCATATCCCATCTCTGGCTGTGTTTGCTGGTTGCAAGTACCTTGATGGAGTGGACAACGTAGCACATTTTGTTGCTGTAATTGGTCCAACCCAGCTTCCTGACACTGGCAGCCTTGAACCCAAAGTATGTTAATGGAACCAGGCTGGGGAGGGAGAGGTAGGAACTGAGTCCAATAGTGTGTTAAATAACTAGTAAGCTTTTTATATATTTACAAAATCTGTGTGTGGTCAGCAAATGCCATTATTCCCATTTTACGAATGGGGAGCTGAGGCACAGAGAGACTAAGTAACTTGCTCAAGGTCACACAGGAAGGCTGTGTCAGAGCTGTGAATTGAATCCAGATATTATCAATCCCAGGCTATCCCCTAACCACTGGACCTGGCTTTCATTTCAATCTGACATTCAAGAACAAATGTAAACCTTACACTTATGGAATGTAGTGTTATGAAAACACAGGCTGACTGTGAACTGGCTTGGCAATCTACCCTATTTCCCATACTGTATTGTTCTTAAACCTGTGTATTCTGAGGGTCATAAATTAATGCTGAAATATGACAACTCTTCCCTATGTTTCTGACAACAAAATAAATGAAGTAGATTGGTATTATTTTAAAATATTTGGTTGTGTCAATGTAGGTGTTTTTGATACTTTAAAAAGACATTTTATAGGTTCCCCCCTGCAGAATGTACAGATTGTGGCTGTTGTCTCCTCCCTGCACTTGCCTTCAACTCTCACAGTGCTCCATGTCAAAGGTTTATTAATCAGATTGGCAGGGATGTGCTGATCACTCACCGTGCAGGAGTGGACCTGATGCAGTAACAACATGAGGTTTTCTCTGCTTATTTTAAAAAAAATATTGCCAGAAAACAGTGTTAGTCAGCATCATACCTTCTACTTGGAGCTGAGAGGCTCAGTAAAGAACAATGTAAAATATGCCGTTGATTGATATTTCCATTGCAACCCAATGAGTGGTTTTAGTGCTGGCAGTAAAGCTACAAATGGACTTGGAACAAGGAGATAAAAAGAGAAGTATAAGGAGAACTGTAGTTCATTTTAGTTCCATAGCTCCTTGGAACGTCAATACTACTTTTTGGTACCAGAAGAGAGTGCCAGGCTGAGGCAAAAAAAAAAAAAAAAAAGGGAAACTGAAATTTTTTTTGAGTATTGGAAAAAAGAGCATCAATAAAAAAGAGACATCTGCATCTACAGAAATTTTACTGAGAAGAAGAGGTTAATTGCCATTTTCAGGAGGAACAGTGTAAAAATGTAATGGAAATATATGTAATTTGCAAGCGCAATCTGTATTTCGGGCTCAGTAGTTCATTATAGGCGGTATGCTCTGCCAAAATGGTCAAACAATATAATACTTTAAAAAATTGACACATACAAAAAGAAAAAAGTATTAATAGTAAGCATTGCTAAATCAATTTTAGCCTACATGGAGTAAGGTCAATTGTTTTGGAGCCTAAAGGTTGAGTTTGACAGATCCTTTTATGATTTTTTTTTCCCTTCTGGGCCCTAATCCTGTAATTTGTTGTGTGCAATCAGACTGCAGAGTCCACGGAGAGCCCCACTAAAAACAACAAGTGCACAATAAATTGCAGGATTGGGACATAAGTGAAGAACAGTATATAAAATAGGGCTGACCAGAAACTAAAAAGAGAAAGAGAAAAGAGTAGCCAACATCTCTATCTGATCCTGAGCAGGAACTTAACATGGGTCTTCTACAACCCCATCAAATGCCTTAACCACTAGACTATTGACTCCCTCCTTCCCCTGAGAAATATTCTCATTGAAACACACACATTTTCACAAAGCATTTCAGTTTTGGTGAAACAGCATTTTTGAACAGAAAAAATGTTTTGCTGAAATTCTTTTGACCAGCTCTATTATAAAAAGCATGAAGAGGGTTATTACTGAAATCTCTACAAAACTATAAATCCACAAAATTGTTGCTGACATAGACTGGGATCACTACTATAGCATGAAACATCCTTCAAATGTTTTTTACAATGCGCACTGTACTGGTAGCTGGTGTTGTATGTACCTGTGTCAATATCGGGGAGACATTAGGATTCCGCTTTCTGGGTAGTGTACCTTTTACTGTCAAGAGTCTCCCTGCCTGTCCACTGTGCAACACTGCTCTGAGTCGGTGCAAGAAGTCTGACACAGAATGAGCATTATTCTTTTATATACTGAGATACCACCTACAGGCCTCAGCCAAGTCAGGATCCCATTGTGCTAAGCACTGTATAAATAGACAGAAACTGACACTCCCTAGCAAAGAGTAACACACTGTGCAAACTCACTCTCTCGCATGTGTGCAGGTTCTGCTTTTCTGTACAATAGGGACATTTTGCGCATGTATCCCACTATTACTAATGCTAGTTCAGTTCCATTGTTGTTAGCAAAGTTGTGATTGTAGACTGGCTGCTCTGAGCAGGTTTAAATGCTATAGTACTTAAAACACCAGCAGCTGGTCTACATTAAAACTCCCAATATTTCTGACCAAATTTAGCAGAACTGCTGTTACTTATGCTGGAAATGCCTCTGTAAAGGTGAGAGAGTAGATTAATCTCCGTGCCCATTCAATTCTGGCCTCAGAGACTGCCCAGATGGTTGTGGTGAAGTGTTTTTTTGGTAACGTGACACCCGTACATAGATTGAAACCAAACCAATATTTTTATATGTTGGCCAGCTGATACAACAGATAAGAACTTTTGGTCATTAATCTCCTAGGTTAGATTCACTTGGAGGCTTAAGGGTGCATTCTAACCCTGCATATGCCTGGTTTTTATTTTATAAACTTGGTAATATTCCTTTGACTACCAGGGAATAACTAGTGATTTATAGAGGTGTACAAGCAGAAACAGGCTCATAGTGCCTGGACTTTAATGGCTTTATCCCATTATCAATTATCTATACTTTTATATGAGGCTTTTTTATAGTTCCACTCACCATCATACTTTTAATGTTACATTTTTGTTTTAGGGTAAAAATGTCTCAGTTTTCATGACTGATTGTTGATATACTTTGTTTAACATAAATCTCCAAGAATTAAAACTTAAAGCATTTAAGATTTTGAGTTCCAAGGCCTCGTCCACACCCACTTTTTGTATTGATTTAACTATTTGTTATCGATGTAATTTTTGTTTCTTAACTGAAACAGTTAAATCTATACCACCCCAGTGTAGATGCAGTTATACTCATTTAAAGGATCCTTATACCAGCATATCTTAGTCCAATAAAGATATGGGAATAAGATATAGCAGTGTAAGCACCTTTTTACCAGTATAACTGCATCTGCACAAAGGAATGTTGCGCTTTAATGATATTGGTTTCAAACTAAAACACTGTAGACAAAGTCCTAACCTATAATCTTACTCTAAAAGAGCATCGTATTTCTAAGATACTTAATAGGGGATGCAGGGCTCTTCCATTCAGACTTCCTGATACCACATACTTGAACACTGTGTCAATGAGCAGTCTAAGTATTACTGAGTCACAGTGCACACCTGGTTAACACCAAGCAGAGTATAAAAGGAGATCCATGACAGGAGGTAGGTGATGGAATAGAAGAAGCTCTGCAGGGAAACCCTAGGAAGAGCTGACTTTGAGAGAAAGTTTTCACTGAGGTTTATGTTTTGTTACTGTTTATCTTAATTACTATTACAGCCAAGCCTAAGGAAGGGGGTAATTTTGGACTATATACTGGGGGTGTGAAACATATAATGTTGGGATCAGGCTGAGAAATTTACTTGTCTTCTTAGTTAAATAGCAAACGAAGGAATTATACTCCTTCAGGCATGGATTCAATACTACAGCTAATAGGGGAAAATAGCATTAGTTTAATATCTTAAACCAAAAAAGTTTCTACCAGTTTGAGGCAGATCACCAATTTCAGTGGTATTCACCATCTTAAACCTCAAAGAATCTTTCAAATTGGCAGAATTTTTGTGTCTGTGACCATTGTACTGCCTCTATTTGGAGAAGGGTTGGACTAAATTCTCCTCCTACAGTGAGATACAGCTGATGATCTAATAGGTCTTTTCAGTCTCTTATGTTCTATAATTCCAATTTGTTTTAAATGACTTAAAAGTGATATTTTTTGTTGCTTACAAAACTTTAAGTTTGTAATGTATGAAACAGCCACGGCATAATTATAATGAAGTTTGCTTTAGGAAACTATATTTTCTAAGAAAGCTATCCTCAAAGAGAGGAGAACTTGATTCTGTAATGATGCCCTTTTGTATTACATTGTTTCTGTTATACTAAATGGCTGATGTAGGTGTAAACCTTCTGTTCAATGTTGCTGCAGCAGAATGAAAGTTGATCAATATATCATTATTGATCAGTTTCCTTCTGCTTGGTTAAGCAAACTTGTATGCTATGTTTGGCCCTACACAGACAGTCAGACTAATTTATCCACAAGTAGATTTGAATAAATGAGTCCCTTTGCTGATACAGTGAAAAACATAACAAATATGTTATAGAAGCCAACTGAACAATAACATGATTACTGATGGACCAGAGCACTTGAATATGTGCTTAAAGTTAGGCATGAAATAACGTGACTAAAGTTGAGCTTGAATTTAATTAGGATCATGGTAACCAAATGTGAGTCTCTGTACCAGTTTCTGAGTAGCCAGATTTTCATTGGCATAAAGAGACACTTGCCCATAAAACAATTTTTTTAAATCATACACTGTGTCTCTATGAGTGGGCTGAACTTTAAATTAATATTTTTTTTAACTTCTTGGATTAAAATTAAATATTTTATATCTTTAGCAAAAACACTTCTGGTAAATTTGAATAAACTGCAACCTGAGTAGTCTAACTCTAATTTTATCATATTGTGCATTATTGTTCCATTGATGGTTACACTCCTATCTGCTTTCGATGTATTCCTCAAGTCTCTCAAATTCTTTCTCTCTTTCTCTCTCTCTGAATCACATTCAGGGAAAGATCATGTTGCTGTGATCTTGTTCTCAATGTTATTTGATGATCCATTTGGCTCCCATGCTTGAAGCAGTCTGAACTTTTTTTTACTGATGGCATGCCAGCTTATCAATGTGATTTTGTACTTGAACTCCATCATGATACTAACCAGTAAACCACAGTAACTTCATAAACTCAGAGTGTCTTGTTTGCCCAAGTTCAAATCTCTGGTGGGCACTGGCAGCATGTTGAAAATCTAGTTATGTTATCAATTACGTGTCTTTCCCTGCCCAATTTCTGTGTGTAATGACATCTGATTAATGAAATTGGGTTGAACTAGTTCTCCCTCTGTTTCTTTTCTTATTATTATCACAGTAGTTCAGAAATGCATCAGGAGGAGGGATCAAGGAGTGGGTGTGCAGCTCAAGTTAAGAAGTCAGATTAGGTTTCTACAACTCAACTGTCCCTGGTTTAAATGAATTTAACTACATTTTTTATCCAGTTAGGTAAATGAAAAGAGATCTCTTAAATTGATTGGCTCAGTGTTCCATTAGCCTTCCTAATCCACATGTTCTCAGCGTAGCTTTTATTGGAATATATGTTAATAAGCCAATTTTTTTTACTCTGATAAAGCTTAGTTTTTAGCCACTGTACACTGATTAAAGGTTTAAAATCATATTTTGGGGGGGAAAATGGACATGTAATGGCAAATCCTAAGGACTGATCATTTGGCATCTGATACAGCTGAGAGGTGTTCTCCATAAAGGAGGTTGTAAGACATTTTGTAGCTTTCAGATTCTCTGGTACCAGTCCATTCTCAAGAAACAATTTAGAGCAGCTGCAGGGCTGCCTCAAGTTGCAGTGGTCCCTGTAAATCTGGTTTGCACCACTGAAAATCTGTCCTGTCTTGTATATTTTCAAGTGGCAGGCATTCGCCTGGAAAACGTACAGTATTTCAACACAAAAAATATGCATAAAAACACAAATTGTGTAAAAGAGCACAGAAATCTGGACCAACAACAGTTTTTATTTGTAAAAGTAAAGGTCCTTCTAGATCCTGAGCTATGGTAAATTCACATGGCTCATCAAAGTTCTCTCTGCCCCCTCTCCTACTTTATGTTTTTATTTAGGGCCCAAACCAGTGCCTATTGTGAATGAAGAAAAGGGCTGTTAGTTGTCATTTTGAAGCATTAGTGGTTTAATTTGCTTCATTTAAAGTACAGTTCGCTGTAAAATGTGACTACCTAATATGGACAGGTTTCAGAGTAGCAGCCTATCTTAAGTGATCACTCTCCTTACAGTGTGTATGATAAACCCATTGTTTCATGTTCTCTGTGTGTGTATATCAATCTCCCCTCTGTATTTTCCACCAAATGCATCCGATGAAGTGAGCTGTAGCTCACAAAAGCTTATGCTCAAATAAATTTGTTAGTCTCTAAGGTGCCACAAGTACTCCTTTTCTTTTTACCTAATATGGGTACCTTCCTATACAAACAGAGCTGCTCCTTGTTTTTATTCAGATTTCTAGCTGCTGTTAATGACAAAAAATAAAAGGCAGTAAAAACTTATTTTTATTAATGAAGTAGAACAATCAGAACTATGGGAGAGGAAAGTGGATTCTATTTCTTCTTGTGCATCTTCAAGAGAATAGTTTACTAAATTCTGGTTAGCTCCATTTCTGCAAACCCCTTGAAGGCAATCATCAGGTGACGCAATTTACTGAGAACGTGGTTCGGGGTCTACTCTTTGTAAACTGAAAAAAATTAAAGCCAGTCTGTGCCCAAGTACTGTGTGCTATGCAAGTGGGAGTGAGGGCACAGAAAGCACCACCCTCACTTTCAACACTGTATCTCTAGTATTTTTAGCCCCAAGAGTTCAGAAGTGTTTGGGTGTTTTTCAACAAAAAACTTTGCCAGAAAATGTTGATTGTTGAAACTGAAACCTTTTGTGGGAAAGGATCAGTTCTGATGAACTTTACAACTAAAAAAAAGGTGGGGTTTTTTTTTTACATTTTCTAACTAAAAATACTGGTTTGTTTGGAAATTTAAACGAATTATAGTACATTTTTATAAAAAACATTTCAAAATGGTCAAAACAGTTTTAATTGACCCACACTGACTTTTTGGGGTGTGAAAAATTTTGATATTTTGAGTTTTCAGCCTGATTTGGGATGGGAATTTTTTTTCAAAATCTCTCTCTCTCTCTCTCTCTCTCTCTCAAATAAATAAATAAATAAACATTATGGGATGGAAAAACCATTTCCTTCCCATTGCAGTTCAAAAATTGAGTCGGCACCCAAAATATCATGAAATTGGCTTACACATCATGAGATTTAAAAAAATAATAACTTTTTTATTTTCTGGGTATTGCGCCTTTGGGGTGCACTTGATGCATTTTACAATCTCTTCTCCATAATTATGTGGAATAGAAATATTTTTTTAACTGAAAGTCAATATTTCCATGTAGGGTTTACTGCCACAGTACTTACCAGTAGGGTGTACATTCTAGTGTGCCATAGCATGTTGCACACTATCTGGCCCAGGTACAATCTGCTAGCATAAACTGAAAGTGCCCTAGTTCGCATTAGTGTAGTCCCATTTCAAACAATACTATGTTAGCATGCACTAGAGAAATTTTAACACTCACCAGCAGGGTCCATGTAAAACATAAAAATACCAAAGATTGTGAGACATGATAAAATTACGAGTCTTCTTATTCTGTATTTGTGTTGTTTGTTTGTTGATGTTTGCAGGAAGCCATTGCTAGAGATACCAAATACAAATTATGAACACTGGAATTTTAGCCCATTCAATATGTATCTAGATTCAGGTTTTGAACAGCCTACCTCTAATAAATGCAGTTAAAATAAAGATACAAATATACAGAGGTTACCATTAGAAAGCTATAATTTGCTAGCAGTTTTCAGGCCATGCTGTTCCATACAAAGGAAGGATGTTTTATTCTTTGTCCACCCAAAAGTTCCACTGATATCACTGAGAGATCTAGATGTGAAATATTGGATTGGTGCCTCTTATCATTATCTTGTTTTAGAAGGGGAATTTTCTGTGACAGCTGTGTTCTCTGGTGCTGTGTAACTAAGGCATTGTGTATTCTTTCTGGAGAAAGATCTATATTTCAAACTAGGCTTAAAGGATTACCTTCTGGAATTTCATCAGTCATTCTCTGAGAACTGTTTAATATTGTTCCACCACCTTTTCTGTCATACAGCTGTTAATCATCAGATATTCCCAGCCACATACAGAGGGTTTGACATGGTAGTGGTCGCAGAACTCTTGCATGTGCAAAAGATTATTTAGTTTTATCGGGGAGCCATAATTGGAGTCTGATGGCCAGCATCAATCACTTCCTGTTACAAGTGGTGTCCTCAGTTTTGGCCACCTTCAAACATGGCACAGCTCCATGATCTGCTGCCTAAAATTTAATGTTTAGTTGATTTAAACTGTGATTAACCAGAATCATGTGTGACGGTGTCCTCCTTAAGGCTTTATGGAAATGTACTTATGAATGTATATATGACATAACTAGAATGTGTTTTATGCTACATATACCATGTAATATATCTCTGTAAAGGTTATGATCTACTGAATCTATTAATCCTATTTGTATGCATGTATCATCTCTAAGTAGGTTTTAGTGAAGCAGTTGGTTAGCTTCCTGAGAAAAGACTATTCTCAGTAAGTGCCCTATCAAGAAGCCCTTAAGCCAACAATGAACTTGGAGATGCTAGTCCACATCTGGGCTTTCCCAGGAATGTGGCTTGGCTGGTAAGGAACTCAGTCATGCATGGACATGTGACTTGCCCAGGTGACTCCAAAACTCCATTTTGTAACTGGATTTTGCATAGAGAGAGGAGGGGGTCTCCATACACAAGAGAAAGTCTATTTAAACCCCTGAGAGACCCCTCCATTTTGTCTTCAGCTGGCTAAAGAGAGAGCCTCTCCACACCCAAAGATACCTGAAAGAAACTGGATCAAAGGACAGTAATTACAGGGGGTGTGAGTGATTGCTGGACCCAGACTAGAAGGAGACTAGTCTGTAAAGAAAGCTTACTGGAACTAGTGAAGTTTTTATCTGAATTCAGTTTTATTACAGAACTAGACATAGACTTGCATGCTTTATTTTATTTGGCTTGGTAATTCACTTTGATCTGTCTGTTACTACTTGGAACCACTTAAATCCTACTTTCTGTATTTAATAAAATCACTTATTAATTAATCCGGAGTATGTATTAATACTTGGTGGGACAAACAGCTGTGCATATCTCTCTATCAGTGTTACAGAGGGCAAACAATTTATGAGTTTACCCTGTATAAGCTTTATACAGGGTAAAACAGATTTATTTAGGGGTTTGAACCCCACTGGGAGTTGGGCATCTGAGTGTTAAAGATAGGAGCACTTCTTAACTTGCTTTCAGTTAAGTCTGCAGCTTTGGGGCACATGGGTCAGACCCTGGGTCTGTGTTGGAGCAGACTGGTGTGTCTGGCTCAGCAAGACAGAGTTCTGGAGTCATTAGCTGGCAGGGAAAGCAGGGGCAGAAGTAGTCTTCGCACATCAGGTGCCAGCTCCCAGGGGGGTTCTGTGATCCAACCCATCACACCATGTAGCAATTAAAAAGGCACATGTCAAAGAAGCTAGGAAGTAGGTCCAGATTTTTGACAGGATGATTCTGCTTCGCACTTGAAATTGATGTGAGTGCTGGAACAATGGCCATGAGTGAGAATGGTAAGGTTTAAGAGCAGCAGGAGAGTTTGTAGATGGTAGAGTGGGACTACACAATCTGGGTACTCTGGAGAAGGAATGGTGAATGGGGGCAGATCTCTAGTCTCCATCTGGTCAGCTTTCAAATTCTATTTCTCATTGTTGTACAAAACATTGGGATTGGCAGGGCATATGTAAGGATGATGTTTTCATAGTGATTCCAAAACTGAACCTTCTCCCTCCTGCCTAACAGCTACCAGCACAGGACAGAATTGTCTTCGAGAAAATGACATCCCTGGTGCTTCACTTCTCAACAGAAACATATAATCTTCCTCTGACAATGAGAAGCACCCAACAGACCCAGGAACTGTGCACAGGAAATCAGCCTCCTCTCAGTAGTTATCAGTTCACTTTGACACGCCCACACTCCACACAGTTTACGCAACAGAGACCTGCTTGGGGTAAAAATAAAAAAAAAGGTTTATTTAATAGAAAAATCAGAGATTCACAGATAAAGTAGTAAGAGCAAACACATACAAGTTACACAGAAAATAAACATTAAGGTGCAACTTCAGACTTTACACTTCTACATTAGATAAATTCACTTTTTTACTACAAGTAACCTATTGCCTTTAAACAGTTTCATGAAGTAACCCTTGCCCTAGAGGAGATCCAGCATTTCACCTGCTCATGTTTAATTGCAAGCATTCAAACCATGTTAAACCCATGGTAGCTGAGCTGAACATGGACACCAGTGTATTGTATATGAGGCCTTTTGCAGGAAGGTGGGTGCAAGTGGTATGTAAGACAAGAAAAGTCCATTCCAGAAACTGATTCAGTTAGATCTGCTCTATGTGTTTCATCCCCAGCCCTCCATATTGAACAGAATTTTATAAATGAGCCACCAAGCAATGCAAACCTATGAATACCCCATACATCAGACTGAACAGATTAAATGGCAGCTAGAGTCAGACTCACAACGGGACTTCTTTCATTTATTCTGGAAATGAATTTGTAAATCAATGTTTAGCTAATAACCTGTCATTAAATCAACAAAGGATATCACTTCATCTCACAAATGGTGCTGCATGAAAAATAAGCCTATTTCTTCCCAAATTATAGCAGTGATCTATGCAATAAGATAGCCATTTGCTTGATAGCACTCTGCAGAGATGAAATTGTATATTTTTTTGCTGTACAATTCTTCAGTATCACTTTCCTTGTATATCTTAGCCCAGATGATGAAGGCTACTTTATATCAGAAACTCACCGGCTACAAGATTATTGCCAATAAACCTGAAGATGTAATTTGAGCAATAATGAAAGAACATTTCATTGAGAACTTCCAGCGAGTCTGTTTCACAAGATATAATTGGAAGTGGGCTAAAAGTCTCCTGCACCAATTTCCAAACAAAGCATGTCAACCTTCAAGATGAGTATGTTTTAAAGCTATCTAGGGACAAAAAGGTAATATACTCAATAACAAAAGGAGATTAGAATACAGACAGGCATTTGTCTGACTTATGAAAGGACACCCATCCAGCCCCCAGCCTTTGTTTGAACCAAAACTGATCAGAAAAAAGACTTGCAGAGAGCAGTGAAGGGCAGTGGGAGACACATCTAGACACATCTAGACCCCTCCTGACAAGGCTGATAGGATTAAGGCAACTCCTCTATCCTCATTTCCATCAAAGATGGGACAGGGAAGAATGGAGATTCCAAGACAAGAACCGCACTGAACTCTGGGACCAGAAAAGCAGGGAAGCACTGCATCATGTTGTTTCCTGACAAAAAAAACCCCTAACCACACTCAAATAAGTCTTCTGATGCATGGATCCAAACTCTGCATCAGTTCCACTGGGATTTCATCTTCTCCTGACTGATTGTGCTGGGGGCTCTGCCTATCTCTAGCACTCAGGACCATAAGCTAACACCATCACCTTGGAATCCTGACCAGTTCAAGCTTCATGGAAGTGGTGAGATCCCTCTCTCTGTGTGTTTTCTCTTCTACCTCAGGTATAATTTTCTAACCCAGACTTGTTTGATCAGGTATACTTTTCTATTTATGATTTTTGTAACCTTTAATAATAAAACTATTATGTTTGTTTAGGCTCTCCTTGTGTAGTTATCACTATTATTCAATAAATAACTTTTATGGTTAAGCTGGTTGCTTCCCTCTCTCTCTCTTTCTGAACTTTACTCTTTTGTGTTTTTAGCTTCCCTATTTACTCTGCAGCAATGCTTCTCTTACCTAAGCTAAAGATCCCTGTAGCACCCAAAAATACTGTGGGGTTTGCTCATCAAGTGGGTTATTACCAGTACAATTGTAACATGAAAGTGGAGATAGGGACATACTAAACCTGTGACATACGAGGGTGGCAGCTTGGAAGTGCTGCTTGACCCAAACTACTGAGTCCAGGGACATATAAGAGGTCAGCTTGAAAGTGCTGATTAACCTGGTCCACTCAGACTTGCTCTGTTAATGTGTGTGTGTGTGTGATTGTGTGTGTGTGTGTGTGTGTGTGTGTGTGTGTGTGTTCATCTAGTTCTGGGCTGGAGGAAACCAACCCTGGGGAACCTAGGTCTTGCAGGATAGCTCCATGGTGAGGGGACTTGCAGAAGGGAGAAGTAGAGCTCCATATGAAAACACAAGTGACACAAGCAGTGCATTCATAGAATTACAGACTCTTCTCCCCCCTCGAGAAGAGTAACCCTAATAAATGAGCGTACCCTAAAGTAATGGGAAAATCTGGTAACAATGTACTTATCCCAGTTTACACTAGCTAAGGATCTGGCCTTTAAAGTTTCCAGCCTGTTCAGCTTTTGTTCTAGAACTGAGTTTGCATATTTCCTGGATGATTGAAAAGGAAAATTGAAATAATACAACAAAGATGTGTTCAGAAATGTTCTCAAATATTTCTCTTCATTAGGATTTTCTATGATAAAGGTGTTTCATTTTTGGATCAAAAAACACTCAGCAATAGCAATATTATAAATAACAGATTGGATTTACAATTTTAAAATGAATATTTTGCATTTAAAAACTTATGTTTTAGCTGAAGGTTATAAAAATAAACTGCCACAATCCCTGATAAATGTAGAAAATATTTGAAGGAGGAGACATTGTTTATTATTATTATTGGTAAAGATATTCTTTGTTTAAGATACTGAAAATCCAGAACACTAGTTTTCTTTTTGTGGCACCTTAGAGACTAACAAATTTATTAGAGCATAAGCTTTCGTGAGCTTCATCGGATGCATCCGATGAAGTGAGCTGTAGCTCACGAAAGCTTATGCTCTAATAAATTTGTTAGTCTCTAAGGTGCCACAAGTACTCCTTTTCTTTTTGCGAATACAGACTAACACGGCTGCTACTCTGAAACCAGTTTTCTTTTTGATAGTTCTCCATATTATAAGCAATGAATTTCTTTCTCCATAATCCTGATGTCCCTTTTCCCCATTCTGACTTCCTGTGGAAAGAAGTGGATGGTAGGAAATGGTTAGAGACAGAATTGACACGTTAATTCAAATAACAACTCAACTATTGTATCTAGCTGCAATGCTGGTATATTTCTGAATTTGCATTTGAACACCAAGAAATAAGTGTTCAGCAGTGGGGTCAGTCTTTGCTAGATGGAGAGCCTCTATGCCATTGAATAATGTTGCAGAAAGCTGCAAAATATTCATAGCACAATGACCTCATATTGGCCATCTTTCTATCATGTCTTCCTGTCAATATATGTTATGTTACAATACTGTGAGTCAGCATCACCCATCTTACTGCTAGATCATGTCCTTTGTTGAATTATTTACACATGAGAGGTATGAAAGTTACACAGGCCCTTTTATTGGTTCCCAGGACAGTGTTCTGGTTCAGAGCATGGCTGCTTTACCTTCAAGCTCTGCAGCATGGTGTTGAGGATTTTGTACTATAAGGTGTAACCATGCAGCCACACACATTGCATCAAAGCAAGTTAACTTTTATCTGTCTACTACGTGATGCTATACTATTATTTTTATGTAATTTGTAATTGAAGATATGTCTATGGCACTGTAGTTGTGAGTGGCATTTTGCATTGTGAATAGAACTATGATCTCTGCCTGGAGGAGTATGTAATTCATTCACAGATTCATAGAATTTAAGGCCAGAAGGGACCATTAAATCATCTAGTCTGGCTTCCCATATATCACAGGCAATTAACTTCCACCCAGGTACCCCTGTATTGAGCTGAATAACTTGTGCTTGGCTAATGCGTATCTTCCAAAGGCATGCAGGCTTGATTTGAAGACATCGAGAGATGGAGAATCCACCACTTCCCTTGGTAGTATGTTTCAAAGGTTAATCACCTTCCCTGCTAAAATGTGTGCCTAATTTCTCATTTGAATTTGGCTGGCTTCAGCTTCTAGCCATTGGTTCTTGTTATGTCTTTCTCTGCTAGATTAAAAAACCCTTTAGCACTCAGCATGTTCTCCTCAGGAAGGTACTTATACACTGCAATAGAGTCACCTCTCAATCTTCTTTTTGATAAATTGTGCTCTTTATAGTCTCTTACTGTAAGGGATTTTCTATAGCCCTCAAATCATTTTTGTGCACCTTCTCCAATTTCTCAACATCTTTTTTAAAATGTGGACACCAGATTGGATAGGTATTCCAGCATTGGTCTCACCAATGCCATATTCAGAGGTCAAATCACATCCCTGTTCCTCGTCACTACTTCCCTCTTTAGACAGCCAAGGTTTGCATTAATTCTTTTTGCCACAGTATCACACTTGAAACTCACACAGAGTTGTTTGTCCATTCTGACCCAAAATTATTTTTCAGAGTCACTGTTTTCCAGATTACACTCCCCCATTCTGTAGGTGTGGCCTGCATTCTTTGTTCCTAAATGTATAACTGTGCATTTGGCTGTATTAAAAAAAACATTTTATTTGAATGGGTCTAACTTCCCAAACCATCAAGATCGCACTGTGGGACTGTTCTGTCCTCATCACTTATCACTGTGCCAATCTTTGTGTCATCCAGAAATTCTATTGGCAGTGATTTTATATGTACTTTAATTTCACTGATGAAAATATTGATTGACAGGCTCAGTACCAATCCCTGCAGAACCCCACCTGAAATACCCTCACTCAGTGATGGTTTCCCAATGACAACTACTTTTTGAGGTCTCAGTTGTGCAGTCTTTGAAAGTGATTTAAACTAAACATGAACAAAACACTCTTATTTCAGAAGGAGAGCATCCACACATGGAGTTGTTTGGGAATAGCTCTTGTGCTTTAAATTCACACCCTACCTTTAATCTGAATTAATTTAGCAAAGCCTGAGAATTTTCTGTTTTATTTTGTGAATTTGCATAAGTGAATGTGAAGAAAAGTGGTGTCAGACTGATATTTGGGAGGTAAGGGCTCTGACTGACTTTTTTTTTTAGCATGCTTATCACATTGGTATGTGAAAACCTGCTCAAATTGGATAATTAGTTTACAGAATTTTTAATGGTATTATTATTATTATTATTATTATTATGTATTTGAATTATTGTAGTCCCAAGGAAGCCCAATCCTGGACCAGGACCTCACTGTTCTAGTTGCTGTACAAATACAGACCAGAAAGACAATCATTTTGTTCTATGTTTCCCCAAGGAACGCTGCTCCTATTTTATCCATTGGAGACTTACTTTTTTTAACACTTCTTTTTCACCCAGGTTTTGCATACAATATACTTTTTACATATAAGAGAGGCAACAGTTTGGTTATTCAGTTCAGTTTCTTCACTTTATAAACAGCTGACTCCCCTTTGCAACCCCAGTATTCATTATTATTGGGATTTTGTTTTCTTCATAGTGCCACTCAGCAACCTGTGGCCTATCAGACACTGTAGGGGCACAAAAAGATCTATTTATCGTTCCCTGTCAGTGGTGATCAAACAGGACTTTCTTTCCATTGCTAAGACAGGGAAGTCCAACATTGTAACAGATACTTGAGAATAGGCAGCTGTAACAAAAGGAAAAAAATCCCTAATACTCATGAGAAGGAATACAAAGGTGGACTAGGAAAGAGGTAAGTAGACAACTTTTGTTAAAGAAAAACTCAATGTGGGAGAAGGGAAGGGAGGGGCCGGGGGGAGATCACTATAGCTAACCGATCTTTGTATGAGACTGCATTTCAGTGGGCAGATGGAAGTATGGTACTATTCAAAATACATTATTAATCATTCTAGTTTTCCCAGCAGCAAAGATTTGATAAGTAAGATAAAATCATGTTCTTAGAATGGAATGTATTCATGGTCAATGCCTCTCTCCTTTATTTACTATATATACTTCTCTGTATTGGCACCATTGTGTGATAAAATGTCTCCAGAGTGGATGGTGGATATTTTCTTTCTTAAGGATCTCTTCAGAGACATGGGAAGTAGGGTCAGATTCCCTTTAACAAAAATAAAAATGAAGCATCACTAACTCATTGCTTGCCTTCCCACTTTCAAAATGAGATTTTTTTTCTATCTCAGCATGATGATTCTAGTTTACAAATACCTCCGTAATAAGAGTCTAGTGTGCAGGAGTATAATGCTTCATTTCAATAACATCCTGGAGTAAGTTTATTATACATTCAATTCATTGCTGTGAGTCTGTGGCTACAGTTACGGGGAAGAACTCTCAATGAAAGGATTTGACTCTGCATGGAAAATCATGGACCAAATTAATCCCTGTTGTAACTCAATTGCCTTCATTAGACTTACATCAGGAAAAGATTTGGCACAATGCATTTAGCCATTACTCTGCAGTGGGATGCCTTTCATAAAAGCTGTTTTCCATTTTGTTGCTCTGCAACTTACATATTTCAGTCTCTGAGTAGTGAACATGGGTGATGATGATGGATATTTGGGGATTTATTCCTGTTACAATGAAGTTCTTGTGCAAAATAAGTTAATAACCTTTTGTCATAAACAAGTACCAGACTCAGGCTCAGCTGAAGCAGCGTCAGGCTTTATTCCAAGAACACAGCACCTAGCAGGTAGCAAGACAGGCAGCCATTGCATTGGCAGATTGACTGAATTTTTCTATAGCCAGCATGGGTGGCCTCTGGTGGGCAACAACCAATAGTGGGTAAGCTGCACTAATTCAATTACAAGCCCTACACAGGGTGCCTGAGTTCCTTACTAATACAATCAATTATAAGTCCTGCATAGGCTGCATGAGTTCTTTATAGCCTGAAGATTCTGATATGAATCACAGGAAGTGCAAAGAACAAAGTAGAAATTCTCGTGTAAAGAAAGTGCAAGGTACAGGAGGCAAAGAAAAACCAAACAAATTTGTTATTGTATAAAAATATCTCCATCAATTCAATAGAAAATAATTTTACCTAGCATTCAGAAAATCGGAGGCGAAGGAGGAGCTGCTGATAGTACCCTCATCATAATCTTTAGTTCAGTGTTTAGGAGGCTCATTCAGGATGTGGGAAATACAGGTACAATTCCCCACTCTGCCTGATGTTGAGAAGGGATTTGATCTTGGATCTCCTATATCATTGCTGATTACCCCAAGCACTGGTCTACAGAATCACTCTAGTTCTCACTCTGGTTCAATTAATATTTAATTAGTTATACACAGTGGAACAGCTTAAAGACTAGAGACTGAGAAAGCAC
Organism: Dermochelys coriacea; assembly: GCF_009764565.3. Lineage (NCBI taxonomy): Eukaryota > Metazoa > Chordata > Testudines > Dermochelyidae > Dermochelys > Dermochelys coriacea. The sequence continues at coordinate 180,367,240 of NC_050068.2, forward strand.
CACACCAGACTCTCCCAGTAGTTAGGTGACTCTCCTGTAATGAGGAAGAATGAAGTTCAAATACATTCTCCACCTCAGGCAGAGTAGGGAATTGAATCTAGCTTTTCCACTTCTTGGTTAAATGCCCTACTACTGGGCTAAAGGCTACAAAGATCATGTGGCAGCACCTTCTCCACCCAAGTCCTCCTCAAATTCATGTCAAATTCACTATTTTTTCAGGTTCTCCAAAACAGCAATATTTGGTATATAAACTAGTCTTCCAGAATATTTCCCCCAGCTCTAGTTGGGATCAGTGGTATATTCACAATAAACTGCTTTCATGTTTAGTGAACACTGGTAGGTGGCATTTACCTAACCTGAGTGCGATGTATGGCATTTACTCATTAGCAATATGTCAGTCTGATAATGTTTTCTGTTGTAATAGCTTTGACCTATTATGTTGTTTAACAAATACATCATTATACAATTAATTCTCCAAGTAAGAGAGCGGGTTTTAATGAAAACTGATAATAGTAAACTTGCTAAATTTGATGTTATATTGTATTTCTTTTTTTCTCTTGTGTCTGAAGTAGTCTCCCAAATAATCAGATAAGGGTTTCCTTTTCTTCCAACATATTTTATTACTTTTATTGCAGACGGTGCAGTGCAAAAAAATTTAAGAGATTCATTCAAAGAAAAAAAAATTAGGTCCAAAAAATGTGAGTGATGTTGTGTTATATAAACAAATGTGATTCATGGGGAAACAACCTTTTTGTATACAACTATAGCTCTAGAAAACTATGTTTATAACATGTTTGTTTTTTCTGTAGAATTTGAATTAAGTTTCAAATTGCAGCATCTGCTGGGAAGGTTGCTTGACAATACCATTTGTTGGTATCCAGGCAATAAAAGCTAAGGAACAATGATTCTGATTAAGCACAGCGCTTAAGCATATGCTTATCTTTAAACAAGTGAATAATTCTATTGGATTTAATATGACTATTTACGTGCTTCAAGTTAAGTATGTATTTAACTGCTTTGGTGAATCTGGGCATTGGAGAGGTCAACGTTTGAGGGCCTTTTTCTGTGTTGCCTTGCATAGTAATTTACAGCAGTATGAAGCTGGCATAAACCACTGCCATTCTGACTGGAAGCACTTTACACTTGCTTTGCATTCACTTTTGGTTGGTGTGAATGAGTGCACAAAGTTCAGGGAAACACAGAATCAAAAGTTGAATTTTTGGGATAGAGATGGAAGCCTTTCTGACTCTCTGTAATTCTTGTTTCCTTAGTTCCCCCAAGTACTAAAGTTGAAAGATGTCACATGTGTAGAAGTTGACAGGCACTAGAGAGTGGGGGAAGACAATCTGGAATGAAGGGGTGGACACAATACATCCATGTTCAGAAAGGTCTGAATTCATTTTATCCTCCCATTTGGATAGCTAAAGCACATTTGGCACAGAACCCAACCTGAGGTGGTTTATGTGGATTAAGGGGGAAAAATGTCATTGGAAGATGGAGGCTACTTCCGTGACAATTTTTATTAGGGAGAACATGAAGATTACTAAAAGTCCGAGCTGAAGCCTACTGAAGTCATTTGAATGACTCAGTTGATTTCAGTGGTCTTTGGATCAGACCCTAATTGAGATTTACTATAATATGATGATGAATTTTGTAAATAATTTTCTTCAATACATTTATAATTGGCAATTAAGCATATTAAAAGGACCAAATACACACAAAAGATAAAAATGAAACATAGTGATATAAAGTGTGTTGCAATATGAAATAGTACTTATATGCTGTATCAGAGATGGAACATGTAAAATGCAAACCATCCCACATATAAATAGATGACTGGGATGGAATGCATTGAAATGATAATAATAGATCATATTAGCAAGTTGTATGTTGTATGTTGACATGGAGCTTCCATCCCCATGGTGTTGATTTTTATTTCCCCCAATGAGTTGTGACTAATCTATATTTAATTTGAAGTATTCAGTTAAATGTCCCACATCTCTATTTCATGAAGTCCCTCTCCTTTTTCTGCAGTAGCTTTTCCATACTCTATAACCACACAGATGATAGTTAAACATGCTGTACATGAGCCCTGGGAGAGATCTTTCTAATGACTCATAATTAGTTTGATAGCCAGTACTATTAGACCATCCACAAGATTTTCTCCCCTACTGGTTAGTTTCATGATCTGTGACACTTTCACAGGAATTACAGAGACTGAGATTGTAAAAGATGCATTTAGATTAAATTGAATAATGTTTTCTACCTGTGACTGTAATTGCTTAAGTATTGGTATCACATGACCAGCATGAATGCGGCTGTCTGAAATCTGTTCTGTTCAATATAATTATTGCCTCTGTGGAATATAAAATAGGAGGACAGCACCAGTTTTAAATTTCCTATATTTTCCTAATTATTTAATTAGAAACTGTTTGATAAATCCAAGCCCTATAAGTAGAACCGTTTGTAAATGGGGTTCTTTTATTTGGTCATTTTTCCCCCATTGGAAATATTGACCTTTCTTTGAAAGACCAGAAATATTCAGCTGTAAACTGAACAGTTGTTTGTTTTTTTCAATTGAAAAGTAAAAATGTTCCTTGGAAAGCAGTCATTCTCTCCCTCCTACCCCTGCACTCCTCCAAATTAATCACAAAGCCAATTAGTTTAAAGAAGTTTCAAAAGAATTATTTTATTAGCCCTATTTATAAGAGTGCACTGCTCAGCTTGTCATGAACATTTAATGCTTCATAAATTAGAAAGCCTTGATGTCTCTTGCCCATAGGGGTGTTATAACACATTTCAACATTTGACACTTCATGGTATTGAATTTGTGTCTGGAAGGATTTTTGTTTCGACATTATTGATTTTTTTAAAGTTATGTAGGTAAAAAATAGTAGGGTTCCCAGGCTTTTGCCAGCTTTCTAACCCCTTCCCCCATCCTATTCCTGGGGCTTGATGAGGCTCAAATGTTGTAACTTGCACAGGTGGATAGCAGTGCCTAAGTGGCTGTTCCACTGACCACAGACACCAGAGAACAGTATGTTTCATCCCCTCCACTTCCCTCTCCCACCCAACCTTAAAATGCTGCCTACACTAAGGAATAGGGAATCTAGAAAGGACTGGATCTACACTAGCTGATTATTTTTCTGTGTGAGGAGAATCTTTCACTGCTCCCTTAAGGCAGCTTTATATCTTCTTTGCACTGCTGCAGCAGCACAAACAGAGTTTAAGAGGGCCCGAGTATCTGGTCGATAATGCTTGACCCAAATTTCTAGGTGTCAGACAGTTGGAGTGGCTCACGATCATTGACTGCCAATCTCAGGGAAGAAGCTCACTGTCAAGAAGCTGGGCAAAACCCCAGATGGGTTGTATGTTCTATGATTAGATTTCATTAACCCAGTCTATCTTGCCACCCAAGCAAGCTGGATTTTGTCATTGATGGTTGCTTACACCAAAAATCACATCAATGTTCTGGTTACTCCCAGTCCCAAAGGACTAGTCACTTACCCCAGGTCAGCTGTACTTCAGATCTCAAATCAAAGATAATGCTTGTAGCCAATCCTGTAATAAATTAACTAAAGGTTTACTAACTAAGAAAAAGAAATATGAGAGTTATTTACAAGGGTAAAAGTAGGTAAAGATATACTCACAAATGAGATACAGTCTTAGGTTCCAAAAGATGACAGTAGCTGCTATAATATGCATGCTTTGTAAATCCCTTAGGGCTAACACAAGCTAAAGAGCTGGGGACTCCTTACTTATGCTTAGAAATCCTTGCCCCTCAGAGTCCAAGCAGAATAGAAATAACAATTTCTCCTTAACAGGCATTTTTATTGCCTTCCCCCGGCATTCAAGCTGTGATGGGAAGAAGACATGTGCATGTCCCCTCGTCATGAGTCTTGAGGAAGCAATCAACAATGTCTTTTGTCCACTTTGTGGCTTATCTGATGTCTGCAGATCTTCTCCTTTTGGGGAGGAGATAACACCTCTTGCAGTGAAGTAGTATTTCACACTTGGGCCTGGTCTACACTGGGGGGGAATCGATCTAAGATACGCAACTTCAGCTACGAAAATAGCGTATCTGAAGTCCACGTATCTTAGATCGACTTAGAATCACTTACTTCGCATCCTCGCGGTGTGGGATTGATGGCCGCCGCTCCCCTGTCGACTCCGCTTCTGCCTCTCACTGTGGTGGAGTTCTGGAGTCGATGGCAGAGCAATCGGGGATTGATTTATCACGTTTACACTAGATGCGATAAATCAATCCCCAATAGATCGATCACTACCCGCCGATCAGGCAGGTAGTGTAGACATGGCCTTGGTAATGCTTCTCTGCTGACTGTGGGGGATTTACAGTTTTAGCAGATATTTAAACATTACTTTATAATATGGAATACAAATATTATAAGTAGGTTTAATACATGCAGCTTCCTACACTAAATACATTCTTATAACATTAATATCTATCTTCACAGTACTAACACAGAGGTGAGCCACACTGGTTTTCAGCTCTGCATTTGTCAGTATTCAGTAAGGCCTTAGCATGAGCTGGCACCTAGTCTGGCAGCATCACATTAGGCATTGTGAGCACCTAGCACATAGTTGGTTCAGTATTTTGGGAGTTGGTGTCTTGTACCAATCAGGAGGAAGGGAAGATGGATAAACAGGTGTAAATTGTACTACATACGTCAAACAAAAAGGGCTTTACAATAATTGATATAAGCTCCAGAGCCAGACACAATGATCATTTTCTCTGATGCCTCTATGGGAGAGAGAGAAAAGGGACAGTTCTGACTAGCTTCATTTTCATGAATTATAATGTTGCTTATCCAGAAGTCTGCCCACTGAGTTTTATCGCTTTGCTTAGAGCTTGTTCATGTTTCCATTTCTAAATGTTATTGTGATGTTCTGCCCAATGTCAGCTCTGAGATCTGCTTCCTCCACTGGAAGTGGCTCCTCCCTTCTCATCTCTGGAGACACACTGTCTCCCTGTGCTAAGCCCGGGCCAGGTATGACCCCTCCCCTCTCAGCTGTTCCTCTCTTTCACAATTGCTTCTGGGATTACAGAAGCAATCTTCCTTTTTACTGCAGGTTACGATATTAACAGCTTTAGATATAGTAAATATATCAATACCAATGAGAATTTCTGCTGGAAAGTAAAGTAACACACCCACTTTTAAAATGCTATCTGCACCTTCCCACTCCAGGTGCACTTTAGCCAAAAGCTCAGTGGTGTTAAATTTTCCCAGTGCCAGGAGTTCTACACTTTCCCCATGCATCATATTAGTCTCCCTGACCATGCCTTCTCTATCTGGGCACCTGTTTCTCCACCCTTGGCATTCTTTAATGAATTCTTCCTATAAAAGGTCATCAGGAACACCTGAGCATCTCTGTAGGTTCTGTGTATGACAGCCACATTGACCAGGGCATGGCGGGGTATAGGTTTAGATTCCCTTTGTTTAGGGCAATTGACCCTCAGGTGCTTTGTGAAGTTACATATGAAATTACTTATTGGACTGTCCTAATGTGAAGGGGGGAGGGGGCTGTCTGCAAATATGATTAGCAGGAAGAGGGCGCTTTTAAGGAGGTGAGTACCTGGGCTCCCAACCACCTTCCTTTTTCCCAGGGATAAAAGAGGGTACCCTCTTTACACAGAACTTGCACATAGGAGTCAGCCAGATCTACTGCTTCCGGTACAGAACCTAGAGTTTTATCCCAAATATCTTCTCTAATCTCCTCTAAGCATATGCTCAGGAGACATTCCAGCACTAAGACTGAAAATAATTGGTCATAATTCTCAGCTCCTAGCCCCTTTGCTCATTTCCTCATCAAATCACACATTTTACACACATTCTTTATGACTTTATCACCTTTTTTGAGGTTTCTAAATCTCATTCTCAGGAGTAATTTGAAACCTTTACAACACAGCCTTTTAAAAGTCATCGTATTTCAAAGACTGATCAATTTCTATTTCATTAAATAGACCTTTGCCATCAGTATGGGGATTCTGTGGGCTTCTGGAATTCTGAGCAATTCACAGAGTCTTTCAAAAACTCTGAGGTATTCTTCAATACAAATCATTTCCTTGTACGCAGGGCACATCTTAGCCCCTCTGAGTCATCCTGTGGAGAGAGAATACTCAGGAACTATGGGATCAGCCTCTGCCTTTCCCGTATGCTCAGGTTATGCTGCCTTTTCTTCTCTTTTTCTTGGGTTTCCTTCTCTTTCAGTTCTAAGATTTGAAGGTGTTCTTCTTCTTGCCGTTGCTTTTGGCCTCCCTCTCTTCAGCTCTCTCGTCAGCCTCCCATTTTTGGTGTTCTCATTCCTTTTTTTCTTTTTTTGGTGCAGCTTCCCATTTCTGATGCTTTCTTTAGCTTTTTGATCATCCTCTTATCTGGCTGGTTCTAATTCGTGGTCACTTCACTTATACATTAAACAAACAGAAAACAACAAACTGTAACATTTTCTGACCATTCCCGGCCATTTCACTCTGAATCACTTAAAAAATCTAGTTGTCCATTACTTGAAGTGTGAAGCTCAGTCAACCGAATATCATACGACTGCTAAGCCACTGTGACATTCTGTTCACTTGTTCAGGATACCCCAACTGTAAGCCACTGTGCTATCCCTCTGCATTAGCGGGTTGAGAGCTTTGCTGGTAATTAGACCATGTTAGTCCTGGCACATATTTTGTTCTTCAGCCTCATGGAATATGCTTTCTGAGATAGCGTACACTGCATTGACAAACTGGTTGTGATTTTTTGGTATTAGCTTAATCCTTCTTACAACAGGATCGAGGTTGCTGGTGAAGCCCTCCCATTCTGCATTCTTAAAATTAAAGCAGTTCTGGAATGGTACTGAGTTTCATGTTGTGGCTGCACTGATCTGGATGGCAATGGCAAGGTGCTGCAAATATGGAATCAGACCCAAACTAAGCTTATTACATGAGCCAGTTATGCTGTTGCCCCCAAATGCCAGATCAGGGTTCTAACTACATTTCCATCAGCTGCTGCTGAAAAAAATGAAGAGCTTAAGGTGATGGTTTAGTGGTTAAGGTGATGGTTTTGCCCTCACCCCAACGTTCTGCTCCAGTCCTGAGCCCCTCCCACATCCCAAACCCCTCATCCCCAGCTCCGCTGGGTCATGGGCATCAACAATTTTCTTCAACTGGGTCGCCAGAAAAAAAGTTTGAAAACCACTGCCTTACAACGCACACAGTGTCCTGGGGTGGAGTGTGGGTCGCCCTTGTAACTTTTAGCCCCCTGGTGAAAGAACTCAGCCAGGATGTTGGAAACTACAGTTCGATTCCCTTCCTCTGTCTGATAAGAAGAGATTTGAACAGTGATCTCCCACCTCTCAGGTGAGTGTCATAATCACGGGACTATAGAGTCATTTTCATGCTTTCAGCCCTCCAACATATATTTAATTACTTCTTCAATGTGAATGGCTTGAATGGGAGAAATTGAAAAAAATGCCCCCCATCAGAATAGCCCATAAAAATGTGGTTAGGGTATGCACCTGAGAGCTGGAAAACCCTTTTCATCAGGCAGAGGGATGAATTGAACCAGGGTCTCACAAATCCTGGTTGAGTTCCCTGGATACTGGAATAAAGGTTATAAGGGAGAGCCTCCCTTCTGCTTTGTGGGAGTTATACATGCTCAGAGTACGCCTATTGGATCAGGCCCTGCAGGCAAGATAGGCAGGGGAATGCCCTTCTTCACCTAGTCTGAGGATCTCGTTGGTGCTTAGGGAAGATATAGGCATAGGTGCTGACTTCTGCTGATGCCGTGGGTGCTCAACCCTCCCTCTATCCCTGCCCCCGCCCTGACTCCACCCCTACCCTGCCCCCTCCTGGCCCTGTGCCTCCCCCATTCCAACCCTTTCCCATAAGTCCCCGCCCCAGCTCTGCCCCCTCCTTGCCCCTATTGAACTTCTTCCCCAAATCCCTGCCCCGGCCCTGCCTCTTCCCTGCCTCCTTCCCTGAGCATGCCATGTTCCCACTCCTCCTCCTCCCTCCCGGAGCTTGTTACTCTGTGAAACAGCTGTTTTGCAGCGGCAAGCACTGGGAGGTAGGTGGAGGAGTGGGGACTCAGCGCGCTCAGGGGAGGAGGCAGAGGTGAGGCGGTGGGCCAAGGCTGGAAGCTTGGCTGCTGGTGCGTGGAGAGAACCCACTAATTTTTCCCTGTGGGTGTTCCAGCCCAGGAGCATCCACAGAGTTGGTGCCTCTGCATATAGGTGTCCAGATGCCTGTCCGAGGCAGCAGTGTGCATACCCAGTGGCAGAAACTTAGGTGCCCAGGAACTTTTACAATGGAAATGTAGGCACTTAGTGAGTTTAGGCACCTACAGGGTAGGTGACAGCTGATCAGGGATTTATGGATTACAGTGGCACCTGCATCTGGGAGTTAGGTAGCCAAGTCCCTTTGCAGATCTGGGCCCTGGTTTTCTGCTTACCCTTAGAATTGTTTTTGACTGACAGCCAGCGAAACTTAATCCTTTCCTGCCTCCAAAGCCAGCTATAGTGGAGACAGTAGCACACACCTCCCTAACGGTGTGCAACAGCCCATTATATAATAGCTTTAGTATCAGTCATTCTCAGCATAGCATTATGTATGTATATGTGGTAGGAACAGGCTTTTTTCTTTTGGGATGAGTTTGCAGTATTGCCCTTCTTTAGTTGAACAGAGACAATGGGATATCCAGAGAGGAAGGTATTTTAGTGAGTTTCATTGGGATCTTTTTGTAATATTATTACATTTTGCTAGTTGTAAATTAAATGTATCTGGCTAACTTTCAGGGAAAGTTAAATCCTCTGGTTACTCAGAAGCCAGGTACAACTTAGACTGTGAGGCACTCTTCCCCTCTGAGTGTGCCTAACCCACTGCCTAGTAACTTTAACAAGAGAGAACCACCTGGTAGGGTCAGAAGAGAGGTTTAAGTCCTTGCCTATACAAGAAGGGTGCAGCGGTTTAACTTAAATAGTTTTTAAATCACAATTAGTTAAACCAATGCAAACCTTTCGTGGAGACTCATATTTAGGTTTGAGTGGCTTATTTTGATTTAACTCAAGTTGACTTCTAATAGATTTAAGCTAAACTGAAACCAATCTGCTTTAAACCAAAAGAAGAGTTTTGCATAAGTTTAAATCAGTTTAAAATAACACCTTAAAGTAAGCCAGTGTAACATTCCCAGGTAGGCAAGGCCTGAGACTCATTGCTTATTCAGTCCATACATACACTAACTAGGGAGAAAGAAAAGAAGTACTTGTGGCACCTTAGAGACTAACAAATTTATTTAAAATTCTCTAAGGTGCCACAAGTACTCCTTTTCTTTTTGTGAATACAGACTAACACGGCTGCTACTCTGTAACTGGGGAGGCTGTCAACAAAAGTGCAGTTAGTGCCAGACACAAAGCTTCTATCTGCCATTAATTATAGTAATTGGCAGACTCTGCAGGCAGACTGTAGACTAAAGGTCATGGAGATTGAACTGCTTCTCTCTCCTAGAGAGGGGAGAAGCACAAACCTGCTGTAGTGTCAGGAAGTTTATCCTTCTATTTCTCTTGCTGTTTCGATTCTCTGAAGTAATGGATGATTTTGCTCTCCAGTGCTTTTGAGCACCTTCAACATACTAAAATAAATTCACTTTATTAAAAGCTACTGCTTTTTTTAAAAAAAAATTCTATAATGTTGACTACAATAAAGCAAATATTCCTTAAAAGTAGCAATCAATATTACATGGAAAAAGACAGTCACTTTGTTATTTGTTAAGAATAGACTCAGTATTTAGGTATCTGAAAACCCTGCATGACTATCCATAGTATTATTAAGAAGACATACTGTATTCCCTTCTGTGAGCATATTTGAAAGAGTTTCTAGTAGAGAAGAGAGACCTTGTGGTGTATATGAGAATCAGTTATATAATATTATTAATATCTGTCTTACATAACTGGGCATGAAAATCTTATCCTATTAGTGGCTTTTGCAAACTGTTGCTGACCGCTAAAAAAGCAATGGTTTAATCTATGTTTTTATATTGCTTATTGACTATATATGGTTCAATATTGGTTATAACCATTTTGTTATATTGTACACTTTATTAATATTGTGATAGGAAAATACAGTTTCAGATATATTTGGATACATAAGGCTAGATGTCTCTTATATTGTTTCTTTTATTTTCTTTATATTTGATCTCATTTAACATTTGCGGATGTCCCCATACCTTGGCACCTTACGGGAGGTGAAATGCACCCCTGTGCAGAGATTCAGCACATGGCCTGTGCCCACCACTTCATTCCCACTTGATCCCTCATAATTGGCCTTGAGTGGGATCTCTGTACAGGGACAATTCTTTGCTCAGTGAAAAACTGAGCACTAAGAGTAATCCCATTTACCAAGATGTGACACGATGTATGGAGATAGTTTTGAAATGTACACACAGGACCCCAGGTGAGATATGCTTACGCAACAGCAAAAAAATGCCTCCATAATTAGAGATGATGGAAAACTGGGTTTTTGATTAAATACAATTTTTCATGAAAAATGTCTGATTTCTGCAGAAATTTAAAGGTCCAAGAGCATTGGGAGCTGTTAACTATCTCATAGCTTTCCCCACCTCAAACCTAAAGCCTAAAGTGTTCCGTGTTAATTCTCTAAAGCCCTTTTATTCCAGATAATTAAAGGTTTGTCAGTTTACAGCCCAGGGAGGAGATGACGCTGAGTGGCCTTCAGGTGTCTACTATGAAGGAAAAAGTGACGGTGGCGTGGAAGAGGTAAACCTCTCCGTGACCCTTGGATGTATGCAGAGACATTAGATCAAGGAGCTGTGCGCTAGCTTCATGCTGATGTTCTCAACCACTCTAGGACAGACCAAACGGGCATACCACTCCATTCACATAGGTAATGCACACCCAATTAGAGCCCAAGCTTACCGGGTGTCTCCCCAAGACAAAACTGTTATAGAACGGGAGATCCACGACATGCTACAGATGGGGGTAATCCATCCCTCAAAAAAGGTGTTTGAGAGGGAAAGCCACTGATCAATCACTGAAAAGGAATGTTACGTCATTGTGTATGCTCTGGAAAAGCTATGCCCATACTTTTGGGGACGGCGTTTCCACCTTCAAACCGACCATGCTGCGCTGAAGTGGCTTCATACAGTCAAGGACAATAATAAAAAAGTCTTTGGTGGAGTTTAGCTCTTCAAGATTTTGATTTTGAAATACAACACATTTCAGGAGCTTCTAACAAAGTGACACTCTCCTGTAAAAGATTCCCAGAATCAACTGGGTAAAATCATCCTTGAAATGTGGAAAATATTGCTAGTTTTTGTTTAATCAGTAGTATATCTAGAGCTCCAGGAAGAAATTGCAGCCAGCACCATCTGTGATTTGGGGGGCCGTGTCATAATCATACAGCTAAAGGGTAGCATAAAATCCCTCTTTTACCTATAAGGGGTTAAGAAGCTCAAATAACCTGGTTGGCACCTGACCAAAAGGACCAATAAGAGAAGAAGATCCTTTCAAATCTGTGGGGGGGGAGGCTTTTTGTTTTTTCCTTCGATGTTGTTCTCTTGGGACAAAGAGAGGGACCAGGCAGAAAAAAAAACCCCTCTCCTAAAACCATACCTGAAATAAGCCTCTAAGATTACAAATTGTAAGTATAGCAAGAGAATGCGTTACTTTATCTTTTGTTTTAGCTTGTGAATTTTCCCTGTGCTAAGAGGGAGGTTTATCCCTGTTTTTTGATAATTTTGAAGTTTTGCCTAGAGGGGAATCCTCTGTGTTTTAAATCTTATTACCCTGTAAAATTACCTTCCATCCTGATTTTACAGAGGTGCTTCTTTTACTTTTTTTCTTTATAATAAAGTTCTGTTTTTTAAGAATCTGATTGGTTTTTAGTGTCCTAAAATCACAAGGGTCTGATCTGTGCTCACCTTGTTTACTTGTCTGGTTGGTAGATTATTCTCAAGCCTCCCCAGGAAAGGGGGTGAAGGGGCTTGGGGGAATATTTTGGGGAAACAGGAACTCCAAGTGGTCCTTTTCCTGAATCTTTGTCTAACTCACTTGGTGGTGGCAGCAGTACTCATCCGAGGACAGGGAAGGATTTGTGCCTTGGGAAAGTTTTTAACCTAAACTGGTAAAAATAAGCTTAGGGGGTCTTTCTTGCGGATCCCCACATCTGTATCCCAGAGTTCAGAGTGGGGAGGGAACCCTGACAGTTGTCATTAATCATTTTGCATCTGATCAGTTTATCAGAAATATAAAAAAAGCTAATATGCTTCTGGTCTCTTTTTATGTAATGACAAGCAGTGGGTTAGGGTATAGGGGGGCAGAAAATTGCAGTGACATAAAATGAGAAATTCAAAGCTCCCTCATCCCAAGTGTAAAGTTGCCTCTGATCCTGCCTAAAAGAGGAGATGCATCCTTTCTGTAGTACTAAAGACCTCATTTGCCTCCCGGATACCACCTTCTACTCCCATACCATATCAGATGCTAGAAGCCCTAACTGTCCTCTACCCAGATTCCAAAGATTCCAGCTTCTCCTCAGTATCTTCTCCCACTGCCAATCCTAAAATCTGCAGCATACTGTCAATTTGTGTGAATGTAAACTAATTGAATTTAATTTCAAAATTAATACCTTACACAGAGGAAATTATATTGGTCGGACTTGGTTGAGAGGCCAAGAAGGGAAGCTTGGGAAGAAGGCTTGCGGGGTTCAGTATCACCAAATCCCAGAGTCCCTGCTTCACAACTTGTTGAATCAACATGGGGCTTCCAGAGATTGATCATTTCTAAGGCCAGAAGGCACCACTGTGGTCATCTAGTCTGACCTCCAGTATAGCAAAGGGCATAGAACTACCCTGAATTAATTACTGTTTGAACTAGAGCATATCTTCTAGAAAAAACATCCAATCTTGATTTTAAAATTGCCATTGATTTATGGATAATCCACCACAACCCATGGTAAATTGTTGCAATGATTAGTTACCACTACTATTAAAAATGTGTACCCTGTTTCCATTCTTTGTCTAGCTTCAATTTTAAAGCCTTTGGAATATGTTATACATTTGTCTGCTAGATTGAAACGCCTATTATCAAATTTATGATCCCCATGTAACTACTTATGCACTGTGATCAAGTCATCCCTTAACCTTCTTTTTATTAAACTACATAGATTGAGCTCCTTGCTTCAATCACTATAAGGCAGGTTTTCTAATCCTTTAACCATTCCCGTAGCTCTTCTCTGACCCCTCTCCAATTTATCACCATCCTTCTTGAACTGTTGGCACCAGAACTAGATGCGGTATTCCAACAGTGATCATCATGTGATGTAGTTTGTGGGGGGCTAGAAAGGACATTGCCCCCCCCAAACAGAGGGAAGGCATGGGGGGCACATAGGGTCATATGCCTCTCCCTCCAGATTTCTGCAAGTGCTGACTTGCCTAGGGATTGCTCTGCTTGGCCTGCCAGGGGCTCAGTCGTTCCCATGCTGTGCCTCCCCCCAGCACATTTCCAGCTCACTTGGCCCCTCTCCCCACAAGCCAGGCAAGGGCCAGGAGTGGAGGGAGTGGGGCGGAGTCCTTCTTCTGCCAGGGAAGGGAGGGTAGCCACTCTGGGTTGCTGCCTCCTGGGTCCTAGTGCCAGTTTACTTCCCCTTCTGTGTGTGCTGGACACCCTGCATTGCCACCATCCTATTTCCTGTATAACAGTAAGTGCCTGAGGTAGGGCAGGGCAAGGAGACGGGGTGGGGCAGGGGAAATGAGAGAGTAGTGATGAGGAGGTGGAAGAGGCAGTGGGGAAAGAAGGGGGATGGCACAGGGGCAGGGCGAAGAGAAGGGGGTTGGAGAATGTGGAAGTGGGGGACAGTCGGAAGAGGAAGGCAGAGGGGATGGGGAAGAGAAAGGGATAGGGGACTGCAGGGGAAGCGGGAGCTCAGAATGCAGCATCCCCTCAACAGCAGCAGCAGCTGCTGGGGCTCCCCTGTTAACTCCCACCCCCCAGCACTGGCAGCCAAGTACAATTTCATGTTGAGGAGGGGGAGCCAGAGATCCAGGCTCCTCCATATAGCAGTCAAACTACGCCTATGGTGATCATTCCAGTGCCAAATACAGAGGTAAAAATAACCTCTTTACTCCCATTCTAGACTCCCTGTTTGTGCATCTCAGGCTTGCATTAGCTCTTTTGTCATAGCATTGCACTGTGAACTCATGTTTAGCTGATTATTAATCATGATCTTCTTTGTTTACACATCGTGTTAGGTCCTTGTTTTTATTTTCTTTGTCATGATTTTTAAAAAAGTAAAAATAATTTTAGAATGCCAGGGGTTGTATATGTCTTTTATGTACGCTTGTATTATTGTCATTCTTTGTTAGCTGGATTTCTCCATTGCTTGCAGTTTGTTCAGAATGTGGCAGCATGTTTCTTTGCTGGTCTGAGCCTGACTTTGATGAGTATATGCCCTCTGTTCTCAGCTCCATTTTAGGGATTCAGCCATAGCATTTTAGGTCAGCAGGTGATCATGCCTTTGCTGTGATAGTCCCCAAAGAGTGGGACTTATTCCCTCTTGAAAGCTGTATAAGTCACTGTCTATCAACTTTTTAAGAATCATTAACTTTTTTTATTCCCGCGGTGTTTTGATTCTGACCACCACTGGTCTCAATTTTATTACCTGACTCTCATGATTTCCCCTCCTTCTCCCTTTTTTTATGGTCCTAAATTTGGACTTTGTCAATAGATTTAATTTACTTCAATATCATTTACTTTAATGCTTATATGTTCTATTCTGAATAGTGTCATGGAAGTTGGAGGTGAGGTAGAAGAAGGGAAGAGAACAGAACTATTATTATTGAAGTGTAATTATACAATTCCATAAAATTCCATTTTTTTATAATGGACAAATGCCATCAACTGGCACTGAAGCCAAAGGCCAAATCCTGAGGTTCTCATTGAGTTTATTCAACACAATCTCTGATAAACTGAAACTAAAACCAAGGACCTCAGGATCTGATCTGCATGTTCAGCACTCAGGCGTTATAAAAATATACAGGAATAAGGATAGTACAAACAGTCTTTATGAAACCTAAGGAAAACTGACATGTGTATTCCGTTGCAGGTAAAGAACAACATTTCTAAAAGTGTACTTAAGAACAGAAGAATGGCTGTAGCAGATCAGACCAAGGTCCATCTAGTCCAGTTCCCTGTTTCTGAGGGTGTCCATCACCAAATACTCAGACGCAAGCCAAAGAACCCCAGTATATTATAATAATTTTGTCGTGGGCAGGGTGAAGGTTGGGTGACTCCTCTCTAAGTGAAAAATCCAGTATAGCAAATTAGGGATATGGGGAAAAAAATCACTAAAAGAAACATAAAAATCAATTCCATTCTAATGTTTTAAATACTGGACTGTTAGTTTAGAAATACAAAATAAGGACTGGATCTTACAAGCCCATCTTCTCATGAATAATCCCTTACACACAGAAGCCAAAGTGAGAGAGAAAGTTGGGAAACACAGCTCCCCCTCTTCTGCTAATGTCAGAGGGAGAATTCCTCCTTTGCCTCCATTGGCCTTGGAGGGCTGCCATATTGGATGGGTTGGGGGTCTCAGAAGGGAAAAAAAAGCAGTAGGTTTGAGGAGAGACCTTCCCTGCAGGAATGTGGCCACATACCTTTGATGGTTGCTGTGTAGAACATGGTGACTTGACTAGAGCCCAACACCTGAACACAAAGAGAACTAGCAGATTGATAACAAGCAGAACAACACATAGAAATCATCCTTGGAGGGTGCAGCCTTAGATGTGTTGACACCGGTCATCTTCAGCAGCACCAGGAGGCATATCTGGAGAGATAAATGATTGTGGCCAGGGCTGCCTACTAAATTTCTGGTTTCAGAGTAGCAGCCGTGTTAGTCTGTATTCGCAAAAAGAAAAGGAGTACTTGTGGCACCTTAGAGACTAACAAATTTATTAGAGCATAAGCTTTCGTGAGATACAGCTCACTTCATCGGATGAAGTGAGCTGTAGCTCATGAAAGCTTATGCTCTAATAAATTTGTTAGTCTCTAAGGTGCCACAAGTACTCCTTTTCTTTTTACTAAATTTCTGAGACTGTCAGTTTGTCAAAAGGATGGGGAAAAGGACTTTGTGACATCAAGGGTGCAATGGGGAAGAGAAAAAAGACAGAACAAGGGGGGGCACAGGTCTGTGGTGTGTGTGTATTTTGATGAGAGAAAATTAGGGCACATTAAGAGGTTTTCTTCTTATGGAGATTCAGACTGAATGATGTCAGAAGTTCTTTGACATTCAGGGTGTGTACTGTGCCCATACACCAGGGACAGATCATGGTCATCAGCCTGGTGCCTTAGTGTGTGGGGAAACTTAGTGAGAGTTCAGCTATATTCCAGGAAGCGGAAATTTACAAACATATTTTGGGAAATAATCACTAGCTAATTCTGGAGTTTTTACAGGTGCTTTATGGATCAGCATAGACACAATATTTGGGAGACAGCATATCTCAAGGCCTAATGGGTTTGGATTATTTGAGGTTCAGGTTAAACTGTCTCACAGCTTTTTTTCTCCAAAAATGCTTGTCAGAATGGTGGAGTAGATAAAACATTTTAGTGGTGGATTTCAGAGAAAGACAAGTGTATTGTGCTGTTTTCTGGAGCAGTGCCAAGACAGTAGTCAAACATGATGCCAAATTGCAGCACAAGGCTACTTTGAATGGCAGCCTAAAGCAAGTATGAGGATGTGAAAACAGGTGGTCTGGGATGTCTGGTATCAACAGAGCATCTGATCACTGAAGTGTGACTGCATTATATTTTGTTCTCCTAATCCAGAATGGTATTAGCAATGAGTGAAATAGCTGGCATCTCTCTGAAACCTCTCATTTTGCAATGTACCCCACTATGAGTATACACTAAAACTGTATTTTATGGCTAAAAAAATTGTCCTTCTATAATTTCTCTACATAATGGGCATTTCTTACATCATTGGAAGCCATATTATCCTCACATATGCCAGAGTATCTGTACAATATGGCTTCACTTTCATTTGTGAGGACACACATCTGTTACAAGGCTTATGAATGTTTTTGGCCTCTTTGTTCAGCTACAACTGATGAGCTAAAGCAAACAGATATTTATTCCTACTTAATGTTACCAAATATATTATTATTAGGTGTGTTCAGATAGTAAAATGAGTGTAGTTTTTAAAACTGGGTACCCTCCTCCCCCTTTAAAATATGCATTTTAAACCACCTAATATGTATCCCTAATGTAAACCAAATAGCTGCAAAACTTCCTATCAGAGGCTGGCAATGTTTGTCTGAGACACCCCAGCCTGCTAGCAGGATTGATACAGCAGGGAAACTGTTAAGTGTTTTTGTTTTGCTAACTCACTGGTGCAAATGGTTTATTCTCCAGAATAAGGGAGGTAGGATTAGCTCTTGGGCAGAGAACTAACTAGTGTGTTAGCTGGGATTTGGGGACAGACAGGTTTTGAGGGAAGAAATCATACTAGCAGTGCTGTCTGGGGAGAAGGCTTATGCTGTGTTTTGTTGTAGTAGCATTTTAGAATTATAATTAGGTTAATAATCAGACTCCACAAGGTATGTATTTATTCATACTCTGAGTGTGTAGTATTATTTGGCATGAGTTGATGACTCACACAGCCTGGACAAAGCACTACTAACTCAGGAATTCTTCATAAAAGCAATGGACAGTGTTGCAAGTCAAGATGAATGGATTATCCCCCTGAAATCAAATGGGACCTCTATTGATTTTAAGTTGGATACAGGTGCACAAGCAAATGTGGTGCCAAAAAGAGTGATATTAGCTCTGAAACAATAGCCACAGGCAATAAAAGCCAAACAGGTAAAACTCAGGATCACAGTAGAAAGCTTATTCCCATGAAGAGAGTTTGTGAACTAAATATACAGGCCAAAAACAAACCTGAAAAGATAAAATTTTTAATAGTACCAGGGAGAAGAATGCCCATTACTGAGTTAAAAACATGGCAATCCCATGATCTCATCAAGAGGATCTACACTTTGGAGGATAAAGGGACCAAATTAATCAAGAAAGAGTCTGAGGACATCTTCCAAGGGATAGGGAAGCTCTCAGAGTACAGGATAGAGCTGAAAGAGACAATCATTTCAAGATCTGTGCCCCTAAAAAAGTTCCCCTTACCATAACACAGAGGCTAAAAGAGGAGTGGATAAGTCCATTGCTGTGGGAATCATAGAACAAGCAGAAGAACCAAGAATGGTTTTGTACAATGACTCATTGGTCTTATGGAAAGACACAGAAAAATTAAACATTTAAAGAGAAAACATTTTTCACTACCTAACTAGGGAGAACTTTTAGGGAATCTGGATGGTGCCTTTAGAAAAACAGAGCGCACATTTGTTCACAGTCAATATTATGGAGATAGTGTTTCCACAGACTACACTATGTTGTTCAGCACCTGTGGTGTTTCAGTAGAAAATACAAATTTTTGATAGTACAGCTGGTACTAAGGTTCTCAGATGACGCTATGATCTGGGGAAAAGCATGAGTGTGACTAGAGGCTCTGAGAAGTTTTGGAAAGAACCACAACTGCTGAGCTAAAGCTACCCAAACAAAAATGTAAATTCTGTATAAAGGAAATAAGGAGAGAAGATGGGAGAGAAGTTAGCACAGCAACATGTACAGGTAGATCACAGTAAGCTAGAAGCAGTCATAAACACATCTGCACTGCTAGAAATTGATGTCAGTCACTGGGGACTTAGACTTATAGAGAGACAAATAAGGCAAAACAGAAAACTCAATCTGATTTGGGGTCGTGGGAACTGCCACCACTATAGGAAAATGTTACTGTATGTTTGTGTATGATGGAAAATAATAGTCACAAGCAGAAGTGATATTACAAAAGGTAGCCCTACAGTTGTATGAAGTTGTCACCCCACACATACTGTCATCTCCAAATCCCAGAAGGGATTGAAAAATAGACACACTGGGCCAGATTTTGGCATATATTCTTGCCCCTTTGCACTATCAGAGGCACACAAAAGAGTAGTAAAACTACCTTAACTGGTCATCTGGGAATTCTCTTTGTAAGCCAGTTCTGTGCTACTGACTACAGCATAGATCTGCATTTGGGGCAGAAGGAGGTATGGTTGAGGCTCGCTGTTCTCCAGTGATCCCCATCCAGTAGAATGGCCCTTTAGGATCTATTACTGCACAAACTGGAGCAGCCCTGAAGCTCTTCTAATTTATGTCTATAAGCCAAACTAGTCCCTGACAGCCCAAGGAGTTGACAGGGGTGAAAAGAGACCTAAAATGAATGTGTCCGCTTCTGATTCGGTGTATTGAGCAGAGCTTTGGCATACCTGAGAACATTAAAATCACTTTCTTGTAGGATATATAGTTTTTAGGGGGCCAGAGTGCAAGACACTGTTACTGCCATGTATTTCAGATCAGCAGGGCTTTTCCCATAATGATTTTTTTAAAGAGTTGTTTAAGGACTATAGGAACAAGCCTTTATCAAAAGTACAAACTAATACCATGCAAAACTTTCTGTAAAAGAGCATATTAAGGCCTCCTTAATTTCATGCTCCCCCACCTCCAGCTGGTTAGCATGCAATTTAATTTGTGCTAATCAGCTTACACAGGGCCCAATCCTCCTCATGTTGAAGTCAATGGCCCACTAACTTTACAGAATAGACCTGCATTGTGACTGGAATACAAACATCCCATGCTTTTTGATGTTTTCAGTACAAATGTTTTCTCACTGCTTATGCAGGTAATAGGTCACCTGAAAGGTTGTGTACCCCCTCGATCCAGTTATATAAAACTCTTACATAGATGACAAATGAGTGGGAAATACAGTAGCAAATTTGTAAGAAAAACAAAGCTGATGGAGATCAAACTTTTTCTAAAAGTAAATCCAAATTTACCCTCTCTACCTCAGGTATAAAAATAGGGTGAAACTAGAAAATGGGTGTCATAAAAGAACCGATGGACCCATGTGTTGCCAGCTCCCATTACAATATTTCACTGAAACAGTTTAATGTTTTGGAAGGTGTAAGTACTGACAATGATAGCAGATATCTTTTAAATATTATAGCTGCAGTATGTTCTTTATGTATAAATGTATTACCATACCTTTTTATTCAAGAGGATCATTTTTAACATAGTTCAATACCAGGACCAAGATTTTAAATTACTATAAAATATTCTTCATTAATTTTGCTGGAATTGTAGTATGAATTAAAACTTGCATAGAAATTTAACAGCCAAAGTAATAAAAGAGTGAACCAGAATCCATTTTCACTCCTAAATGGGACTTCTGTAATAAATGGTAAATTGTAATGCCATTACAGAAAGGTTACCATCTTTTATTACACAAAGTTAAGAACTTAAATTTTACTAATGGTGCAATTTTCTCCCTAATTCATCTTTTACTTAATAGCATATAATTGTTTAAATAATGCTTTAGTCTTTGTAAAAAGAAGGCATTGTTAGCAAGGAAAAATTAAGTCTTAGGTACTTTAGGAAAACCACAATGACTCCTTTTTTTTAGATGCTCAGAAAAATTACATGAGTTTGGCTCAGTTTAAATGTTTTTTTCTACTGCAAAAGTTCATATAAGCTCTAGTGGATAATATCTCTCTTTTCTCATTTTTCTTCAAACTTTATTTTTTTTCTGAAAAACTTAATAAGATGTTGTGAGTACAATGTCTAAAATGACTACAGCTTAAATTTAAGTCTGAGAAGAATACTCCGTGAAATCTATAGATGTTCATGGTAAGTACATTTGTTCATCATTGGGTATTTGTTAAACTTCCAGCCTTGAAATCTTCAGTTCTAAAGTCAGCTCTGATCTCAGAGGTCTCAGTTCTGATGTCTTGCAAATTCTATTTTCCAAAATGATTTAAGGCCAGTTTTTTAAAAAGTATTTAGGTGCCGAAAGATTCAGATAGATAGGTTCTTAGGTGGTTTTGAAAATTCCCCTATGCACCTAAATTCCATGAGCCTAAATACTTTTAAAATCTGGCCTCAAGTCACTTGAAAAATGGAATTTAGGCTCCTAAGTCACTTAGATGCAATGTTGGCATATACAAACCCCATACTGAACCCAAAGGTATTAAAAAGGTAATTCTGGGCCCAGGAAGCCCTGTCCTGCCTTGCCCTGTACCTCCAGATCTGCTGAGCCTGTTTCAATTGAAGGAGCAGGTTGAAAGGAGCTCAGAAGCCCAGCCAAAAGGTGGTGAAGAGGTGGAGTTTCTGGTGTTGCTTCCTACAGGGGTCTGGGCTGGATCCTATTTCACCCCCACATGGGGTGAGGCCCAGGTGCAGGTGGAGAGCAGAAGATCCTCAACCGAGGATCAGACACTGCTAATGACCTGACTGGCAAAAGGCTGGAAGTTGGGTGTGCTAACTGCTAAGCTGCCTGGAGCATCCTATCACAGAGTCTTTTGAAAATTTTACCCTTGGTCTTTTACTTTTGATAGGAATTTAATTGGAGAAGGGCTGCAGGATGTGGGATACAGTTTATATGTAACATGCTTTTGAATGTGTAGATTGAAGGGTGAGTAGGCATTTCAGTGGAGTTTAAATTCACACTTTCATTACTGATGGGTACCAGTAAACCTCACAAGCTTTGATTCAAATAAGTATCCAAATGTCTGGCTGTTTACCTGGATGACTTTGTGTTTTAACTGCTCTGGAACGGTCTTAAACAGGTTTTCTTGAGTGATTTCTTGTTCTTACCAGGACGTAAGAAGTGCAAGTATAGCTTTTCAAACAGCATTTTGTTAATTTTGGATAATGGAGAGATAATGCAAACATTAGATAACTAAACTCTTTAGACCCTCCAGGATGTTCAATTTCAGCTTAGGGGAAGAGTTTGTGGTTTTTTTAATGACTATTTTATTTTATCTGCTACAGATCACTCCTTCCAAATCTTCATCGAGGCATGTCTATCTAGCACCATTGAGGAAATATCCCTCGCACAGTGTTCGAGATTTTGTTTTTTTCCCAATTTGAGTAAAACCCTGAATCTCCACATTTCCTGCAAAACGGAATATTCCAACCTGGGAACATGATGGGGCTACTGCTACTTGTCCCAGGACTCTCTGTCCACTTGTGCTGCTTCTGTGGGTAGTGGACAATCCCATTGCTAATAATGAGAAGGTACGGGGGGTGAGGGAAACCTCTGGGCTGACAATAAGAGGACAGCACAGAGAGCTGGGGATCCCTGGAAGGAAAGACTTTTGGAGACCTATGCTTCCCAGCTTCTGGCCAGGTGAGCTGCAATGGATCCGGGAATATGAGGCTCTGCTAAGTGAGTGGCTGAGGAGTCAGAAACCTTCGTGTTTCCACTGGAATTGGGTCAAAGTCACCACATTCCCACACAACATTTGATTTTGATGAATCAGCATTTTTGATGGCAAAAATTTTGCTACAATATTTCTAACCAGCTCATTCTAACTCACTGAATTCTGTTGCATTTCTATTGCTGTAATTTTTGTTTGTTTTGGTCTGTGCCATTTGTCTCTGGCAATCTGTTCATTTAATTTCTACCACCTACTCCCTCTATTTGGTAAAAACTATATTGTTTAAGATTAAGATGCAAATACAGAATCTTTCCCTACTCATGAGCTAGCATTAATATAATACTACAGAAGGGCTGCAATAAATCATTTGTCGGAGTTGTAGACTTTAGTGAACTAGCCCCTCCTTCACAAGGTTGTTGTCACTCACATAGTAAATAGAGACTGTTTCAACTGACACATGCATCACTGAGCGCTGCAGTCTGGTCACATCCTGCTACTTTTGTATTGTGGTGTCAGCTGAAATTATTGCAGTGGAATGCAAATTAGTCCTGGACAGCAAAGATGCATGTTGGTTTTTGTATCTTTATATTCCTTTGAAGCAGGAAGGTGGAAGGAAGGGGGATGGAATGGTGCTGGTTGGTAGGGATGGCCAATTAATATCACTATTCTATTTTACATCTATTTGTTAATCTAGACTTAGGTTGGATTCTTCTGCAGTGAGTGGAAGAGCATCAAAAAACCTATTTCAGGCTAAATGCAAATAGATTTCAGGGCTATGAATACCATCCTGCAGCAGAAGGGGGGGAATTTCTAATTTATGTTTAGATCTGTTATAGATCAGGGTGAGAGTCTATCACAAGTTAATGGGGAAAGATTCAATCAATTGGGTAAGATGGTGGAGTCCTGAAAATAAGGGGTTGAGAATGGTGTATTTTGGGGCCTGTCACTCCATTAAAATACAAAGAAATTTATTATAAATTACCTAAAAGCCCAATCCAAAGTCCATTGAAGTCAATGGAAAGACTTTCATTTAACTCATTAGACTCTGGATCAGGCCCTAAATGATGCTTTGCTTAGATAGCAGATTCTCTTCATATTTATGCTGGTATAAATCAGGAGAAATTCTATTTACAGTGAGCAGGCTTACTCACTCTCCCATAATTGGGAAATAGTACATCTAATTTTCAGAATCATTTTAACCCACTTCATATTTTATTGCAAATATGTTTACATCTTAAAATAATTAATTTTCAAACAGCTGAATAAACATCTCTTACTTGACGTACACGTATTAAAATGTATTTTGACAGAAGTTCTTAAATTAATTTAATTAATTTAATGAGAAATGGCACAATTTTTGGCTCTCTTTAACCCCCATTCTCATTGCAATCTGGTATGATCCCCTTCCCCTACTCTACCCTACCCTAGCCTACTCCACCCCAGTGATTGGCTTACAGGTTAAAATGAATGGATGAGAATTACCATCAATAAAGAGAGATATACAATATACCATGTGCTTAGAGCTCTTTGTTAAGCTTCTTTCTGATGTATGGCTGTATTGCTTTGCATCAGATATCCACAGAATAAATCCTGCCAATAAATGAACATTTCTTAGCTGCTAGTATCAACAATGTAGAGACTGAAGCGCTGTAATTGAGATGAAACAGAACTGCACAGTTTAATTTTGATAATAGATGTTAAATGAACAATGGATGGCTGTTTTAATAAATGTGTAGTTCTTTTATGTAGCTGTTCATTGCTTTTTTAGTTTAAACTATCTCATTAATTATGTTCCTTTGTAGATGTATTTATGCATCCTTGTTGACCTTCTCCCTTCTATTGTTTGAGATCTAATTACAGTACTTGTCAATATAGGCAAGTGTTTTGAAGAGTGGAATATATTTGATTATGTGAAAGAGTGAGTTTTGATCTAGTGCTACTGTCTCCCTTTTGGTGCCCCCTGGTTGATCAACAGTAGCATACATTTTGGAATTGCTGTGTCCTGAAGGTCATGCTCCATTGAATGATAAAACATAAAAATATGTAACATGTTCATACTACATTTGTAAAATTATATATACATATCTTGGTGTGTCTATTGAGGCTAGTGCAGTGTTAGAGGAGCTTTGGTCGGTGATGTGGCAGAATGCGATAGATACAATGGTTGGAGACATTATACCTGCATAGTATACAGGTTGGCAGAATGCATACCTGAATAGTGGCACCTGTACAGGATGCAAGGTGCGCTCCCCCTTTCCCTACAACAGTTGCGCCCTCCCAGAATGCATGACCTATGTAGAGTGTCAAGTATCAGAGGGCTAGCTGTGTTAGTCTGGATCTGTAAAAGTGGCAGAGTCCTGTGGCACCTTGTAGATTAACAGACGTATTGGAGCAAAAGCTTTCATGGGTGAATACCCACTTCTTCAGATGCATGACAGTACTTGTCAATGCATCTGCAGAAGTGGGTATTCACCCACAAAAGCTTATGCTCCAATATGTCTGTTAGTTTATAAGGTGCCACAGGACTCTTTGCTGCTTGTGTAGAGTGTGCGGTGCTTCCCTTCCACACCAGGGACTAGATCCTCCTGGTATTGACCTGCAACTTGTGAAGTCATTTACACCTGCACAAAGGAAGTGTAAATGTGACCATTCTGATCTGGTAGCATCTTATATCCATTTTTCCCTGATGTAAAAGACTGAACAAGAGAATTGTGCTCAAGAGGGTCCTTATGGAATTTTAATATGTAATTAACCCATAACTGGAAAGCAGTGGGGGCAAAAGATCCATCTGGCTTTAAGATTCTACTCGATAAGTTTATGGAGGAGATGATATGATGGGATAATGTGATTTTGGTAATTAATTGATCTTTAAATATTCAGGGTAAATAGGCCTAATCCCTGAGATGGGATATTAGATGGATGGGATCTGAGTTACCCAGGAAAGAATTTTCTGTAGTGTCTGGCTGGTGAATCTTGCCCATATGCTCAGGATTTAGGTGATCGCCATATTTGGGGTCGGGAAGGAATTTTCCTCCAGGGCAGATTGGAGAGGCACTGGAGGTTTTTCACCTTCCTCTGTAGCATGGGGCACGGGTCAATTGAGGGAGGATTCTCTGCTCGTTGAAGTCTTTAAACCATGATTTGAGGACTTCAATAGCTCAGACATAGGTGAGGTTTTTCGTAGGACTGGGTGCGTGAGATTCTGTGGCCTGCGTTGTGCAGGAGGTCAGACTAGATGATCAGAATGATCAGAATCTAAAAGTAAGTGACTGTGTTTCGAGGTATTTACCTAGATATGTATTTACAGATGTGGGATTTATCAAGAACAGTTATGAACCAACCCTGTTACAGGAAATTCTATATCATAATGTTCATTGATTTGTTTGTGCTACAAACTACTTCTCAAGTTCAGATCTAATCTGGACATGTGATGTGTCATTTGAATTGCATGTTTCTACATACGTTGATGCTATCATGAAATATTTATTTTTAATTTAAAAAATTATCTACACAACTTGAAAAGAGGGAAGAGAGAAACTGGAACATGGATAGAAGATGAGATGGTGATGTTTGGAAGAAGGAATGCTTATATTGACCACAAACCTTTGGAGTTCTTAAAATATATTGAGAGAAATCATTCAGAAAGTACAAAATGATACACTGTGCTCTGCAGAAATAAACAGAGGATCGTTCAAACCTACTGGATGTAAAGAATTAACCATATAATTCACCCATTAAAATAGAATGAGAAAAGCATTGTCCAATGAACTGTGTGAGATGAGTATAACAAGAAACTATAAAGTAAACAAACCTTGAAACATAAATAGACAAATCTTTAAATCCTGGCTTCAAATCAGTCTCTCTAACAAAGCAAAACAGACCAAAGTCAAATCATCAGGTTTTAGGTTTATATTGTCACACATACACCACACACTACTGCAGCATATGCTTGATTGGAATCCCTTGTGTCCCAATTAAATAGGATTTCCTTATTAACAGAAACCTACTATAATATTTTAGTGCTGGGTCCCAACTAAAGCACATAATCCAAATTAAGCAGAATACTATGGGAGTGTTTGAAACACACAACAGTCCATACAATATTTCCATTGAGGAGGGGCAAAACCTTGCTAGCCCTTGCCTCCCCACTCCCAGTTCTGCTCCCCTTGGAATACTATATCCATTAAACTACAGTGGATACTATAAGTGCAAACTAAAAGGTTCCTAGTTCACAATAATGTAGTCCTGTTTGAAGAGCACTACTGGCCAATATCAGCTTGATATACTAAGCTGCAAGAGTGGTCATTGTCACAGGAAAAGCAACTGCAATCAAAGGAAATTATAGTTAGTCTGCCCTAGCTTCAGTCATGTGGTTTGCCCTTTCTTGGATTTGGTTGTTGTGGTGAACAAGGGACTGCATGGACCTGGAAAAAGAAAATCCACAGAAAGGCTGCAATGGTACTTAAGCTACTCTGGCAGTTGCATTTAGTAATGATATAGATAGCATTTCAAATGTATCAAACAGAGATGGGAATGAGGCTGGCATCTGTCATTATCCACCACTGAATCCAGCAGCTGCTTCTTGCTCTAGGCAATGGGAATGGTGTTGATAATTGTGGCTAGTTATGCTGTTATCAGCCCAGTTCATTTATGTGCTTTGCCTACCTTAGCTATCCTTCATTTTCAAAAAAGGGACAACAAAACAGAAATTGATGTTTGGCGACTGTCTCTATCACTTCACAACAATCAAAAGTGGAATTTATTGTATTGGGTGAATTTCTTGTTTTAGTTTAGAAACTTTGTTTAGATTATAAAAAAACCCCTATGATTGGCACTAGCTGCCACATTCCCCTTTGGGAGAAACATACTGTACCTAATTGCAACTTTCAGCTTTGTTTCCTTCAGGAGTAACCTTCTAAATCGGTTTTGTTTACAAATACCATCACCAGAAAATGGGAGGATGGAAATCTTTGCATCCTAAAGATGTGGGGCTTGCTTTTATAAATGTTTGTGTTGCTGTAGGTGCCACTATTGCAACTGATCTTCCATCTGTTTCTTCAGTATTTATTTGCTGCCCCTGTAGTTGGTCTGATGGAATAATACAGTAACTTCATTTATCAGGAGCTCGTCTCTTTTTGTCTCTGCTACGAGGACTTTTGTTCTACTCCCTATTCAGTTATATTGTTGGATGGACAGTAAGATCAAGTAGATGAACTCTAGAGATGGGCAAAGCAGGTTGGATAAAAGAATGAACCCAACTGAAACTGAATCAACCAGTTACTAAAGTTCAGGGAAGTCTGACTTTTCACATTAGTCTGAATTCAGCTACCCTCAACCAATATGGTCATGGTTTAACCCATTTTTATTTTTTTGGCACTTACATGATTCTGTAATACACATCCCCTTACAATTCAAACCCCGAAATGATTTTTGCTCTACTTTCACACCCACACCAGGCTCCCTAGTGATTTCTTCACCTGCAATAGCATTGACAGATTACTTTATTAATTGCAAATAGCATTATCTGAAGATCAAAGCAATAGATATTGAAAAATGAAAAGTATACAATAGCCTAATTTTTCATATTCTAATCAACCTCTTTGGAATCCTAGATAAAATAAATTACCCAACCCTACAATACACTGACATCTATTTATTGTAGTAGTCTCTATCAGCAATTTCCATACTGATGTGAGGTAACTTCTCACACACTCTTTTATAGAAAAATGGAACAGAGTGTTAGTGAGGAAGCATGGTCAAGCTGTTAAACTACAGGACTGGGAGTTAGATTTGGATCCTATCAGACTCGTTGTGTGATCTTGAGCAAGTCACTTGTCCTTCAGTGCTTCATCTTCCCCATATGTAAAATGTGGGTAGTATTAATTTATTGCCAGAAGCATTGTAAGGCTTAATTCATTATTGGTTGTCAAGCACTTTGAAATCCTTGAAGGAAATGTAGAATTTAAATTATTAT
Organism: Dermochelys coriacea; assembly: GCF_009764565.3. Classification (NCBI taxonomy): domain Eukaryota; kingdom Metazoa; phylum Chordata; order Testudines; family Dermochelyidae; genus Dermochelys; species Dermochelys coriacea. The sequence goes on from NC_050068.2 coordinate 180,395,530, forward strand.
ATATTGCGTGTGAATAGTATATACTGTAGTATTTGTTATACATGAATATTCTGGCATATAGAAAAGAGTAAAAGTAAAAGGAGTAAAAGCAAAAATTCCATCAATAAACTATGAACAACTCGATAAGGAAATCTAGCCAGTTTAGCAACATTTAGTTTTAGCAACATAAAAGGCTGAAGAGCATTAACCCAGACCTATTTTTTCTCCATCCTAATAAGTCTAAAATTACAAGGCATTACAATAGAGGTGAGGCTGATAACTTTTCACTTCTTGTTTGTTGCTGCTGTTTTTTGTGTTGTCTCCAAGTTTAAATTAGACCTGAGAAAGGGGATTAACCTTTCCAATCATATTTAAGGTGAAATTGCTTAACTACAGCACACAATGTCATGCTGCAGATAATCCATGTCCTTGATTAATGTGTTTATAATCAATTGCTATCTGAAGTGACTCCTTCCCATCACAGTCTTCACAAAAAGAGCAGATGGTATTTAAAAGGTTATGGCAAGAGGGCATTTCAGAGGTCAAATAGAACATTGATCAAGAGGGCAGAAAAATTGCTTTTTTCCTTCTCCTTCCCCTTCTCCTCAGAATCCATAAGGGAATGAGGCCTATGAATTATAGTTTGATCTATAGTTCAAGCACTAAAATGTTTTCTTGTTTCAAATTTCTATGTTGTTTTGGGTAATGAACCTAGAAATTGGATTCCTTTTGTGCCAATAAAAATTGTGCCAATACACACATCTCAGCAGAGTAATTCTTAGACCTAAAGAGATTTTCTTGCCTCTGCCCTTAATGCACCCAGAACACTGCAACTTAATAAAGATTGTATTGATATCTGTAGTTCCTAGATCAGTTCTAGAAATGGTAATGATTCTGTTCACGAAAAAGTTACACACCATTTCCATGATCTTTTATCTACATTAATAAAAAAGGGAGTATATTCTGTGATTTATTCAAGTCTATCTTTGCCCTCTTCACAGTTGGCTACTATTCTATAACCCAGACTAAGGTGGCGGTCTGTTCTGTCCTTGATTTGTGCATTCCCATTAAAGCTAAAGGGAGTAATGACCAAAGAAAGACTTTACCTCCAATGGTACAATGTCCAAGAAACAGAAGTCAGGTCAAATAAAAAAAAAGGTTGTGGCATTCTCCAACATATAAAGTGTGCCAGTGCCATTTTTTTTATCCTTTTTCCTTTCACATTTTGGACACAACTTCTAAACAAAGACAATGGCAGACAATGCTTGCTGAGTACAAATCATGGTGACTTGAAATTTCACTGTCTAAAAACAAACATCTACACAACATTTTGGAAGGTACTGTAGTTATCTTTGCTTGAAAAATAAAATAAGTTCTTGGGCGCTATTGTATTCTAATATATAGTCCAATAATTATGATATATGCTTTGTTGCACACATTATTAAAGAGGATCAACTTGCAACTGAGTCTGTAGGAAGGGGTGTGTTTCATGAGGGGACAAAAATACATCACTTCTTTGTGGAATGAAATGGGATTGCTCAACTAAGAATCATTCAGTGCTACAATTTACATCTTGGGACTTAAGCTTACAAATCCTCTCTCATATGAATAGTCCTTGTACACATCATGTGAGTATCCCCAATGGAATCTCATGAGACTAAGATTTGCCTTTATTCAAGAACAATTAGCAACAAATGTGTATAGAACTGCTGAAGCAATTAACCAACCACCTACATAAGGATAATGAGACACACACTACTAATCCTGTTAAAATGACATTTGAGGTGCCTCGCAAACCAAGAATAGTAGGAAAACTAGCACCGCGGCTAAAACTCTATTAACTCATTCTGATGTGTCCAGGTATTTGCAACACATAAAATAGATAACACTCAATATATTTCCAACAGTCTGATAGTTATTTCAGCATCAGTTTTGTAGTTTAATTTCCTTTGATTATTTTCATAGAAAGGAAATACCAAAAAGTTGAACTGTCAAGGCATTTCAACCAAGTCCTTATTATTAGTCTTAAATATGAACAATATGGATAGGTATGAATGTGGGAGTTGAGAAGCAACATATTGCTCCAATAGAATAGAATATATTTATTAGTACTGAGACATTATTTAACTGCCTGCTTAGAGTTTCCTTTAGGGTGCTGTACACTGATTAGACACTGAAGTGGATATTTTCAGAGTAAAGCATAAGGCAGTAGCCCGTGGCTTCCCACTAACATTCACAGGATTCACAGAATCCCCTGAAAATTAGGTTTCATGGGCTAGCTGTATGTAGGGATATTCTTCACACTTGGTGTCACAGGGTCCACTCATCCTTAGAGGTGCCCCTTGCCACTCTGGGGATAAAGCTCCTTCCAGGTGTGGGGCCCTTCTGCTGCTCACTCACTCCCTGTGGTGTCACTCTTTCTGTCTCTGCTATTCCGGGTGATCCTTCTTCATGACTTGGCCCTCTGGCAAGGTCACTAAACATATCCCCCCCACTCTCCGCCTGCCCCGGGGTATCACAGTCTTTCAGGACAAACTGTCCCAGACAATCCACTCTCCTCTGCTTGGTCTGTGCCACTTCCCCAATGCCTGGTAGAAAAATTCAGATCTTCCCTCTCTGCCAGGTTCCAGCTAAGGGATCCTCTAGTCAGCAGCCAAAGTCTGTTCCCTCCTGGATCTTACTGGAGAGTTAATTGGCCCATAGCTAGAATTAACCCCTTCTAGGCTTGTGTGGGGTGGAGACCTCATCAAACTATTCTGGCTCCTCAGAAGACAGTGTCAATTGTCTCTTTGTGATTAGCACCCAAGTGCACGAGAATTGCCATATTAAATGCCTTGGAGGAATATACAATGAAAAATAAAAGCATTACTACATATGTTCAAGACAAAAGGACTGTGGAAATGATATGATGTACTGACACAAGATTTAAAGAATGCACCTAAGATATTTTATATAAGGTTTTTTGATATTTTCTTTAATCCTTTAGAAATTTGAAAGTAAATAATTTTGTGCTCTATTATGTGGCCACACAGATTTGTTATTGTTGGGGGTTGCTCATAAATGGTGATTATTTCTGGAGGTGGCTTGATTAGAATAGAAAACCTCAAAGCATTTTTTCAGATAGTTATGGATAATAAAATGAAGTTGTATAAGAAAAACCTCAAAACTGGGGCCTCTTCCTCTTGAGTTTCCCATTTATTTATTTTCAGATTTATACTAATATATAAAAAAGAATATACCCCTGACGTTCTTTGGATGAGTGGACATAACCAGAGCCATTGATTACCTTTTAAATGTTCTCAGGCACAAGTATGTCATTCCAAATACTATCTCTTTCCAAAATTAATGTAGGACATTCCCGTTTAAATGATTTTTAAATACCATTTTTGGATAAAATGTTATCACCTTCATTTTATAATGCTGAAAATACTTTTAAAAAAAGTGTGTGATGGGACTTTCAGACCGTTGGTGATGGTTATTATCAATCATAAAAAGAAAAAAGGGTGGAAACCATTAAGCGTCTTTCCTAACCGCCTTTCCCCTAACCTACCCTGTTACTTCTCTCTCTCTCTCTCTCTCTCTCTCTCTCTCTGTCACTTTCCAAGTCATAGTTCATTGTTCTCTTTTATTACCTTTCCTAACCATTCACAATTAAACCCAAACATTTTTTTCCGACTTCATACAATAGAGGGAAGCCTTTGTGACTCCTAACATCTTCTGTTGCTCTTCTTAGACACAGTATCAATCATAGGATCCATTGTATATATCTGCCAGATGAACTCCCTGCTATACCCAGGGTATTTTCTTGGCCCACATAAGCAGGTGTGACGGGGTTGAGCAGAAGGGGTTAGAGCCATGCTCTTAGCAGCAGAAGCCATGCCCCCTGACCCTGCTGGGCATACTCCAATTGTGGCAGCACTAAAAGGAAGCAGCCTAGCTCAGACTGGGCTGGCTGCCGAGGAAAAAGGACACATCTCGCCAGTTCTTGTCGAGGAGCAGCCAGGATCCCAGCCCGTGGGAGCAGGAGATACTGAGGCCCAGACAGGGGTCCAGGTACTTGTGGACACCCAGGGAAATTGCACTCAACACCTGAGGACCCCAGAGACTCCAAAGAGAACCTGACTTTAATTGCAGGAGTCATGGTAGGAAGTAACTTTGGGAGGGACTAGCCAGTGTCCTGGCAGATGTCAGCGTGTTGTGGATGGATTCCCCACCAACTTAGTGGTTAGGGAGACCAAGACAGCAAGTTGAAAAATCGGGACAGAGGGTGGGGGGTAATAGGAGCCTATATAAGAAAAAGACCCCAAAATTGGGACATCTGGTCACCCTATTAGTGGTGAACCCATTTGTCACTAACAGGGCCCTTGGCTAGGACCCAGGGAAGCAATGAGGTCCCGGGGCCCCCTACCCGCCACCCCCTTTGGGGGTTTGCCAACCGAATCACCTCCCTACAGACTCTGGCGAGTGGTGAGCACTTCCCCGCAGCCAGGGGAGCCCTATTGGCTTTAACCACAGGGCTACTCTGCCCTTGCTCCACCCCCAGGGTGACGGGGTGTACTGGCCTCGAGACAGCAGGGCTTTCAGAATGGTGTCTGATGTGTATTGAACTACCCTCTTTGAGATTATGAAAATCTTTATATATTTAAAATTTTAGAGGGTCTTTTTAAGTGTGATTTTAATGACCATAAAAGGTGCCTGATAACTTTGAAAAATGAAATGTTCTTTCTTGCTGAAGAACAAATACATTGTAGACTATGGTAATTCAGCTTCCCAATATTGCCTTCCCCATGAACCTCGGTGCTCATGAGGAGAGAATGCCTATAGGATTAAGCTGATTGTTTAGACTCCATGCACATTCAGACCTTGAACCCTCTGCTGAGAATGACAACATGTCAATTAGTTTTAATTGTGATGGCAGTTCTGTGATGTCAAAACTTGTCCAGTGGGAATTGTTCTTAGACCACCAAATTATTTTCACATAGGGCTCAATTAAATAAAAAGTGGAGCAAAAGAGAAAGCTCTAGAGACAACTGGGAGTTAGTGAGGGAAATGGGACCTAAAATAAGAGAACAGAGAAGAAAAAGAAGGAAAGTCAGAAATGAGACTTAAGAAGAAAGCTTCATTCCAGGGAAGAAAAAGAGTTTATTATTCAGAAACCAAGCTGGAAAAAGCCCTGTTTTGCTAGGAGCTGTATAAGCAAAGAAAATGCCATAAATACTCTTAGTTCAGCCCCAAAGACTGGATATAAACGTGCTCACTACAACTTAAGTTTACATTTATTTTTTCTCCATGGTACACTTTCTATCTCTGTTGCTTACTATCAAGACTATCTTTGTGTAAATAATGGAAGTACAATAGTGTCAACATTTACTCAGACAAAAAATATAGATACAGAAGCCAGGATGTGCCTTTCTCCCTTGAGATTATCAATAGCAAGCACCAAAACACTACAGCAACGAGCACTTTAGAAATCCATATAATGTTAATGATGAGTAATTATTAATACCATCATGCATCAGTATTACAAAAAGCATTCCTTTATAATGCTTCCAGATCAGTCTCTCGTTTGTTTCTGCTGATGGAACCGGGAGGCTTAAAAACAAAAATGCCCCAAATACACAAGCCCTTCTGAAATTAATACTTATATGTTTACAAACAGCATTTAAGAAATCCTCAGCATCTGTGTGATCTCACACTGCTGTGCAGCTGTTGCAGAATTGTGCTACAAATGTTTTGATGCTGCTTAGTTTCGTGAACTAGTGAGCAAAGAGAGTGTCAGACTCCTGCTGTTTGCTGAGCAGGAAGCATTAAGTATCTAACATGAACTGTCACTTTCACAGTCCCATCTACCACAGACTTTATAGTTTGAAATGAAGCACCAAATATCTCTAGTTTCCTAATAAATTATTAAGGGCCTGATCCCAAACCCATTCAAGTCAAGAAGAGTCTTTCCATTAACTTCAATGGGCTTGGGATCAGACTCTCTGAATGTAATTCCCTATATGCCTGTGCTTTGGGATATAGTGTGTTAAGACTTTTTTGTTTTGATTGCTTTATAATTTGACAAATATGTGAACTGAACTATTTCCGTACAGTAGATATTATATACCTCCTTACATGTGTAGATAAGTTTGTTTGGTGTGTCTGAAGAACTTGTTTAGGACCCATAGTGTGCTTTGATGGCCCTACACATTTTCCATTTAATTGTAACAAATAAAAAATATGAAATTCTTGCAACGTGAATGATAGGAACACAGACACATTGGGCCACTGCATATATTGCTGTGAGAACAGCGGAAACTAGCAAGGTCTAGATTAAGGGACCACAGTGGAACAATACACTACTACCCTTTAGTACTTGGAAACTTGGGTTAAAATCTGAGTTAATTACAATAATCAGATTTTTGATGCCCCTTTTGAATCTGCCCTTGTAAATCTTTCTGGTCTATTGTATTCATAAACAGGAATGAGCATCACGTTGCCTGCCTTATCCAAGTAACTTTAACAATTCTAATTGAAAGCAAGATCCTGGTTCCAATAAAGGCAATGGGAGAACTCCTATTAACTTCACTGGGACAAAGGTCATGTTCCAGTTGCTATCCAATATTTCTGCACTATCTGCCTCCCTGCAGAAAATCAGTTAGGGTACTGTCACTTTCTTAGCTATTAAAATTGCAAAAGTTACTTAATGAACACATGTGATGTGATATTTTAAATGAGCTAATTTGAAGGAATCATAATATACCATGGTATTAATTGGAGCCTCTGTGTGCTATCAAAGTAAAATAATAATAATTGGTCCCTATTCATAGCATATATTTGTAAAATAAATAGCTGTGTGGTCTGTGTGACTTGTATTTGCTATATATTTTGTCATTTCTTTTTGTCTGCTTTTGATTAGTAGCGATCAATTCTGCATGAAATACAGAATTTTGCTTTGCAAGCAAATATTCTGTGAGGGAAAAATTTCACTCTTTTTTTTTCATCACCTTTCATCAATTCACCAGACAAGATGTGTAGATAATTGCGCTGTCACCTTCTGTGCAATGTCATTTAAACTGCTTTTACTTATGGTAAAAATTTATAAATGGCACCAGTGAAAGTTAGTTGTTGTTTTTTTTTTGTTTTTCACCTTTTCATTACGTTATTGAAAAGGCAAAATTCATCCCCTGAAATACAATGTAGTCATTTTGTACAGCTCTGTAGACCTCTGTTCCTTCTTTACTTGCATTTGACCATCTCTTCCTTTATTTTCAAACATTTAAACTAAATTTGAAAACAGATTTATTGCACTATCAAGATAAAATCCTAAGCTGGTATAAAGAATAGCTATTTTATATAATGCTTTATATCACCAGATATCAAAGAATATCACAATCTTTAATGTATTTATTCTCATAACAACCCAGTGAAGTAACCAATTAGTTTCCTTGTACCTTAATTCCCATTTGTAAAATGGGGATTAATAATATACTGGTATTATTTTTATATTACTATAAAAATGCAGTATATGCCATGTCAACTGACAGAATGTTGGCTTTTGTCATTAGCAGAGTCACATGCAATGTATATAAGAATTTGGCACCATTTTTCCTGGCTTTGAATACCACTGATTATCTACAAAATGTGTTCCTTTTCCACAATTTGGTTTTGGAGTTGTGTTAGCATCTTAGAAGGCACATGTAGAGGTAGATGATGATATGTGGAGAAAGTGTTCTGTTAAAGCCCCTTCTTTAGCGTACTTTCCAGAAATGGTCTACAAAGAGTATTATGGAGATTCATCTTACATCTATCAGGTCTTTATATTTACAAACACGGGGCCCAATCCTGCAAGCCACTCTATGCAGGGGAAACCAGCTTGAGGTATTGAGTCCATAGGGATCAGAACTACAGGAACAGTCTATTGTAAACCATTGTATCTAGCTAAAGATTTCATATTTTTTAGAACAATGTTGTATTCACAGTTTATATGCCAGTTCTTCAGTAATACCACACTGTGAAACTTCTGAAAGCATTCATGGACAATCAGGATTTTGCCATTGCCTTATGATACAGAAAACTGCAAAAGCGTAAACAGCATGCAGATTTTGTTCTGCTTGCATTCTCCCAGCCCCACCTTCTCCCCCCCCGCCGCAAAAAACACCCCTCTCTTGTGTGAACCTCTGCTACACATAGAAAGACCCTCTGTTTTGGAATTGCTCTGGTTCCTCTGAGTCAGTGCCTTTGTGGCTGTGGAGATAGTAGAATTTGGGCCTGAACTGTCAGCTCAAAATATGCAGGTTCTCAGCCAGATCCTCAGGTGACTTGGATGGAATCTTTTCTCGCACAGCATTGTCCCTTCTTTTTTTTCCTATTGTATATCAATATGTTTCCTAGTGTTTGTCCATTTAAACCGGCTAAGTAAATGAAAATGACGGAATGCATCTGTAGGTATATAACCTTTCCTAAAACGAGACAATTCTATAGCAGGTATGTGTGTGTTTAGCTCTGCTGCAGTCAACTGAATTGTGACGATTTATAGTATGTTTGGATGTTTTTGTATTGTCCAATTATAAATGGCTTGCTGTTTTGCACATAGTTAATTCATATTTCATTAGCTAATTGTAAGTGCATTCTGACATTAGAGAAGAAAGAGCTATTTCAGCTAGTATTAAATGGGAGCTTTTCATGCAAGCATTTTTCCTCTTTGTTTTTGATGTTGTAGTAAAAACGTTAATTGCTTTTTAAATGATTTTACTGAACAGTGATTACATAAGCGTGTTTAACTAATCGTGGTATTGTGGACTGGGGAAGATGGAGGAGTTTATGATGTATTTAATTGAGGCTGATCATGGACACTGAATGGTAACTGACGAAATTCCAAAACTGTTTTTTCAGGTCTTCAAAATATATCTGTCAGACAGTGGCAGAGGTACTACAGTTAGAAATCTTAGCTGTACCTGACCAAACAACGTTGTTATACTTGTCTGATTTAATTAAATAGTGATAACTACATCTAGTTTTTTTTTAATTTACTGCTAAGAAGCCCTTCATTAGCTTAGAATCAATGCATGGACCAGAAGATTGTGACATTTTTTCTGTAATGCAGGGATTGATGCTGATACCCTCCAATTAGTGGTATTTATAATATTTTGCTCACCAGCTGTGATGACACTCAACTTCTATGCTCTCCCAAATATTTAATATTTTCCCCTGTTTCATATGATGACTGTCTTTGATTTCTCATAAGGGCTCACTACTTATATATCTGATCTTATTCCTTCTTCTTTCCTTGTTGAAGTGGTGCCATGACAAGTATTGTTAATTTGAGTGCAGCATTTGAGCTCTCCTATGACTTTCAAATATGTTTTAATTGCACCTGCCTTAAACAAATTGAATTCCAATTAATTAAATATATTAATGGAGAAGAGGCTAAAGACTGTAAATATTCTGTAGTAGTAGATAATTTCTATATTTTCCAGGTATCTTTTTAAATATTTTAAATAGGTTTTTTAAAATGTCTTATTTTTTACCATCTTCTAGAAATAGTAGTCAGTTCTGTATGAAGTTATTATCCACCCAACTCCCCTCATCCATAAGTTTTTCCAGTAGATAAATATCCCATAGCCACATAAGATAATATCAGTGGGCTCCCTTCTCTTCCAAAATTCTACCAGATAAGACCCTGATGCTATCAAAAGGTGTCAGAGCAATTTTCTGTTATGCAGCATATAGGTTTTCTTAGTGGTGAGTCTGAAAGTGCTACCAATGCATATGTTGGTATTTTCACTTCTGTCATATTCTTTAAGAGGCTTAATATCCTTGGCCAATATTCCTGTGCTTTGGGACATTGTCTCCCCCAACCCCTCCAATAGGGATAAAACCAACTTTCAGTCTACATTTGCCAGCAGTCACGCAACACACCTTCCTCAATGTTATTTAAATAAGAGGCATGTCAATTACCACTGAAAAAGTAGCGTTATTTTACTATCTTACATGAAAGAGAACATCCCTGTGCCACACAAAAGACCAGTGGTCTAAGGGAATATCCTTACGTAGAGGCCATTCTCATTGTTGATGTAAATACATTTGTCTTCTCTCCGTAGGTTAACAAATTCATTCTCTTATTTTGAAACGTTGCCTCTTGCGTTCATTATCACTTTTCAATTTCTTCAAGTGCTCTCAAAGCATGCTGTTTATCAGGGGTTGCAATACTGGGCCGGATGCTCAGCTGGTGCAAAACAGGACAGATGCACTGGAATGCATCCGATGAAGTGAGCTGTAGCTCACGAAAGCTTATGCTCTAATAAATTTGTTAGTCTCTAAGGTGCCACGGGTACTCCTTTTCTTTTTGCGAATACAGACTAACACGGCTGCTACTCTGAAAAGTGGAACAATGCTTATTTATACCAGCTGAGGATTTGATAATTTGCCTCATTTTTCCTCATATAGGACCAATGTCTCCTGGGGAGAAGTTCGGACTGTGCCTATTTGTTAAGAAATGCAGATCTGGCCTTAATTCTTATTTTGGCCAATTTTTTAAAGTAAGGAAAATTGCAGATGATTGACACTCTTCTGAGAAGGTCTCAGCTGTTGTGGTTAGAAAATTATTGAGCCTCAGAAGGTAGTTAAATCTTTCTGCTCTGTCTTTATTGCTACCCCATTGTACCATTCTATCAAACCTTATATTTGCAGTGCCCAGTTATGTCCCTGAAGGTTTGGGGCCATTAGCCCACTACCCAGTAGAAGCCTATATAATGCTTTCTTAATTAACCCTATGGATTTTGTTGCTCCAAATAAAATTTAAATGGAGGCTTGTAACTCTAATATCTTGATATGGATTTCCAATGAAGGAGCTTGAAATGAGAACATAATTTTAGCGAGAAGGGTCATATTCTACCTGTGTAATTCTAACAATTCATCACAATAGTCTTGTGTCCCACTTTTATTAAATCTTTCGAGATATGTAATTTTCATGATAAGTTTTTCAGATGAAAACTATTGCAGACCTCTAAGCATTTTATAGGAATGTTTTTGGAGGGGGAGGAAGGGTTTTGGTCAACAGAATCTGGGTTTTCCTTACAATGATTTTTGGATGTATTCTTTTATTCCATTGGTACAAATGACTCAAGTCAATGGCTTCTTTGATTTCTATCACTTCTATTGTAACAGAATCCTTACTGTGTTAAGAGCATTATAATTAAAATATTGCAGGTACATTTCACAACTTTGTTCTCCAAGCCTCCTGCCCTTCTTCCCAAGATATTGTGATTTTCCACTGTTCCATTCTTACCATGTCACAAGAGATGTCACTTGAAGTTTCTTTAGGCCACCCAAATAATCTGAAGAAAGTAATACTAAATAGCTATCAGCAACTTACTGAAATATCAGTCTAAGGACTCAAAGTTGGGAATAGTTCCCACCTACCCAAAACACAGACTTCCTGAATCACTATCCTTAATTGGTGGCAATACTTGATCCTTTTCTAGTTTTAAATTCTCTTCCTATAATACCTTTTATTGAAATACATTTTGGACAATATGTCCTAGACCTGGACTCTTGCACTGCCACCTCTCCAGCTTCAGATTGACCTACTCAGCCACCATACTAAGCAGATTGTACAACTACATCTGATTTATTAAAGTTTTGTAAATATCTTTCTGTGGCTAATACAGCTGCTTTGCCTTCAGATTTCATTTAATTAAAGATAGCAGTAGCATTTGATCTTTGGATCATAAAATGCTTTTGTCAGTTTTCAGTGTCCCAGGATTATGCACGCTGTCTTGGAATGAGCCATGGTTTCTATTGTTCATTGTTTTATTTTCTCCTCTTCTACTGATTTAATGGTGGGTTTTGTTCAGTGTTTGCTACTTTTCACTCTAAGGCCCAGATTTTTGGGTCTAGCTGAACTCACAGCTGGGAGGAAGGTGGTCTTGGGCTGCTGCAATGGTCCAGGATGCAAACCCTGGTGATGATAAATGGAAAGACCGTATTGTTGCATTTGTTTTCTCCTCCAGTTTGTTTTAAACTGCTTTTTTTTAACTCCCACAGTAGGGGAATATCCTTAAGACGGTTTTATAGTTAATAAACCCTGCTTTTCAACTGTTATGTGATGTGCAGTAAAAAACAGGTGTTACACATCTTGGTAATTTTCATATGTTTGGATTGCTTGTGTCCCATAATTGTGGTAAGTTTGCTGCCCATGTGTTCTCTCATGCAGAAAAAACATGTGGAAGCTAATTATTCCCACCAAAAGAGGCAATGCCACAGAGGAAAAGTGTACTCCAGTACACCATTGCTTTAAGGTATGGGCCATGACTAGCAGTGCGAAAAAGAAAACTGCAGCTCTATAGGACAATGTACAGTACATGGAATCTGTCAGAAAACCCACTGATCATTGACTGGATTCACTCATTCTGTGAGCCTGAGGGTCACAGTTTCCTTTTTGCATGCTCGAAATTTCTGTAGGGCAATGACTCACTGGCAGAGTTTTCAGGCACTTTGATCACTTCACTGTGATCATTCTTCATCACATTGCATATTATTGCTGCTAAGGGCATCAGTAACTTAAAATTCCTTTTATCAGTGTCCGTTTCAAATCTGGTGGGCATCAAATGGTGCAAGCGTCACAATGGGTGAGTGCTTTTTCTGTAACCCTGACAGTGTCCCCAACATTCATACATCTTTTCCGAATGCTGCAGGAGTATTGTGGATCCTGTGCACCACTGCTGTCTGGAACCATAACTGCTGATGATATCCTCTCACATGTGCCTTTAGTTCACGCACAAGGGCTTCCTGTGCATTTTGGTCATAATTTATGACCAGCTGCTGCCCAAAGTATGTGATGAATGGTAGTATATAGCTGTAAGCAATTGCCTGAGTAGAAAAGAAGGGGAATTCCTGATGGAGTAGGATCCGAGTACAGTGCAAGGTTAATAGGATGTGTGTCTTTCTGTAACATAAGATTTTAAAAGGGGTGAGAGCATAGTGTAGTGGCTAACACAACAAAGTAGGAGTCAAGATTTCTGGGTGCTAATCTTGGTTCTGGAGTTGTCTCACTGTATAACCAAGGGCTATTCACTTAGTCTTGGCATATCTGTTTCCCAGTGTGTAAACTGGGGATAATATAACATTCCTCCCTTTAAGATGCATTGTGACTATTAATTCATTAATATCTGTAGATCATCTGAGATCCTCCACTGTAAAAAATTACACAAGTGCAAAGTAATAGCTTTTATTTAAGGTTGGCCAGAAGTAGACCATATCAAGATGCTTTTTTAAACAAATCTCCACACTGCAATTAAAGGGGAATTTCTGCTTATTAATTAATGGCACACTGTGCCTCAATTTTATTTAAGAAAATCTGCTGAAAAATATGGTTGTTGCTCTGTCTGAAATAAAATAATATAATTGGGCAAAATTCTTGGCTAGTGTAAATTGGAATTGATCCCCTGAAATGAATGGGGCTGTGGACATTTACACCAGTAAAAAAAAGTGCTTATTTTCTTTTTTTTAATCTAGAGATGACAAAAGTGTGGACTGTGTAATGAAACTGTTAATTCTTTTATGTGGAGAGGAGCAGAAAGCAATGCCACGGAGAGACACATACTGCAGAGCAACAAAAGTGGTAACCACAGAACTAGAAGGAAGGCAAGAAAATCTCCTTTTACTTCTTTTTAGCAGTGTTCCTATAAACTCACTTAGATGTTAATTAACCTGTAATGGAGTCTCCCAGTTGCTTTACTTGGCTAATAACCAGTGTGTCACTTGTGTGTCCTTTCTATATCCTTTGTCTCCAGCCTTCCACAAAAAATGCTGAGGGAAAGATTGAGCCCCCATTCTGTTTATAATCTGGTTATAAAAGTGGACAGGAGAGGACCAAGCCAACAGTGCACAGTTCTTCCCTGCATGCCCACTCTACAGTTTCTGCAACTACAATGAATTTACTCACTGAACACAGGAGCCAAGTAAGAGATTGATGTTCCCACAGGATGTTCCGGGGCTTTAAAAAGCCAAAGGATTTTTTCTTATTAGTCTAAGATAGTAGCACAGAATCATGCACTTGCTGTAGTACATTTCTCACTGTCCATGAAAAGATGGATGGATAACCATAATTATGCCCACTCACTGGTCTAATGAAGAGAATTAACGAATGGATACGCAATAGTTGTGCAGGAGTGAGGATCCATAATTGGAAACTATTAATCTAATGGTGAGAGACAGAAATGGGTGAGGATGATTAACACATGCCAGAAAGCAATCATTTGTGATAAGGATGACTGAAAAGACAGTGACATTACTTAGCCTTCCACACTGGCAACAAATGCAGAAGCAAAAATAAAATTAAACCTTGAACATAGCAGCAGATGTATTGTAGCTGCTACACAGTGCCCACTCTTCTTTTAAAAAGAGGTTTGGCTTTTCTTCCTCCAACCTAGTAGTTGTTTTTCCTTCCCATTTTCAATTATATTATTTGTCTTTTTTTGAACTCGTAAACAGTGCTAAATGGGGATGCTGGAGAACAAAGCCTTAAATTTTTCAAAAGAAAAGCTTTCTTGCACTGACTCTCATGCAGAATTATAGAAGTGATGGGAAGTAACTATTAAATCACCCAATTTGTCTTCTTGCCAATGGAGATTTCTTTCCTACTGTACATTTTTCTAGGGTTTTGTCCAGTTCACCTCTAACATTTCTAAACAATAAGGCCTCCACCTCTTTTCCCATTGGTGCTCCATTTTATAAACTAATACGTGATACCCAGGTAATTTTTAAAAAAAATATTTTCAGCATATTTCTCCCAGTCTTTATTTTCTTACTTAATGCTTGGTTATGCCTCTTTGTGCCTTACTGCACAATTCTTCTTCCTTTATATTTACACTCCTCAGATTATTGCTGCTTTCACCTCCTTCCTCAGTCATCACTTAGATACGCTACATGTTTCATTATTTTAATCTCTTCTCATTAATCTTTCCAGTCCCCTGCCCTGATAATTATTCATGCCATTCTTGAAATGAAGTTCCTAGGTTTCTCCTTGTGAGTCACTTCATTTGCATAGTGCCTGAATAATACAACTGTTTGTGGGTGAAGACAGTATGAGCAGGAGCTAATGTGGCCTAGTATATACAACACTTGAATGGGGGCCAGGACACCTGATTTCTAGATTTGCCTGTGACCTTAAGCAGAGAGAGGGAAGTTACTTGCCACAGTTTCCCTATATGTAAAATAGGGATAATGGCACTGACTGCCTTTGTAAAGCACTTTAGAGAGCTGTGGATGAAAAGTGTTATATAAGACCTAGGTATTATATCGCCACTAAACATGGCCTGTTGGAGTTCACTGGAGCCCATTATTTCTCCTGTAGCCAGCCTTATTGCTCTGTGTGCTCACCCTTCCTGCATACCTCCATACTGCTCAGTTCATAATCTGCAGTCTGTATGGTGCTAAGGCCTTGCAAGCACTGAGTGTCTGTATTTTATTAGTGCCTCTTCCACATTCTCTCTCATCATGGATGTCTTATTTCTAAAACCCTGTGGTTTTTCGACCTACAGAGACCCTAAGGATATGTCTACACTACTACTTTTTTTGGTATAAGTTATGTTGCTCAGGAGTGTGGAAAAACACCCCACTGTGTGACATAGGTTACACCAACAGAAGCACTGCTCTCGTGTAGACAGTGCTACATCTCCTGCTGACTTAGTGATTGCTGCTCATTGGGGGTGGTTTAATTATGTCAATGGGAGAGCTCTCTCCCATCAGCATAGAGCGGCTCCATGAGAGATCTATAGTGGCGCAGATGCATCAATACAGTTGTACTGCTGTAAGGTCTTTAGTGTAGACATAGCCTTAGTTAGATGGAGGAGCAGCCTCTAAAGATGGCAGTTTCAACCGCTTTCAAGAAGATCACTAGTGGTGTTGGAGATATAATATTTACTAACCATGGACTTTTTCCAGATTGAAGATCAATTTAAGGATAAGGAGGGAAATTTTATATATATCACCAAGAAGCCATGTAATGTTAATAACTTTTGTTCATGATTGATTTGGGCTGTATTTAAACCAGCAGCCTAGAACTAAGGGAGTGTACCTCACTACATGAACCATCTTTTTCACCTACTTTTTTTTTTTTTTAAAGAAATTTCATATTGTGGAAAAGCACCTGCCACCACTACACTCAGTCACATCTTAAGTGTCCCAATGACCTTGTCAAACAATTATTTACCAATATTAAGTTCAGCATTGTATGTCCAAGATATGACTTTTTTTTCCTCACTTGCTTTGATTTATATTTCTTTTGACCAAAAGGAAAATATTGCTCCGCTCTTGCAAATGATTTTTTGTCTCCCACTGACCTGTAGTAAAGAGTTTCCTCCACTAAACTAAGGAGTGAGACACTTTTAAATGAACATCTGTATGCAGCTCACCTAGTCCAGCTGTAGGCTTCTTATAGCTGAAACACTGGTAATTTTGTAACTGTACTGTCAGTTCATATGTAACCAAGTTTATTCAAGCAGGTTTTAATTGAAGTGAAATCTGATTTAGTGCTCTGTACTACGATGATTGATTAACTTATGAACATTACTGATTGAGGCAGTAGGAATCTGCTAAATATTTTAATAGCATCCAGCTTTAATACAATTATTAATTAACAAATTTTGGACACAATGGTTTATTTGAGCTTTGATGGGGCTGATTTCTGTGTACTTCCTGCCATCCCCTGCTTTTATAGGAGATCACCACAATTTTATTCCTTGCACTTAACAGAGCACAGGTTATATTCCTAATGAACATTGCTAGCCCATCCAATGGGGCAGGAAGGAGGTGAAGGTTCTTTTTCATTCTCAGAGCAACACTGGCTGGCCATTAAGAGGAGTGGAGAAGCAGTAGGCACAAATCCTATAACCTCCTTCAAGGTAACACTGCAGATCTAAAAAGGAGGTGTAGCAGCTACCTGGCAACACAATCCCTCTGCATCCTTAAAGCATTCTACCTGCCGTTGTGCTACAGATAGAATACCTCCAAGTGCTGCCAGTTGAGAAGAGTCTCTTTTGCCCTTCCTTCCTTCAATGTGACTGTCATCTAACAGAGTTGAGCCCTAAGCGTTCATTACAGAATGCATGTTCTTTCAATTAAAATTCCAGAGCCTATAAAAATAATATTTACTTTGTTAATAAATCACACACTGAGCTTATCAGTCGTAGAGGGGACGTAGAGTAAGGGTGTAGGCTTATTTTTTTCCCTTGCCAAACTGACATCAGCTTAATATGTAAGTGCATAGGAGTTCAAAAACTTGAAAATCTGATTTTCTCATGCCCTACAAATCAAAGAAAAATGAATTGTTAATTAGAACATGCTCACATTGTTCCTCCTTCAAGTCACCGCTTGAAGGCTTCTTAAAATTGGTGTGCTATTCTTTTCTTAGCAACACATTGCTAGGGTATCTGAAAGGTCGTGTTCTGCTCAGACCTTCTCCTTATAGCTGTGGACACAGACAAGATTTCCGGGATCATATTCCAGAACCTGATTGCAGTGTTTGACATAGTAGATCACAATAAAATAATAATGCTAACCCATCTTCATAACATAGGATTAGATTGGCCAGCAATACAGTGAATCTTAGAATATTAGGGTTTGAAGGGACCTGAGGAGGTCATCTAGTCCAACCCCCTGCTCAAAGCAGGACCAATCCCCAACTAAATCATCCCAGCCAGAGCTTTGTCAAGCCTGGCCTTGAAAACCTCAAAAGGAAGGAGATTCCACCACCTCCCTAGGTAACGCATTCCACTGCTTAACCACACTCCTAGTGAAAAAGTTTTCCTAACATCCAACCTAAAACTCCCTCACTGCATCTTGAGACCATTACTCCTTGTTCTGTAATCTGCTACCACTGAGAACAGTCTAGATCCATTCCTCTTTCGAACCCCCTTTCAGGTAGTTGAAAGCAGCCATCAAATCCCCCCCTCTTCTGCAGACTAAACAATCCCAGTTCCCTCAGCCTCTCCTCATAAGTCATGTGTTCCAGTCCCCTAATCATTTTTGTTGCCCTCTGCTGGATGCTTTCCAATTTTTCCACATCCTTCTTGTAGTGCGGGGCCCAAAACTGGATACAGTTCTCCAGATGAGACCTCACCAAAGTTGAATAGAGGGGAACAATCAAGTCCCTCGATCTGCTGGCAATGCCCCTACTTATGCAGCCCAAAACGCCATTAGCCTTCTGGCAACAAGGACACACTGTTGATTCATATCCAGCTTTTCATCCACTGTAACGCCTAGGTCCTTTTCTGCAGAACTGTTGCCTAGCCGTTTGGTCCTTAGTCTGTAGCGGTGCATGGGATTCTTCCGTCCTAAGCGCAGGACTCTGCACTTGTCCTTGTTGAACCTCATCAGATTTCTTTTGGCCCAATCCTCTGATTTGTCTAGGTCCCTTTGTATCCTATCCCTACTCTCCAGTGTATCTACCACTCCTCCCAATTTAGTGTAATCTGCATACTTGCTCAGGGTGCAGTCCATGTCATCCTCCAGATCATTAATGAGTGGCTCCAGTTGTTCCTCTGCAGTAGAGCTCAGCAAGTGGTGAGGGGTAAATGCTCCTCATTTCTGAAAGCCCTCATCTGCTGAGTCCTGCAAGGATCCTCTCTCTTCAATATGTTTGTGAGAGAGATAGTGAGACACCTTGGGATCATCATCTGCCAGCAACAAGATAATGACATTCAACTGTATATCTCATTCTCAACTGATGCTTCCACTGCCACCACTAAGATGTCAAAATGCCTACAGGAAATGTGCTCTTGGATGAAGAGCAACTTGCTCAAGTTAAATCCAGGCAAGCCTGGAGTGGTGGTAATTGGATGAAACACTGAAGAACTAGGACAGAAAACATCACCCCCTTTTGTGACTGGACAAGGTACCACCCCTGTCTTCTGTTCTGTCTACGCAGACAATTTGGAGACCTTTGATTGTTGAACACCATAGTGCAGTGTTTGCTCTTACCACCTACCTTAATAATCCATACACCTTTTTTTACAGTTTCAGTTTCTCCTCAGTTCTCTACCAGGGATGCTTTAATTATTCACTGCTTCCTCATGCCCCCATAGTAAATTCTTTGGCCATATGTTCAACCTGCACCCCCTAAGCCAGGGGCCAGGAGCAGGGCAAGTGTAGAGAGCCCTTAGGACAGCTCTACTCTGGAAAGATAGGACTTCTGTGCAGGAAGTGTTCTTGGGAAGGTCAGGAGGGGGCATTTCCGCCCTGTTATGCTGCCAGAGCAACAAATAAGAAATAGGATTTAGGGTCCAGCAGGAGGCCAGAATAACATGGCTGCCTGAAACCTTCCAACCCCCAAAACCTTCTAAACTTCCCAAAATAAAGCAAAGCACAGAGTTCCAGAGGATGGATTCTCCAAGAAAATCTGAATGTTTAAAAAGATACTTCACTAAGAATATTTCTGGCTCACAGCATAGAGAAACCTCCGATAGCAACAGAACACATGGCAGCCAAAGCAGGCAGAAATGCCAGAGCTGAAGAAACTCAAATGGCTCCCAAAGCAAACATTCTAGAGATGATTTCTCAGTTTACAGCCATGAGAGATGATCTCATGACCAAGCTTCTCACAGTAAAGAAAGAAATTGCTGAGTTAGAATAGCAAGTCACAGTGTTAGAGACTGGTCTAAGAGAAGCAAGTGAGAGAGAAACAAAGCTCCAGAGCTGCATGGCACTGATGGAGGAAAGAGAAAGATATAACTAAAATTGGACAATATAGAAAAAAAAAAAGGAACAGCATCAAAATCAAGGGACTGCCTGAACATGTTGAAGGAAGAAACCCAATCCAATGCATAAAAACCTTTAATTGTGGACTTGTTATATCTGAGCTCTCTGGAAGAGGTAAAGCTGTTGAGAGCACACAGTACTCTGCTTCCCCTCCACTGCTTCCCCTACCTGGGTTTCATAATAATAATAAACCCAGAGACTTAATTGTGAAAATTGATGATTATCAGCATTATGAAAAAACCCAAAGAACATTCAGAGTCCATACTCAAATGCTACAATCTGTAAATTTTCCATGACTTTTCTGTCTTAACTTTAAAAAAAAAGAAAAAAAAAGAGGGGAGATCTGGAGGAAATTAGAGCAGCACTTAGGAGGGTAGATATTCACTGCAGATGGGGATTCCCACTTAAATTCTCATTCAGCTTCCAAAAATCAGCATTATACAATAAAAGACTATAAACAGGAAAAATGCTCCTTTCACTTGGGACAGAAATCCAAATCTCAGACATACAGGAAGACTCTCCATAAGTAGTATCTACAGATAAAGCTGGTGAAACCCAGGAAAAAAGACATGAAAAGAACAGACAAAAAACCCTGGTGACCATACTGACAATGGCAGAAGCGAAGCTCTACAAGAGAGCTCAGATTCTTGAGTAGTCATCAAAAGCCTAACCATGAAGGGACTTCTTGGGAGTCACCAGGAGCAAACAGCAAAACAGTAGCTATATTAAATGTTATAAAGAAAATAGTGCAGGGTTTACTTTAATTGGGTTGATTAGTAATAGCTGTGTTCTGTATTTTAAAATGTGAAAGAAATAAAGACTAATAAGTGGGAAATTGGTGGGATTTCAAGGTTAGAGGAGATTGGAGAAAATAGAAAGGGGAAGGAGAGTAGCCTTTAT
Source organism: Dermochelys coriacea (assembly GCF_009764565.3). Lineage (NCBI taxonomy): Eukaryota > Metazoa > Chordata > Testudines > Dermochelyidae > Dermochelys > Dermochelys coriacea. The sequence continues at coordinate 180,416,152 of NC_050068.2, forward strand.
GGATTCTGTTAACTCTTCCCATAACTCAAATGATCAGATGGCAATCTATCCCTAAAAGTGAGCGTTAAGGTTCCATAAGTGGAGAATGTGTCTCCTCTGGATTGCAAGAGTCATCATCAAAGTGTTTATGGGGAGAGTACAGGGATTTAGGGCTCAATAAAGCACAGTTGTTTGCTGACTGTTTTGAATGTTACCTTGATTTTTCATTTGTGGATTTAGAGTAAAGGGGTTGCAGAAGAGGGGAAGGAACTGGGGAGGCAGGGGGGCATTAATACAAGAAACCGGTATGGAAGTTTAGAAATGGAAACCAACTGATATTCAGTGAAAGTAACATAGTTAGAAACAACAGATATCAGCAACACAATGGTTCATGCCATCAAACAGCTAAAGAAACACAATAATTTGAGATTTTTCAATAAGCTAGATAGTTACTTTCAGTGTCTCTTCCTTTTAGAGTGATATCTAAGCGCTAAATAATGCAATCAAAAGGGAAAAAAACCCTGGTAGAACTTAAGCAAACCTACTTTTAGATTATTTTACTTCAAGAAACTCATTTTCAGGAGTGGAAATTTATGATCATGAAATATAATTGGTTTCAACACATGTATTTTGCTTCAGCTAAAGAAAAGAAAGGAGGAGAGGGCATAATATTAATTAAACATGCACTTTTTGGATTAAATATCCATTTAAGAATAAGGATAATGAGTTATCTTGTTGAAGATCATAATTGCTAGGTTAACAATGCTCAGTGTATGCTCCCAACCCAAAGCAAAAAAAAAAAAATGTTAAGGATTTCTTTAGGACACTGCAACACTTTTGAGGAAGGGGAAATTATACTTGGAGGAGACATCCTTAACTCCTTACTGGGACAAATAGGATTAAAAAACAACAACATGGGATATAGGGAAGCAGGTGGAGCATTGACTTTTTTGTGCCAACAATTCAATCTCTTAGATTGTTGGAGAGAATTGTACTCTGGGGAAAGATTACACATTTTATTCACCCCCTCATTAGCTATACACTAGAATAGATTTAATGTTAATCCAAATGGGCAACATTACATAGTCAGATCATGCACCAGTGGAAGTAATAGCTGGGTTGGGTCCCAAAGATCATTTTATTGGAAAATGAACTGCTTGCTTCTCCAAGATAGATATCAGATTGCAGCAATTAAAAAAAGACATCATTCAATACTTCCAAATAAATAATATGGAAAGTATAAAAAAGGCCCTCTCTGGGATGCAGGTAAAACAATATTTAGGCATCAATTGATAAGCATAGCTGCTTGCTTGAAAAAAGAAAGCAAAAAAAATAGAACTAGAAGAGGGAGATTAAAAAATTGCAAGACATTCATAAAAATACAGGTTTAGAAAAAAATATCAACAATTAACTAGCAGAGGAAAGCTGAATACGTTAATGACAGATGCTACTGAAAGCCCGTAGGTATACAAAGCAGAAGTTTTATGAAAAAGGAAATTAAAGTGATAGACGATTGTCTCAAAAGCTTAAAGGGATTCAAAAGAAACATGTTATTGCACCAATTAAGAACAGTCAGCCAAAGATAGTTATACACCCCAATAAAATGTCCTGCTTTTGCTGTTTATTACAAAATCTTTATACTTCAGATATTCCAAGCTCTGAAGTTATTCAAAAATAGCAGAAATTTTAGATAAAGAACGAACAAGAAGCAAATATGAAAGCATTTCATATCCCAAAGCAATAACAAATATGAAAGGTGGTAAAACTCCAGAACCTGAAGGCTTTCCAGATGAATTTTACAATGTGTTTAAGACGACATTAGTGGGTCCCTTTATAAGTAGCTTCAATGCTACCCTATAGGGGACAAACTTCCACAACCTATGAAAGAAGCTGTTGTAGTTGTTCTTCCTCAAGATGGAAAAGACCTTATTTTATGCAGTTTCTACAGGCCCATGTCTGTTGAATCATGACATAATTTTAGCAAAAGCACTAAGTAGCCCAGTGGTTCCCAAACTTGTTCCACCGCTTGAGCAGGGAAAGCCACTGGTGGGCCGGGCCGGTTTGTTTACCTGCCGTGTCTGCAGGTTCGGCCGATCGCGACTTCCAGTGCCACAGTTCACTGCTCCAGGCCAATGGGAGCTGCTGGAAGTGGCGTGGTTTGAGGGACATGTTGGAAGCGGCGGCCAGTATGTCCCTCAAACCACGCCACTTCCAGCAGCTCCCATTGGCCTGGAGAGGCGAACTGCGGCCACTGGGAGCCGCGATCTGCTGAACCTGCAGATGCGACAGGTAAACAAACCAGTCCGGCCCAGCAGGGGCTTTCCCTGAACAAGCAGCGGAAAAAGTTTGGGAACCACTGAAGTAGCCAATTACAGTCTGTGCTCTCAAATTTATATACATCAGGATGAAACTGGATTCATTACGGACAAACAAACAAACATTCAGAGAGTACTTGGACTCAGTCATCATGCCAGATCTAAAAGAGATCAATTTCTCTTGGTTAAACTAGACTTAGAGAAAGCTGTTCATACAGCAGAGTGGAACTTTCCGTTTCAAGTCCTGTCCCATATGGACTTGGCTTCTAGTTCCTTAAATGGATAACTCTTTATGCCAGCTCAAAAGCAGCTTTGCAATTAATGGGGTGGGGCAAGGTTGGGCTGGATGGCTACAGGAGAGTAATCCTATTGGGATCCGGGAAGTGGGCGGGCGAAGCCAGTCCACTGCTAAAGGATTCTACCCAGCCTAAAAGGGGATCCACAGGACCTAGATGCCAAAACATTCTGGGGGATAGCTAATGAAATAACAGGGACAGGAGTGTGGTCAAAGGGTCAAACGAAGGGAACCAGACAGGGACACCGAGCAGAGAACCTCGGACAGTGCCCACTGCTCCTCAAAAGGCGTCAAGGAAGTCAGAGGACGCCACCCAGAGGAACTCTGCCCGGATACGTGAACGGACCGAGGATTGGAAATAGGCCCCACAGTCACAGGAGACTCCATCAGCCAACCTCCTCACTCTGGTTTTATAGACGGCCATTTTAGCTAGGGCCAGGAGGAGGTTGACCAGGAGATCCAGTGACTTTATGGGGCCACTGATAGGGAGTGCATAGATAAGAAGGTGAGGGGAAAAGTGCAACCAGAAACGTAATAAAATATTGGTGAGGAGCCGGAATAGGGGGCTGCAGCCTGGCACACTCCAGGTATATATGTGCCAGGGTTTCCCTCATGCTGCAAAAAGGGCAGATGTCTGGGATTGAGATGAACCATGCCAAGAACATGCCCGTGCTCACAGCTCCGTGAAGGCACCGCCAACTGACATCCCCAGTGGGCCTCAGGACTAAGGTGGAATATAGGCTGGCCCACTGGGACTCCTCACCCTCCAAAGGTGGCAGGAGGTCCTGCCATTTTGTATCGTGGCGGGACATGAGGGTGAAGGCGTGAAGCATGAGCGTGTATAGATGTTTCCTTGGCACGGTTTGAAAGCAAACCGGTTGAATCTCATGCAGCCGGCTTACAGTGAAGGGGTGAGGGGGGTCGGTTAGGTCCATGGGGCAGGGGTCCAATTAAAAGGTCCGGTGGGCCTGGGGTAGAGGGTGAGCAGGGCCTGCCCTCGTGCAGGACCCGGTCGAGATAAACCCGAGCAGCAGGCGGCACAGCAGCCTTTACCTCCTGAAGTATGCGCCAGGGAGTACAAGGTCTGGAGAGCCCCATGCGCTGAGCAAGCATCAGGGGATCCAGCCAGTCTCCCCGGTCATAGTCCAGGAGGTCTCCGACTCTGGTGACTTCTGCCTGGACCAATCTCTGGCACACCGAACAGGACTCTGCCACCTGCACACGGAGCTGGGGATTGTGTAGCAAGGGCTCCACAAGGAGATCTGCCCCCTTGGTGGTCGCCATGGACATGGTCATTGTAAAGAGTTTCCAGATCTGGAGGAGGTCCTGTAGAAGACTAGCAGCCCGGAGAGGTCTCGGGGAAGACCTCTCGGATGGAGATAAAGGAGCTGTCGGTCGTATTGGAGCCTTCGGAAGTGGCGCAGGAAGGCGTGCGCCAGTATGCTCCACACCGGACTACCTGTACCATAAAGGAGCCTCTGCAGGGCCTGGAGGTGGAAGACATGGACCTGAGTGAGCGGACATTTCAGGCCCTGCCCTCCCTCCTTCGGGGTAGATGGAGAACCCCTACAGGGACCCAGTGCAGTCCTGACCAAAAGAACTCCACAATCGATGTCCGGAGGTTGGCGAGGAAACCTGGGGCCGGGACCAGGGTGTTGAGCCGGTACCAGAGCATGGACAGGACGAGTTGATTAAGCACCAGCACTCTCCCTCAAAGGGAGAGGCACCAGACCAGTCCTGTCCGTTTCCAGAGCCGCTCTGTCACCCCGCCCTCTAAATTCTGCCAGTTCTCCAGTGGACAGGGATGTGTGGCAGAAAGGTAAACGCCGAGATAGAGCAGCGTACCTGCGCTCCACTGGATGGCCTGAAGTGCGGGTGGGAGGGAGCTTGCCTGCCAGCAGTCCCCTACCACCAAGCCAGAGCTCTTGACCCAGTTGACCCATGTGGAGGAGGCTGCCGAATAGATGGCCTGGCAAGCCTCCACCCGTGCCAAGTTGCCTGGGTCCTGGACCACGAGGAGCACGTCATCAGCGTACGCCGACAGGACCAGCCACAGCTCCGGCTCCCGCAGCACCAACCCTGTCAACCTCCTTCGGAAGAGACAGAGGAAGGGCTCGAACACCAGAGCGTACAGCTGGCCCCAGAGAGGGCACTCCTGCCGTACTCCTCTCCTGAAGCTGACTAGTTCGGTCAGGGTCCAGTTGAGCCTGACCAGACACTCTGCGGAGGCGTACAGCACCCGGAGAAAACACACAAACTGGGGTCTGAAGCCAAACGCCTGCAGAGTTCTCAGGAGATACCCTGATCCACCCTGTTGAACATCTTCTCCTGATCCAAGGACAGGGGTGTAGGGATGGTCTGTTGTTCGCCCTCGAGTTCCAAAAGGTCCCAGACCAGATATAGGTTGTCGAAAATGCTGTGGCCCGGGACAGTGTAGATCTGGTCTGGGTGGACCATGTCCGCCAGCACAGACACTAGCCGCAACGAGATGGCTTTTGCCACGACTTTGTAGTCCGTGCTGAGGAGCGAGATGGGACGCCAATTCCGTAAATCGCGGAGGTCCCCCTTCTTCGGCAATAAGATGAGAGCGGCTTGCCTACATGAAAGAGGGAGGACCCCGCTCTGCAAAGACTCGGCCCAGACAGTGACTAGGTCTGGGCCGAGGACGTCCCAGAACACGCGGTACAACTCCACGGTCAGCCCGTCCATGCTCAGAGATTTATTGGTGGACATGCGACGGAGGGCTTCCGAGAACTTGGCCAGAGTGAAAGGCAGCTCTAGCCGGTCTCAATTGCCCGTGCTGACCATCGGGAGCTCCTCCCAGAGCACTCTGCAAGATTGGTCAGATCTGGGGAGAAAAGGCCTGCGTAGAAGGCTCTCGCCCTCCCGCACATCTCCACCGGATCCGTGAGGGGGGAGCCATCTTCTGCCAGTAGGCAGATGATATGTTTCTTAGCCCCCCTCTTTTTCTCCAGGGCATAGAAGAAGCGGGAGCTGTGCTCCATCTCCCGAAGGAGACGGATGCGGGATCGAACAAAGGCACCCCGGGCCAGATGGTCCTTGAGGACCCAGAGCTCCTCCCGCTTCTCCCAGCACGCTCCGCAGCGGGGCGGATTCTCAGGGCTGGCGGCCAGACGCCTCTCCAGCTCTAAGACCTCCTGTTCCAACTGCTCTATCGCTGCATCCCTCCGTCGGCTGGTGCCCCGGGTGTAGTCACGGCAGAAGAGCCAGGTGCGCACCTTCCCCAGGTCCCACCACTGCTGCGCCAAGGGAAAGACACGCCGCTGCCCTCGCCAGGCCAGCCAGAACTCCCGAAAGGACACCACGAAACCCGCATCCTCCAGCAAGCTGTTGTTCAAATGCCAGTAGGCCGGCCCCGGCCTCTCCGTGCAGAGGAAGGCCATCACGGAGGCTAAATGATGGTCAGAAAATGGGGCCGGCCGGATGCTGGAGGAGTGGGCTCGTGAAAGATGGGGCGTATGCCGACAGGACCAGCCGCAGCTCTGGCTCCCGCAGCGCCAACCCCGTCAACCTCCTACGGAGGATACAGAGGAAGGGCTCGATCAGCAGAGCATACAACTCACCAGAGGGGGGCACCTCTGCCGTACTCCTCACCTGAAGCTGACCAGTTCAGTCAGAGTCCAGTTGAGCCTGACCAGACACTCTGCGGAGGCGTACAGCGCCTGGAGAAAACCCACAAACTGGGGTCCGAAGTCAAACACTCGCAGAGTGCTCAGGAGATACCCATGATCCATCTTGTTGAACGCCTTCTCCTGGTCCAGGGACAGGAGGGTGAACGACAGACTATCCCTACACCCGAGTTCCAAAAGGTCCCGGACCAGATACAGGTTGTCAAAAATGGTGCAGCCCAGGACGGTGGAGGTCTGGTCTGGGTGGATCACGTCTGCCAGCACGGACCCTAGCCACAGCGAGATCACTACGACCTTGTAGTCCATGCTGAGGAGCCAGATGGGACGCCAATTCTGTAAATCGCGGAGGTCCCCCTTCTTTGACAATAAGGCGAGCATTGTCCCTCCATCACCCCCCCCTCCAGCCTCTATCTCCACAGCAAAGCAGAGGGCTCAGCAGGAGGGCCTGGTCTTTTTGGCGGGCCCTTCCCCTTCTTCTTCCCCGGGCCCTTCTCACTGGCTGGGGGAGCTCCCCCGGAATCCGAGGGGGCGAGAGGCATGGCAGCAGCGGAGGTCACCCCGGTACCTGTCGCTGCCGGCGCCTCGGCTGGGGCAGGTGGTTTGGCAGCGGCGGGTGAGGTAGAGGCTTGGGATGGTGACAGAGGGGCAGGTGGGGGAAGGGGTCTGGGGCTGCTGGAGGGGCCCCACCCATCGTGTCCCCTGCCATAAGAAGCAGGGAGGGAGGGAAAAAACACTAGAAAGAGGAGGGGAGAGGGGAGGCAGATCAACCACTCCTCGCCGCTAGGCTGCAGGCAGGGGAGGAGGGCGCCAAAAAAAAAAAAAGGGGAGGGGGCTGGACAGGGTGGTATCAAGGGCTCGTAGGGGACAGTCACCGACTCAGGATAGGAATCCGGCTCCTCTAGCTGCACTAGGGGAGGGAGGTCACAAGAACGTTGGGGGGGTGCAGTGGAATAGGGGCAACTCAAACAGGGAAAGAGCACAAGCGCATGGGTGGGGGCATGGGCGCGGGCATGGGCGCACTGGGTAAGGGGCCAATAAGGGAAGGGGTACCACGTTGGGAGGGGGGAGAGCCAGGCTGGAGGCAGGACAAGGAATTGAGGAGCTAGCTTTGGAGGCCAGGGCAGGGCAAACAAACAAAAGCTGTGGAGGGAGAAGGGCGAGGCAGGCAAAACAAAACTGAAGCCAGCAAGGTGCTGGGGTAAAGGGGAGGGCAAAAAGGCTGCAAGGGGCAAAATGGGGCAGGTAACAGGGGACAAAGCTGGGGCTTACTAAAGGGCTCCAGTCCTGGGGGATGGGGGGGGCACGTGCGCCCACGTGCGCTGTCAAAGAGTCAGTTTGGGCTGGCTGCTGCTTCAGGCCCAAAAGCTGGTGAAAGGGCACGGCAGGCCAAGCAAGCAGTGGAGTCCCAGGGGCAGGAGCTGAGGCAGATGGTACGCAGCCAGTGGGCGTGGTGGTGGGGGGCAGCAGTGGTGGTAGTAGTAGTGGTGGGGGTTGAGGGGGACACACAGATGGATCAGGGGGCAGCTCCATACCACACCCCGTGTCCCTAGAAACACACTCAAGACCCCCACCACAAGAGCACAGTTTGAAAGTTACTCAGTCTTAAAGCCCCCTCCACAGTGGTCTGCAAAGTCTCTAGGTGCTCCCCCACTGGCAGATGATCCTGTCCTTCTCCTCTTCAGGGCTTCAGCAGCTCCAGGCAGCAGACTCCACAGCAGCAGCATCTCCAGGAACTGCAGGTGGTGGTCCAGGCAAACAGAAAGGACCCAGCTCAGGTGGTGGTGGCGGTGGTGGTGTCCACAGCAGCAATGGCTGGGGCTGGGGCCCCTCACTCCCCCCTTCTGGGGAGTGGGTCAGCAGGCTCCCCCAAGAGGCTGCAGTTGGAGCAGTAGCAGCACCCAAGGGTGGGTGATCCAGCTGCCAACCAGCAACCAGGGTAGCAGAGAAGGGGTGTGAGTGGTGTCTGGCCTAGCCAGGGGAGCAGCTGGAGCAGCAGGGAGAGCCTAGGGCTTAGTAGTAGCAGGAGTAACAGCTATCTCCTTTTTTCTTTCTCCAGGCCAGAGGGTTGCAGGAGTGAAATAGAAAGGAAAGTTGTTGGTCCCAAGGTAAGAAGTTCCCTTTTCCCTGGGTAAGGGAACAAGGAAGGTTCCAGAACAATCAGGAACCTTTTGCAGACAATTAAGGCAGACAGGCTGATTAGAACACCTGCAGCCAATCAAGAAGCTGCTAGAATCTATTTAAGACATGCTAATCAGGGCACCTGGGTTTTAAAAAGGAGCTCACTTCAGTTTGTGGTGTGCTTGGGAGGAGCTAGGAGCAAGAGGTACTAGGAGCTGAGAGTGAAAATGTGGATTGTTGGAGGACTGAGGTGTACAAGCATTATCAGACACCAGGAGGAAGGTTGTATGGTGAGGATAAAGAAGGTGTTGGGAGGAGGCCATGGGGAAGTAGCCCAGGGAGTTGTAACTGTTACAGCTGTTCCAGGAGGCACTCTAGACAGCTGCATTCCACAGGGCCCTGGGCTGGAACCTGGAGTAGAGGGTGGGCCTGGGGTTCCACTCAAACCTCCCAACTCCTGGTTAGACACAGGAGGAGTTGACCTGAACTGTGGGTTCATGAACACAGCAGCCCTCAGTTTGGCTGTTAAGCTCTAAGGTGAGGAAATCTGCTAATAAGCACAAGACCCAACAAGGTAGAGGAGGAACTTTGTCATGGGGGTTAATTCTTCCCTTTTTGAATTACACGGAGGGACTAGACAAGGATATGCATTGTTTCCTTTACTTTTTTTCATTGGTCCTGCAGCCTTTTGCACAGAGGATAAGGAACAATTGACCCACCACAGAAATAAAACTCACAGGAGCACATCAGAAAATAGCATTATATGCAGCTGATGTAGTATTTTAGCTAAACAAAATATTTCCCTAAAGTTAGTTTCTAAAGAAATTGAGGCCTTTGAGAAAGCATCTAGATTTAAAGATTTATGCCAAATCTGAAATGCTAACTATAAATTAACAGACTCTGAAAAATCACTCATCCAGAACACATTTGGGTACAAATGGGTAACAACTTCAGTAAGATACCTGGAAATTGAAATTTCAAACAATCCAGATGAGCTCTGTTTTAAATATCAGACCACTAGTTCAGGAAATGAAAGACCTGGAGTGCTGAGGAAAATATGTAATTTCTTGGTTGGAAAGAATACCTACAGTTAAAACGAATATCCAGCCAAAAATATATTTCTTGTTTCAAAATCTTTCAGTGATTATCCCAGATAAAACCCTAACAGAAATACAGGATGTTGTTCCAAATTTATATGGAATAAGAAAATACCAAGAGTGAGAGCAGATGCTTCATTCAGCCCTATTAAGCAGGGAGGACTAGATGTTCCAAATATTCTATAGTACTATCAAGCAAGTCAGCTCAAAGCAGTAGTGGATTGGGAGTGATGTAACCCAGCCAAACTCTAGGTCTTTATTGAACAAGAAATTTGCAGTAGCATAAACATCACTAGACTACCATGAATTAAAAAAAAATCATGCCCTCCAGAAATTTATGCACATCCTTTAGCAAAGGCTCCTCTATGTATCTGGGACAGAGATAGCATCCATTTTTTCCTTCACTAATGGCACCATTGCAAATAATCCAGATCTTAACCCAAATCACAAACCAGAGAGCTTCAAAGATTGGGAGAGCCGTGGAATGCACATGGTTGACCAGCTATTCAATAAAGAAACTTTTCTAAGATATTTAGAACTCAAAACCAACTTTAACTGGCCCACTATCCCCTGGTACCAGTATTTCAAGTCAGGCATTATGTTTCTCAACTTTCTAGAAAACTTTCACAGAAGCAATGGAGTCTGGGCCATTAGGAAAGAAAAAACTTGTAAATAATTTATGTCAATCTTTACAGACAGCTTTCCTAACAAAATTTTCCCAGCATGTCCATATGTGACATGCTGGGAAGAGGACGTGGATAGACAAATTACTCCAGAGGAATAGGATTTGATCTGGAAACCTCAGTTTGTAGCACAAAAAAGGAAAATTGCTTTAAGATATTGTTCCAACAGTACCTCACATCAGTCAGGTTAAAATAGAGAGAGAGATTAAATGAGGCTAGATATTGGAGAAATTGTGGTAAAGTGGGAGGTTTTATGTATATGGTGAACCGTTACCAAGTCATTAACAAGTACTGGGATGGCATCCATAACCAAATGTCACAAATTGTTGGATATTCATTACCAAATGATCCTTTGATGATCTTCCTGGGGTTTCCTAGTGGGATTGGTCATACAAAAAGAAATTAAGAATTAATCTCTCAGCTGCTAGTAGCTGCTCAGTTACTGGTAGCCTCTTCTTGGAAAAAAGAAAAAAATAACCCCAAACATTGAAGAATGGTTCAAAAAATATGGGAGGTTCTACTTATGGAAAAATTACCCAACAAAATAGACAGAGGACAAATAGATATTTGGATATTTGGTTACCTATTATTTAGTACTCAAAGTATATTCACCTGCAAAAATGCCCAACTCACCCATCCTTTTTTTTAATAACATTTGATAGATACACCTGAACTGATAAATATTGATATGCAGAGATTTCACTCAATGTAATAAAATCACTAGAAATGACATACATGTTGTAATGATGCCAGCTCTGTAATATAACATCCTGTTAAATAGAAAGATTCAATGACTACATTTCTGTATAATGTCTTTTTTAAACAAAAGCTAACTGTTGTAATGACTGTTTTGTTTCTGATATTTACATAGCATGGATTTGGTAAACTTATTAAAACTTCTTAACTACATAGTTATACTTAATCCTTTAGCTAAGAATCAAGGCTTTTATGGACTAAGATTTATGCAGAGAGTCTTTCCCTTTTTATTATTGATCTCCTTCCACACAATTCCCCTGTACATTTCAATTTTCAAAAATTCCCTACTCCTCTTTTTAATTTGATTTATTTTACATTAAACCAGGAGGAGAAAATCTTACCTATCTCACAACTACTGTGTCAAATGTTTCCAGTAGAGTAGGGCAGGAACCAGATTTTCTATTTCTCAGGAAATTCTTTCATTTAACACACACACACACCCCCCCCTCTCTCTCTCTCTCTGTTTGGAAATAGAACAAAACCAACAAAATTTCAAAATTTTGTGGCATTCCATTCTGAAAGAAAAACACATATGCCCCACTTCGTGTTGGGTCAATTGAAATGTTTTGTTCTGATCTTGAATTTTATATTTATTATATATTATTAAATTTAACAAATCAAAACAAACTTGTTTCTTTCTAAGCAAAACTGTGTTAAAATCAATATGTTTCTGCAAAATGTTTTGCTTTTGACTAATTTCTATATTATGAAGGAAAAACATTCCACAGGCCATTGCTGACCAGATCTAGTTTAGGCTACAAGTTGCAGCAGCTGTGAATAAATTAATAGCCTGAGTTATGTGCAATGTGATAAGGATCTCTGTGATGAGCCTGGGAACTGAATCTTCTAGTGCACACTCCTCTCCCCAACCACCAGTCTCTTCTGGGTTTGTACAGATCTGCTGGACTTAAAAGGTTTCCCTTGAATCATTCACAAGTGCTGCTGCTACAGGGCAATGCAATGTGTTCCCACCAGACAGGGTCTGGATTCACTGCTTCCACCTTAGCCCCAAAATTAAGGGAAAACAATTAGCATATATGGGTATGCCTGTAAAAGCTGAGTTATCTGTTGTTTCTCTAATTCATGACTTTCATTATTTAGTTTTTATGTTTTAATTATCTATGTGTTAAAAGTGTGTTATATTCAAGATATCAGGAACCCAGGCTGTGTGTCTTGTTTACACTACACAAAACAGAATTATGCCTGAGCATGTTTAGGGCTGTATATTTTGTAATTTCTTAACTTCACCTTTTCCTAAAAGTTCTGACAAACTTGGCACTCTGGCTCATAATTTAAAGATGACAGCATCTGCATTTAAGCTAACATCTCATTTGTACATCTTAATGTACAGTATATCTTCTTGATTGGCATTCTCATTAACTTGACATTATAAAAGACTGTCTGTTAAACAATGTAAGCAGTACTTAATGCAACAGCTATTAATTCCTCTGCTTTAAAGGAAGGAACATTTAATGGTTACTTCTTCAAAGAGTGCACTGAAGATGAATGCTTAAAACTGTTCAGCTTGTTCTTAGGGAGGCATGCATGCATGCCTGCTCTACTGGTGCATGAGATGGTAAAAGAGGGAGAGAAAAAGATAACTCATGCATTATTAGAATTTATGAGGCTACAGATCCTCAGCTGTTGTAAATCAGTCTATTGAGGTCAATGGAGTTACTCCAACTTACACCAGCAGAGGATCTGTCCCTTATTGTGGAGAAGTGCCTCAAGAGCTGTCAAGAGGTATTACTTGGAAAATAGCCCCGTCTTCCCTATTACATAGAATCCCATTCTAGGTTTATAGACTCATTGATTATTTAAAGTTTTAAGATCCAATCTTGCAGTCTTTATACATGTGAGTAGCTCTAAATTACATCAGTAGGATCCAGGCTTGCTCTCTTTCCTTCTCTTGGAGTCTCCATTATCCTTTATATCTCTTGTATAAACACTTTATGCAGGATTTAATACAAGCAGTACATGATTTTACACAGTACTAAAACAAACCCCACTGTGGCTTATTGGTGCATCTGCACTTTGGCTCTTCAGATAATGCACCATCTACTAATATGTACAGAACCTAATAGAGGATCAGATCCTCAGCTGCTGTAAAATGGCATGGTTCCAATGAAGTTAGTGGAGCTATGCCATTTTATACCAGCTGTGGATATGAACAAGTGTGAAAACTGCTAGGCTCTTAAAAGAATTGGATTCTATTTAGTTTTAGAGAGCTTCTCATACACCTGCTGTGGCAATATCCAGCAAGCTGTGTGCACTCCTCAATCAGCTCTGAAATTGTCTCAATGAAAGAGAAAATATCTTAGAACTGTTTTCAATCAGTCCCAAAGGTTTTATTTCACAGACAAGTGAACTTCATGCATGTTGACTTGCAGCCTCCTGAATGCAGATTAATACTCATATACATGGCCAAAGTCTTTAATTTCCTAAGTTATGTTGATAGAGGTATTCAACTAGAGTATATTTCTCTGAACAGTGTTTTCACAATGAAAACTATCTTCAGTTTTCCCATACTCATGATCTCTGTCTGAATGGTGATTGGTGGCTTCCCTCCCCCCCCCCCCGGAACAAATTGTTTCCTTTTGACCTAATCTATGCAAACAACCAAAAAAAATCTTCAAAGCCCATAAAAACACATATGAAAACCGATAATCTCCAAAGCAGCCACCTTGACATTGGAAGAATCTCAGTCGAGATAAAAAGAAAAGGAGTACTTGTGGCACCTTAGAGACTAACTAATTTATTTGAGCATAAGCTTTCATGAGCTACAGCTCACTTCATTGGATGCATTAGTGGAAAATACAGTGGGGAGATTTATATACACAGAGAACATGAAACAATGGGTGTTACAATGTGTAAGGTAACACCCATTGTTAGGAGAGTGATCACTTAAGATGAGCTATTACCAACAGGAGAGCGGGGGGGAGGGGAGGAAGAAAACCTTTTGTAGTGATGATCAACGTGGGCCATTTCCAGCAGTTGACAAGAATGTCTGAGGAACGTGGGGAGGGGGAGGAAGAGGGATAAACATGGGGAAATAGTTTTACTTTCTGTAATGACCCATCCACTCCCAGTCTTTATTCAAGCCTAAGTTAATTGTATCCAGTTTGCAAATTAATTCCAATTCAGCAGTCTCTTGTTGAAATCTGTTTTTTGAAGTTTTTTTGTTGAAGAATTGCTACTCTTAGGTCTGTAATCGAGTGACCAAAGAGACTGAAGTGTTCTCCAACTGGTTTTTGAATATAATTCTTTTTTGTTATAATTCTTGATGTCTGATTTGTGTCCATTTATTCTTTTACATAGAGACTGTCCAGTTTGGCCAATGTACATGGCAGGCAGGCATTGCTGGCACATGATCGCATATAGCACATTGGTAGATGCGCAGGTGAACGAGCCTCTGATAGTGTGGCTGATGTGATTAGGCCCTATGATGGTGTCCCCTGAATAGATATGTGGACACAGTTGGCAACAGGCTTTGTTGCAAGGATAGGTTCCTGGGTTAGTGGTTCTGTTGTGTGGTGTGTGGTTGCTGGTGAGTATTTGCTTCAGGTTGCGGGGGGAGGCTGTCTGTAAGCAAGGACTGGCCTGTCTGCCAAGATCTGTGAGAGTGATGGGTTGTCCTTTGGAGAGGTTTTAGTTGGGGGCTGAAGGTGATGGCTAGTGGCGTTCTGTTCTTTTCTTTGTTGGGCCTGTCCTGTAGTAGGTGACTTCTGGGTACTCTTCTGGCTCTGTCAATCTGTTTCTTCACTTCAGCAGGTGGGTATTGTAAGAATGCTTGATAGTGATCTTGTAGGTGTTTCTCTCTGAGGGTTGGAGCAAATGCGGTTATATCATAGAGCTTGGCTGTAGACAATGGATTGTGCAGTGTGTTCTGGATAAAAGCTAAAAAGTGGCAATTCTTCAACAAAAAAAACTTCAAAAACAGACTCCAACGAGAGTCCGCTGAATTGGAATTAATTTGCAAACTGGATACAATTAACTTAGGCTTGAATAGAGACTGGGAGTTGATGGGTCATTACAGAAAGTAAAACTATTTTCCCCCCTTCCCCCCACTGTTCCTCAGACGTTCTTGTCAACTGCTGGAAATGCCCCACCTTGATTATCACTATAAAATGTTTTCTCCCCCCCCCCCCCGCTCTCCTGCTGGTAATAGCTCATCTTAAGTGAACACTCTCCTTACAGTGTATATGGTAAAACCCATTGCTTCATGTTCTCTGTGTATATAAATTTCCTCACTGTATTTTCCACTGAATGCGTCCGATGAAGAGAGCTGTAGCTCAGGAAAGCTTATGCTCAAATAAATGTGTTAGTCTCTAAGGTGTCACAAGTACTCCTTTTCTTTTTGCGAATACAGCCTAACATGGCTGCTACTCTGAAACCTAAGAGGGGTGGGTGATAGATGTCCCAGCCAGCTAGCTAGGAGCTATATACTATCCCCAAAGTTTTCCCTAGAGTGGGTTAACCTGTTCCTCTCCACTATTCAAAGAATAGAGCTAAAAAGTCTTCATTAGGAGCCTCTTTGTTATGTTAAGTGCTCAATCAGAGCTGAAATCAGTTGTGGTAGGACTGTGTTTCTGCCCTACCTATTAAGAGCTAAAAATCACTGAGATCTGAAATCACTTGAGATGGGGGCAATGTTTCTGCCTAGCCTGCAAAGTGCTCATCAGTCTCTTTATAATTTTCAGCTGAGGTCACAGCAGAGAGGCAGGTGGTGGCAGAAGGTGACTGACAATCAGCTGGAGAATGAGTGGATGGTGCAGCAGAGATGTGTGATGAGTTGCCAGCAGGGTGGCTGGTGGAGATGCGCAGTGAGCAGGCAGCAGCAGGACAGTGGCAGAGATATGGTGGCTGGCAGAGAGAGGTGACGAGCAACTGCCTGAGCAGCAAAGCCAGTAAGGTGCCTCTTTACCCCCACAGGGAGGTGAAGTGCGTGCAGAGAAGGGTTGGGCATCTGAAAGGGAATTTTGGGTGGCTGGACTTAAGAACCTGAGGGGAAAAGGACACTGCCCAGTCCACTTGAGGGTAGATCTTTTACTCATGGTTTATGTTTATGAACCCTGTTTGCAGTGTTTTCCCAAATTAATGCTGAGTTACATCCCTCCTTTTATTAAAAGTTTCTTTTCTACACTCAGACTCTGTGCTTGCAAGTGGGGAAGTATTGCCTCTCAGAGGTGCCCAGGGGTGGTGTGTAAATTTCCCAGGTTACTGGGTGGGGGCTTGAGCTGGTTCTGTGTTGTATCAATAGAAAGGAACTCCTTGATATTGAACCCTACCCTGGTTGCTTCTGGCTCCATTGGTTACAATAAATATATAAGAACGGCCATACTGGGCCAGATCAAAGGTCCATCTAGCCCATTATCCTGTCTTCTGACAGTGGCCAATGCCAGGTGCCACAGAGGAAATGAACAGAACAGGTAATCATAAAGTGATCCATCCCCTGGAAAAATCTTAGGAAAAACTTCCCAGTTGTAAGAACAGTAGGACAATGCCTAGGGCGATTGTGGAAGCTCCTTCACTGGAAGTTTTCAAAAGGAGTCTGGACAGCCATCTGTCTTGGATGGTTTAGATACAAGAAATCCTGTATCTTAGCTCGGGGTTAGACTAGATGACTCTTGCAGTACTTCTAACGGTGTGCTTCTATGATTCTAAAGCCTAATTACTCAACTTTGTGTAGGAAATGCTGGATTTCTCCTTCAGTACTCTCCCACTTTATTACTGGACCCTTTGTTTAGCTTTGGGGCTCATTACAAATATTTTGCACATCTCTTTAGAGCACAAATTACAGCATCTTATGGAGCTTTTCTTCCAGGCTTTAAGTGATGTAACTGGGGATTAGTAGAGTATCTCAGCCATGTTGATCACACAACAATCCCTGTCAGGCAAGACAGATTTCATTTTCATAAAAAGACAAATTGCCAAAGCTTAAAATGTGGGAGACCAGAAAATTATGGTATTTGCCAACTATTGTTCTGTGTGTAGAAAATGGCATATTATAATTAATTCGTCCTAGAAGGAAGTATTGCAATACAGAACAGATTCCTCAGTCTATACATCCTGGAAGATGTTCCGTAAGAAAATATCCTTGGGTCCCTTAAAGGGGGGAGGGGTGGGGAACCTAGACACAATTATAGGTAAACATGAAAAGCATCCCCAAGGAAAAGCATAATGGTAAAGAAGTATTTTATAATAAACTAAAACTATATTAAAGAAACAATTGAGCTTTGTATAATAAAGCACAGAACCCAAGACAAATAACAACACCACAGTCTATCTACCAGACAGTCTATCTGAGGGTTAAGGAAGGTTGGATATGTCATAACAGTGACCTTGCAGAGCAAGGTAAATATAGTCTCATTATGCAGCAGTGTCAAAGCAATCATGTGTTTGGTCAGAAAGAATGCTTGCGCAGACACATTCAGACACACACACACACACGTACATTTATATGTATCCCTGAGCTAGCAGCAGTCCTTACCGAATTCTCAACTTGCATGGAAGACACTAATTGTCTCCTCCTCATTAAAATGGCATAGATGAATCTAGATGAGTGAGCTATCTATAAAGGGGAAGGGAAGGAATCAAAGATACATAATGAGAACCGGATTCTGCTCTCATTTACCTTAAAATCAGTGGAGTTACTCAAGTTTCACTCAGAACAGAATTTGGTCCATAATCTCTTCCCTTTGACAGTTTAGCTACTAGAAGGAGCTACCAATGTGAACAGGTTTGGGATTTCACAACTTAATCCTTCCCCTATAGAGGTGCGTATGTTCCTAATCCATCTATAGGCATAATACCCATTGAGACCAAAAGATTTGCCTGCACTAGGACTGCAGGAACCACCAATGAATTACATACATAGTAGTCTGTAGGTTTTAGACACTTTGTAGCTGCAAAGGATATGGGTCCAATAGATACCATACTACAAATCATAATAAAAAATGTGCCCAGTAGCCATGTATATTTTTCATTCACTGATAGAAATATATAGGGGAAACAACATTCAGTTGTAATTTGTTTATGGAGGTAATCAGGCAATTAATTTGGACCATGCAGCATGGCCAACTGAGATTTAGTGATGGAACCCTAATTTAGTCTCTGGGTCCATAAAATTCAGTAATCTGAAATCTATGTTATTGAAGACATGGTGTGTGTGTGTGTGTGTGTGTGTGTGTGTGTGTGTGTGTGTGTGTGGCGGGGGGAGGGCTGATCCTTTACTCATGTGAGTAGTTATCTGGTGAATAGGCCCATTTCAGTGGGACTACTTGCCTAAAAATTAGCTTTGTGACGAAACATTGAAGGACCATGCCTTAAACTGGATCAATAGAATTATCGCCATTTTCAATTTTTTGCTCCTCCCTTCTAGTATTCAGTGCAATTTGTGAACAGAAGTCAACCTTGTTATCTGTAAAATGGTCACCGTTCCCCCTTCTCCACTACATAAAGCTGATCTTACATTCCATGCCCACAAAGTGCTCAGCATGCGTAGCATGTATATATTGTAATTTAAAAAAAAATCCTTGTATTGATAAAAACTCAGTTGCTCTTTCAAAAGAAACAATAAAGACTGTCTTCTCTACCAATTAAGAATCAGCAGAATAAGAGTTTTAATGAGCCTCTTGGGGAACTTGTCTTTTGTATCTATGATAAATACATGATTATAAGGACAAATTATATGAGCAGCAATAATTTCCCAGTAATGTGATCATTAAAAGCCCTCACAACTGCAATACATCAATATTAATTGGGGACAGATGATCATTTTAGTGACATGTTCAAGTCATTATCCATATTTCAGTACTTCATAAATATCTGAATAGTCTTAATTAAGCTATTTTTAAAAAAGATTCTCTCTCCAAAGATCCTAATATGACTGTTTATTTTAAAAATTTGGAAAAAGGCGAGGAATAAAGAATAAATTAATAGTAGAGGAAGTAGCTGTGGTTCAGAAAACTGATCCAAAGAGCAAATTTTCTGTTCTTTTAGATTTGAGAACTCTTTAGCAATTGGACTACTATACAAACACAGGTGGTGCCTGCTAGGCATAGTCCATAGTAAGTCAGCATGGAGCATCTCTTCCCCAGAGGGAGCACACCTAGTACCAAACCAAAGGGCTGAAGACTGCTCCCCTTCAGGCCTGGTTCCACACTGCAGGAATATAATATACTAACCTATATTAGTATAATGTTAAGGTGATGATTTTGAACATTCAAAAGTCAGAAAATGAGACTATTAGACAAGATGTGTGATTGTGATTGTGTAATTAAGAATGCTAAAGAGGGCAGAGCTCAGTTAGCAATTCACTTTGCATTTCATAAATTCAGCATTTACGTTTTACAGCATTAATGTTAGTTAACTTCAATGAATGTTCTTTCCAGACCAAATAAATAAATACCCAGAGCTCTTAGGGTTGAGGAATTTACAAGGCTGTCTCCCACTGAGGAGCTCCTGGGCTTCACAACAGAGACTAAACTTCTCATCTGAACAAAAGAGGCTTCCTCCTCCTGCACAGCTTGCTGCACAAGAGCATAATATTTCAATGCACATTCTCTTCCTCCACTGAAATCGGTCTACAGAGAAAGTTTTCTCGAGTGGAAATGTTCTATATAGACATTAGAGAATTTTAGCTATGGTACAAAGTAGATTATTAATCATTTGTATTATAGTCCTGTCTACAGACTCTGAGATCAGGACACCAATATGCTGTGCAAACACAGAGTAAGAGACAGTCCCTGCTCCAAGCAACTTACCAGTTGTAAACCAGTGGTTCTCAAACTTTTTTTTTTCATGGACCACTTGAAAATTGCTGAGGGTCTTAGTGGACCACTTAATGATCTTTCCAAATGTTGTTTGTACCATTAGCTAACTATTGTAAAGCACTTTGGACAAAAGCGCTATATATATTTAAAAAAAAATAATAGTTAACTTTTTTTGTTCTACAGATAAAAGCACACAACTCATATTTTAATATCAGTAGTCTTTCCTTTCTAATGTGATGGATGTACCCTCTCTCCCTTGCCACAGCAGCCCCCGAGCTGGGGCTGGGAAGGAGGGCAGTCTCTCACCAGCAGCTGCAGCACTGCAGGTCCCAAATTCCCCCACCCACTCTTCTCATACCACTTCTACCTCCCACATACCTCCTGTTCCCCCCAAGGCCACCACCTCACCTGGCATGTGCGTCTTCTCCAGGGTCCAGGTACCGAATTAGTGGAGCCATGCCTGCATGCTCCACTGATTAGGTGGGTGGCCCTTCATTCTCTCGTGTGAAGCTGCCCAGGTGCACACCTTAGAGGGAACTATCTGTGGACCACCTAAATGGAGTTCGCTGACCACTGGTGGTCCATGGACCAGAGTTTGAGAACCTCTGGGGTAAACAGAAAAGACTGACAAAGGAAGTACTATCCCCACTTTACAGATGGAAAACTGAGAGACTGAAAGATTAAATGACTTGTCCAAGGTCACCACTGGAATTTAGCCCAGATTTCCCAAATCTTAGTTCATTGCCTTAACCACAAAATCATCCTTCTTCTTAGATTAAATAATATTGAAGTTCTCTTTGCAGAGTGACATGGAGCACTAAATTATGATCTCATATCTACTGGTGGAGCACCATGCATCATTCCCAATTTATACTAGTGCAACCGGTGTTTTAAAATGTATTTAAAATGGGAAAAGTATATTTTTCCAAACTTCCATAATTTAAAGATGGCTGATCTTCTTCCTGCAGTGCCACCTACATATAGTGGACCCTGCCTAAGAATCTTAGCTTCCTGTAGAGAGATACATTACATCATAATAATGCAAACAGTGCAACTATTGCAAAATGAAATAAAATGCAAATAAAACCAGCAATGAGTTAATAGTGCTAAGCACTTAATTACCATACTTCCTCCAGGGACACCAACCAGGTAGTTTTACGCTCACTTAATTAGAAGCCAGGCCACCAAACCCTATAACTCTCCAACATCCATTAGTGTAGCCATGTCATTGCATTTAGTAGGGTGTTCTTGCAACTTTCCATTTACCAGACTGCAGTGATGCAAAATGTCTGCCTGTGGAAGATAGCTGGTATACTGCTTAGGTGTTTTTACAGCTGAGGGGGATCTGGATCAAAACTTTAACTGTTCCAGCCTTTAGAAGGCAAGAGCAGAAGTTATTGGTTTCTGCTTTATAGAACTGCTAATGTAGCTACTGCACTATAGCCAGTATCTGTCAAATCAGTGGGTAAAAGGCAAAATTGTCCAGCACTTTTTTTGGATGATGAGACTGTAATATTTAATAAGGGTATGTGAGTGTTCTAGGATTTGGAACACAATTTATTGAGCTTTGACTATATTAGGACATGTCAATTTCTTTTGATGAGTTTATTCTTTAACCAAAAGAATTTAAATGTTACAAAAATATAAATTTTGATCAATGTCATTTAATGATCATTAATACAGGATGTTGTAGTGCAAAACTGCAGAAGTAAATCCACTTAAAACGTAGATTTAAGGCTCAAAGGAAAGAATAAAAACATTATTTTTAAAATACAGGCCACATGTGCTTAGGGCATTCTATGACATAATTTATAAAGAACTGAAGTTTTATCTAGTATTGTCTGCATGTATAAACCCAGAGGAAAGATTGTCTCAATAGTGTTGCACAATGGTTCTTGCTGTATAATAAGATTGCAAGATGTTCTTTTAATTACTGGAGTTGCTGTTATCAACTACTAGCACAAGATTGGAACTCTTTCAAGAACAGTAAATAGACAACCCAGACAACTCCTAATCTGTAATCCCAAAACCATAAATCTTGTGTTAGATTTTGTATCTCTGGCAAATATGAATTAGAACAAGGGCATTAATAATTTCTAAGTAATGAGGTAATTACATGTTTATTTAGATTACTGCCAAAATGTACAAATGTGGCATGAAATCCCTTATGTTCTTAATTCTCTAGTGACTGTGAAATTAATGTTGTAAGCAATTTTTAAATATATATCTGGAAACCACTAAACTTTCACGACTTGAGTTCTTTTATATCTATTAGAAATATACAATCTTATTTCTGAAAATACAAATAGTTGAACAAATTCTACTCTCACATGCATGCAACCTCACTGCAATCAATTTTCTGGATTTCACTGGGTGGCTACAGCCTTTCCTCCCCATCACTAGGAAATTTGACATTGAAGACAACATGCATTGCTGTACTTCTTCTGTTCCACAGAGACTTTCCAACACTGGGGGCTCGCATTCTGAGTTCTGCCAGTTAAGAATAAGTAAGGCCCATTATTTAATTAATACTTACAATGGCCTTATTTGGCAGTTAAGTATTGTCCCTACTTAGCTACTAGGGAAATTGAGGGAAAGAGGTCCTGGACTTCCCCAAATAAAGGAGATTATGTATTAAACAGTTAGTTTAACATTAAGTGCTTTCCAGCATTCCAACCGTTTTTATGAGATCATCAAATCTTCCAGTATTTATTCTTCCAAATTCCCACTGAAGTCAAATTTCAACTGAGTGAGGCTTTCTGGATTGGGCCCTGTGTCCTGACTCAAAGCATTAAGAAACCTTCTCAGGAAAGTTAGTTTAATCAGTTACTCATGCAATAAAAATCTCATACTTTATAGAACATTTTGGACAGAATTATTTCCTATTCAAATAATGTCATCCAAGATAATAAATCTAATCTCTATGATTTATATGCATTGGACTGATTCTTAGACTATATGAGCCTAAGCACTTCATGAATAAAACACCTTCAGGGAATCAAAGAACTCGTGCTATTGCAGAAGCCCTTTAAAGGAACACGTGTGCTGCATGTTGCTGGGTTTATCTGAAACCAGCTTGTGTCAGTCTCCAAATTTAAAAATGTGAATTGCTGCAGGAAAAAGAGCTGTTCAACCATTGATATATCTATGAGATGTGGGCACGATAACTTGCTCTTGATGAGAAAGGACCAGCAGCCTGACATGTTACTCAAGATGTGGCAATATTCTATAATATTGAAACTTGTTTCTCTAAGAGTGGGACTAGGATTGCCTGGTAACAGACCTATAGCCTTTGTTAACGAAATAAAAAGTCCACATGGAATGCTGTATCTTCCATAAGAATGTTAATAACTCAGAGTTGAAAGTAATACAGAGCAGTTAAAGTTACAGGGGTGTATTCTTTGCCTTTTTCTGAACCCTTTGGACTGCATGAAGGGAACACACCTGTAATTACCCATTTAGGAATTCTCCCAGCACAGAATCTTGTAGAAAGCCCCATGCTGCTTTAACCCAGGATATGGCAGAGAATCAATGAGTCATAGCCAGTGGAAGCTGCAACAGATTTGTCTCACAGAGTTCACATCAAGGTATTTCCCCTGAGACACAGAAGATCATATGCCGGTATCCTTAACTTGCTATTCACAGATATGCTGTTCCAGCTATTCCAGTTGAAGATTCAGGAAAGGGTCCACTGTTAACTCACTGACAAAAAATCAGAATACAATTCAGCCTTTGTGCGTTCAATGCCTATCCCATTTTACTAATTTCCTCAGTTGCGTTACAAACACATTCTGTTTTAGAATATAGCAGCTAGGAAATTCCTCTGTTTGTGCTCCATGACAGTCGAGAGCCATTCAGTTCCCTTTGCCTAAAGAATAAAGAAATGAAATGTTGGTTAACTAATTTATTCAAAAGTATATTAGGCAATTTATTTAATAAATTATTCTGCCAGTATTATTCATCCATTTTGTCACTGAACATATGCTAAATCTATTCTGTGACATGACATTATGATGCTGGTCACAACTGGAGCTTCCTGATTGGCTGACTAATGTCATATCCATGTCAATAATCTGTAGAAAATGCAAAGGTCTTTGTAAGGACCATGAAAAATTCTAGATAGATTTGTATATATTGGAGCCAGGACAGCAAGATAGATGAAATTTCATGTAGACAACTGTATTGTAGTACACAGGGATAAGTGTACTCAGAACACTTACATGCCGAAGGTTTTTAAATCACTTGGGTTCTCTGAGGAACCAGATGTAGGAATCACTGAGGGAAATTCACTGAAGATGCCTGCCGAGAGTGTAGCTGTGGTTGAAAAAAATCACAGGATAACCTCAAAAAGAAAGTAACTAGGAAATTCTTCACTGGATAAAATACTGAGATTAAATGTCACTTAATCTCCATTTCAGTTTCTCCATTTGGAAAATATGGATAGTTTTTGCCTCCTTCGCACGACTGGGGGGCTTTGAGAGTGAATTTTTTACATCACTTTAATTTGATTTCCACTCCTGTACATTAAACAGGTTTGATGAATTCTCCCGTCCTACTCCTAATTGAAAATATAGTAGCATTATTAGGCTGAGATTTATTCTTTTAAGTAAAATTCTGGAACTGTTTTGTAATGGCCAGTGAAGTAGGGTTTCATGATAGGCATATTATAAACTTCTGAACTAATGAGGTAGGCAATAGATACAGAAAAAGCTCTGCTCCCATAGAGTCATATATGCCTCACTTTACTTCCTCACATCTGCAGATCATTCACAATGCAACAGAAACAGGCACATGTCCAAATATTATCAGGTTCATAGACAAGTTGCACAGTATCTCTTTCTAAATGTGAACTCCCTATTTGCTGGAAAATATAGTTATCTTAACATTCTTATTATTTTTAATATGCACTATTTGGATATGACACCTATTTATGAAAGCTCTTTAAAAATCTATTGAAGAAGTAAGGCTTGCTTATGTACTGTGCTGATTTTTAACAGCATTATCCTTTTTTATTTGTATTGCTAAAAACATCCACTGTTTTCTAGTATGGCCATGCTTTCGCCTCTTTTGGCTTCATGCGGCTGCTGTATTGAGTACTATTCATATTGCCATTGAGTTGGTAACCAGATGATGGCGTGGCTGTCTCTCTAAATGGACAGTGTCCACACACTGCATTGTGTAAACTCAGAAGCAGCACTTAAACTCTGCCAGGGACACATGGTTGTCTGTTTGTAGCCAGTTCAGCATACTTTTTTGCAGTGCATCTAGAGGAATGGTATCCATATTTATGAAACCCATCTGGCTAGCTCCATTCCCAGCAGAACTATCTGTGCAGGACATCCTAGAGTGCATTTCCTTACATCGTCTATCCTGCTGAGGCAGTATGGGATACTGACCCACTTTTTCCAGATCACACTGATGCAAACATCATTAAGCAGAATGCAAGGTGATTGTGTGTCCTTGGAAACCAGAAATGTCCATGCTTTCAGTCTGTCCCAGCTGGCAGTATTTTGTCCCTGTTTTTTTATAACTCTTGCTGAATGGTCACTTGCA
Source organism: Dermochelys coriacea (assembly GCF_009764565.3). Classification (NCBI taxonomy): domain Eukaryota; kingdom Metazoa; phylum Chordata; order Testudines; family Dermochelyidae; genus Dermochelys; species Dermochelys coriacea. The sequence goes on from NC_050068.2 coordinate 180,441,372, forward strand.
GAAGTCAGTGGCCAAGTGACCTGGTGAAAAAACCATCAGGTGGGTATTCAAGTGACCATTGTAGACCTCTCCTTACCGGGTTTGTTTCCACATTGTCCTCTTGTCTTCACAAGACCTCTTATTGAGTCCCCAGCCTACTTTAAATCCTCATGCCAACCTTCCTCCACATGTAGAATCAAATCAATGGGCTTTCATCAAAGGGGAAAAAGAGGAGTACCTTGACAAAGAAGAGGAGAGGGCTCTCTATCCTCTTCTAATGCAACCTTGCCTGAATTGCCAAAACCCACCTGCACAAATATGACAGGGCTGTCTTGGACCAAGAGCTGGGATTGAATTAGGCTTGTGAACTTCTATTCCTTGAACCAAGGTCCTTTAGCTAGAAACAGTAGTGAACTCAAGCCTTTCATGCAGATTAGCCCTGAGAAAGGGAAAAAAAGACCCCTGGAAACTGTCTTGATCTGCAGTAAAAGCATCTCACATCATTCAACAGGTACTCCTGGCTTTTCACTTTGAACTGCATGTCACTCTACATGAACAAAAACATGGTAGAAAAAGCTGAGCTATGTTATTTGTGATTGGTTTAGCTGACTGTGGTAACTTAAATCATGATTAAAACCTGTAATATGGACAAAGATTTAAGTTGGCATCTTACCATCTGGGGAGGTACCCTTACTGTAGATATGTTCAGGATTGGATGGGAGGCCCCCTAATGTCCTGCTTTTTTTTTTGAGCGGGGGGTGTCTATTCCTGCCTCTACCACATGGTGAACTTGGGCAAGTCACAGAAATATGTGCCTCAGTTTCCCTATCTGTAAAGTGGGAATAATGATACTGACCTCCTTTGTAAAGCTCTGAGATCTACTGATGAAAAGTGCTACGTATAAGATAGCTATTGTTTTTATTTATTTTTTCTCTAATCCTGTTTGTAAAACACTTTGAAATCCTCACCATATATTAGGAAAGTATTACTTTTTAGTTTAGTCTGGTCAGTAGCCATAGTCTTGCATTCTGCATTTTCCTGCTTGAGAGGCTATGATCTTGAGGAAAATTGCTTTTTCATGCTTCCATTTAATATGCAGAACAATCTTCACCAACAGTTTCTGTACTCAGAGGTCCCATGACTGATATTTCCACACAGACACTCTGTCCTTTGTATAATGACAGGTTTCAGAGTAGCAGCCATGTTAGTCTGTATTCGCAAAAAGAAAAGGAGTACTTGTGGCACCTTAGAGACTAACAAATTTATTAGAGCATAAGCTTTCGTGGATCCGATGAAGTGAGCTGTAGCTCATGAAAGCTTATGCTCTAATAAATTTGTTAGTCTCTAAGATGCCACAAGTACTCCTTTTCTGTCCTTTGTGTAAATCTTTTTTTTTTCAAGTTCTTATTAAAAAATGCAGGCAGTGCTGCCCCTCAGATTCTACAAGTGGGGCCCCCTTCTCGTGATCTTTTTCGGTGAGACCTGGGCCAACCCTTTAAATTTATCTATACATATCATAAAAGGTGTGGAATGAGCTCTACTACATGGTCAAGTTCTGTACCCTAGGGTTCCCCAGAACAATTTTCTTCCAGTCAGGTTTGAGCTCACACTTCGTATTTTCAATCTCTTTAATTACAGAAATTTTGAATGAGCTTTCTGGAGCTTTTTTTTGTACTACAGTGATATCTCTTTCTGATTACTTTTACATTTTACTTATTTCACATTACCTTGTCAGTTTATTCTTTGCCGCATATTAACCTGGAGTAAATACTAAGCCTTTTTCATAGTTGTGACTAATCCCCTGTCTTTCATTTACCATTTAAAGTTTGTATAGCTTTGTATTTATGGATCTGTTTTGCTGATCTAATATTTAAATGCCATTTACAATTTAAAGAAGCAGGGAAATATGCTCCTAGGATAGACGTAGGTAGACAATATGCACAAATTTCACAACTTCAAACATACTGTGACGGGGCAAGGCCAGATGGCTATGGAAGAGTAGTCTTATTGGGATCTGGGAAGTGGGCGGGTGAAGCCAGTCCACTGCTAAAGGATCCCCCCAGCCTAAAAGGGGGATCCACAGGACCTAGATACCCAAAAGATTCCGGGGGACAACTAATGAAATAACAGGGACAGGGGTGCAGTCAAAGGGTCAAACGAAGGGAACCGGACGGGGACACCGAGCAGAGAACCCCAGACAGTGCCCACTGCTCCTCAAAGGTGTCAAGGGAGTCAGAGGACGTCACCCAGAGGAACTCTGCCCGGATACATGAAAGGACCGAGGATCGGAAATAGGCCCCACAGTCACAGGAGACTCCATCGGCCAACCTCCTCACTCTGGTTTTATAAACGGCCATTTTAGCTAGGGCCAGGAGGAGGTTTACCAGGAGATCCCGTGACTTTGTGGGGCCACGGATAGGCAGTGCATAAATGAGAAGGTGAGGGGAGAAGTGCAACCAAAAACGTAATAAAATATTGGTGAGGAGCCAGAATAAGGGCTGCAGCCTGGCACACTCCAAGTATACATGTGCCAGGGTATCCCTCACACCGCAAAAGGGGCAGGTGTCTGGGATTGAAGTGAACCGCGCCAAGAACACGCCTGTGCTCACAGCTCCGTGAAGGAGCCGCCAACTGACATCCCCGGCGGGCCTTGGGACTAAGGTGGAATATAGGCTGGCCCACTGGGACTCCTCACCCTCCAAAAGTGGCAGGAGGTCCCGCCATTTTGTATCGGGGCGGGACACGAGGGTGTGGGCATGAAGGGTGTGGAGCACGGGCATGTAGAGATGTTTTCTTGGCACAGTTTGAAAGCAGACCGGCTGCATCTTGTGCAACCGGCTTCTAGTGAAGGGGTGAAGGGGTCGGTTGGGTCCACGGGGCAGGGGTCCAATTAAAAGGTCCGGCGGGCCTGGCGTAGTGGGTGGGCGGGGCGTGCCCTCGTGCAGGACCCGGTCGAGATAAACCCGAGCAGCGGGCGGCAAAGCGGCCTTCACCTCCTGAAATATGTGCCGGGGAGTACAAGGTCTGGAAAGCCCCATGCGCTGAGCGAAGGTTAGGGGATCCAGCCAGTTTCCCAGGTCATAGTCCATGAGGTCTCCGACTCTTGTGACCTCTGCCAGGACCAACCTCTGGTGCACCGAGCGGGACTCCTCCACCTGCAGACGGAGCTGGGGGTTGTGTAGCAGGGGCTCCGCGAGGAGATCTGCCCCGTCGGTGGCCGCCACAGACATGGTCGTTGTAAAGAGTTTCCAGCTCCGGAGGAGGTCCTGGTAGAAGACAGGCAGCCCGGAGAGGTCTCGCGGAAGACCTCTCGGATGGAGATAAAGGAGCTGCCGGTCGTATCGGAGCCCTCGGAAGCGGCGCAGGAAGGCGTGCGCCAGTATGCTCCACGCCGGACTACCTGCACCATAAAGGAGCCTCTGCAGGGTCTGGAGGCGGAAGACATGGACCTGAGTGAGCAGACATTTTAGGCCCTGCCCTCCCTCCTCCAGAGGTAGATGGAGAACCCTGCAGGGACCAAGGGCAGTCCTGACCAAAAGAACTCCACAATCGATGTCCGGAGGTTGGCCAGGAAACCCGGGGCCGGGACCAGGGTGTTGAGCCAGTACCAGAGCATGGACAGGACTAGTTGATTAAGCACCAGTGCTCTCCCTCGAAGGGAGAGGCACCTTAGTAGTCCTGTCCATTTCCGGAGCCGCTTTATCACCCCGCCCTCTAAATTCTGCCAGTTCTCCGGTGGAGAGGGATGCATGGCAGAAAGGTAAATGCCCAGATAGAGCAGCAGACCCGTGCTCCACCGGATGGCCTGAAGCACGGGTGGGAGGGAGCTTGCCTGCCACCAGTCCACTACAACCAAGCCAGAGCTCTTGACCCAGTTCACCCGCGCGGAGGAGGCTGCCGAATAGATGGCCTGGCAAGCCTCCACCCGCGCCAAGTCGCCCGGGTCCTGGACTACGAGGAGCACGTCATCAGCGTATGCCGACAGGACCAGCCGCAGCTCTGGCTCCCGCAGCACCAACCCTGTCAACCTCCTTCGGAGGAGACAGAGGAAGGGCTTGATTGCCAGAGCGTACAGCTGGCCCGAGAGGGGGCACCCCTGCCGTACTCCTCACTCGAAGCTGACTAGTTCGGTCAGGGTCCAGTTGAGCCTGACCAGACACTCTGCGGAAGAGTACAGCACCCGGAGAAAATTCACAAACCTGGGTCCGAAGCCAAACGCCTGCAGAGTGCTCAGGAGATACCCGTGATCCATCCTGTCGAATGCCTTCTCCTGATCTAAGGACAGGAGGACAAATGACAGACCATCCCTACACCCAAGTTCCAATAGGTCCCAGACCAGATATAGGTTGTCAAAGATGCTGCGGCCCGGGATGGTGTAGGTCTGGTCTGGGTGGACCACGTCCGCCAGCACGGACCTAGCCGCAAGGAGATGGCTTTTGCCATGACTTTGTAGTCCGTGCTGAGGAGCGAGATGGGACGCCAATTTCGTAAATCGCGGAGGTCCCCCTTCTTCGGCAATAAGGCGAGCACGGTTCGCCTGCACGAAAGAAGGAGGACCCCGCTTTGCAAAGACTCTGCCCAGACGGTGACTAGGTCTGGGTCGAGGACGTCCCAGAAAACGCGGTAGAACTCCACGGTCAGCCCGTCCATGTCCGGAGATATATTGGTGGGCATGCGACGGAGGGCTTCCGAGAACTCGGCCAGAGTGAGAGGCAGCTCTATCCAGTCTCGGTCGCCTGTGCTGACCGTCGGGAGCTCCTCCCAAAGCACTCTGCAAGCATTAGGATTGGTCGGATCCCGGGAGAAAAGGCTTGCGTAGAAGGTTCTCACCCTCCCGCATATCTCCACCGGATCCGTGAGGGGGATGCCATCTTCTGCCAGTAGGCAGATGATATGTTTCTTAGCCCCCTTCTTTTTCTCCAGGGCATAGAAGAAGCGAGAGCCGTGATCCAACTCCCGAAGGAGACGGATGCGGGATCGAACAAAGGCACCCCGGGCCAGATGGTCCTCGAGGGTCCGGAGCTCCTCCCGCTTCTCCCGGCACACTCCACAGAGGGGCGGATCCTCGGGGCTGGCGGCCAGACGCCTCTCCAGCTCTAAGACCTCCTGTTCCAACTGCTCTATAGCCCCATCCCTCCGTCGGCTGGCGCCCCGGGTGTAGTCACGGCAGAAGAGCCGGGCGCGCACCTTCCCTTGGTCCCACCACCACCGCGCCAAGGGAAAGGCATTCCGCTGCCCTCGCCAGGCCAGCCAGAACTCCCGGAAGGACGCCACGAAGCCCACATCCTCCAGCAAGCTGTTGTTAAAATGCCAATAGGCCGGCCCCGGCATCTCCGCGCAGAGGGAGGCTGTCACAGTGGCTATATGATGGTCAGAAAATGGGGCCGGCCAGATGCTGGAGGAGTGGGCTCGTGAAAGATGAAAGCGTGATAAATAAATGTGGTCCAACCGGGAGTGGCGCGACCGATGGTCCTCCACCCGGACAAAGGTGAATGTGGAAGTGTCATCCGGGTGGTGGTCGCGCCAGACGTCCACCAGGGAGTGGTGTTCGACTATCTCCTGGAGGACGGCGATGGCGGCCGGGCTCTGCTCGGTCCCCGAGCGGTCCCGCTCCTCAAGGGTGATGTTAAAGTCCCCTCCCAGGACCAGGGACTCCTGAGGATCCAAGGTGCCAAGGAAGGCGGACGCCTGCTGATAGAATTGCAGCCACTCCGGGCTCGCTGCTGGGGCATAGATGTTGATGAGGTTGACTACAAGCCCCTCCATGCGGACCCGGAGGTGCAGCAGGCGACCCGTCACAGCCTCGGTGACCCCCAGCACCTCGGGCCATAGGTCGGGGGAGAACAGGGTCGCCACTCCAGCTGTACGAACTGTGAGGTGGCTAAAGTAGACCCTGTCCCCCCAATCCAGCCGCCAGCTGTCTTCGGTGGTCGGATCCGTATGGGTCTCCTGCAGGAAAACCACAGAGTACCTCCCCTCCCGAAGGAAGGAGAGCACCTGGGACCTGCGGAGACCCATCCTACAGTCATGGGTGTTCAATGTTGCGATGGTAAAGGGTGCCATGAGGAGGGCTGGGGGGGATCCTCACCGGCAGGTATGCTCGTGGCTCCCGGCGGGCCGCACAGCAGTCCATGACCCACCCCGTAGGTGAGTAAGGAGTCACGGAAGAGGCGGACCCGCTGGTAGGCCACAGCTCCCTGCCTCCCGGTCCTTTTACTCTCCCCTATGAGGGCCCTTGCGGCCCTGAGGATTTGATTAAAGTCCCCCCATCGCTGGAGGGCAAGCTGTACTTTGTTGCGGGAGCCACGGACATCTTCTAGAAACTCCCGCAACTCCTCTCGCAGCACACAGAGGGCTGGGGTTATGGTCTGGTTACTCCCCGACGGGGCCCTTGGTACAGCTCCATGGCCCACCGAGACGGGCAGACAGTGCGGACCCGCGACGGGGCTCCTGATGGGTTGACCTGAATGCTGGGGCGATAGGGGGCGGCGGAGGGAGGATAGCAGCCCCTGGTAGGTCGGGACGGGGAAACACAAAGGCCACTCCCTGGGGGTCATCTGTTGGCAAGGGGAAGAAGACAGCCCCAGGGATGGCAATAACATCTCGGGATGTGGACAGGATAGGGACAGGGGCAGGGGCAAGGTTAGAGGTGAGATTTTGGGTGGGGAGAGGGCTCTCAGTGATGCCGGGCGCAGGCTCTATGTTGGATTTGGCAGCCACGGCATCAGGGGGTGGACTCTTTTCTGTAGGGCCCTCTCCTGGGAAGGAGGTCTAATGCTCCTCACCAACAACGGTTGTCCCTGGTGGCTTAGGTCCCGGCCGCATGGCACTGGCCGTCGCCTCAACAGGTTCGGCGGCTCTGCAGCTGGGTTTATGGAGGAGTCCAGGGGCCCCTCGGAGGTGGGAGTGGAAGCAACGGTTAGGGGGAGGGAGGATGGGGAAAGGGAGGCTGGAGTGAAGTCGCCTATATCGAGGCCCGCTGGTATAGGGTCGTCCTCCCCCCTGGGTAACCGGTAACAGACCCAGGGCCTCGATCTCCTCGTATATTGATGGAATATCAGTTTCCGCCACCTCGGGATTCTCCCCGCTGCCACCTGACACTACTGTTGCCTCGGGGCACACTAAGGTTTCAGATGGAGCCTCGGGGGTCTTGGAGGAGAGGGATTACCGTGGAGGGGAGATACTGCCTTCCAGTGCTGCCACATCTTCCCCAGCTGGCACCGGTAGATGGAACACACCCATGGCTAAAGCGGAAGGCTCGGCATCAGTGCCCCCTTTCCTGGTCTTCCGGGGGGCCTCCGCATCAGATGGGAGGAGCGGAGATCGAGCCTTCCGCTTGCCCCGCTTCCCCTGGACTAGGGCCCAGCCCTCCATGGCATCATCTGGGCGCTGGCTAGCAGGGGTTGTGTCAGGGGGCAGAAGCGATGGCTCAGGGACTCGAGGGGGTAACGGTGGAGCAGCACAAGGGAGGGAAGATTCCCCTTGGGGTGGGCCCTCTCCCATGCCCGGCAGTGTCCCTGCCGCACCCTCCTCCACAGGCCCCGCCAGATTGCAAGCAGCGGAGGCGGGGCTCTCCCGCTCGTCTTAGCATACTTGGGGAGGTGCCCCTTGGGCCTGAGCGGGAGCAATGGTGGACTCGGAAGGAGGAGGGGTGGTTTCGGGTGCCGGGCAGCCAGGGGTGCCGCGATGATGGGGCCGGTGCCCTGCCAGGGCTCGGGAGTCCCGGATGCCCCTCCTTGCCGGGCCAGGTGGCAGTCCCTCCGGATGTGCCCCATCTCCTGGCAGAGGTAGCACCGGGCCTCCCCCATGGAGTAATGCACCCGGTAATGGGACCCCTGGTAGGGGACTAGGAAGGACCCCTCCAGCGCCTCTCTGTCATGCGCCGCCGCCGGCAGTTGAAGCTGCACTTGCTGGCGGAACGAGAGGACGTGACAGAGGGCGGGGTCTTTGCAGCCCAACGGGAGAGGGCTGATGACAGAGATGGGCTTCCCCAAGGTAGAAAGGGCGGGTAACAGGGCAGCATAGGGAAGAAAGGGAGGGACAGAGGTCAGGACCAGGCGGACGCCCAGGTCCTCTAGCGACTCTAAGGGGACAAAAACACCCCCCACCGCCAGGCCCTTCTCCACCGCCTCCTGGGCGGCGGCCTCCGATGCTAGGAAGAAGACGACCTTGCCATACATTTTGGAGGCCGCCACAATGGCCATGGGCCCCACCACCCTCGCCAATGCCCGCACATAGGTCTCCACGTGGGGTGAGGCGGACACCAAGAGGCAACGGACGCCGTGCTTCCTGGTCATGGTGGGAAAAGGGGCCCCGGCCGCTATAGATGGTAGTGGAGGCAGTGAGCTGGAGAGATGACGTAGCGGCAGGCGGGGGGGCTGCCGCCACCTGGGCGTACGCCCTGTGGGCTGGTGGAGGGAACAGCGGGGAGGGGCGCCCCAGCCGGAGATGGGGTTGGGGCATTGGGGCAGCCCCTGCCATGAAGGGCCTGGTCTTTTTAGCGGGGCCTTTCCCCTTCTTCTTCCCCTGGCCCTTCCCGCCGGCAGGGGGGCTCCCCCCGAATCTGAGGGGGTGAGAGACGTGGCAGCAGTGGGGGTCACCCCGGTGCCCGTCGCTGCTGGTGCCCCAGCGGGGGCGGTGCCAGATGGTCCAGCAGCGGAGGTAGAAGCTTGGGGGGATGATGGAGGGGTAGGCGGGGGAGGGGGAGCTCGGGCTGCTGGAGGGGTCCCACCCGTCTCATCCCCCGCCATCATGAGCAAGGAGGAAAGGGGGGACACCAAAAGGAGGAGGGGAGAGGGGAAGCAGGTCGACCACTCCTCCCCGCTAGGCTGCAGGCAGGGGAGGAGGGCGCCAAAAGGGGTGGGCTGGACGGGGGGCAATCAGGGGTTAGGGGTCAGTCACCGACACAAGGTGGAATACTGGCTCCTCTTGGTGCACTAGGGGAGGGGGGGATACAACAACATTGGTGGTGCAGTGAAGAGGGTTGTAACTGAAATGGGGAATTGCACAAGCGCATGGGAGGGGGCATGGGCACACGGAGCGAGGGGCTAAGCGGTCTGGAGGTACAACAGGGAAACGAAGGGGCTAGCTTCAGAGGCTGGGGCGGGGCAAACAAACAAAGGCTGCAGAAGGAAATGGGTGGGGCAGGCAAACAAACTGAAGCTAGTACCGGGGGCTGGGACAAAAGGGGGGGCAAAGCTATAAGTGGCAAATGGGGCAGGTAGTAAAGGGCAAGCTGGGAGGTAGACAGTCCGGGGGGGGGGGGGGGCACGTTCACCCACGTGCGCTTGCACAAGCCTTTTTAAGCTGGCTGCTGCTTCTGGCCCAAAGGGTATAAATAGGGTGTGTCAAGCCAAGCAAGCAGCTGAGTCCAGAGGCAGGAACTGAGGCAGATGGTATACAGCCAGTGGGGGTGGTGGAGGTAATAGTGGTGGGGGTTGGGGGGGACACACAGATGGATCGCGGGGCAGCTCCATACCACACCCCCTGTGTCCCTGGAAACACAGTCAAGACCCCCACCACAAGAGCACAGTTTGAAAATTACTCAGTCTTAGGCCCCCTCCACGGTGGTCTGCAAAGTCTCTAGGTGCTCCCCCGCTGTTAGATGGTCCTCTTCTTCTCCTCCTCGGGCTTCAGCGGCTCCAGGCAGCAGACTCCACAGCAGCAGCAGCAGGAACTGCAGGTGGTGGTCCAGGCAGGCACCACCTCTGAGGTGGTGTTTGTGGTGGTATCCACAACAGCAGTGGCTGGGGTCCCTCACTCCTCCTCTCTGGTGAGTGGGCTAGCAGCCCCCCTCCCCCCGGGGCTGCAGTTGGAGCAATAGCAACACCCGGGAGTGGGGGGTCCAGCAGCCAAGTAGCAGAGAATGGGGGGTGTCTGGCCCAGGGGAGCAGCTGGAGCAGCAGGGATAGCTTAGGGCCCAGCAGCAGGAGTAGCAGCTTCCTACCTCCCTCCAAGCTAGAAAGCTATGGGAGAGCAGTGGGAGAGAGAGAGAGATTCGCTCCAGGCTTAAACAAATCCCATGCTCCCCCCCCACACACACCTGATTAATCACTGGGACTGGGAGACAACGGAGACTGTGCAAGGAAGGATAACTTCTCCTCACCTCCCTCACTGGCTTATGATGAAAATGGCTCAGTAGACTGTGACTCTTGTCTCTAGAGAAAGAAGGGTTACATGGAGGGTCACAGTGAGCCTCTAAGGCTAGCAAAATCTGCCAGGAAACACGGGACCCACGGAGGCAAGGACAGAACTTTGTCACAACTGGTGTTAGAAGTGGGACTTCGTTCACAGCGTGGTGGTAGAAAGAGGTTTAAAAAAAAAAGTGCACTGGGGTTATGGATTTTTTTTTGTTTTGGTTTTTGTTTGTTTGCTTTATACCACAATGGAGGAGGTGGTAAGAGCTCTGGTACAAGCCACGGCAGCCCAGCAGGAGGCCACCCGGGTTCAGGCAATGGCACGATAGGAGTCTATGCGGCTACAGCAGGAAACCAATCAATTATTGATGAGCCAGGCAACCCAAGATCGTGCCCTCTTGAGATAGGTGGTGGACCAGCTGAAGATCCTCACCACCCAGGCCCGGGGGTCTGATGGGACGCGAACCCTGAGGGCCACTGGTTGTCTGCCAAAGATGACGTCAGGAGATGACGAAGAGGCATATCTCCTCTCATTTGGAAGGACTGCTCAGCGTGAGGCATGGCCCCAGGAGCAGTGGGCCAGCATTCTCACCCCTTTTTTGTGTGGAGAGGCCCAGAAGGCCTACTTTGACTTGCCTGCCCTGGATGCCACTGACTATACCCATCTGGGAAGGCAGAGATCCTAGCATGAGCAGAGGTAACGCAGTGATAAGGGCCCAGAGGTTCTATAAGTGGAAATACCAGGAGAACAAACCCCCGAGGTCCTAGCTATTCGACCTCATACACCTTGCACGGAAATGGTTACAGCCCGAGGTGTGCAGGCCAGAGGAGATTTTGGAGACCCTGGTCATAGACCATTACATGCGGGGACTGCCGCCAGATCTCCGCAAATTGGTAGGCTAGAACGATCCGCCCACGTACGACGAGATGATCACACTGGTAGAAAGATGGATGACAGCCAGGGAACTGACCCGACTACCCAAGGAAGGCCCCTTTCGAAGCAAGCACCTGACCCCAACCCTGGAAGGTTGGGCAGCCAAACCCCCAGGGAGTCCTAGGTGGAAAAGTGGGGAGCCGAAAACCAGCGGGGACCCCAGAAGGAAGGGTTTGGCCTGAGTGGGGGGAACCCCGGGACTAAACCCCCTAATCCCCGGGATAGGAGAGTGATTAAAAGCAATTATAGATGTTATGCATGTGGGGAGTGGGGACACATAGCAGCACAGTGTCCAGCACCGAGGAGCCTATGCAATGTAACTTGGGGGATTGGGAGGTCCCATGCTCCCTTATCCACCTCGCGGGGGTCGCATTAGCCCCACATAATTACACCAGGCCAGTGAGGATAAATGGAGCAGAGAGTACAGTGCTTGTGGACTCTGGGAGTGCTATCACCCTCATATCGGGTAAGCTGGTAAAAGAATAGTCAGCTGCTACAAGCCAAATGCGTAGCAGTGACGTGCATGCATGGGGCCGTGAGCCATTACCCCACCATCCCAGTGGAGATAGAGGTTCAGGGAAACCCCATTGAGGTGACTGTGGGTGTAGTTCCTAAACTCCCATATCCTGTAGTCATTGGGAGGGACTATCCAGGGTTTGATAATTTACTCCCCCCTGGAGATGCTGGAGGGAGGTGGGGACCCTGAGGAAAGCGACTCGTCACCAGGGGAATGTCAACCCCCGATGTTCGCTGAGATTTCTCAGGATCTGTTCTCAGCCCCCCAAAAGACCTGGAAGACAAAAAAGGAGAGGAAGGCCACGAAGACCTTGGGAACCCGGATCCTGACCCAGGGCCAGAAGACCTCCCTAGTAGGCAGATGGACATGAGCAGCCAACAGAGAAACTTCCACCACAGAAGGTGAGCCAGAAGCTGCCCCCAGCCATGATGGTGGCGAGCCGTTGGAAGAAGCAGAAGCCGGCCCCTGGGAGCTTGGGCAGGTTAGTCCCGGGAGAGAGACTTTTGGGCAGGACCAGGCGGAGGACCCCAGATATGATAACGCCAGGAAAGAGGTGACCAAGATTGATGAGATACCCGTGGATGGGAAGGTCCTGGGTCCCGGTCCTTACTTTACAGGGAAGAAAGATCTCCTGTACCGCGTGGTGCAAATGCAGGAGCAAGAAATACAACAACTTCTGGTGCCACAAAAACATCAAAAAGCCATATTGGGTCTCGCCTACAGTCACCTGTTTGGAGGACACCAGGGGTAGAGAAAACCCAGGCACGGATCCTGCGGAGGTTCTTCTGGCCAGGAGTACATGAAGATGTCCTGCGATACTGCACCTCTTGTCTGGAGTGTCAGTTACATAGCCCTCGACTGCACTTGCGGGCTCCTTTGGTACCTCTTCGAATAATAGAGGTTCCTTTTGAATGGATAGCCATGAATCTGGTAGGGCCCTTAGAGAAGACAGCTCGGGGCCACCAACATGTGCTTATTATACTGGACTATGCAACCCGGTATCCGGAAGCTGTTCCCTGTGCAACACAGCTTCCAAGACAATAGCTAAGGAGCTAGTACAGATCTTTGCCTGGGTTGGGCCACCCAAGGAGATATTGACTGATCAAGGGACACCTTTCATGTCCAAGTTGATGAAAGATCTATGTTCATTGCTCCATGTACAAGCCCTACGGACCTCTGTATACCACCCACAAACAGATGTCCTTGTGGAAAGGTTCAATAGAACCCTCAAGGCCATGATCAGGAAAGTGGTGAGCTGGGATGGGAAAGATTGGGATACCCTATTGCTTTACCTCATGTTCGCCATCTGGGAGGTTCTGCAAGCCTCCACGGGTTTCTCTCCATTCGAACTACTATATGGGTGCCACCCTCAGGGCATATTGGATATAGCCAGAGAAGCCTGGGAAGAGGAGCCAAATCCCAGAAGGAACATAGTTGAGCATGCATTGCAGATGAGCGATCGGATAGCCCGAGTTATGCCTATTGTACGGGAACACTTGGAGAGAGCACAGGAGACCCAATGAACCCATTATAACCACCAAGTGAAGCTTCGGCGGTTCCAACTAGGGGATTGGGTGATGGTACTGGTGCCCACAGCAGAAAGTAAACTGTTGGCTCAGTGACAGGGACCCTACAAAATAATCGAAGCCGAGGGAGAGGTGAACTATAAGGTGCGGCAGGCAGGCCGCCAGAAATCGGAGCAAATTTACCACATCAATCTTCTAAAACCTTGGCACGATCGAGAGACATGCTTAGTCATGCAGGAGACCCTTCCCCAGGAGGATAACTTACACAAGCAAGTGAGGATATCATCCGACTTGACGCCGATCCAAAATATCGAGGCAGCCAACATCATTAATTGCAACAGAGATGTGTTCTCTACAAAGCCAGGGTGGACGACTGAGACCTATCACCATATCTGCATGATCCCCGGAGCCAAGGTAACATTGAGATCCTACTGAATCCCAGCAGCCAAAAGAGAGGAAATCAAGGCTGAAGTAAAGAAAATGTTAGAATTAGGGGTTATTGAAGAATCTTGCAATCAGTGGTCCAGTCCAGTTGTTCTAGTGCCTAAACCTGATGGTACCATGAGATTCTGTAATGACTTTCGCCGACTGAATGAAATATCCCAGTTTGATGCATACCCCATACCATGCATTGACGAACTGGTTGACCTAGTGGGTAGTGCCCAATTCCTGACTACACTGGATCTGACAAAAGGGTACTGGCAGATTCCTCTGACCAAAGAAGCTAAAGAAAAGACAGCATTCTCCA